>NC_069680.1:64001449-64601449 GCF_023699985.2 Odocoileus virginianus
TCTACTTTCTAAAAACACATATATATACATATACCCAAAGCAGAGGTTTTAATAAGAACATGAAAAAATGTTCAGCTTCATTAAGGATCAGAGAAATGTAAATCAAAACCACAATGAGATTCATCTTCACACTCAGTAGCATTTCCATAATCAAAATGATAGATAATCAAGTGTTGACAAGGATGTGGAGAAAGTAGAACTTCATGAAATACTACTGGGAGTGTGCCAGTTCCTTAAAAGTCTAAACATAGAGTGACCATATGACTCAGCAATTCCACTCTGGGCATATACACTGGAGAAATCAAAACTTTTATCTATGTAAAAATTTGTACACAAATGTTCGTAGCAGCATTATTCATAATAGTAAAAAATTAGAAATAACTCAAATGTCCATAAACTGATAAATGTATTATAATCTCTGGATTTATACACTGGTGTGAAAGTGAAAGTTGCTCAGTTGTGTCTCTCTCTGTGTGACCCCATGGACTGTACAGTTCATGGAATTCTCCAGGCCAGAATACTGGAGTGGGTAGCGATTGCCTTCTCCAGGGGATTTTCCCAACACAGGGATCAAACCCACGTCTTCTACATTACAGGTGCATTCTTTATCAGCTGAGCCACCAGGGAAGCCCAGGAATACTGGAATGAGTAGTCTCCCTTCTCCAGGGGATCTTCCCAACCCAGGATCGAACTGGGGTCTCCTGCATTGCAGGCGGATTCTTTACCCAGCTGAGCTACCAGGGAATATTATTTAGCAATAAAGAGGATCAAATATTGACACATGCTACAACATGAGTAAACCTTAAAAATATTATTCTAAGTGAAAGAAGCAATTTATAAAGTGCCAGAAATGCATAATCGCACTTATATGAAAATTCCAGAATTTGATAGAGACAGAATTTAGGTTGATAGCTGCCTGGCAAGGTGTGGAGGGGAACTGTGGGGAGTGGGGAGATAGTGATGGGTGATGGAGACTGACTACTGGGTACAGGCTTTCTTTCGGAGATTACAGAAGCATTCTAAAATTGACTGTGGTGATGAGTGTACATCTCTGTTAAATACTAAAACCACTAGATTGTGTACTTTAAATGTGTGCATTGTCTGGGCTGTGAGTTAGATCTCAATAAAGCTATGAATTAAAAAGTAATATGTAAAATAAAAACATGATGTTCAGAATGTTTAGACTACTTAGACCTGTTGGCACACCTAAAAACAAAGTATCTAAAACATTAGTACTTAGAAGTATACTTGTTTCTAGTATTAAAGGCATAAAATTAGAGAAGGGCACGTTGGAATGTGTAATATAAAAGTATTATTGTTAATTTTTTTATTATTTTCATAAAAACCATGGTAGTGTTAATTTAGTTACTCTCTGTAGTCCCATTGGTTAAGTAGACTACAGTACTTAGAATGAGTCAAATATTGGTAATCCATTGATGAAGAATTCATATCAGAACTTTATAGAACATCTGTCACTTGCCTCTCCATTTCAGGCAAGTGCAGGTGACCTAACTGTTAATATGATGATCTCTCTTTGGCACTCCAGATTATCCAATGTGAGCAAATGATCAATATAGCCAAAGTGTATTTGTAATTTTGTTGTTTAGAGCTTAAAATGCATTGCACCACAGGAAGTATACCCCTGTGCAAAAACTAGTTAATTCCCCACAATATTTTATAAATAATATAACTAATTTAAAGCATTATTTAGGTAGGCAGTGAAAGAGAAGGAAGAAAAGTCTCTTTCGTGAGGATAAATCCTCGCTCCGAGGTTTTACACTTTTAGTGGGAAATATTTGTCTGTTTTGTGATGAACACGTATTTGGGAGGTAAATAAACTCACAGGTCTTCTGTTTCATCCCAGTTATATAACTGATTTTGTTGTGTTGTTGTGTTAATCGCTCGGTTGTGTCTGATTCTTTGTGACCCCCATGGACTGTAGCCTGCCAGACTCCTCTGTCTATGGAATTCTCCAGCCAAGGATACTGAAGCAGGTAGCCATTGCTTTCTCCAGGGGATCTTCCCTACCCAGGGATCAAACCTAGGTCTCCGGCATTGCAGGAAGATTGTTTACAGTCTGAGCCACAAGGGAATCCCCATTTAACCGATGTTTGTGTACTCAATTGTGTCTGACTCTTTGTGACCCCATGGACTATAGCTTCTCCACCCCCAGGCCCTTGTGTCCATGGAATTTTCCAGGCAAGAATGTTGGAGTGGGTTGCCATTTCCTTCTCCGGGGAATCCTCCCAACTGAGGGATCAAACCCACATCTCTTGCATCTTCTGCATTGGCAGGTGGATTCTTTACCACTAGCGCCACCTCGGAACTTTTAAAAGAAGCTATTCCTTCAAAATTCAGAGTTAAGGGATTTACATCCTTTTTCTTCAGCAAGAGAGAAAGAGGTGATGGTCATTAATCCTGATCCATTACTTTTCATGAAAAATACAACATTTTTCCTGTATTGGTTCATTTGTCTGACTGCTTTATTTCTCACCAGAAATCACAAACTCCATTTCGTGTGAGAGTATAATAATTTTCATAACTTCTGCTTATAAGGGCACATACACACAGAAGATTAAAGATACGGATTATCCATGGCTAATTCATGTCAATGTATGACAAAAACCACTACAATATTGTAAAGTACTTAGCCTCCAACTAATAAAAATAAATGAAAAAAAAAACAAAGATACGGATTAGAAAAGAAGTAATAAGACATTGAGAATAAATATCCTGGTAGAATTAGTTTCTTCAATGGCATAATTTCTAAAAACAAAAGTAAACAGTGATGTAAATATGTTGTTCGGTATTTTTCTAAAGAATTAGTTCATTTCATGCACATGTAATTTTTACATGCTTGCCCAAAAAATGTTTTTTTCTCTCCCTATTATCACATGAAAATTATAGATATAATACACAGCCTCTGTTGAAAAAACCTTCCATTAAAATCAGCTGCCCCTTTGAGTGATTAATATCTTAATAACAAGTGTGAATATCATTAATGTATCTACATTTAATTTCATTATTAACACCTCACGTTTCTTATTATTCATTCCTCAGATGAAGAATTTCCCAGTTTATAGCTAAGTGGCAGTTATATTTTTTAAAATTTAATAAAGAGCAAGATGCTGTTGGTAGTACTAATAATTCATATATAAGTTTAAACATGCTTTTATATTCATTCTTTTATGTATTTGTCCACTATTATTCCATATTTTAAGTGCCTTTGAGTGAACAAAAGTGGTTGAAATATAAAAGAAGCTGCTTGGAATGTCTGTAATATCACATGCCCTAGTGTGTTTACACCTGCTTGAAGGAAAGAGTAAATTATTTCCTGAGAACCCCACAGTTACATAGCTAGTCCCACCTCTGATCTGCTCTGAGGCATTTAACCTCTCTTAACCTTGGTTTCCTTATTTAGAGGAAGTGGCTGTTGAGCTTTATATCTAAATCATAAAGTGAGTGCAAGTAATTGTTTACCGAGAATTCTAAGAAAGGGTAATGGAAAATGTCAAGTATAAATGAAAGAGTTATGACTGCTCTCCTCTCTCAGAAGAATTGCAGTTGAGTTGTTGAACTATCATTTTTAAAACTTCTACCTTTTTGAAAAAGAGTTGTTTAAGTAAAAATACATAAAAGATTTTCTTTGTTATCTCAATAGTGATTTTGAATTAATTGAAGCATACAGTATAAGCATTTTATTATTATTATTACATTTAAATAGTAGATTAGCAAAACCTAGTAAAGAATTTGGGAATAAGTTTTGCCAGGTGAACCATAAAATGGATGGTACATACTTTGAAGGGCTTTAACTTTTTCTTTTTTCTTTTATACTGATTTAAGATCGATAATTTATCTCCTTACTCATTCTAATTACTTGAAATTGGGGAGGGGAGCATCCTGCCACTAATTGTGTAACCTTTTTGTAAGTTACTTTCTCAGAAATCCTTCCAACCTTCCCCCCCCTCCTTAATATGCTAATGTTCATTTTGAATTTGTAAGAGGGAGCTATGCAGCTCTTAAAGTTCATTTGCCACTCAAGTCTTTTTTCCAAAGAGAGCTTGTTAACCTCTCCTCTGGAAGAGATTGTGAAATGCTAAGATAGGTTGTATATGGAAGAATGGGTAGGAGGTTGTGGTAGAAAAAGAGTATGGTAGAAAATATAAAAGTTGGAAGGACCTTATATTTCATTGTTAAAAGTATAAGCTCTATACTGTAAGCATTTGGGAACCATGAAATCTTTTTAGGAGGAATGTGTTATAAGACTAATTTGAAAGAATACTAGTGAGACATTAGATAATTGTCCATTTGTTTTTCACCATTTGTGCTGCTGCTGCTGCTGCTAAGTCACTTCAGTCGTGTCTGACTCTGTGCGACCCCATCCCTGGGATTCTCCAGGCAAGAACACTGGAGTGGGTTGCCATTTCCTTCTCCAATGCATAAAAGTGAAAAGTGAAAGTGAAGTCGCTCAGTCATGTCTGACTCTTTGCGACCCCATGGACTGCAGCCTACCAGGCTCCTCCGTCCATGGGATTTTCCAGGCAAGAGTTCTGGAGTGCGGTGCCAGTGCCTTCTCCTCCATTTATACTAGTGGTTCCCAAATATGTAAAATGAATGAAATACAGAAGAAAAAGCTTCAACTTTTCTTCAGTTTCTTGTTGCTTTTAGAGCATGAAAATATGCTGAGATATTTTTAAACCTGTTTCATCAACTATTGTTTTCTCTATTTTATATACTACAGTGATTTTAAGCACACTTTTACCAAAAGTGTAAATGATTACTCTCAAAACACCTCATGTTCCTCATTTGTGTTGAGAAAGCTTTGGGGTTTTGTTTCCTTAGTGCTTTAATGAAAGCATTTCACATCATCTACCTTTCCAGTAATAATTTCTATCAGACATCTATTATTATGTTCATAATGAATATTAACTTATTAGCTATACTATTTGCTAACTTTATTTAAACATTCTTCTGTTTCCCTATTCGCCAGAAGATTGTAGGAGAAATTGGCTATAGACTACTCATTAATACTAGGATGCTGAATGAAGATGAACTTTAAGATTTGGCTAATACCCTACTACTCTGTCAATTTCCAGCCTTAGTTCCCTCATCTTTAAAATAGAGGTGATGATAGCACTTTGCTCAAAAAGTTGCCAGAAGTTAATAAATACATGGGAATTTCCTGGCAGTCCAGTAGTTAGGACTCCACACTTACTGACTAAAGCCTGTGTCATGTCAGGGAAATACAGTCCCTCAAGCCAGCATGGCCAAAAAAGAAAGAAAGAAACAAAGAAAAAAGAAATATATAAAAGTGCTTAATAAAATGGCCTAACACATGTTAACTGCTCAATGAATGATTCATAATGCTGTTAATAATCATTTCCTTCTAAGAGTCTGTAGTGCAGGAGAAAAAGTTGGAGTTCCTAGAGTTAGATAGGCTTGTATTCCAATTCTAATTCTGTCACCTGTTAGTTATATGACCTTGGACAACTCAACCTTAGCTTTCCTACCTGGAAATAGAAATGATAATGTTTAATTCATTAGATTATAAGCATTAAATGAGGCAGCACTTATCAGGCATATGATAAATTTCATTATATGCCACTTCCTCTTCTATGTAAACTTTCTAGGCTTCTTGTCTTACCCCAGGTGTTAAGCAAGATTTATATTAAAACCATGTCCTCTCCTTTTTGTAACACACCTCAGTGCCAAGTGAAGTGCTCTGTTCATAAAATAATAAAGTCTTCATTGACAGTTTAGAACTCCTCTTCAGTTTTTCTCTATGATTAGTCCCCTTTAGTAGAAAGGTAATGTTTAAGCCAAGAATTGTTAGACACATTCACCGCAATTCAGACTTGTGTATTTTATATACTCACTTACAATAATGTATCCTGGTTTTCTTTATTGATAAAATGCCCGTTTTTCCAGTTAAAAAGCAGAGGCATACATTCTTTGAAAATGTATAATAATTGTGTGATTTGGAATGAGATTTTCATCAGCCTGGGTTCAACCAGAGAAAGAGAACCAATAGATATATTTGATACACATGCATACAGAGAGATCGAGAGAGAAATTTCAAGGAATTTACCTTTATCCTTGTAGAAACTGGCTAGGCAGTCAAAAAAACCACAGGACAGGCAACCAGAATGATCACCACCAGGCTAGAACTCCATGGACATGGGCTGAAGCTATCTTCCATAGGTGGAATTTATTCTGTGAGGGAAACATTTGGCCATGTTTTTGAGGCCTTTCAACTGATTCAGTCCAGCCCTTACAGATAATCCGGAATATATCCTTAAGAGATGTCAACTGATTAGGGGTTTTAATTACATTGGAAAAATACCTTCACAGCAACACCTAGATTAACACTTGAATGAAAAACTGGAGTCTGTAGCCTAGCCAAGTTGATCTCATTAAAAAAACCATCATAGAGGATAAATTTTGGTGAAAGAAATAGCAAATTCAAGGTATTTCCTCTTTATTTTTTGTATTATGTGGTTTTTTTATGTTTAAAGTATATAATGTAATTGAATAACAAGTAATAAACATATTCTCAGTGTTTCTGTTTTATATATTTAAAGTTTGTTTTGTCTTTAAAGCATTATAAAGTTTCTCTGGTTGATATCTTTCAATCTTTTCTTTGTAATGAGATAAAGCAGTTGAATATAAAGGAAAACTATTTGTGTGGGAATTAAAGATTCATTGTATAAATGTTTTAAAGTTTTCAATTTTTGCTATAGCCCTCTGCTTCTGACCAGGTACTGTACTCAGGCCCAAATAGTAGAAGTCTGGAATCATAACCACCAGGGCTACCTTTAAACTTTCCCTAAATTGTTTAAAGATTAATTAACTGTGCTATCTTTTTACCTTCCTATAGAGCTTTTCTGGTGGCTCAGATGGTGAGAAATTCACCTGCAGTGCAGGAGACCTGAGTTTGATCCCTAGGCCAGAAAGTTCACTTGGAGAAGGGAATGGCAACCCACTCTGGTATTCTTCCCTGGAAAATTCCATGGACAGAGGAGCCTAGCAGGCTGCAGTCCATGGAGTCACAAAAAGTCGGACACAATTGAGCGACTTTCACTTTCTTTACTTTCCTATAACAGATCAGTCATCTGTTGTTCAATTGCCAAGTCATATCTGACTCTTTGCAACCCCATGGACTGCAGAGCACCAGGCTTCCCTGTCCTTCACTATCTCCTGGAGTTTGCTCAAACTCATGTCCACTGCCTCAGTGATGCCATCCAACCACCTCATCCTCTGTCACCCACTTCTTTTCCTGTCCTCAATCTTTCACAGCATCAGGGTCTTTTCCAGTGAATTGGCTTGCATCAGGTGGCCTAAGTATTGGAGCTTTAGCTTCAGCATCAGTCTTTCCAGGATATGTTCAAGTTGATTTCCTTTGGGATTGACTAATTTGATCTCCTTGCAGTCCAAGGTACTTGCAAGAGTCTTCTCCAGTACCACAGTTCGAAGGCATCAATTCTTCATCACTCAACCTTCTTAATGATCCAACTCTGACATCCATACATGACCACTGGAAAAACCATAGCTTTGACTAAACAGACTTTTGTCAGCAAAGTGATGTCCTTGCTTTTTAATACGTTGTCTAAGTTGGTCATAGCTTTTCTTCCAAGGAGCAGGCCTCTTCATTTCATGCCTGCAGTTACTATCCACAGTGATTTTGGAGCCCAAAATCACTCTTTCCACTTTTTCCTCATCTCTTTGCCGTAAGTGATGATACCGGATGCTATGATCATAGTTTTTTGAATGTTGAGTTTTAAGCCAGCTTTTTCACTTTCCTCTTTTACCCTCATCAAGAGGTAGAAACTTATCTGTTAGTACCCAGAAACTGTTTTATTTCCCATTTTGTTCTCACTTCTAACCAAGTATCAGAAAAATATCAAAGGAAAAAACAGTTGGACATCTTTTTACTTTTTTGTGCTTTAAAAATTGTTAAGAAGTACGGCTCCACTGCTATTTTTATAATTAAATTAATTTTTTACCGGGATCTTATGGAAAAAGTAAAATACTAATTCCATTTATTTAATGATTTTCTTTTGAGCTTATCCTCATTTTATAATACCTAGTCAATTGAATATTATAGAGATTCTCTTGTGGGAAACAGTAGGGATCAAAGAATATCTTACTCTGATGACTTTTTAGTGATTTTATTGCTAGAATGTGAAACATTGCTTTATTGTTTATTTTACTCAGTTGAAGTTGTCTGAAAACTAGGTAACAAAATGCAAAACAGTGTATTTACTTTATCACCTCTTCCCAAAGAGACAATAAAAGCAGTGTTTCAGTGGAATAATTTGCTACCTGTGTTCTTCCTTGGCAAGTACTGGTAGCTTTTATCACATGATCATAGCTGTATACAAAAATGCTAATGATGAAAAATGAGTATAATTTCTATTCATTGAAATCTGACCAAAAATTTAGAAATGAAACCTGTTTTTCTGAGGTGGCATCTAGATTTGCAGTTCTTTTTTTTCTTTTCTTTTTTTTTTTTTTGCAGTTCTTTCTTAACAAATGACCTGATCCGATTTTTCCAGCAATTCAGAAAAAAGGTGAGAGTAGGGGCCTAATATATAGCAAAGCTACTAAAGTGACTATTTGAGTTTTTCATAGCATCTATCGAAGCTTTACTGATACCACGGATTTGACACAAATGGATGTAATTGTTTCTCAAATATGAAGAAATAAAGGATTGATCAAGCCATCCTAAAATGAAGGAGTAAAATGCCAGGAAAAATGGAAGTAAAAAGAAAACTAAATATTGTATTCTTTAAAGAATAAAAAGTGATTATTTTAGAGATTATTTGCTTATTATTCCTGTAAGTGGCATTTTTGGGAAAGGAACTTGAAAGTACTTGATCAGAACCAATACATTGATTAAATGTCTCAATCGCCTGTTTTGTTTGTTTATGGTGTTTCAGCTATAATTCAGAGCATAGACATATGTTTCACAAAAATTAAGCTATGTGTAATTCTGCATAATTAAAAGAAAGTTACATCTTAACTTGAATTAATACTAGTTGTTTTAGTAAATTTGCAGCTGAGGAAATGGACTTGGTTGACAACATATGAAAGATATATTTTATATAAATGAATTTAAAATTTTCAGATTAACCTATAATTTTATCTGTATTTGGTTATATCATTAACTGAAATGTGGAGCTAGTCATTCATTCTACTTACTGACAGCTTCTGAAGTACTGAATTTATATTATAAAGCTTTTTGCTGCTGCTTTCTTTATAGCTGTTAATGATTTGCTGTTTCAAAACAGTGTTTGAAGTCGGTCTGAAGTTAATTGATCAACACACATGAATGTGGTAGGAAGAAATGAGATTAGGCATGTAACCTCTATTTTTATTTCAACACTATAAAGCCATGAATTTATAAATATATATAGAAATAAAATACTTTGGATGTATTTTAGGAAATTTATAAATGAAAGCTTGATTTTGCTACAGAATAGTAATAATAAGAATTCTTTCCAGAATTTTTTCCAGTGTTTTTAAGAACACTGTTTCCTGGCCAGCTGATTCTGGGTGACCATTTTCATGTTAACTCTAGTTTATCTTATGACTGGCCACAAGTTTTTAAAATACACATTTGAATTTACCAAATACACTTAATGATGATTAGAATAGCTCTTAAATTAAGAGAATTTGTTTTGAACAAGCAGTGGACAGATTTCTGGTTTGTCTCTTGCCATAGACTTATTAGGAATTTTTCTCAACTTGTTTTGGTTACTGTAACCTCTGAAGTTTACAAGGATGATAGTGATAAGTATGTAGGTTTTTAATATAATAGAATTTTAAAAAAGTTATGTAAGCTTTATGCTTTATATGTGTGTAAAGATACTTTATCAGATAGATATACTGATTTTTAAATTGTCTTCATTTTGAAGTTATTTTTCTTTTTGTGCAAACCATAGTTTAACATATGAGCAGGTGATTAGTTTCATGCTAACAGAGATAAGTTTAACTATAAATTTTATAAATCTTTCTGAAAATCACACAAACGAGATAATTTCTTACAGGGTCAAGAAGTTACTAAATTTTAAAAGTTTGAAAACCTGGTACCATCCAGATGTTTTATGAATTTTTTTTAAGCAAGAATCCAAATAGTGAATAGCTAATTTGTTCAGCATTTAAGATTCATTTCTATAGGACTAAGAACATGGATCCCATCTCATTGACTATGGTTCTAATTACCTCAGCTTGGACTGATCAATATTTGGTCTTTTTCCCACCGTACAAACATGGTACTTTGACTCTGTCTCTTTCTCTTCCTTTTGGATAATTTGCAGCCATGTGAGAATGGTTCATTTTGTTTGTTCTCTCTGGCTAGAGGCCAAGGGTCTCTTATTAGTATAATGCAGCTCATTGATGTGAATTTGTTGATCTCCTGGGTAGTTTTTCACAAATTTAAGGCAATTAAAAGCTTTTATATAGCATTTCACTTGAAATTATTAGTGGCCTTTCAGTGATTTTGCTTTTAAAAATTACTTCATCATTTTATGGTTATTTCCTTTCCTTCTCATTTCTCTCCCCTTTCCAACTTATAAGAGTCTTAAAAAAAGGTTTCAAACAACCATTTCATTGATAAATTTCATAAAAAGCAACAATTTATAAACTTGTAATTCAATAACAGTATTTTAATTAACAATTTTAAAGTACTAATGAAATTTTTTGTTTTTAAATAGTTGTTTATGGATATTCATAATAGAAGCCATAATGAATCTGGAGAACAATGACAGGAATTCGAGGTCAAAGTTATTTAGTAATTGCTAAAAGCAAAAGCATATATATGTGTGTGTATGTATATATATGTACATATATATTTCAAACTTTTGTTTTTAAATGAGGAAAGTTTGTTTCAAAATTAGAGCTATATTAATATCTTAAAATTTTCTCATAGCTAATAGTTGCCCGTGTTCGTTCTTTAACCTTTGTAGTGAACGGACCTTTCTTGAATACATCAGAAGTAAGAAATGTTGAAGACCACCTGAGTCTTAAGGAATGCTCTTATTGCATTGATAAAATTAAAATCTTTTTTTTTTAATTTGGAAAAATTAATTCAATGTTAATATTTTTTTTACTATCTCTCTAAATATATACACAAATAAACATATACAAACAGTGTGGCTATAGAGTAATAAGCACAATTTTCTTTAAAATATTCTTATCTGAATTTTTGGTTTCTGAGTAACATGTCTCTTCGACGAGGTATTTATATTTCTCCAACATTGTTCAAAGTCCTGTGAACATTAGTTGTATAGTCTCAATCCTTTGAGGGGGAGTTTGAGGTTTGGAAATGCCTAGTACTCAATTCCAGGCAGTCTGTGTAATTTACCTTAAAGTTCTTAACAGCCCTTCTGACATTTGTTATGTGTTGTCAGTCAAGCTTTAACTTTTTTATCAAGTTTTAACTTTTCAAGAGTATAGGATGTATCTATCATTTGCTATTTTATTAAATAGCTCAAACTTTTAAACTTTCTTCTGTTGTTCATGAAGTTATATTGCAAACTTTTTACTTCATTTGTACATATTAGAAATCATTGGTGCTATTTCTTTATTCCTCCTCCACTTAAAAGATTATTTATTGAGTTGTTGTTTTGGACAGTTCCGTGGTGGTCCATTGGTTAAGACTCTGCGCTTCCACTGTAAGAGATGCAGATTTGGTCCCTGGATACCTGGTTGGGGAACCAAGTTCCCACATATCATGCACTGTGGCAAAAAACAGAGTTGTTTTCGTGGTGTCTGTCGGTAGCAAAGTTTCAATTACATTGCTTGATTCGATTTGTTTTGTTAGTCTACTGGATTATTGTAAAGAAACCATCACTAGAGTGTATCTCAGGTAACTTGGAAAAGTTTTAAAGTATTGCAATAAGTATATGAAATGTCATATCATTTATAGAGACATTCTTTATGTTTTCCATATTTTCACTTGAAAATACATATAAAAATAATAGACAATAGGAACTTCATGCTAAGGTAAGCATGTATTATTTTGGTTGAGAAAGTATGCCTTGAAGTTAAACTATCAGGATATAAATCCAAGTATCACGGTTTACTAGCTGTGTTTTCTTGGGCAAGTTAACTTCTAAACCTCATATTCTTCACTTCAAAATAATACATATCTCATAAGGATAAAATTATTATGTGTAGGTTGTTAGAACATTGTGTGGCCCACAGGAAACACTTGGTAAATTTTGCTATGCTGCGGCTGCTGCTAAGTCATGTCAGTCGTGTCTGACTCCGTGCGACCCCAGAGACGGCAGCCCA
Organism: Odocoileus virginianus; assembly: GCF_023699985.2. NCBI lineage: Eukaryota > Metazoa > Chordata > Mammalia > Artiodactyla > Cervidae > Odocoileus > Odocoileus virginianus. Next base: position 64,013,747 of record NC_069680.1, read on the forward strand.
CCAGGCTCCCCCGTCCCTGGGATTCTCCAGGCAAGAACACTGGAGTGGGTTGCCATTTCCTTCTCCAATGCATGAAAGTGAAAAGTGAAACTGAAGTCGCTCAGTCTCACTCTTAGCAACCCATGGACTGCAATCTACCAGGTTCCTCCGTCCATGGGATTTTCCAGGCAGGAGTACTGGAGTGGGTTGCCATTGCCTTCTCCTAATATTGCTATGATGTTTTTATTATATTTCAGACTATGTTAGATTTCATACAGGTTTATTCCAAAATTAAGGGAGATGTTGAATCCCAACAAAAAAGAAAAACAAAGAGTTGTTAAAAGAAATAACGTATTTTTCAGATAGTGTTTTTGTATTTAAAAAAAAAACAAAAACCTGTTCTTTATACTTCATTAAAGTAGAACTGTGGACAAAGGAAACTCATAATTTAGAAAATGTAGTTAACTCTTGGACTTACGGTTGAGTTATATTGAATAGATAAAATCTATTTCTTGGCTAATCAGGAACACTTCAGAGAGTTGACATTCTCATTTTTACAAGAAATAAAGTGATTTGTTAATTTGAACAATATGATCAGAAGCTTTGGGTTTGGTTTCATTATTCATAGTGAATTTCATTAGTATATCATAGGAGATATTTAACTTTTTAAAAAATGTTGCTTAATCTAAATTAAAGGAGTATTTCTGAAATGATTTTTATTATTTTGCATTGCAGTGGCATGACTTTAAGATGCACAAAACTATTATCTACCTCTTCCTCTAAGCAAATCTTTTTTTTTTTCAAGGTTTTTTTTTTTTTTTTAGCTGCAAATATTTTTAACCAACAATTTAATTTAAAAATCTTTTTGACTTCCAAAAGAGGCCTTTCCTTGATTTATTTCTACCTACCTCTCTTGCCTGTTTTCAGACAGTGTGCTGAGTTTCAGCCACACTGGACTTCTTTCAGATTTTATTCTTCTCTGATGAAACAACTTTTATATTCTTACCTTCCATTATCTAGTTAACTCTATAGTTCCATCAGATTTTGTCTCAATCATCACTTCCTTTTTCAGTTACATTTAATGTACTTTTGTTATCCTAACAACATTTACATTTTAAACAAATATAAAATGAGTCCATACTATATGCTAGATACCATGTATATATTTGTATATACATATGTATATAAAATTTTTTTGCTTTCAGTAATGTTTCATTCTAGAGAGGCAGGGGGAGGGGGTAGGGCACAACACATATAGCACATATATATATATCAGGTGGTAATAATAGTTTATGGAAGTTACATGACAATAAGTATTTTATAAAAGAATAAATTAGGGAAATTGATTAGCACCTGACAGGCAGGGATTGGTAGTGTTCTCTTTTAAACTTGATATTCTTGGATGATCTTTTAAAGGAGAGGATGTTTACTTGAGACAGAAATTATTTGAGGGGAAGATCATGTATGTATCTGACTGTTTCAGGCAGATAGAATGGACACTACAGCATGCTTGATATTTTTGAGGAATAAAAAGCCTTTGTGATGAGAAGGATGGCAGTGTTTTCTGGCCCTTTAAACAGTAGTTAGCACCTAGCCTATCTGTTGAATTTATGAACTGATACTTGAAACACTGGCCCAGATAATTATTTTCCTAGAAAAACAAACAGATTTTTTATTTAGTAAATTTTCTTTTGATCAGCTTAAAACCCTGCCTTTCAAACTGACTTGAAAAATATCAGGGGTATGTCACATCTTCTTGGCTATAAAATTGGGAGTAAATGTTATTTGTAAACATTTCAATACAGAATTCTCATGATGTTTTAAAATGATGACCAGTAATTTTTAGTTTATGATGTATCCGTTGGATTCCTCATGTTTCCACCACATCCCAGTTTTTCAGTTTATGCTCTTTTCTATCATTCAGGAGTGAGTACGTTGAGACCTGTTCCAAAAGAAAGCTGTGTATCATCAGCTTGGCATTGGAAATTTTTTTGTACCGTACATCTAATAAGGTCATCTAGTTTCAGATTGGTACAGGCTGTTCCATTTACCCCACCTTTACTATCAGCTCCCATTTGTCTCAGCTCCCAAAGCAATTAACTAAATACCTTTTTTTTGTCTTCATATTTCTTTCTGGAATACTCATCTACGTTTCCTCTGGGACCAGCCTACAGACCACCTAGTGGTTCTTCCCTAACCATATAATTCTTTAGATTAGTTAGGATTTAACATGAGAAAGATCAAGAAATGATAAAGGAAACTTGATTAAAAGATTTAAGCACACACATATATACCCTACCTTAACATATAGTGTAAAGCAGTTTTTCCTAAATGAAAGAAGAGTTTCATTTCCAAATTTCTGGGAAAATAAATGTAAGGATAGGCAAAAATTGAACAGATTTCTTTACTGTGAAACAAAATCCTGTTTTCATAGAACTTGTTTTTACATATCAGGAGACACTAGGGTTCAGCAGGACACTATCTGGAAAATACTAGCACAAAAAATCAGCTCTCTATAGCCACGAGTCAAACATTTTCACTGCTAAAATGAGGCAGATTTGTTTTTTCCCCTAGCTTAGTTTCCATACTAACCTTTATTGGTTCTTTTTTGTCTTCCAATGATTTAATAAAGAAAGAAAATATCTAGATATGTCCTCATCACATCCCCCAACCTCATGATCACTTTTTGTTTTTAGCTTCCTTCCAAGAGTGTTCTCCCCTTAATGGCATTCACACTTTTAAGAAATGAAAGACAGCCTGTTTTATTTTAAATTTTCAAATTAAAAAGAGATTTGGGTTTGGAATCTGTTTCTCTGACTATAACGGTTCTTCTACCCCAAGGGGAAAATACAGTGAAAGAACACCTGATTTTAAGTGCTCTTTGAACATTATTCTTCCAGATAACACAGTTTTGTTTTTTTTTTTTTTACCTGCCATCTGCTGAAATTTTATTATTATTTTTAATTAATTATTTATTTATTTTACTTTACAACATTGTGTTGGTTTTGCCATACATTGAGTTTTGTTTTTTTTTTTCCATTGGAAAAAACAAAGCCTTGGGGTACCTGTGTACCAAAAGGTCCTTTTGACATGAACTGTGTGGTTCTAATATGCACATGTACACAGACTCATTGTGATTGTTGCAAATGGGAAGCGTGGAGCTTATTTCATTTGTTGTGCTTGAGTCTGTTATTCTATAGTTGTGAAATTTCAGATATTAACATGTCTAATTTGTTGTTGATTTGACTCATTTCTTACCTAACACACGTAGTATTGTTGCCATTGCAAAAAAAGTGATGCATATGTGTAAAAAGATTGTAGTTTTAAAAAATGTACAAGAACCCCATTAGGTTTTGTATAATTCTAATAATGAAGAGATTTCTATTCAAGAATGCTTTTTCTTAAAACGTCTGTATGATTTTATATTCAGTGTTATTTATTCCATCTCACTCTAGTGCCAGATTATTCTATTTGCCTTATCCCTTCCATATACAGTTTAAACACTCTATGCCAGTAACTAATATAAGCAAAATTGTCCCTAACAAATGTGAAATCTGCAAGAGTTTTGTTTGTTTGTATCTTTTCCTCTGTGAAGTTGTCACTTCAGGGTAACATAATATGATGTGAATGTTCTAGCGAAGTGTTCCTTTTATTCCATGGATTACAAAAAGCTTAAGAAAATATTTAAACTGAAACTGTAATGATTACTCCTGGTAGTCTCCATTTTACTGAGAATGCCTTTGTCAGAAATTATGTCATCACAATGGACTGTTAGCCAGGAAGTTCTGTCTAGCAGATGAATGAATTAGGAGTACTGAGATTCTAATAAAAGACTCTGTTGTAATATTGAAATACTGCTGGTGGGGGGTTGCCAGTTTTCTGTCTTTAAATTTACAGAATATCTTATGTGATTAAGGTAAGAAATACTTAAACCCTTAGAGTAAACCAACTCTAAACTTGAGAAGCCAGAAATAGAAAATGATATTTCCTTTTAATAATGCCATTTAAGTTCCCAACTTTTCTGAATTCAGTTGCCAGACACTTGTTTCTTTGTCTCAAAAACTCCTAGCAAAAAACAATAAATATACTTCTTGTTTTACTCAGCTAACATCTAATTTTATCTGCACATTAATTCCATTTTAAAACTTTTCTCATGTTCCTAGTCTGAATGATTTATGTAGTCCTCCATTGTTCTGATTATCAGAACAAAGATTTTGATTCTTTATTTTAGAAAGGAAAAATATCCTGACAGTACTATTTGCATATCATTTAATTGTTTCCTTCCAATTTAAAATATGAACTATTTTAGATACATCTCTGATCTTTCCCTATCTGAGTACTAGTTTTTTCAGCAATTCGTATTGCAATAGTATAACATCTTCCAAACACATATCCCTTTTATGACTGACACAAAGTTTTACATATAGCAGGTATGCAATATAATAGAAGATGGTTTGGAACTCACACATTTTCTTGTCTAAATATAACTTCCTGCTGTTTCATCTACTTTCTTAGCTAGATTTAACAGTCACTAGACTTGATGACATTTTACAATTAATGGTAAATTCATTATACACTCTCTTCTATAGTAAGTGTAGAAAAATATTTTTGCAGTATTGTTCCTCAAATCATGGCTTCCTAACTAATAGTAAAATATCTTATCTGTACTAGAGTTTTATTATAGAATAATTACAGCATTTTCTAGTGCTGTATCATAGCCCATTAACTAAAAATAGCCCATTTCCATTTAAAATGAAAAATAAAATTATCCTGTTGCTTGAAAATATCTTAACTTGGGTTTTATTACAGGTTGCATATGGTATCTGTTAGAACTTTGAACCTATCTTGCTTTTTGAATTATTATGTGGATTAACTGTTGTATTTGAAAGTTCTTGACTTTAAAAGCGTATGTCTGTTTTAAATCTTATACAAATGCTGTACAAGTTTTGAGAAGAGTCTAATTTCTTCGTTGTATGTCTTTTTGGTTTGTTTGTTTTGTTTTTATATCAGAACTCAATGTCCCAAGCACTCCCAAATTTAAAACATTGCTTTATATTATATGGTATTGTTGATATTAGATAAAATCTATCTATATTACTGACATGGGGACATGACAAAATTTTCAAGTTTTGAAAAATGATGTTATATAGCATATTAAGATAAAAAGCTTTTATCATGGTACTCCAAAGAGAAATAAAGAGTACATTTGAAAAACTTTTCTATAATTCTGTAGATTGACCTATAGAGAAAAAAGTATAAGAAAAATAATTTTTAAAAATTATGCAGAGACCACATTTTCTTAAAACTACTGAAGTTTTGGGAGGTAATTTATTAAATAATGTGTAGTTCATATCTAGTTTCAAAAATCCAAGTAATTTTTGTGTTTTGGCTACCAAGTAGAGCTTTACAGTTTAGTCATATTTGAGTGAGTCATCTACTTCAAAATGAAAGAACAAGATAGTTCTTGCCCTTTCAACACAAATTTGGCTTTCATAATTTGACTCAAATTTGCCATGATTTTAGGTAGTGAGTGAATCTAGTAAACTATCTAGCTTCCGGTGTGACATATTTTCTTCTCTGCTGCTGCTGCTGCTGCTAAGTTGCTTCAGTCTGTGCGACCCCACAGATGACAGCCCACCAGGCTCCCCCGTCCCTGGGATTCTCCAGGCAAGAGTACTGGAGTGGGTTGCCATTTCCTTTTCCAATTTTCTTCTCTAGAGCTTTCAAATAGAAGTTGCCCTTCTGAGATAATGAGAATTTGGATTCTTTCTGAAAATTTACCTTTAAGTGAGAAGAATAGATTATTGTAAAGATAAAAACTGATTAAGTTTAGAGATACACATTAAAGAAAGGATTTTTAATTAACTACCTCATAATTCACAGATTTAAGAATTTGTGATGGTCTCATAGTATCTTCTGGATTCCAAGAAAGTGATGACTCAGATTTCATAAGTAAACATTCACTTTAGTTCAGTCACTCAGTCATGTCCCACTCTTTGTGACCCCATGGCCTGCAGCAGGCCAGACTTCTCTGTCCATCACCAACTCCTGGAGCTTGCTCAAACTCATGTTCATTGGTTGATGAACCAGTTGGTGATGCCATCCAACCATCTCATCCTCTTCGTCCCCTTCTCCTGCCTTCAATCTCTCCCAGCATCAGGGTCTTTTCCAGTGAGTCAGTTCTTCACATCAGGTGGCCAAAGTATTGGAGTTTCAGCTTCAGCATCGGTCCTTCCAGTGAATATTCAGGACTGATTTCCTTTAGGATTTACTGATTGGATCTCCCTGCAGTCCAAGGGACTCTCAAGAGCCTTCTCCAGCACCACAGTTCAAAAGCATCAATTCTTCGGTGCTCAGCTTTCTTTATAGTCGAACTGATATCCATACATGACTACTGGAAAAACCATAACTTTTACTAGATGGCCAACAAAGGTCCTAATAGGCTGTCTAGGTTTCTTATAGCTTTTCTCCCAAGGAGCAAGCGTCTTTTAATTTCATGGCTGCAGTCACCATCTGCAGTGATTTTGGAGCCCAAGAAAATAAAGTCTGTCACGGTTTCCATTGTTCCCCATCTATTTGCCATGATGCCATGATCTTAGTTTTCTGAATGTTGAGTTTTAACCATCTTTTTCACTCTCTTCTTTCACTTCCATCAAGAGGCTCTTTAGTTCTTCCTCACTTTCTGCCATAAGGGTGGTGTCATCTTCATACCTGAGGTTATTGGTATTTCTCCTGAAAATATCATAAACATGGAAAAGTATATTTCTAAGAAATCCTTGTGAAATTTCTACCTAATGTGATGATTTTATCTTATTTTTGAAACAAAGAACCTCTATGCTGTTTACAGATTTCCTAGTCTTTTGTACATTTTCAGTTTTTCAGTGTATTTTTCCTTTTCCTATAGTTATTAGAAAACTAAAAGTAAGTCTCTGTTTTCCTGCTTATGACATTGTGTTTATTCTGTTTTTTCTTTACCAGTACCTTTTAATCATGGTCTTATCTTTTTTACATCCTTCTCAACCACCTAATCCTCCAAGAATTAGGTAAAGTGTAAGTGAAATGCTTATAAAACTCGAGAGAATGTTCTTAGTTTCTTAGTTGCCAATATATAGATCCTAAATATAAGAGAAAAATCATGAGCAAAGCTTCATGGTCTTTACATAATTAGAAAATACTGTTATAATTACTCTGAATTGATGTATTCTTATAGACACCCAAAGATTGTTGTATACAAGTGTTACTCGTATGCTTCCAAAGTAATAGAGAGTTGTACTAAAAATGAGTAGCAAGAAAATTTTCAGGAGTATATCAAGGATATATTTTATACGTGACACCTTTTCCTGAGTCCTTTATGTTCTAATTTTAGAAAGTTCATTTTTTTTAACAGCAGTACATAAATGTTTTCTTAGCTCTATGTAAGTAAGAATCTGTAAACAATTTATGGAATGATATTATATTATAGTTTTGTTTTAAATTTGTTTCTGTCATACCTTGAGAGAGTATTTCATAAACTTTGAATCATTTGTCTTCAAGAGGTACCTGAAATAATTTCAAAGGATACCTTACCATGACAAATGTAGTTAAATTTAAATATTGTTTTGTATGTTTACTTCATTCCTAATACTGATTTACTCTGTATCTACCACTTTTTCTCGGTGCTGAAAATATAGCGGTGACCAAAACAAATAAAGATTGCTGTCCCCAAGGAGCTTACATTTTAGTGTATAAAGACTTCAAACAAAATATATAGTTTATTAGATGGTAGTGAGAAGTATAGAGGACAATAAAATGGAAAAGGAGTGTTGTGGAGTCTGCAGAGAGTGGTTGTACTTTCAAATGGCCCCATTAGAGAAAGCCTCACCCAAGAAGGGAGAATTTAAATAAAGTTTGAACAAGTTAAATGAGTACATCTTAGGGATAAAAACAATCTAGATACAGGAAATAGATACCAAGTATATCTATAGTATACTTGTGAGGAGTGAAGAGCATAGCATATTTCAGAAACAAGGAGACTAATATAGCTGGAGTGGAGTAAGAAATGGGAAAAGTAGTAGAAGATATAGTTAGAAAGATTTGAGGGGTATATTGAGAATGACTTTACATACCATAGTAAAGACTTTATTTTTGTTTTACTTTCAACAAATAAAATGTCTTTAGAGGATTTTGTGTGGAAGAGCAACATAACCTGGCTTTTATTTTAGTATAGCGTTATTCTGGCTGCTTTGTGAGTGGGACAAAGATAGACATTGGGAGATCAATTTGGAGGGCTTTGCAGTTATACAGGGAAGAGATAAGGTGGCATGATCTTGGATGGTGGCAATGGAAGTGGTGAGAAGTGATCAGGTTCTGAGAATAGTTTGCAGGTAGATGTAGTAGAATATGCTATTGGATTGGAAGTAAGGTATGAGAGAAAGAAGGAAGTATTATATATATTATTTACATGATAAAAGATGGAAAGAAATTCCATTAACTGAGATGAGGAAATTGGGAAGAATTTGGTTCTGTTTTACACAAACTATGGGAAGTTTTAGTCTCATAGCCCAGTGGCCTATGGTTAATATAGTCCCTTGTCCACAGTGAATGAGTGATAGATCATTTAATACTTCATTTTTCTCAAACTTAGTTTAGACTTTGACCTTGATAAACTTGTATATTTATGATGAAGAAATTGGTCTTTTTTAATTTGTTGATTCTATTTTATAATGTAATATGAGGCACACTAATGGAAATACAACTTGAAGTTCTTTTCTTTTCTTACTAACATTTTAAAAAGAAATATATATAATGTCTTTTGTCTTAGTAACTTATTTGTACACCCTCCCCCTTCTTGGCAAACTTGTTTGAAAGTATAGTGTTACACGTTATGTCATGGGTATACTAGACCACATGTGTTCAATACAGTTCATAAATGGAAGCAGCTGGCTTCCTGTGCAGTTAAGAGAAGGCATGCACACAGCTGAGATCAAACTTCAGAATCATTGAATTCAGTTTCTATCTTGTGTGATCATGTTGTAATTTCAATTAGTACAGATATGTAACAAGCTACCTAAATGGCTTAAAAATGATTTTGTTTCAATAGTTGAACTGCTAAACCTAGTTAATGTTCTTTCCCCATGCCTTGTCCCAACTCATCCATCCTACCTCTTAAAAAAGCACATTATACCTATAGACTTAGTTTTATATTCGATTCTGAAAAGGTCTTGGCAAGAAGCAAAAAGTTATCATCTCAAAGGGAAAAGCTGAATTCATACACAGGAACTGCAGGATTACTTCGGCGTTTTACTAGTCCCTTGTAACACTAGCAAGTCCCATAAATACCTAATGGAAAAACAGCAGAAAATGAGATCTGCAGCAGCCTTTTGAGATCGAATTTATGTTGGTGAACATTTTTTTGAGGTTGAGTGTAAAGGTCAAAAGAAAGTGGATAGATTAAAGTTGCTGATTTTTGCAAACTTAAGGCCATGTTTAAAGGTTCCTCTTTCTGTAGCAAGAAAAATTCAAGATAAATGGCTTTGCTTCATTAGCTTAAATGTCATGTCTTCATTTAATATCTGTTACATGAGACATTTAGTGATTTAGTAGTATTTACATGCAACAAATAAAATCCTCAACCCAATATAATAAATGTAGATAAAAGAAAAGAAATTAATTTTTAAAACTGGAGATCTTACCAAGGTAAGATAAGTGAATGTATATGACTTTGTTTGTATTTTTTAAATTTTAGATATTTTTGGACAATGTAGAAGGAAAAGATAGAAGTCAAAGTTTTCCCTTTTGTTAGTTTAAGTTATTGATCCAGCATAGTATTACCCATCTCTTTTAAAAACATATTTTATCTATTATAAATACTATTTCAGTGAAGGTAAACTTCACTGAAGAAAGGACATTTATCTTTTAGCATTAAATTAAAATTCATAGATGTTTTTACTGGTCCCTTTACCTTTTGAATCGGGCTTCCTGGTGGCTCAGACAGTAAAGGATCTGCCTGCAATACTGGAGACCTGGGTTCCACCCCTGGGTCAGGAAGATCCCCTGGAGAAGGGAATGACTACCCACTCCAGTATTCCTGCCTGGAAAATTCCAGAGGAGGAGGAGGGCTCGAGACCTACAGTCCATGAGGTCAAAAAGAGTTGGACAAGACTAAATGACTAACACTTTCTTTTCTTCCTTCTTTCTTTACCTTTTGAATAACCTTCTGTCCCTATATCACTATTTTAATGAATCAAAGAAAGTGTGAGCTTCTAGCATACTATAGACTTTGTACGGTGAAAAACTATAAACTTCCATTCTGGACACTTCTTTTTTGAGTTGATAGTACATAAAACCACAACAAATATTAACTTTAAATTATGAATTATCTGTATCTCCAGGGCTTTCCTTCTGTCTTTGATTTCACAGTCCAGATTGTCAGTCGTTGATGGCTCAGAATCGAAAAGAATAAAATAAAAAATTTTGGCATATTACATTGAGTACTACATTACAATAAAAGTTACAGAGTAATAATATACTAAATCTTTTTTTTGCAGTAGTTGAGAATTACTAGTAAAGCCATTTATTGTTATCTCTAAGAAGTGGGATTATGGGCAATTTTTCACTTTCTATTTTATGGGTTTTTTTTAATTTTAAAAAATTCATTTTAATGACACAGATATTAATATTTTTAATAAGGTACAATTCACAGAGAAGATAGACATCATAAACCATTAGATACCCAAGAAAGAAACAAAGATACATAAAGCAAAACTCAGAAGATAGATAAGGGAAAAGAAATCTATTTTATGTCTTTCTCTATTTTAAGCAGTTTTCATGACAAATACCTTAATAAGGACAGTATTAATTTTATTATTTTTGCTTAAAACTATTTATTAAACATCAGCTGATCTTATTAATAACCTGGAATCACAATTTATATAAAAAGTTACTTTCATATGAATCTGCAGTCTCAATTAATCGCTATTGTTCTTTATGAAACTAGACAGAGATTAGATCTCTTGACAATGACAGCTGGTTCTTAAACCCAGGTCCTGTATTATACCACATTTTCCTCATTAGTTCACACTATACTCTATAGGCAATTTCCTCCTCTTAACTTTTTGTACTTTATTACTCTGTTAAAGTAGAACTACACTTCTCTTTCCAAGTGCCCTTTTCCATTCAGTACTGTTTCTATTCAGGGGTCCCAAGTGGTCAGTTATTCTGATTGGGGAGAGGGAGTGGGTGTTGGTACAGCTAGTGGGATTGAAAGACCATTAGGAAAGTGGGTAGCTGTATAGTTATACCTCATTAAAAAGAGCCTCCTCTCACCTTCTCAAGTCAAAGGCTGTACCTTAACTGACTTGCTGCCGTTCTTATTTTTGAAGCCACCCATTATTAGGTTCAACTGTTTTTGATGTTGTTGAGGTGAGGAACTTAAAAATGAACCAAAGTTCCTTTAATTTCAGAGTTTTAACAAACTTGTGTTCTCCAAATCTTCAAAAGGAGTGTTTAGCAATACTTTCAAATATGATATACTGTCGTATGAGTTTTTAGTGATAATTGTTAATGGAACAATTTGCAGTATTTTAGCTAGCTGTAGAGGCTGTCATTGAAACATATAATATATATTCTGTGTTCATTGATAGAGCTTTTATGAAGGAGTCAGTATTGTGTACTAGAGAGAGCATTAGATCGCAAATTGTGTTTCAAATACTAATCATAGTTTTGTCACTATAGATTATATAATGTGCAAGTTTAATAAACTGTCTAGACCTGTACTGCTAATAAAATTGAAAGGTGAATAGGGTTATCTATAAAGTTTCTTTAAGCTCTAAAAACTATAATTATTTAAACATTTTATTATGGCAAAATTAAAATCATACACAAATATGAAATGGCACAGTGAACTCCTCTATTCCCATAACCTACATTCATATCTTAACATTAACAGTAATCCCTAGTGTATTCTAATATCTAGTCCATGTTAAAATTTTCATATCATCTCAGTAAAAATAATTTTCTTTCTTTTTTTTTTTTTTTCTTCCATTTATTTTTATTTATTGGAGGCTAATTACTTTACAACATTGCAGTGGTTTTTGTCATACATTGAAATGAATTAGCCATGGATTTACATGTATTCCCCATCCCGGTCCCCCCTCCCACCTCCCTCTCCACCCGATTCCTCTGGGTCTTCCCAGTGCACCAGGCCTGAGCACTTGTCTCATGCATCCAACCTGGGCTGGTGATCTGTTTCACCCTAGATATACATGTTTCGATGCTGTTCTCTTGAAACATCCCACCCTCGCCTTCTCCCACAGAGTCCACAAGTCTGTTCTATACATCTGAGTCTCTTTTTCTTATTCAAATCATAATCCAAATTAGGTACGTGTGTTTATCATCTAGCTTTTTTGTCTTGTACGTGTGTGTTCAAAAATACCTAACAAAATTTATCTTCTTAACCATTTTTATATGTATGGTGCTGTAGTATTAACTAGAAGCGCATTGTTGTGAAACAGATTTCTAGAACTTTTTCATCTTGCAAGACTGAAACTCTATCCATTAAGCAACAGCTTCTCTTCTCCCAGCTCTTGGCAACTATCATGCTACTTCCTATTTCTAAGAGTTTGACTATTTTAGATACCAGGTATGAGTGAAATCATGCCGTATTTTTATGTTGTTGTTGTTATTAGCTTATTTCTCTTAGAATAATATCCTCAAAGTTTCCCACACTGCACCATATGATAAGACTCTGTTCTTTTTTAAGGCTGAGCTAGTGGTAAAAAAACCCACCTGCCAGTGCAGGGGATGGAAGAGATACTGATTCAATCCCTGGGTTGGGAAGATCTCCTGGAGGAGAGCATGGCAACCCACTCCAGTATTCTTGCCTGGAGAATCCCATGGATAGAGAAGCCTGACAGAGTACGGTCCATAGGGTCACAAAGAGTTGGACACAACTAAAGCAACTTAACACACAGTATTCCACTGTACATATTTATCACATTTTTATAATACATTTTGGGCTTCCCAGGTGGCACAGTGGTAAAAAATCCTTCTGCCAAGCTGGAGATGCAGGTTCGATCCTTGGGTTGGGATGATCCCCTGGTGGAGGAAGTGCAACCCACTCCAGTATTCTTGCCTGGGAAATCACATGGACAGAGGAGCCTAGCAGGTGTCTCAATGAGTCAGACACAACTTTGGCGACTAAACAACAACATTGGCAAAATGTATTTAAGATTTACTCTTGTAGTGTGAATCAGTCATATTTATTATGTAAAACAGTTGTTTTATAAATGAGTTCTGTCATTTTATATTCTTTCTGGTTCTGAGGTTATTTGTTTTGTTTTTGTTTTACATCTTTCTTGTGGTCTCTTCTTCCCCCTAAACCCCATGCCTGCACTCTGGTTTATTTTGTGTGTGTTTGTTTTCCATAAATTTTTAGGCTTATATTTTTATTCTAATGATTCCCTTGTAATCTGTAACATCATATAAACTAATTATTTTAAGATGTTAACTGTTGATTCTTAGAAATTCCTCATTCTCTTTTCTTACAGTGTTTTTTTTTTTCTTTGTATTTTTAAGCAAATGTAGACTACAGTGCATGGTTTATCAGCTTTTCAGAAGTTCCTTGACTCCTGACTATGAAAGAAGAGGATATCTTAGTTAATACACTGTCTGTTACCATTCACTCTCAATTACTGAGAAAGAGAGCATCCATAAAGAGGTTTTATAAGATTTACATTCTGTTCTATAACCAAAACCACTCATATACTCAAAATTTTTGTTTTTTTCTTAATAATTAAAGAGAATCAAAACTCATTGCCAGACTTTTATTACTAGTAGTCATCTCTGGTTTGCAAAAGTTTAGTCTCAGCAATTTCTTCAGAAAATCACATAGATACTATATTCCTCTAATTCTTTTATGTTCAAAAAAATTTTCATTTCATTTATACTTACATGGTAATTTAATCACAAATAAAATTCTTAGCTAGACTTTCTCTCCTTGATGAGAGTATGGTCGTTGCTTCATTATCTTATATCTTTTGATGATGCTTTGAAGTGTCCGCACACTCACATAGATTTCTTCCTTCTTCATTGGTTAACTCTCTTTTCAATTATGCAGTTTCATTACTGTATGGTGCGGTGTATGTATTTCTTATTTATTTGTTGTCTATCTCCATCCCATAGAATGAAAATAACAATAATAAAGATATTTGGTCTGACTTGTTCGCTACTGAATTCCAAGAGTCTCTGTCAGTGTTCAGTCGCTCTGTTATGTTCAACTCTTAGCAACCCCAGGGACTATAGCATGCCAGGCTTCCCTGTCCTTCATTTCCCAGAGTTTGCTCAAACTCATGTCCATTTAGTTGGTGATGCCATCCAACCATCTCGTCCTCTGTCATTCCCTCCTCCTCCTCCTGCCTTTAGTCTTCCCCAACATTAGGGTCTTTTCTAATGAGCCAGCTCTTCTCATACGTGTCCAAAGCATTAGAGCTTCAGCATGAGTCAGGGTTGATTTCCTTTATAATTGACTGGTTTGATCTCCTTGCTGTCCAGGGGACTCGGAAGAGTCATCTCCAGCACTACAATTTGAAAGCATCGATTCTGTCCTTCTCAGCCTTTGGTTTGATCTCCTTGCTGTCCAGGGGACTCTCAAGTGTCATCTCCAGCACTACAATTTGAAAGCATCGATTCTTTCCTTCTCAGCCTTCTTTATGGTCCAAATCTCACATCCATGCATGACTACTAGAAAAACCATAGCTTTGACTATATGGACCTTTGTCGGCAAACTAGTGTCTCTTCTTTCTAATATGCTGTCCAGATTCGTCATAACTTTTCCTCCAAGGAGCAAGCATCTTTTGATTTCGTGGCTGCAGTCACCATCTGCAGTGATTTTGGAGCCCAAGAAAATAAAGGCTGTCACTGTTTGCCTTGTTTCCCCATCTGTTTGCCATGATGTGATAGGACCGGATGGCATGATCTTAGTTCTTTAAATGTTGAGTTTGAAGCCAACTTTTTCACTCTCCTCTTTTACCTTCATAAAGAAGCTCTTTAATTCCTCTTTGCTTTCTGCCATTAGAGTGATGTTATCTGCATATCTGAGGCTGTTGCTGTTTCTCCTGGCAGTGTTGATTCCAGCTTGTGTTTCATCCAGCCTCACATTTTGTGTGACGTACTCTGAATATAAATTAAATAAGCAGGGTGACAGTATACAGCCTTGGCATAGTCCTTTCCCAATTTTGAACCAGTTCATTGTTCCATGTCTGGTTCTAGCTGTTGTTTCTTAACCTGCATACGGGTTTCTTAGGAGGCAGGTAAGGTGGTCTGGTATTCCCGTCTCTTAAGAATTGTCCACAATTTGTTGTGATCCCCACAATCAAAGGCATTAGCATAGTCAATGAAGTAAAAGTAGATGTTTTTCTGGAATTTTCTTTTTATCATCCAGCATATGTTGGCAATCTGATCTCTGGTTCATCTGCCTTTTCTAAATCTAGCTTATCCATCTGGAATTTCTCAGTTCACATACTGTTAATGCCTAGTTCGAAGGATTTTGAGCATTACCTTCCTAGCATGTGGCGTGAGTAATATTTTGTGGTAGTTTGAACATTCTTCTGCATTGCCTTTTTTGGGATTGGAATGAAAACTGACCTTTTCCAGTCCTATGGCCACTGCTGAGATTTCCAAATTTGCTGACATACTGAGAGCAGCACTTTCACAGCATCCTCTTTCACACAGCATCATCTTTCAGGATTTGAAATCGTTCAGATTCTGAAATAGCTGAAATTCTGTCACCTCCACTAACTTTGTAGTGATGCTTCCTGAGGCCCACTTGACTTCACACTCCAGGATGTCTGGTTCTAGGTGAGTGATCACACCATCGTAATTATCTGGGTCATTAAGATCTTTTTTATATACCTGTTCTGTGTGTTCTTGCCACCTCTCCTTAATATTGTCTGCTTCTGTTAGGTCCATATAGTTTCTGTCCTTTATTGTGCCCATCTTTACATAAAATGTTCCCTTGGTATCTCTAATTTTCTTGAAGAGATCTCTAGTCTTTCCTATTTTATTGCTTTCCTCTATTTTTTGCATTTTTCATTTAGGAAGGCTTTCTTATCTCTCCTTGCTATTCTTTGGAACTCTGCATTCAGATGGGTATATCTTTTCTTTTCTCCTTTGCCTTTCATATCTCTTCTTTTCTCAGCTGTTTGTAAGGCCTCCTCAGACACTTTTTTGCATTTGTTTTTCTTGGGGATGGTTTTGATCACTGTCTCCTGGACAATGTTATGAACCTCTGTTCATAGTTCTTCAGGCTCTCTGTCTATCAGATCTAATGCCTTTAATCTTTCTGTCACTTCCACTGTATAATCATAGTTGACTTCAGTCACTCAGTCATGTCTGACTCTTTGCGACCCTGTGGATTGCAGCACGCCAGGCTTCCCTGTCTATCACCAACACCTGGAGTTTGCTCAAACTCATGGCCATCTAGTCAGTGATGTCATCCAACCATCTCATCCTCTGTCGTCCTCTCTCCTCCTGCCTTTAATCTTTCCAGCATCAGGGTCTATGACTCAGTTCTTTGCATCAGGTGGCCAAAGTATTGGAGCTTCAACATCAGTCCTTCCAATGAATATTCAGGACTGATTTCCTTTAGAATTTATTGGTTGGAGCTCCTTTCAGTCCAAGGGACTCTCAAGAGCCTTCTCTAACACCACAGTTCAAAAGCATCAATTCTTTGACGCTCAGCTTTCTTTATGGTCCAATTCTCACATCCATACATGACTACTGGAAAAACCATAGCTTTGATTCAGTGAACCTTTGTCAGCAAGGTTATGTCTCTGCTTTTTAATATGCTGTCTAGGTTTGTCATAGCTTTTCTTCCAAGGAGCAAGGTGGCTGCAGTCCCCATCTGCAGTGATTTTGGAGCCGAGGAAAATAAAATCTGTCACTGTTTCCATTGTTTCCCCATCGATTTTCCATGAAGTGATGGGACCAGATGCCATGATCTTTGTTTTTTTAAATGTTGAGTTTTAAACCAACTTTTTCACTTTCCTCTTTGACTTTCATCAAGAAACCCTTCAGTTCCTCTTCACTTTCTGCCATGAAGGTGGTGTCATCTGAATATCTGAGATTGTAGATATTTCTCCTGGCAATCTTTTTTGTTTTTTTTCACTTACAAAAGGTATTCTATGTTTATTTAGAGTCACAAGCAGTTGTTTGACTCAGTGTGACTCAGACCACAAACACACCATTTCTCCTTCACTCCATTCTGGGTGCCCGGGTTGGCTGGGGCCCAGCGTGGCAGGACAGCTGCCGACCGCCCCTTCACAGGTTCACAAGCTTCTCGTTAAGGGCAATTTGTGACTGTGTGAAGTTGGCCATTTAGGTCACCATCAACAGGTCGTTGATGTTGCTGTTGAGCTTGGTCTCGAAGTCCTCGGGAATTCTTTTGGGTACTTGGTTAACCAGACTCGTCAAGAAGCGGCCCACGGTATTGTCGGCTGACACCTTTCCATACAGCACATCCTCCGCATACTGCAACACTGTGCTGAGGGCGTCCTGGATGAGAGTGGAAGCCCCGCCCACTTGCTCCAAGTCACTGGAGAGGCCGATCACCCGGTTGGGGCTAAAACAGGTCTTCATGATCAGGTCAACTCCAATGCGTTCAGTGTCTTATATGTGTATTTCACTGTCAGAGGGGTGAACATCACCCCCATGGTCCTCCCAGGATCACCCATTAAAGTGCTGACATAGGCCTTGATGCTCATGCGGCCGTTCTGGAGGCTGGTGTCCACTGTGAGGTGAATGGGGTTGGAGGCCCTCGGCTGTAGTACTCATGGATCAGCACTGAGTGCTCTGTGATGTCATGGCATGTAGCGTACCAGCCCAGGATTAGCTCGTTTGGAGAGACTTTCTTGTGCAACTCATACATGTTCTTAGCAAATTCCATGTCAACAGCCACCTCATCTTCTGACTCGTTGTGTGGCACTGAAAAGCAATTGGTGGCTTCCACTGAGTGCTTGTCAACAGTTCCCAGCAGGGTCCCGATAACTTGGGCAGCTCCCTGTTACGTCGCTCGTAGCTGTCCACGATGGAGGCCAAAGTGACCAGGTGCAGCCGGACCATGCGGCTGCGGGGGAAGGAGCCTGGGAGAGCAGGGCCAGACAGAGACTGTGCGAGGGTCTGCGCTGGGGCTGGCGCTGAGGCCAGGGTCTGGCCTGGAGCTGTGCTCGTAGCCGCTGCCACTGCCGGGTCTGAGGATGACGCAGTAGCCGGCGATGGAGCTGGGGCCGGGACCAGAGATGAGGGCACAGCTGGGGCTTCGGTTGGGGTGGTGGGAGGCGCACTCGCCGGTACTGCTGGTGTGGCCATCTTGTCGAGAGAGAAGGTCTGGCAATCTTGATTTCAGCTTGTGCTTCATCCAGCATGGCATTTTGCATAATATACTCTGCATATAAGTTAAATAAGCAGGGTGACAGTATACCACCTTGAAGTCCTCCTTTCCCAATTTGGAACTGGTCTGTTGTTCCAAGTCCAGTTCTAACTGTTGCTTCTTAACCTGCATACAGATTTCTCAGGAGACAGGTCAGATGGTCTGGTATTCCCTTCTCTTGAAGAATTTTCCTTTGTTTGTTGTGATCCACACAGTCAAAGCCTTTGGCGTAGTCAATAAAGCAGAAGTAGATGTTTTTCTGAAACTCTCTTGCTTTTTCTTGATCCAGCAGATGTTGCCTTTTGATCTGTGTTTCCTCTGCCTTTTCTAAATCCAGTTTGAATATTTAGAAGTTCTCGGTTCACATACTGTTGAAGCCTCACTTGGAGAATTTTGAGCATTACTGTTGAAGCCTTGATTGGAGAATTTTGATTATAATCATAAGGGATTTGAGTTAGGTCATAGGTGAATGGCCTAATGGTTTTCCCTATTTTCTTCAGTTTCAGTCTGAATTTTACCATAAGGAGTTCATGATCTGAGCCACAGTTAGCTCCCGGTCTTGCATTTGCTGACTGTATAGAGCTTCTCCATCTTTGACTGCAAAGAATATAACCAGTTGATTTTAGTATTGACTGTCTGGTGTTGTCCACGTGTAGAGTTGTCAAAAGAGGGTGTTAGCTGTGACCAGTGCATTCTCTTGGCAAAACTCTGTTAGCCTTTGCCCTGCTTCATTTTGTACTCCAAAGCTAAACTTGCCTTTTACTCCAGGTATCTCTTACCTTCCTGCTTTTGCATTTCAGTCCTCTATGATGAAAAATACATCTTTTTTTGGTGTTTGTTCTAGAAGGTGATGTAGGTCTTCACAGAAGCATTCAGCTTCTTTGGCATTAGTGGTTGGGGCATAGACTTGTCTTACTGTGAATTTGCATGATTTGCCTTGGAAATGAACTGAGATCATTCTGTCTTTTTTGAGATTGTACCCAAGTACTGTGTTTCGGACTCTTTTGTTGACTGTGAGGGCTACTACATTTCTTCTAAGGGATTCTTGCCCACTGTAGTAGATAAAATGGTCATCTGAATTAGATTTGCTCATTCCTATCCTTTTAGTTCACTGATTCCTAAAATGTCGATGTTCACTCTTGCCATCTCTTACTTGACCACTTCCAATTTACCTTAATTCATGGGCCTAACATTCTGGGTTCCTTTGCAGTATTGTTCTTTGCACCATCGGACTTTAGTTTCACCACCAGACACATCCACACCTGGGTACTGTTTTCCTCTTTGGCTCAGCCCCTTCATTCTTTCTGGAGCTATTTCTCTACTCTTCTCCAGTAATATATTGGGCACCTACCAACCTGGGGAGTTCATCTTTCAGTGTCACACCTTTTTGCCTTTTCATAGTGTTCATGGGGTTCTCAAGCAAGAATGCTCAAGTGGTTTGCCATTCCCTCCTGCAGTGGACCACGTTTTGTCAGAGCTCTCCACCGTGACCCATCCGTCTTGGGCAACCCTACACAGTATAGCTCATAGTTTAATTGAGTTAGTTTGAATTAATGAGATGAAACTGATTCTGTCCCATATTCCAGGTTTCTGGGTACCTTGAGGTATTTGTTGGTTCATCAAAGGATTTTTTAAATAACTTGTTAATAAAGAAAATTCTTAGATTTCTTTACTAGGGAAGAAAGAAGCTAACTTAAGTCAGCAAACAGTAGTTTGTTTAAATAGTATAAAGCTAGAAACATAAAGAACTGTGTATATATACACTACTATATTATACTCTCAATGGTGTATTGTTTATCAAAGATACAATTTAGCAATTTTTCAGCTGTTTTAAGGGTATACCAGTAAAGTTCTATTGTAACTAGTTATTCTGTGTCCAGGTAATGCTGGAGACATGGTGGTGTGTTTCATTTGTGTTGCTTGTTGTTATTGTGGCTTGTTGAGAGAATATGAGTAGGAGTTTTAGTGTAAGGTAAATGCTGTTATCTTTAAGTACATTTAATTAATTAATTTATTTTTGGCTCTGCTGGGTCTTTGTTACAGTGTGCAGGCTTCTCATTGCAGTTCCAAATTCATTTTTCATGATTTTTCTGTTACTGTTTTATTTTTCTAGCTTAGAACATTAATATGTTGTTTTAGATTTACCTTTTTGTTGTTTTTATAATTTTTTGTTTATTTTGGACTTTATTTTAAGATTTTTTTTTTTTAAGTAGTTCTGGATTTCCAGCAAAATTTAGAGGACAGTACAGAAATTTCCCGTCTGCCCTTTGCCTTCACACTTTCATAGCCTCCCCCATCATCAATGTCCACCTCTGGATAGGTTCGTCTGTTACAGTTGATGATCCTCTCTGGACACGTCATTATCATCCAAAGTCCCTAGTTAACATTAGAATACAGTCTTGATGTATCTTCTGTGGATTTGAACAAATGTATGACATATATCCATCAGTATAGTCTTATACACAATATTTTCATTGCCCTAGAAATGCTGTGTGTTTCTATCATTTTCTTAATAATTTATTTTCCTGTTTTCATTAGTTCCCAATTTATGTTGCTCACTTTACCCAGTCCTGCTGTATTTCTTTTACTACAATGTTAGTATTTCTTCTGTCCATTTCTGTGATAGGTTTACATTTATTTTAGATTTCTCCTTTGAAGCCAGGCAGTTTATATTTCATTTTCTATTAACATCTTTAATCATATCTCCTCCATACTTTTGCCTCTGTTTTTAATACAGATCTTTGCTGTATGGGATTTGTCTGTGTATTGGGTTATAGTTCTTACATGTTCCACTGGTATATATTAATATTTCTGTTAAATATCTTTCATGTGTCTTTTTTGTTGTTGTTGTTTTGTCCTTGGAAACATTCTAGGCTGTTTGAATTCTCATGTTTGAATAAGAGATAGTTTTCTAAGCCAGCTATCTTACAGGAAGTTCAAATGAGGAAGAGACAAGGTATGTATTCTATACTGGCAGGAATTTTCCTTAGGATACTGTGTACGAGTTCATTTTATGGTCAGACCTGAGTAGGATACAAATTGTGTGTAACTTTATGTATTCTTACCACTCGTCTCAAATGCTTTATATCAGACTTCCTTTCTATTAAGCCTTGATATCTAGGGAAAATTTGCCACTATTTTTTAATCACCCATTTCAGCTATTACAGAAATCTTCTTTATTTTTGGCTTTAAAAATTTTAAGTCTAATACCAAATACATGTCTTATGTATGCATGCTTAGTCGCTAAGTCATGTTTGGCTCTTGGTGACTACATGGACTATAGCCCACCAAGCTCCTTTATCCTTGGAATTTACCAAGCAAGAGTACTGGAGTGGATTTCCGTTTCCTTCTCCAGGGTGTCTTCCCAACCCAGGGATCAAAACCACGTCTTTTGCATTGGCAGTGGATTCTTTACCACTGAGCCACCAGGGAAGTCCCAATCAGTTTTATACCATTCATAAGCTGAAAACTTTAATGCCTTTAAGGTGGTCAGTTCTTCCTTTGGTGAGCCAGAGAGTCAATGCCATTATCATCAAAACTAAAATGTTCTTGGGAACTTTACCGTAAGCTTCTATTGAATAGCAAAAAGCAAAAAAAAAAAAAAAATCAGGATATTTCTAAGAAATGACAGTGAGGGGTGGTGGGACACAGCCTACCATATATAGAGACTATTAAACGTTGACAAAGTGGTAGAACATTGAAGTAGGATATAGAGGACTGAGACAGACCTCCTCATACATAGTAACTTGATTTATGAAAGATGTGGCTTTGCAACTTGATTAGGAAATGGTTGATTTTCAGTAACTTTGCTGGAATAATCATTTTTTTCACAGAGAAATAATAAAACTGAACTCCTGTTTTTACACCAAACAGAGAAAACAATTTCAAGTGGATTTTTGATCTAAATATTTAAGTTAAAACAACAGAGCTTCTAGAAGGTGACATTGGTAACGATCTTCGTGACTTTGGGGGTCAGAAATGATTTGTTGAGCAGGGTACAAAACATACAAAGGAAAAGACTTAAGTTTTAATTCTAAATGTTGCCAAGATTAGTACTAATGATTCTTATATGTTTTTGAAAACAGTTACATTACTTGTTAAAGTTGAAGATATGCATTCCATACAACCTGGAAAGTTTCGTTACTTTTTGACGCACTAATTATGTCTGGTATCTGGAACTTTACTGTGTGAACCATGTACAGGACATCTATACGAAAAGTTATAAACATATTAAGGAGAGTTAAAGAAAAGTTAACTTTGGAGTAACAGGCAAATTTGGCCCTGGAATACATAATGAAGCAGGACAAAGGCTAATAGAGTTTCACCAAGAGAACACACTGGTCATAGCATCCATAGATTTAAGGGACTAGATCTGATAGATAGAGTGCCTGATGAACTGTGGACCGAGGTTCATGACATTGTACAGGAGACAGGGAGCAAGACCATCCCCAAGAAAAAAAATGCAAAAAGCCAAAACGGTTGTCTGAGGAGGCCTTACAAATAGTGGTTGCTATGACCTCTTCCAAAGACAAGAGAAGACTCTACACATGGACCTCACCAGATGGTCAACACTGAAATCAGATTGATTATATTCTTTGCAGTCAAAGATAGAGAAGCTCTATACAGTCAGCAAAAACAAGACCGGGAGCTGACTATGGGTCAGATCATGAACTCCTTATTGCCAAATTCAGATGTAAATTGAAGAAATGGGGAAAACCACTAGACCATTCAGGTATGACCTAAATCAAATCCCTAATGATTATACAGTGGAAGTGAGAAATATATTTAAGGGACTAGGTCTGATAGACAGAGTGCCTGATGAACTATGGATGGAGGTTCATGATATTGTACAGGAGACAGGGAGCAAAATCATCCCCAAGGGAAAAAAATGCAAAAAAGCAAAACGGCTGTCTGAGGAGGCCTTACAAATAGCTGTGAAAAGAAGAAAAGCAAAAAGCAAATGAAAAAAGGAAAGATATACCCATTTGAATGCAGAGTTCCAAAGAATAGCAAGGAGAGATAAGAAAGGTTCCTCAGTGATCAGTGCAAAGAAATAGAGGAAAAGTCGAATGGAAAAGACTAGAGATCACTTGAAGAAAATTAGAGATACCAAGGGAACAGGCTCAATAAAGGACAGAAATGGTAGGGACCTAACAGAAGCAGAAGATACTAAGAAGAGGTGGCAAGAATACACAGAAGAACTATACAAAAAAGATCTTCACGACCCAGATAATCATGATGGTGTGATCACTCTCCTAGAGCCAGACATCCTGGAATATGAAGTCAAGTTGGCCTTAGAAAGCATCACTACAAACAAAGCTAGTGGAGGTGATGGAATTCCAGTTGAGCTATTTCAAATCCTGAAAGATGATGCTGTAAAAGTTCTGTACAATATTCCAGCAAATCTGGAAAACTCAGGAGTGACCACAGGACTGGAAAAGGTAGTTTTCATTCCAATCCCAAAGAAAGGCAATGCCAAAGAATGTTCAAACTACCGCACAATTGCAATACTCATATCACACGCTAGTAAAGTAATGCTCAAAATTCTCTAAGTCAGTCTTCAACAGTAAATAATGAACCGTGAACTTCCAGATGTTCAGGCTGGTTTTAAAAAAGGTAGAGGAACCAAAGATCAAATTGCCAACATCTGCTGGATCATCGAAAAAGCATGAGAGTTCCAGAAAAACATCTATTTCTGCTTTATTGACTATGCCAAAGCCTTTGACTGTGTGGGTCACAATAAACTGTGGAAAATTCTGAGAGAGATGGAAGCACCAGACCACCTGACCTGCCTCTTGAGAAATCTGTATGCAGGTCAGGAAGGAACAGTTAGGACTGGAAATGGAACACAACAGACTGGTTCCAAATAGGAAAAGGAGTACGTCAAGACTGTATATTGCCACCGTGCTTATTTATCTTATATGCAGAGTACATCGTGAGAAACGCTGGGCTGGAAGAAGCACAAGCTGGAATCTTGGTTGTCAGGAGAAATATCAGTCACCTCAGATATGCAGGTGACAAAACCCTTATGGCAGAAAGGGAAGAAGAACTAAAGAGTGTCTTGATGAAAGGGAAAGAGGAGAGTGAAAAAGTTCACTTAAAGCTCAACGTGCAGAAAACTAAGATCATGGAATCTGCTCCCATCACTTCATGGCAAATAGGTGGAGAAACAGTGGAAACAGTGGCAGACTTTATTTTTTGAGCTCCAAAATCACTGCAGGTGGTGATTGCAGCCATCAAATTAAAAGACTGTTACTCCTTGGGAGAAAAGTTATGACCAACCTAGTCAGCATATTAAAAAGCAGAGATGTTACTTTGCCATCAAAGGTCCATCTAGTCAAGGCTATGTTTTTTCCAGTAGTCATATATGGATGTGAGAGTTGGACTTGGACTATAAAGAAAGCTGAGCACTGAAGAATTGATCGATTTGAACTGTGGTGTTGGAGAAGACTCTTGAGAGTCCCTTAGACTACACGGAGATCCAGCCAGTCCATCCTAAAGGAAATCAGTCCTGAATATTCATTGGAAGGACTGATGCACAAGGTGAAACTCCAGTACTTTGGTGATGTGCTGCAAAGAACTGACTCATTTGAAAAGACCCTGGTGCTTGGAAAGATTGAAGGCGGGAGGAGAATGGGAAGGCAGAGGATGAGATGGTTGGATGGCATCACTAACTCAATGGACATGAGTTTGAGTAAACTCCGGGAGTTGGTGATCGACAGGGAGGCCTGGCATGCTGTAGTCCATGTGGTTGCAAAGAGTCGGACACAGCTGAGCGAATGAACTGATCTGAACTGAAAGAAAAGTTAAATAAACCAAGGTACATTTTTAACATTGTTTATGCTTTAAAACTCTGTATTACAAAGACTCAGTATTATCAGTTCTCAAAACTCATTTGTAGATTCAATACAATTCTAGTATAAACCCTAACACATGGAGTGTATCTATGTATAAATTGACAAACTAATTCTTAAATGCTTTTGGAAATTCAAAGGATTTATAGTATCCAAGACTCTCTTAAAAGTTAACAAAACGGCAGAAGTTAATTTTCAATATAAAGTTATAGTAATTTTGATATTGCCATAATGATAATGGAAGAGAGTAGAGGATCTGGAAACACACCAACAGATAAGAGTCTTTCATTTTTGTTAGTGTGGTAGATGTTTCAATAAATGTGGTAAAAACTTTCAATAAATGTTTAAGATTTTATCATAAGTATGTACATATTCTTTTAATCAAAATCTGTTTCCTTGAGAAATTGAATGATGTTGAATTATGGCCTTTGAAATATGATCTGAGTTTAGGTTGCAGTTCAGTCATGTATTAACTTAGCTATTTGTGTGAAGGCAGTTATTTAATCACTGTGAGTCTGATTTCTTCATCTGTAATATAAAATACTAAAATTTCCCTCTAGGATTTTGGTGGCAAAAATAACAAATATAATCCTCCCAGCACACTTCAGTATTGATAATGAATACTTCTTATTATGTTTCTCAGAAACCATGAAAATTTTTCTTTTTTCGTTAAGAATTCATATAATTCATGTTTGACAAATTTGGATATGCTGTTTATTATATTTAAGCTTACCAAATAGCCTCTTTTGTTATGGTTGCCATTGGGTATTTTTGTTGTTGTTATATGGAACTCCTAATCCAGATTGGATTTTTATTCATGATTAGTTTTCATGGTTTAAGAAAAGCCTATTATTGCCTTGTATTCATAAAGTAGTTTTGTAAACACTGATTCAGTTCAGTTAAGTTTCTTAGTTTTGTGTGACTCTCTGCGAACCCATGGACTGCAGCACGCCAGGCTTCCCTGTCCATCACCAACTCCTGGAGCTTTTTCAAACTCATGTTCATTCAGTCAGTGATGCCATCCAACCATCTCAACCTTCGTCATCCCCTTCTCTTCCCACCTTCAATCTTTCCCAGCATCAGGGTTTTTTCAGATGAGTCAGTTCTCGCAGCAAGTGGCCAGAGTATTGGAGTTTCAGCTTGTGCATCAGTCCTTCCAGTGAATATACAGGACTGATTTCCTTTAGGATGGACTGGCTGGATCTCCTTGCAGTCCAAGGGACTCTCAAGAGTCTTCTCCCACCACAGTTCAAAAGCATCAATTCTTTGGTGCTCATCTTTCTTTATAGTCCAACTCTCACATCCATACATGACTATTGGAAAAACCAAAGCTTTGACTAGATGGGTCTTTGTCAGCAAGTAATATCTCTGCTTTTTAATATGCTGTCTAGGTTGCTCATAGCTTTTCTTCCAAGTAGCAAGTATTTTCTAATTTCATGGTTACAGTCACCATCTGCCGTAATTTTGGAGCCGAAGAAAGTATCCATTGTTTCTCCGTCTATTTGCCATGAAGTGATGGAACCAGATGCTATGATCTTAGTTTTCTATATGTTGAGTTTTAAGCCAACTTTTTTCACTCTCATCTTTTACTTTCATCAAGAGGCTCTTTAGTTCTTCCTTTTCTGCCATAAAGGTGGTATCATCTGCATATCTGAGGTTATTGATATTTCTCCCTGCAGTCTTGCTTTCAGCTTGTTTTTCATCCAGCCCAGCATTTCTCATGATGTACTCTGCATATAAGTTGAATAAGCAGGGTAACAGTATACAAACACTGATTATCGTAGCATAATGAAAGTTAAAAGCCCTCAAAATGATTAATGTTTTAAAAAATACTTGAAAAGGGTTAGCTCTATTTTATCATAAGTCCTGTTATAGTAATTAAATTGAGTAGAACCTAGTTTTTGTACATGCTAAAGGTAGTATTTACTCTTGAGATATTTTATCTAATATAAGATAAATAAATTACATATTCATCAGTATTGTATTTAGCTTCCTGTCAGATCTTTTCGGAAAGATTTCACTGTATTGAGCAGTGTCCCATGCTGAAGAGGTTTATCAGGTCTTCAATAATGAAAGTAAGGGAAGTTCCAAAGAGAAATTTGGATGAAACAGAAGAGTTTAAAGAGTACATTGAAACTCTAGCAGAAAATTATCTTTTATAGTCAACATATTAGTTTGCTTATCTAACAATCATATATTTTTAACCAAGCAGAATTTTTAGTCACTATATTTAATCAGTGCTTCCTGAATACATAATATGCCAGGGCTCCTCTGGTGGCTCAGATGGTAAAGAATCTGCATGCAATGCAGGATACTCGGTCAGGAAGATCCCCTGGAGATGGGAATGGCTGTCCACTCCAGTATTGTTGCCTGGAGAATTCTAATGATAGAGGCCATGGACAGAGGAGCCTGATGGACTGCAGTCCATGAGGTCGCAAAGAGTCAGACATGACCAAGTGACTAACACACTGTAATCATTTAATAAGAGAACACCATATTAAACTTAAGGAGTTACCCATACCAAGTGATTCAGTATAACATCTTTAATAATAACTTAGTGCGTTTCCTAAGGCATACAGTGAGAACTGCAAAGCATCACCTATTTACATCACCTAAAACACTGAAGCATTACTGGCAACAAAGCTAGTGGAGGTGATGGAATTCAAACCAGTTGAGCTATTTCAAATCTTCAAAGATGATGCTGTTAAAGTGCTGCACTCAATATGCCAGCAAATCTAGATAACTCAGCAGTGGCCAGAGGACTGGAAAAGATCAGCTTTCATTCCAATGCTAAAGAAAGAAAGTGAAGCCGCTCAGTCGTGTCCGACTCTTTGCGACCCCATGGACAGTAGCCTACCGGGCTCCTTCGTTAATGGGATTTTCCAGGCAAGAATACTAGAGTGGGTTGCCATTGCCTTCTCCAGGAGATTTTCCTGACCCAGGATTGAACCTGGGTCTCCTGCACTGTAGGCAGACACTTTACTGTCTGAGCCACAGAGGATATACTAAAGAAAGGAATGCGAAAGAATGTTCAAACTACCACACGATTCCAATCATCTCACATGCTAGCAAAGTAATACTCAAGATTCTCCAAGCCAGGCTTCAACAGTATGTGAACTGTAAACTTCCAGATATTCAAGTTGGATTTAGAAAAGGCAAAGGAACCAGATATTAAATTGCTAACATCCGTTGGATTATAGAAAAAGCGCAAGAATTCCAGAAAAATATCTACTTCTGCTTTACTGATTGCTCCAAAGCCTTTGACTGTGTAGATCACAACAAACTAGAAATTTCTCCAAGAGATGGGAATATCAGAGCACCTTACCTGCCTCCTGAGAATCCTGTATGCAGGTCAAGAAGCAACAGTTAAAACCAGACATGGAACAACAGACTGGTTCCAAATTGGGAAAGATGTATGTCAAGGCTCTACATTGTCACCCTGCTTATTTAAATTTTTGCAGAGTACATCATGCAAAATGCTGGGCTGGATGAAGCATAAGCTGGAATCAAGATTGCCAGGAGAAATATCAATAATGTCAGATACAGAAATGATACCACCCTTATGGCAGAAAGTGAAGAAGAACTGAAGAGCCTCATGATGAAGTGAAAGAGGATAGTGAAATAGCTGCCATAAAACTCAGCACTAATAAAACTAAGATCATGGCATCCAGTCCCATCATTTCATAGAATAGATGTGGAAACAATAAAAACCATGACAGACTTTTATTTTCTTGGGCTCCAAAATCACTGCAGATGATTACTGCAGCCATGAAATTAAAAGACACTTGCTCCTT
Organism: Odocoileus virginianus; assembly: GCF_023699985.2. Lineage (NCBI taxonomy): Eukaryota > Metazoa > Chordata > Mammalia > Artiodactyla > Cervidae > Odocoileus > Odocoileus virginianus. The sequence goes on from NC_069680.1 coordinate 64,042,777, forward strand.
GGAAGAAAAGTTATGACCAATCTAGACAGCATATTAAAAAGCCGAGACATTACTTTGGTGACAAATGTCTGTCCCATCAAAGCTATTGTTTTTACATTAGTCATGTATGGACATGAGAGTTGGACTATAAAGAAACCTGAGCACTGAAGAATTGATGCTTTTGCACTGTGGTGTTGGAGAAGACTCTTCAGAGTCCCTGGACTGCAAGGAGATCCAACCAGTCAATGCTATAGGAAATCAGTCCTGAATTGGTAGGACTTATGCTGAAGTTGAAACTCCAATACTTTGGCCTCCTGATGTGAAGAACTGACTCATTGGAAAAGACCCTGATGCTGGAAAAGATTGTAGGTGGGAGGAAAAGGGGACAGAGGATGAGATGGTTGGATGACATCACCGACTCGATGGACGTGAACTTGAGCAAGCTCCAGGAGTTTCAGATGGACTGGGAAGCCTGACGTGCCGCAGTCCATGGGTTTGCAAAAAGTTAGAGACGACTGAGCAACTGAACTGAACTGAAAACACTGAAGTATCAGGCCAGTCTTGACTGTGGAACATTTTATAAGACAATGACCTGGCATTTCAGAAATGTCACTGTCATTAAAGACAAAGGGGAGAGAGTGGGAGAAGACTTTCAGATTTAGGGACACTGAAGAGACTTGGCAAGCACATGCAGCACTTGATTGAACCTGAATCCAAAATTTTTCAATGGAGGAAAGGAACTTGCTGCAAAGAACATTTTTGAAATGATTAAAAAATATTAGATATAAACTGCATGTTAGATAATATTATCACATCACTTATATTTTATATTTATATAGTAAAATATTTTTGATCTTTATGGAGAGAAATACTGAAGGACTTAAGGATCGTGATGTTTGGAATCATTTTCCAGCAGTTCAAGGTGGGAAAAAGTCGTTTGTGGAGTATGTTCCAGTTGGTAAATACAGATGCTCTAGGAGTGTTGGTTGCACTATTCTTTCAACTTTTTCTATAAGTTTGTTGAGCTTTCTGCGTGGGGCTGCAACATGCAGCTTGTGGAGTCTTAGTTCCCCAGCCAGGTATGGTTCCTGCACCCCTTACATTGGAAGTGCAGATTCCTAATGACTGAACTACTGAAGAAGTCCCAGTTTGTTATTTTTTCAAATGGGAAAATTGAAGAATAATCTGCAGGGGAAAAAACACATTTTAAAATATGGTAGCAATTATAATAATAAATTACTACAGCAAATATGCTTTTTTAACTTTTATGAATTGCCTTTTTATAAATCAAGTTTCTGTGGGAGAGTTTTTTCCTTTTGATAACTAATAATTTTCCAAACTTCTTATACTGGGAATGGAGGAATCCAAAAAATGTTTTTTATTTCACATCTAAATGCTAATGAAAATTGACCTTTTAAAACATTAAAGTCATTTAAGTTATCTAACTGGGATTCATCATTTAGCTTTGTCCACCAGATTGTATTTAACATTTAGGTGTTGTAGTAAAGTAGCTAATCTCTGATGTTTATACTGATTTTACAACTTACCAACTACATGATCTTGTTGAGTCATTTGATGTATCTATGCCTTAGTCTCCTCAGATATCAAATAGGGTAATAAGAGTACCTATATCGTAGGGTTTTAGAAATGATTAAATGAGTTAATATATTTGGAGCACATACAAGTGTTTCAGAAAGTGTACCTACTGCTGCTGCTTCTGCTATTGTTGTATTTGTTATAACCCGGCTCTTTTCTAAGAAAATGTGAGTAAGACTGTTAAGACTGGACTGCCATTGAAGAGTTCACAGTGCAGTAGTTTGACTCAAAGAGAAGGTAATTTTACAGTTTATATTAGAAGTTCATATAGAACTTTGCTTATTTGTTTAGTCATCTTTTCAATCAGATACTGAGTTCTACAATATAAAACATAGCTTTCAGCTCAAGAGACAGGTAAGAATATACTTTACAGAAAGTTTTCAAGTGTACAGTAATACTACTCAGAGAAATTCAACAAATTGGCATCAGTAAAGAAAGCTCATGATTTTTGCATAAAGTTTAGAGAAACAGGGAAAGGAGACACTGCAAGATAGGAGACACTGGGATAATGAATTGGGGAAGGGCACAATAATGTAGCACCTCCAGTTGATTTGAGTGTGTATGTATTTATATAGGAAAATAATCTTAAGAATGTTTAGGTTTGAATTAAATTCTGATTTTAAGACTTCATTTTCTGCATCCATCCTGTTTTTGATAGCATTCTGTTTCCTAAGTCATACTTTGAAACAGGGATATATATATAATCCTGAAAATGCTGCTATTATTCCACCACAGTTAGAACAAGAGAGGATAATTTCCTGATTATTCTCCAGTTGGATCAACCTAAGTTCTGTGCATAACTATTAAATACAGACTCAGAATTAAAACTATTTCCAGTTTACTTGTCAAAATGGAATTTATAGTAAATATAGGTCTGACACACACCTAATGTATATAACATAGTGAAACCACCAAAAGTCAGGGAGAAAAAGTCTTGTGTAATTTGGAATAATATACTGGGGTTTGAATTGCTCTTCTTAGAGAGTCTTTAAAAATCATGTAAAATGATTTGAGTTTCTATAAGTTTCTTGGATTACAATGGCCCATATTAATGTTGCCTTGTATGTAACCCATATTTTTGAACATGATGGAGCATTTAACCAATTATTCTGAAAATGAATTGTTTTTCCAGTCATAATCTCTGTACTTAAAAATGCCTTCCATTAATTAGGGAAACCACCATTTCTCTTCACTGTGTATATTTACAACCATTGTCTTGAACACCGTCTCCCATTCCTGCTGTCTTTTGCTTTGAAGAGTACTGTATCTACACAAGGAGCTGAGCTGACCTTCCTACAGGGATGCCCTGGAGTCTACAATGATCAGAATAATTAATTTATTTGTGTCTTCTGTTATGCTTGTATTTTTTGGCGATAAGAATCCTTACTACTTTCAATAAAAATTCATTCTCTTTTCAAATTCATAGCATCTATATTTGGAAAATATATCAATAAGGAGGAAAATAAGCACTTTTAATTGTGTTAGAAGAGATTTTCCAAATTAGATAAAAATGTTTGACAGAATAAAATCTTTATGAATTCATTGCAGTATTGATTTTATCAATGTGTTTCTGAAAGATTCTTTTATTGTAATTTTGAAGAAGTTCAACATATGGTATATATTACATAATTAATGATAGTATAAAACTATGTTAACCGATAAAATATCATCAGAGATTTCCAAAAAGCCACAAACTTAATTATACTGAAGAAAATTATAATTGAAAATGCAGCCCTTTGTCTTACTTTTTATATTTAGATGGTACCTTACTCTTTAGATGGTACCAGAAATATTATATCCCTTTGTAGTATGTGATCTCCAGCATATGTTGCTGAATTAGGACAAAGCTTCCATGCCTAAAAGTTAAAATTATTTTCATGGTGCTATATTAATAATAAATAACAAGAAAAAAACTTTGGTCTTGTGTCTTAGTGTCAATCTCCTAATTGAAATGATCCAAAAGTTCAAAGATTTCTCCTTTGTATTTGACTTAAATTTCAATTTAGATGTCATCCAGAATATATTCTTAAAGAAGAAAGAGGCGGAAAATTGTGTTAATGGCTGCCCAAGTTAATAAATCTAAAAAAATTTTTATTTGCCTTAAATGGGTGAATTCTGCAGTTTGTAAGTTAAACCTCAGTAAAGCTGTTTGAAAAGAATATTGCAATAAAAGCTCAAATCTGAAAAAAAAAAAGTTCAAAGATTTCAATACATTCATTTATGCCTAATAACAAAGTTTTTTGTTTTTGTTTTATCCTTGGGCATCAGTTCATCTTTGTCTTAATTGTCTTAATTTTTAACTGTTAGGGTTGAACACAGTAATTTTAGTGCTCCCTCCAGGTTGAAAATTCTGTTGATTTTTCTTTTATTAACTCACAGATAGCTTCCCAGGATGGAAGCAGTGTTGTACACACTGAGATATCAGATATTCAATCATATTTGCACCCGTAGATCTGTGATTAAATTTTACTTGTTATTTATATGAATTATGTAATTCTATGGAATGTAAAGTCTATTTTAAAAATATGACACATTTAGTCACTCAAAATAATAACCCTATAGAATTCTAATAGTAAGTTTTTGTTAAGTATTAAATTATGTCTGCTTACAATGAACATGAGGAAAAGATGTCTGTTTACAGAGCTATTTATAAGTCTTCATCATTCTAACTTGAGACAAAGATCATACAGTGCCTTTTTTCCACAGTGCCTTGTAGACAGAAGATACATAATGAGTTTTTGTTAAGTAAATAAAATGTGATTTATTTTGCTATATTCCATTTCCTTAAATTTTTATTTTATTACAAAAGTCTTCAAAGACACGAAATTGCAAAAATAATTTAATGTAGCCACATCTACCCATTACTAAGATTCAACAGTTACTAAGATTTTGCCTTCTTGCCTTTAAAAACATTTTTACATTCAAAGATTTCCCTTAAAATACGTGACTCCCTTCCTTTTTATGCTATATTCTTTGTATTTTAAAGAAGGCAGTCATAATTTTTTTTAAACTTTTTTTCTTTTCCTTAAGACCTCACTTCTGAGGCCCTTCATTTCTTTACTTCAAGCTTTTTTGCTTTTTCTTCGCTATTATCCTGAAATTCCTTTCATCTGTGATCTGTGTTGAATCCTTAGTTTCTAGAATCTCATTAGTTCTTCCTTATTTGAAAGGTACACATCCTCTGTTAACCTTCTGAGAAAAATACAAGGAAGATAAATATTTGGAACCTAAATATTTCAGTCTCTATCATTTACTTTCATGCTAGATTAATAGTTTGGCTGCATATGGAATTCTAGAAAGAATATTTCATTTCTAATGTTGAAGTATTTGCTCTATTATATACTACACTCGGATGTTGCTTTTGAGAAGTCTAAGTTAATTTATTTCGTAAGCCATTATTTGTGATCTGGTTTTTCTCTAAAAGCATTTATAATCTGTCTTTATCTTTGATTTTTAAAAATTCCCTAACAAGTTATAATGGCAGAGGTCTTCTTGTATTAACTTACTGATTCCTGGAAATCTAGACAATAAGAAAGTTTTGGTGAACTTTAAAATGCAAATGTAAATTATATTCTATGTAATTTCCTTTCTACAATTTTTCTATTCTTTCTTTTTGGAATATGTGATATAAATTTGGCTTCCTGGAATGTCCCTCTACTATTCTCATTATTTTTCTCTTTATCCCCTCCACCCACCCGACCCCCAGCATTTTCTCTGTTCATTAGAATTCCTTTTTTATAGCTTCACTTTTTGTTGGAGACTCTTCTCAAATATCTGGTATTGCTTGTTGTCCATTTATATTTAGGAATGATGCATTAAATAACTCATTAGAGTTTACATAAGTGAGACATTTTTATCTTCTTAGAGTATTTGAGTAAAAGACAACTCTTTGATGGGAAAGGTAACTTGTGCCACCACAGTGGCTCAATGGTAGAGAACCTGCCTGCCAACGCAGGAGATAGGAGTTCCATCCCTGGGTCGGGAAGATCACCTGGAGACAGAAATGGCAACCCACTCCAGTGGTTGCCATTTTCCACTGGGAAATCCCATGGACAGAGGAGCCTAGTGGGCTATAGTTCATGGAGTCACAAAAGAGTTGGACATTATTTAGAGACTAAAGAGCAATAACAACAGGGCTATTTATTCATAGTTTCTCCAGTGTAATGTGGATCCTCCAGTTTTCTGTTCAAGTGAACTTGAACCTGAACTCTGGTCAGGAAAAGTGTCTTAAGGACTGACAATTTATAGTATGTAAATTTTCACATAATAACCTTCACCTTGGCCCATTTTCAGCCTAGCACTTCATTCTGAATCCTGTCTTCCTCTCTACTTGGAGTTCCTGAACCTGAGCCCTTCTAGTTCTTTCATAGTTCTTTCTCCTTTATCCTTCAGAGATAAGGGAATGTGTGGTTCTTTGGGATGTGAATGGGAATCTGAAAGTTCAACTCTTAAGTCATTTCCCCAATTTTTCAGCCCCACTAGATAAATGGTTCTACCACTTTTTGAACTTAACAGGGTTCTTTGGATGAAGTAGCTTGCTTCTTGCTAATATCTCTGCCAGCATTTATACTTTTGCTCTCTGTACTCTGCTAACCTAGGTACTACTTTTCTTTATGCTTTCTGCCTTCAGATATTGTAACCTGAAATAGGTTCTTCTACTTTTATTTACAAAGGTGTTTTGTTTTAGTTTCTCCTTCTCTATATTATTTTGAGGTAATTTTTGGCAAAGAAAGTACAGAAATGTCTACACTCTGGCATCAGAATTGCTATCTTAAAACCAACTCCATATCTTTCCATTTTCTCTCATTAAAGTCTGTAAATAATTAGAAATGGTTATAATAAATGAAATTTTCCTTAGTGTCTGACTTTTAAATAATCTACTTCATTTAAATAAGTATTTAAAAATCAATAATATAGATAAAGCTTTCTAGGTTGAAATCCAGAGGCCTCCACTGACCACTGGGGTCAAGCAAACCAGTTCTGTTTAAGTCATGAGAGCCTCTGGATTGCTAGATGCTGTCTCCATAGACTCAAGCAAATACACTCTTTCTTCCTTGTATATCTTACTTGTAAATTGTTTGTTATTTTATTGAAGGTGATTCTCCAAAGAATGAAACAGATTTCAGATTTTTAGGAGAATAGAGAAATGAGGCAGAAGGTCATATTTAAATATCAAAGTATCCATGTGCATAACTCAAGCTGAATTGAACAACCTCTGTGTATGATTTTAAACTGTAATAGCATGAGATCCCTTAGCCTAATTCACTCCTTCTTAGTACAGCATCCTCAAAGTGAAGGAGAAAAAAGAATCAATAATATTTTATGGTTGAAGATAGATAATACTCTATTTGATCAGAGCAAAAGTATGGCATTACTTTTGGCAGCATTTCCAGATTAAAATAATAACATGCTATTCACATTTGCCAAAAATAATGATCTATCTTATTTCCATATGCATTTGTTGATCACCTACTATTAATCATCAGAAACGGTGACGTTTATTGCTCCTTGAGTATGTGTAGTCCTTCTTTGAGAGAAGAAATGACTTTTTAATGTTATCACTCAGTTCAGTTAGTAAGTTTTGCCTATGAAAATAACAAAATCATGGATTTTTAATTAAAAATTAAATACTTTGTGTTTACTGAGTTTATTTATACTTTTGTTTTAGTGGTTACCTTTATACTTCCACAATTTCTTATGTTCTTTTATAAGTCTTCTTATTTAACCTTTTACTATCTGGTTTATCTGGTTTTTGAGCTTATATATTTTCTTCTGTGTTTGTCTTTTCTTTTCTTTGTTAGTTTCATTATTTCTACTTTCTCCCAATGTAAAATTTGTACATTAGTCTTTCATCTTTATCCTTATTTTTATTTTAGTCATTGAGGTATATAATGTTTAGCCCCATTTTAAAACTCTAAAAAATTCTTCAGAAAGACTAATGAGTACACAATTCCCTAAATTCTGTGTTGAAACAGTTCTTCTGTAGTCTTAATATATTTAAGAGACACCTTAATTGGACATAAAAATCTTTGATTGACTCTTTCATTGAGATTTCTAAAATTTACTGTTTTAGTGTTGCCTTGGTTTATGTGTTGGTTTTGAAAAGTCTGATACCACTCTAATTATTTTGCCTTTTACATATTATTTGGATGTATGGAGGATTTTGTCTTTATTCTTGAAATCTAATGGTTTTGCTCTGATATATCTCTGGGTTGCTCGTTGTGTGTTACTAATTTTCTCAAATATCTGATGGGCTCTTTCAGTGTTTAGATTTAGGTCTGTCTTATTTTTCTGAAGTTTCCTGGGATTATAGTTTTAAAAATTAATTCCATTTACTAGTACTTCTTTTAGGGATTCAAACAATGTGAATATTATTACTCCTTTTTCTGTCTTCCTTTTCCATTATTTTTCTCTTTTTACTTATTGCATTTTCATTCTCTTAATATTCCTGTCTCTCCTTTTTTAGTGTCCCTTATTACATTTTCATTTGAGTTTATTCTTTCTTGAGCAATCTTTGTCTTTTGTTTTCATTCTTGAGTTCAATCCACTCTCGTTTTCTTGTTTTCTTAATTTTTATTAGTTTTTAAATTTCAGTTACATACTAGGTTTTCATATCATCAAATGCTTTCTTGAATATAACTAATTCCTTTTGTGGTACTAAATTATTTTCTTTTCCTTTATGGTTGGTTTTCCTTTGTGGAGCTTTCCTTGGCTGATAGGGGCTTCCCAGGTAGCTCAAACAGTAAAGAAATCTGTTTGCAATTCATGAGACCTGGCCCTGGGCTGGGAAGATCCCTTGGAGAAAGGCATGGCAGCCCACTCCAGTATTCTTTACTGGAGAATTCCACGGACAGAGGAGCCTGATGATCTCCAGTCCTTGGGGTTGCAAAGAATTGGACATGACAGAGCGAGTACTACTTTGACTTTCCCTTTCCTTGGTTGATACATGTTGATTTTCACTTTTGATGTTTCCTAGCTATCTGTTGTTGTTGCTGTTCAGTCACCAGTTGTGTCTGACTTTTTGTGACCCTATGGACTGCAGCTCACCAGGCCTTCCTGTCCCTCACCATCTCCTGGGGTTTGTTACTATCTGTTACTAACAGTTTGCTATCTGTTCCTCTGTCTCTTATTCAGAGAAAGAGAGAGAGAGTGAGTGTGTTTTTATGGTCCTTTAAATAACTCTTGGTGTAATAGTGCCCTCTTCCATCAGTATGTCAAAGTGCAAATTTGTTAGTAAATTTGTGGAGGCATTGGGAGAGACATGAGTTGTTTTCAGTGGATTTGTTTTGGACAGTATTAGAGATTATGAGTTCTCCTACTTTGTGCTGTCTTTCAAAACTCTAAAATTTACCCCTTTTGATTCTTATTCTTTTCATGACTCAATTGGCAAAGGGACTTCTTCTTTTTATTTATTTATTTATTTTGCCTTTTTTTTCCTCCCCTAGAAATTATGCATTTCATAGAATGCCCCTTCACGTTTCTGTGCTTTTAAATTCCTCCTATGATCTATCTGGACACCTATTAAATATTTTCATATTTAGGGTGGAGGTCATCTTTCTGACAGTGGTTTTATATTGATCTTAGTCCCAGTTACCAGCTTTCTTCTTAGCCAGTATTTTTTGTCAAACTACTGTTGCTTCTTGACCTGCATACAGATTTCTGAGGAAGCAGGTAAGGTGGTCTGGTATTCCCATCTCTTTAAGAGTTTTCCACAGTTTGTTGTCATCCACACAATCAAAGGCTTTAGCGTAGTTAATGAAGCAGAAGTCGAAGGTTTTCTGGAAATTCTCTTGTTTTTTCTGTGATGCAGCAGATGTTGGGAATTTGATCTCTGGTTCCTTTCCGTGATAAATTAATTAATTCTTAAAGCTCTACAACAGTGTGGTTGTCATGGTATTATTTAACTAGTACGACATAAAAAGACTTAAAGAAAGTACAGCCGCAAATGTTCTATTATTCAGCTGTTTTCTTTCCCTGGTTTAGAGGATTATATTGATAGAGTATTCTCTAAGAAACATCTAATCTATCTTTTTCTTTGAAAACTCCATATTTTATGGTTGGTCCATCAGAAGGCTTTACTCCCATGTGTTTCGCTTTTGCTGAGTTGTTTTGATAGAAGGTCTTAGTCTTTCATTGAAGAATGCACCATGAACAGAATAAATTTGCTATTGCAAAATTGTTTAGGACAGCAAGCACTGTGTGTGTGTGTGTGTGTGTGTGTGTGTGTGTTAGTCACTCAATCGTGTCCAACTCTTTGTGACACCATGGACTGCAGCCCGCCAGACTCCTCTGTCCATGGAATTCTTCAGGCAGGAATAGTGGACTGGGTTGCCGTTTCCTCTTGCAGGTGATCTTCCTCAGCTCTCCCGCATTGTGCACAGGTTCTTTACCATCTGAGCTGCCAGGAAAACCCATTAAGTACCATATGAGAATATTTTTATACCAGTTGTGACAGCTTATGGTGAACAGTGTTGTATTTGTGATCTCTAAAGAAAATTTAGCTTTGGGTCCAAGGGACCAGGCTTGATCATGCAAGAGCTTTTGTGTAGCAGAGTTTTATTAAAGTAAGAAAAGAGGCAGAGAAAGCTTCTGACATAGACATCAGAAGGGGGACAGAGAGTGCCCCCCCCCCCCCCCGCTACTGTTAGCAAGGGAGTTATATACATTTTAATTAATTATTACAGTAAATCAAAAGAATGTCTAAAGTTTGTAAAGATCTTACTAGACCCACTCCCATAATTTACATTTTAAAATAACAGGATTAGCCAGAAGGTTTCAGAAAGGAGAAACTGTTCTCAAGCAGGATACATTGTTGTTATACAATCCAATTTCTTTCTCCAGGGGATTTTCCTGACCTAGGGATTGAACCCCGGTCTCCCGCATTGGGGGCAGATGCTTTACCATCTGAGCCACCAGGGAAGTGGGTTATATAATCCTTAGTACAGAATTTAAACTGAGTTGTTTGTTGTGTAATCATCAGTTCCGGGTTTAAAGATAAAAAGCGTTTTATGTGACTTAAGACCAAGGAATGTGGTGGGGGGGGGGGGGGCACGGTTTGTCCCTTCCTCCTCCTTGAGAACCCCAGACCCCTATCTCCGCTTCAAGAGCCCCAGACCCCTTTCTCCTCAGGGATCCCCGGACTTCTCATCAAACTGTCTGGGAATTGACTTTCTCAGTTCTTTCTCATACGAAAGTAGCCTTTTTCATCTCTTCAAGGACGAAAGCTAGGTAATCGAGTGTCTTACTTTTAGCTTTGGCTCTCAAGAAACTTAGAACCAAGTTCAGAGCCAATTCAAGACTCCTGTGCCATATATTTCTTTCCCCCTCAATCTTAACCCGTTCTGAGTTGTATTTTCCCTCATCTTTTTTCTCAGACTTTGCCTCATTAATTATGGAGTGTGACTGTGGAGCGTATAAACAAGTAAGCAGATGTGCAAGTCAGTAGGCTGGAGTGCAGGTGCCTCCTCACTTGGTTATTTGTATAACCTTAGGGAAGTAGAGAGACTTCCCTGGTGGTTCAGACGGTAAAGCGTCTGTCTACAATGCAGGAGACCTGGGTTCAGTCCCTGGGTTGGGAAGATCTCCTGGAGAAGGAAATGGCAACCCACTCCATTATTCTTGCCTGGAAATTCCCATGGACGGAGGAGCTTGGTGGGCTGCAGTCCATGGGGTCACAAAGAGTCGGACACGACTGAGCGACTTCACTCACAGGGAAGTAGAGCAACCTCTCTGGACTGTAATTTCCACATCTGCAGAATGTGTTTATAGATCAAATGTTTCTTAGTATAGAACCACATTTCCATGGGAAATTACTCAGATGTCCAATATATAAGTCAGGTAGTAACATAATGTGTTCAGCCCAATGCCATAGCTGCAGGGAAGCTATTTTGATATTTTCTTAATCTAGATAATATCAGTTACCTCTTGGAATAAAAAGTATAACTTTATTTCACTACAGCCAAGTTTTGTATTTTGCTGCAGTCTCCCTTTTTCCCATCTTCATAAAGATTTTGAGTTTCTCTGTGATGGAATAGAAGTCTTAAGAATAATGAGTAGGTATTTCATTATTCCAGAGGAATGGTTTTTTATTTTAACACGAATCAAAGTCATATAGGGGCCTTGTGAAAACACAGTTTGCTGTATGCATCCCACAGTTTCTCTTTCAATAGGTCTAGGTTCGGACCAAGAATTTGCATTTTTAAGGAAGTTCCAGGTGATACTGAAGCTGCTGATTCAGGAATTACATTTTGAGAATTACTGTCCTATATCTGTTAAAAATGCATTTTAGTCAGTTTCCTTATTTTAAAAATTATGTCAGATCATATAACTTGATAACAGCCAAGACAAGTAATGTATAATATAATATGTAAAATAATATTTAAAAAATATGCAAAGCTTCTAATGTCACAAAGCTGTCATATCTAGCAACAAGGGCTTTCCATACCTTTTTGATGACTTGTACTACTGTTATGAGTGGATAGATACCAATCCAGCAGCAATCTGTGTTGGCTTCAGCTATAAAGCAGTTATTCAAGTCTAAAAGCAATCTTCTCCTATTGACGTGCTGGAGACACCTAAGAAGAAAATATCAGGGTCAATATAAGTGCATTTACTGACAGTTTAGCCCTTTGCTATGTCACAGAAGATGGGTAGAAATTTGGCTTTTATCAAAAATAGAAACACCGACCACTTAGGATGATAAAGCAATAGCTTTCAGCTTAGTCATTTATAAAACAGTACTTTTATAGAAATAAGCAAGCAGTTGTTTATTTTCATGTAGTTTCATCTTCATCATTTCTAAACTCAGATTTAGAGCAACTGTGTCCAGTAGTAATGGAGAGAAATCACTAGTTTGCATTAAAATAACAACAGAGGATCACCTCAAGACAAAATATAACCAGAAGGAACAACCATCTCACCGTAGGTTCTTACAGATCACTTGTGTTCTCTATTCTTTCTGTTCAGAGCCTGATCTATGTATTTCATAAACTTTAATCTTAGAATTTTTTATTTTTTAATTTTTCATTAAACACTCAATTAGTTACATGAATCAGCAGTTGTAATAAGTTGCATTTCTAGCTCACTAAGACCTGTCAGTTTCTGGATGAAAGGGACTCCCTCTTCACAAAACCCCTCAAATCCTTTTTAAAACACACTTTTGATATGTACATATGTTTTATGTTATTTAATGCTTCCAAAAGTATTTTAAAATCAGGTATGAAAACAAGAAAAATGTCTATAACCATGTAGTTAAACACAATGTGATATATCTATGCAATGTGGTATTATTTGCCAATAAAAGGAATCAGTGTACTAAATTCATTCTATACTCTGAGTAAACTTCATATATGTTATGCTAAGTAAAGAAGCCAGGCATAAAAGATCACATAATGTATGATTCCATTTTTTTAAATATCCAGAATGGGTGAATTCACGAAAACAGAAAACAGATTGGTAGTTGCCTGGAGCTAGGGGCTGTGAAGAACTGACTCACTGGAAAAGACCCTGAAACTGGGAAAGATTGAAGACAGGAGGAGAAGGGGATGACAGAGGATAAGATGGTTGCATGGCGTTACCAACTCGATGGACTTGAGTTTCAGGAAGCTCCAGGAGCTGGTGATGGACAGGGAAGCCTGGTGTACTATAGGCCGTGGAATTGCATAGAGTTGGACACGACTGAGCTGAACTGAACTGAGGGGCAATGTAGAGTTACTTTTTAATGGGTATGGGATTTCTTTTTGGGAGTGATGAAAATGTTTTGAAACTAGATAGAGGTGATGGTTGTACAACACTGTGAATATACCAGATAACATTAAATTGGCCACCTTAAAATGGTTAGTTTTATTTTATGTAAATTTCACCTCAATTAAGAAAAAAATCAGGTAACTTAAAACCTAACTGAATTCCAGAATTTTTGACATGGAAGGGCTTCTCAAGATCATTTACCCAGTCTCCTGTCATGAAGAAACAAGTTCTTCAGGACTCTCACTCAAATATTTAAATGTAGCTTGTCCAAAACATAGACCAGAATTTGAAATGTCTGAATTTCTAATCCAGCCCCTTTTTTAAAGGTGGTGTGACTTGCTGCTTTATTATCTTTTATCATTTTAGATATTTTAGGTGAAATACTACTCCACTTGTTACTTGTGCATTAAAATAACAACAAAGAAACATAGCTTCATTTGTGCTACTTACTAAAAATGCAGGAATAGCAGGTGTTTGTTTTAGTAATTTGCCAAAAAGCAGGCCAGAGCTTGAGTTAAAAGAGGGTTATTCTCTGCAGTACATGAAAGAAGGCACCCGGTATTTTAATGCTAGTCCACAGTTGCCTGATTTGTGAACCCTGTGGTTCTACCATTATTACGATTCATTTCTAAAAATTCAGAAGTAGTAAATTTTTTTTAGCTTTTTACCACTGGCAATTTTTATGTTTCCAACATAGAAGAATATTCATGGTATAAAAACTAAATGTTCCTGCCTACCTTATGGTGACTAGAGGCTCTGTTTTCAACCATTATCCTCAGAGGCACCTAGGGAGAAATACTGAGTGGGACTAAAGGGTATAGACAGAGAGCAGCAACTGCTAATGCAACATAACTTGTATCCTTTGAAACTGAGTTTTATACTCACATGTAGGTAGATAACTTGCCTTGATTTAGTTCTTATAGTTACATGTTCTTATATGTTATATAAGTTATATATAGTTATATGTTCTTATTTCAGGGGACACCAGAAAATACAGTTTACCCTTGATCAGTGTGGGAGTGTAGTGGTGCCATCATCCTGTGTAGTCAAAAACCCACATATAATCAACTATATTGCAATAAAAATTTTAAAAAGAGAAAAGCCCTGTGTGTCACTTTAAAGTCACCCTCCACATCCATCCATAAGCATCCACAGATTCAACCAACTCGGGATCATGCAGTCCTTTCCCATGTATTACTTAGGGGAAAAAAGATGTACCCGAGCTGTTAAAACTTTTGTTGTTCAGGATCAGCTGTATATAGTTTTCTTCTCTCTAAGCTCACTTTATCATTAGTTTCTGCGTGCTGTTCATTCTTAGGAGGAAGCTACCTCTCATTATCATCCTATATTGGATTTCCTATTAATTTTTCTCTCCAATGTTCCTTTTATCACAGTGGCGTTTTTACTTAGTAGTTTGTATTTCCTTCTTTTCCTTCAGTCCAGGGGTCAGCAAAATATGTCATTTGGGCCAGATTTGGCTCACTGACTGTTGTTGTGAATAAAGTTTTATTGGAACATAATCATCCTCATTTTTTGTGTTATTGTATATACCTGCATTAGTATTAAAACAGCAGAGTTGGGTGGTTGCAACAGAGATCACAAATCTAAAATATTTACTATTAGGACTTAAAACATGTGCCAGTCTTTGGTTTTGTTGTCCAAGTAGAAGGTGAAGAATAGATTCTACAGAATTAAAAAAATAAAACCAGCAAATGAGAGGATATGGGGAAGTATGATAGAATTTGTACTCAAGCTAGTTAGAAGCTCTGTGTGGTCAGTAGAAAAGTTTCTTGAAGGTGAATCATCAGAGAAAATGTAGAAAAGATAGATTCCTGTCATACTTACAGGTTTTTGATGGCATGTCAGAAATGAGGTGTATTGTTTAGGAAATGAGTTGTTTAAGGTTTTTGAGCAAAGGAGCTTTGCCAAAACAGGATACTGTTGCAGTAATGTTTACAAGCCAAATGAGGGTTGTATTAATGGAAAATTAATACTAATGTATTAATGAGAAAGAGCATAGTTGTTAGAATTTTAGAGATAAAATTGATAGGCCATTTGATTTGAGGACAAAGAGTTAATAATTCTCAAACTTCATTGAGCAGGAAATTGGAAAATTATTTATACATATTTTGGAGATGAACTGATTTTTATGGAAGGTTTAAGTTAATGGAGAAGGATTATAACATATAGCGTAAGAAACAAAATTGTTTATTAGGAATCAGCGATACCAAAGTTATTAGGGAATCTCAGCTAAAGGCAGTTTTTCATTGACCTTATTTTACCAGTGAAATTGTAGCCTATCCCATTTCCATCATCTAATTAGGGTCCATCTCTTTATAAAATCCTCTTTCCTTTGGTCTCCAGAATTCCACCCTTATACTCAGATTTACTTCTGTTGTCTCACGCAGAGTATATTACTGACATTTTCTAAATACTCTGAATCATGCCCAAGAAGGGCTTTAGCTCTCTCAAAATTCTTATCACATTATTTTCTTCAACTAAAGCCATGTTTTGCAGACTCTGTACTGAGATACTCCATGGTCCTACTGCAGCATATTCAAGAGTTCTGTAGGGTATTTTGTATCAGGATAATGCATAGTCTCAACATCAGATTGTGATGCATTGCTTTGGGATGATATCCTATGGGAATGGTTGCTGTGGTTCTAATAAAATCCTGAAAATCAGTGCAGAATAGTAAATGAGAGTTACACTATTCAGTTAGAATCCAAGGCTTGAAGAGTTGTGTAGTACCCATAAGCACCATATCCCATTAGTAAGTGTGGTGGTTTTTGAATGAAGTAAGAAAAACTTTTCAGTTTGTGTGTATTCTTTTTTCAAACCATGTAATAAACTGTTAAGATTATCAGTAGTTATTAAGATTATCAGTAGTTATTAATATTATCAGTAGTTATTAAGTTGTTCAAACCTGCCTATTATCAAGCATAGAACTGTTAGGTATTTCTTGGGGCACCATGAAAAAAGTTGTTCACTAAGGGTGTTGCAAACTGAGAAAGTTCAGATTCTTTGAACTAAAGAGTTGTCCAGCTCTAAAATAAGTATACTCTTCCTTTAGCATGTGAAAATGCATCAGTACTTTTATTTCTCTTTCTAAAACTGCATTTCATAGAGGCACAGATGTAGAAAACAAACTTTGTGATACCAGGTGGGCAAGGGGGAAAGGATAAATTGGGAGGTTGAGATTGACATATACACACTACTGTCTATAAAATAATTAATAAGCACCTACTGTGTACAATCCCCTGAAGGAGGGAATGGCAACCCATTCCAGTATTCTTGCCTGAAGAATCCCATGGATTGTGTAGTTTGATGGGCTACAATCCATAGAGTCACAAAGAGTTGGACTCTGAGCGACCATGCATTCATGCACTGTATACCACAGGAAACTCTACTTAATCTGCTATAATGATGTATATGGGGAAAGAATATGAAAGAATGTGGATACATGTATAACTAGTTCACTTTATTGTACACCTGAAACTAACACAGCATTATAAATCATCTATACTCCAATAAAAATTTAAAACAATAATAGATGGAAAAAAATACCATTTCAGTTACATGGGATTTTATGTAGAGTTTCAATAAAAATTTAATCAGATATTTTAAAATTATCTGTCCACTGTGCTTTGGTGTTATAGCAAACATAAAAAAGTACTCTTATCCTTAAGTTTACAATCAAGTTAGGGAGGTAAGACAAATGTAAATTGCTTAAATTATTAAGTAAAATAAATACTCTTGGTTATTTATTTTATATATTATGGAAGTTCAAAGAAGAAAGAATATATCTGTTGGTAGGAATGCAGTATGACTCTGTGGGATGAATGTTCGATTTAAAATGGACCTTGATGGAGGGGTAAAATTCCAACAGGTAGAGATGGTGGATATTTCAAACCGGAAAAAAAAAAAATCACGTAATGACTGAGAAGATTTATTTTGGGGGAAGCAATTCATTCTATATGATCGAAGGAAGGACATACCTTGTAGAGTAATAGAGGTTACAGCTGATATACTCTGGAAGTTGGAATATTATTGTGGAGAGCTTTGAATGCTGGGGTGTGAGACATTTGGGTTTAATTTACTAGTAAAAGAAGACTGATTGGGGTGATTAATCTGTCAGCAGGATATAGAATGATTAAATCAAGGAGAGATAGGAGGCAAGGAGCTTTTGGAAAGGGAATGATGGATTTTGTTTTATGTATTTGTATTTCAAAGGAAATACCAAGCTTTATATTCAAGTTTAAAAGCATATTTTTGAGCAGCATTATAACTAAGGGCTATAAAATAGAACTCAACATTAATAGAAAAATAAAACTTTGTAATGCTCTTGATATTACTGCAGAAATAATGTTAATAAAATGTTAATATGTGTGGAGTGCATGCTTCATGCCAGGCATTAGATGAAACATTCATTTAATTTTCACAACAACCTTAATAGGCATTAGTATTCCCATTTTTTAGATAAAATCCTAGGGAAGTTACATAGCTCGGGTCACATAATAAGTACTAAGACTGGCAAACTAGATTAAGTATACTAGTTTGTTTAACCTCTGGCGCTGAGAATTGAGTGAATCCATCTCAGATTTTGACAAATAATTATTATTTGGCTTAGTTATGGCTTCTATTTTATTATTTTACTTTCCCCTATCATTCCTGATCTCTCCTAATTCTTCACTCTGTGGATATTTCAATGTGTTTGATATGTGTCTTTCATGCTTGTAAAATGAATCATGATGTTTTAGATGTGTGCACGTGTGTGTTTATTGTACACAGTATGTAAAAGGATGAACTATACACAATCTGATGCATATTTTTCTAGTATATTACTTTATATCTTTGTATAATAGTATGTATTCACCACACTTTGTGTCTTTTTCCCTAGAAAGGGTCTTTCGGAATGCTTCACATTTCCTTTTACTTTCAGCAAAGCTGTGGTAAATATCCTTGCATGTATCTCCCTGAAATCCATGTTCTTTCTACTATTGCTTCCTCCTATTATGCTTTTGGAGGTGTTTATTTAGTATGGAAGAAAACCTGACATCTTTTCACCTGTTCATGTTTTTTTAATCCTGAAAAAGATTAATATATTTGTGGAATGAGTGATTTTATTTATGCTTCCAAAAGGAGCCAAAAGGCAGGAAGAACTAGGTGAATTATCCTAAAATTCCATTGTTGGATTACGTTTAGTCAGTGGTAATATAAGCATTACAGCATCACTAATATATTTTTTCTGACTTTCTTCTTTTAAGTGATTCTTTTCCTGTCATTGCTATGAAGTAGTGCATATCATAACATTGTAATTGTAAACAGTTTATACATTATCCTAATGTTTGCGAAGTCAGTATTTTCCTTAAAATCATATAGGAACTGTGCTTTGTAATAATTCATACTTGATTGTCACACTCCTACAAGGAAATACATTTTATACTCTAGGAGATTTGCAGAACACGTAGGACCCATTAAAAGAAAGAAAACATGCTGTATGATTTTTGTGGGGGTTTTTTGGCTTCTTATTTATTCATTTTCTCAACTAGTCTTGACTAGTGTTACTATGGCACTTTCGTTATGGTGTGGAAAACAGACTAATTATGTTCTTTAAAACAGACAACAGTCGTACATCTTGAGATACAGCATCTGGTACTCTCAGCCATCCCTCATCAGTGCTAGTCTCCGTTTGGTAGGACTTCTGGTTGTCCAAATATTTTTATGTTATTGTATATCTTCTTCTTTTTTAAAATATTTATTTATTTTTGGCTGCGCTGGGTCTTCATTGGTGTGTGAAGACTTTCATTGCGGCGAGTGGGAGCTATTCTAGTTGCGTGCACAGGCTTGTTATTGCAGTGGCTTCTCTTGCTGTGGAGCACAGGCTCTGGGCGGGGGCCGGGAGGGCCGGGGGGTGGTTTCAGTAGCTGTGGCTTGTGCAGGCTCAGTCACTGTGGCTCAGGGGCGTAGGTGTTCCATGGCTTTTGGATCTTCCTGGACCAGAAATCAAACCTTTGTCCCCTTCTTTGGCAGGCAGATTGTTAACCACTGGACCACCAGGGAAGTCCCTCTTTTAAAGAGTTTATATCAAGAGAATAATCAAACCACTTCACCAAAATTTGAAAAATAAAAACGTGAAAATCATCCATAATTTTTCTACTGAAATTTGACCATATTTGCTTTTGGAGTATTCCCTACTAGATTTCTTTTCCTATTGATAGAATATTAGTTTATAACCATATTTTGCATATGGTTGTATAGCTTATGTTTCATTTAACACTTGTGTGACATAAACATTTTCCACCTTGCCGCTTCGTTTCATAATTATCCTTTTTATTATCTTCAAAGTATTCTCTAGAATAGCATTATCCAGTGGAAATACAATAAAACTCACATAATTTAAAATTTTCTAGTAGAGACATTGATAATGTAAAAAGAAACAAGTAAAATTAATGTTAACAGTCTATTTAACTTCAAATATCTAAAATAATTATCATTCAACACATATTCATATACAATTATTAATTATATTTTTAACCTTTTTTTCTTTGAAATTAGTATCTGCTTTACATTTGTAGCACAGCACAGTCACTAAATTGTCAACAGTCAAAATGAAATGTAGCTGTACCAAAACAATAAAAATGTGTTTAATACAAGAATATATTTCATTCCTTCCATTTTGAAATTTCAAAAAAATTAAATTAAAAATTCAGTTCCACAGTCACAGTAACCACATTGCATATGCTCATTATCGACATGTGGCTTCTTACATTTAAAATTAAATAAAATTTGAAATTCAAGTCTTCAATTGCTCTAGCCACATTTTAAATGATCCACAGCCAAATTTAGAATGGATGTATATGCCAGTTCTTACTTGACTACTTATTCCTCTATTATTGAATATTTATGTTTAAGTCACATGTATAGTATACTGGTATGTTCCCCAATGAATATTTTCCATGTTTTGAATTATTTACTTAAGGTAGACATTAGAATTGTTGCATCAAAGAGCATGAATTTTATAGTTAATCATATTTTCAATTTATTTTCTTGGAAAAGTGTCAGTTGTACTCACATCAGCAGTATTAATATAGTAATTTCAGCAACCCTTCTTCATCATTAAGTTACTACAATGATTTTATATTCTATGTATTTTTTGTTAATTTGAACTATAGTTGATTTACAATATTACACTAGTTTCAGGTGTACAACATATTGATTCTATTTTTTAATAGATTTATATTTCATTTAAGTTATTAGAAAATGATGGCTCTATTTTCCTGTGATGTACAGTGTATATATTTACACCCTATTTATTTTACACATAGTAGGTTGTATCTCTTAATCACATACTGCCATCTTGCTGTGCCCTACTTCTGGTAATCATAGTTGTCTTTTTATATCTATGAATTATTACATTCATATGTGATAATAAAAAGTATCTTTCTCTGTCTGACTTATTTCATTAAGTATAATACACTCTAGGTCTGTCCACATTGTTGAAAATGGCAGAATTTCATTCTTGTTTATGGCTGAGTAATCGTCTTTATCCATTCATCTTTTGATGGACATTTAGTTGCTTTTAGCTGCTTTGAACTTTGGAGTGTTTTTATCATTTTGAATTAGTGTTTTTGGTTTCTTTGAATATATATTCACAACTGGAATGGCAGGATCATATGGTAGTTATATTTTTAATTTTTTGAGAAACCTCCATACTGTTTTATGTAGTGGCAGTACTAATTTTCATTCCCACCAATAACGTACAGTTGTTCTTTTACTCCACATTTTTGAAAATATCTATTATTTATAGACTTTTTGATGACAGCCCTTTTGACAGTTATGACATGATATCTCATTGTGGCTTTGATTTGCATTTCTCTAATGATTAAGAATCTTTTCATGTGCCTGTTGGTCATCTGTATATCTTCTTTAGAAATGTCTACTCAGATCTTCTGCCCATTTTTTTAATTGGATTGCCTACTTTTTTGATAGTGAGGTATATAGACTGTTTATATAACATTTGGATATTAACCCCTTATTGGTCATTTTATTTACAAACTTCTCTCGTTCCATAGATTGTGTTTTTATTTTGTTGATGGTTTCGTTTGCAGTACAAAAGCTTTTAAGTTTAATTAAGTTCCATTTGTTTACTTTTGCTTTTATATCCTTTGCTTTAGGAGACAGATTCCCCCCAAATTGCAGTAATATCTGTCAAAGAGTATTTCACCTCTGTTTTTCTCTAGGAGTTTTATGGCATCCAGTCTTACATTTAGGTTTTAGGTCTTTAATACATTCTGCATTTATTTTTGTATATGATGTTTGAGTATATACTAATTTCATTCTTTTACATGTAGCTGTCCCGTTTTGCCAGCACCACCCATTGAAGAGACTGTCTTTTCTCCATTGTTTATTCTTGTCTCCTTTCTCACAGATTAATTAAACATAATGCATGAGTTTCTTTTGGGCCCTCTGTTCCTGTCCATTGATCTATGTGTCTCTTTCTGTGCCAGTGCTATATAGTTTTGATGACCGTAGCTTTGTAGTATAGTCTGAAATCAGGGCCTATGATTCTTCCAGCTCTCTTCTTCTTTATCATAATTGCTTTGCCAATTTGGGGTCTTTTATAATTCCATATAAATTTTAGGATTATTTGTTCTTGCTCTATAGAAGATGCTTTGAGTTGTCTGGTAGAGATTGCAATGAATCTATAGATTGCTTTTAGTGATAAGGACATTTTAATCATTTTAATTCTTCTATTCCATGAACATGGAATATCTTTCCTTTATTGTGTGTGTATTATCTTCATTTTCCTTCATCAGTGTTTTATAGTTTTCAGAGTATAGGTCTTTCACCTCCTTGGTTAAGTTTATTTGTAGGTATGTTATTTTTGATGTGATTTTAAATGAGCAGTTTCTTTTCTTTTCTTTTAGTATTTTAAACACTTCAGTTCCTTACACTCCCCCATATTTAAGCTACCATGAGAAATCCTGAGTGGCTGACTAACAAATCTGCATACTTGGGATTTCCAGATTTTATGTCTGGCTCTGATAAAAAATGGTTCTTTTGCTGTGCCTTGGCCTTCCCCATTCCTTTTCTCCTGCCTTTTTGTTCTGCTTCAGTTTTCATTTTAATGGATAAAATTGTCTCACTTCACTCTCAATTCTGATTAATACTAGCCAGTAGGCTCTACTTTGCTTTTCATTGTTCTTATGGACAAAGAGTAGCAGGACTAACTGTTGTGCTGACTGAAATTCCTAACTAGAATTTTACAAGAGTTTTGTTGATTCTATAGAGTGTTTTTCTAAACTATAGCTCTCTAAGCTATTGGTCTGTTTTTATTACAAACCTGTTACTTGAAAAAAAAATTTATACTGGCACTGTTTTTATTTTTGATGATATTATACTCTGAAACATGTGGCTTACCAATGGATATAAATCAAGAAAGAAAAATTATGGTTGGCATCAATTTTAAGTCTTTGCACTTTAACAGAGCACAAATCCAAAATTGCTCAAATACTAAATATTTGCTTAAAGAGAAACAAGAAACAATTCAAAAATGGAATTAATTTAAATTGTGAATTTGCCTCAATTAAAAACTTTTTTTTTGGTATATTCTTTGTAAAATTGACAAAATGGAAATTTTCTGTCCACATCACAATGCTCTTATGTTGCATTTTAAAGTTAAACACACATACAACATACACACATTTGGAATGAGGCCAAATTTAGACTCCAGGGGCATACTGTTCTGTACCTTAAATTACAATCAGATGTATTTTAGCACAGATCAAATTTTCAGTCTGAAGTTGGTGAGAAGCCTAATTATTTGACCAGGTTACTATTTATGTAGACCATTCTATGACTGTCTGTGGTTAATCCACAGCTGGCAGAGTGCTAACTGGGAGGTTTTTATTTCATGCTGAAACAGTTTGGAGAGAATTAGGAGGGGAGAGTTTTAAACTCTCTTCATTAAATGAAAGACTAAAGAGCAAATACATCCATATTACTATGGAGACAAGATGCTCTATACACTGTTCATCTTAATTCTCCAAGTGACAAAAATAGCAAAGCAACTTGAATGCTCATAGTTCGCAAATGACATTGTATTTCATTAAAAAATGAAGATTTAAAGATTAAATGATATTACCTAATAATAAATGATGTTACTTTTCTGAGCAGTTGAATATTGATAAAGAATTAATGGATTAGAATTTTAAATGATGAGAAAATTTTGTGTTATTTTGATCAGAGAACATATTTCTTATAATTTCATTAGCAATACTTTAGTAAGAGATAATTATTATAAAGTTCTCTCTAAATACTTCAAGAATTTTAAGGGAAAGATACCCTTCAAAATTATACCCCAGTACAATATGTATTATATATATAATATAATATATAACGTGACTCCTGCCAGAAAGTTTATTTTTTTAATGTTCATAATCTTATTTTCTCTTTAAACTTTCTGAGTTTGCAAGAGGGATGTAGTTAGTCTCTCAATTATAAGTATTTCAATGGCTCTTTTGTAACTTAAGGTAACTCTTCTTCTCTAATGAAATGGCACATATTAAGCATACAGTACTCATATGATAAACTTTTCTCCTGATCAAATGCTACAGTTTCCTGCTTAGCATTTTATAATTGCATTTTTAAGGTTTACATTGTAGAGGCTTGGCTTCCCTTGTGGCTTAGCTGGTAAAAAATCTGCCTGCAATAAGGGAGACCTGGATTCAATCCCTGGGTTGGGAGATCCGCTGTAGAAGGGAACGTCTGCCCACTCCAGTATTCTGGCCTGGAGAATTCCAGACTGTATAGTCCATGGGATTGCAAAGAGTCAGACACGACTGAGAGACTCTCACTTTCACTTGTAGAGGCTTTTGTATTATGTATGTTGTTGGTGTTGTTAATTTGCTCAGTCATGTCCAATTCTTTGTAACTCTCATGGACTCTCGTATGCCAAGCTCCCCTGTCCTTCACTGTCTTGTGGAGTTTGCTCAGATTAATGTCCATTGAGTTGGTAATGCTGCCTAACCATTTCTTCCTCCGCCAATCCTTTCTCCTTTTGCCTTCAATCTTTCCCAGCATAAGGGTCTTTTCCAGTGAGTCAGCTTTTCATATAAGATGGCCAAAGTATTCAAGCATCAGCTTCAACATTAGTCCTTCCAATGAATATTCAAGGTTAATTTCCTTTAGGATTGACTGATTTGATCTCCTTGCATTCTGTGGGACTCTCAAGAGTCTTCTCCAGCACCACAATTTGAAAACATCAATTCTTTGGAGCTCAGCCTTGTCTATGGTCCAACTCTCAGATCCATTCATGACTACTGGAAAAACCATAGCTTTGACTATACAGACTTTTGTTGACAAAGAGATGTCTCTGCTTTTTAATATGTTGTCCAGGTTTGTCATAACTTTCCTTCCAAGGAGTGTCTTTTAATTTCAAGGCTGCAATCACCATCCACAGTGATTTTGGAGTCCAGGACAAAAAATCTGTTACTTGCTATGAAGTGATGGGACTAGATGCCATTATTTAAGTTTTTTGAATGTTGAGTTTTAATCCAGCTTTTTCACTCTCCTCTTTCACCCTCATCAAGAGGCTGTTTAGTTCCTCTTCACTTTCTGCTATCAGAGTGATATCATCTGCATATGTGAGGTTGTTGATATTTCTCCTGGCAGTCTTGATTCCAGCTTGTGATTCATCTGTATTTTGTATCAATTTCTTGTATTCTCACTGAGAATTATTCTGTGGAGACAGCATTTCTAATTTCTTCTCCTTTTTTTCTTTACCCAGGGTTTTTTCCTCACAGTTTCCCCAGAGTCAGTTTTAAAAGTGGCTCACCATGCTTCTGAAAACAACAGAATTTTCACTTTGAATCTGTCTGCACCATTTATTAGTCAGTTCTACAAGGAATCATTGATGAAAGTTATGCCTTTTGTTGACATATTGTTTGGAAACGAGGTGGTGAGTAATTTTTTAAATAGAAGTACCTCTCTTTTGATTTCTGTTTGTGTATATGTTTAGAAATACATAAATAAAAACTTAAATATCTGCATAAGTACACTTGAGAATTACACAGTAAAATGGCCTCAGTTTGGTCCACTATAGTTCATTATTTTCAGTATTTCCTTCTATACTAATTTTTTACATAGTAAGCAATTAGTCTTTTAAAGAAGTTGGTTATTCAGGTTTGTAATTTACACATGGTAACATTCACTCCTATGAGCTCCTACAACATTTCTAAGAGCTTTTGCAAATGCATACCTGTTATATGACTTGTAAGCATAAGCAAGATAAAAAACATTTTCATCATCTTTGTTGGTCAAGCCTTCCCCTCATCCTTAGCCCTTAACATAAACTGTTTTCTGATCTGTAAAATAATGTTTTCCTTTGAAACTTTCATGGATTAAGGTAAGTGATATCTAGCTAAGATAAATGTTTTATGAAGTTAAGTACATTTTCAAAGTCTTGAGTCAGTTTAATAAATTATGACTATATGGTTGTATATTATAATTTGTAGTTAAATGTGTTTATTTATAGTATCATTTTTACTAATATTGTCTGTTATATTTGAAGGTGATGAAAGGAAATTTCATTTAAATTTTAGAGCTTTTATTTTTTTATCAAGATTATAATTTCTTTCATTCAAAATTAGTGAAAAACAAATTTTTTTTCTTATTTAATATTCATACCTTCTGTCTTGTAGACTGTAAACATCCATAAATACTTGTGGACTATAAAAATCCTTGAAATAGAAAAAAAAGGAGACTTTTGCTATATCTTCCTTTTATAAATGTGCGAGGCTGTGTGAATTATCTCAGAAGTCCATTCTGATTCAGATTCTATGATTCTAGCATAGTTTGATTATACTCACCAATTTTGTATCTAAATAAAATAACTGTATTGTCTGCCTAGAATAACGTAAAATTTGAGTTGAAAGTAACTTGTGGGTTATTGGTGTGGAAGTCATATGGTGTGAATATCTTCAAAGGGCGCTTAACCAATTGAAGGACATGCTACATTCTTAGTGATTAACAAACTGACATAATGGCAAGATATAGTGGTAAAAACCTTGATCTCCTAGGTATCTGCTAGAGGTCTCATTTGACTGAAATCTGTGTTTTAGATTTTCCGTATTGTCAATGTTATTTTCTAGGTACAGGAAGCTCTTCAGAAAAGTGCTATTCTAGACTCTTTAAATAACATTAAAGAATTGGTCATTAGTATGGTACTCTGAGAGTGCTTGGGAGAAATTGATACTTGAATCCAGAGTCCTTTATAGTCAGAAACAGTAGAATGGCAATACTTAGACTTTAAGAAGGCAAACTTTAAAACTTTTTAAAAAGATAAATGTCATTCTGAAGAGTAAGATTTGGGAAGTAAAGAAAACTTGAGAGGATTAGATACCAGCAAAAATTCAGTTATGACTTTAGAATCTCAAATGACCTTAATTGAAAGGAAAATGAAGAGGAGCCTTAACAAAAATAAAAAGCATTGGAGAATACACAGAAAACTGTTTAATAAGAGCTCACATTTGTAAAACATGTAAAAATGATGGAAAGCATTTATAGAATGAAGGAGCAGTGCTAAAAGTTTGGCTGAGACATAGGAGAATAGAAAAGAATAGAGGCCTAAGAATGATTAGTTTTGCAGAAATGCTGATAATATCAAAATGTCCTTTATTGTTTAAAAAAACTTCAAAAGTGCAGTCAACAAAAAAAGTAATTGGACTTCATTAAAATTAAAACCTTTTGTGCATCAAAGGACAGTATCAAGAAAGTGAAAGACTACCCATAGATGGAAGAAAATAAATACATCTGATAAGGGATTAATGTCCAGAATGTATATCTCAACAACTCAGATATATCTTGACACAGCAGACAATCCAATCTGAAAATAATCAAAGGACTTAAACATTTCTTCAAAGAAGACATACAAATGGGCAGTAAGCACACATGAAAAGATGCTCACCATCACTAATCATTAGAGAAATGCGTATGAAACCAAAATGAGAATACTACTTGGCACCCTTTTGGATGGCTATTGTCAAAAAATAGAAAAGAACAAGTATTGCCAAGAATGTTGAGAAATGGAAACCCTTGTGCATAGTTGCTGGGAATGTAAGTGATGCAGCTGCTGTGAAAAGCAATTTGATGCTCCTCAAAAAGTTAAACAGGGAATTATTACCATTGTTGTTGTTCAGTCACTCAGTCATGTTCATCTCTTTGCAACCTCATGGACTATAGCATGCCAGGCTTCCCTGTCCTTCACCATCTTCCGGAATTCGCTCAGACTCATGTCCATTGAGTCGGTGATGCCATCCTACCATCTCAACCTCTGTCGTCTCCAATCTCTCCCAACATCAGGGTCTTTTCCAGTGACTTGACTCTTCGCATCAGGTGGCCAAAGCGTTGGAGCTTCAGCTTCAGCATCAGTCCTTCTAATGAATATTCAGGGTTGATTTCCTTTAGGATTGACTGGTTTGATCTCCTTGCTGTCCAGGGGACTCTCAAAAATCTCCAGCATCACAGTTCGAAGGCATCAGTTCTTCGGCACTCAGCCTTTTTTATTGTCCAGCTATCACATCCATACACTACTGGAAAAACCATAGCTTTGACTAGATGGACCTTTGTCAGCAAAGTAATGTCTCTGCTTTTTAATATGCTGTTTAGATTTGTCATAGCTTTTCTTCCAAGGAGCAAGCATCTTTTAATTTCATGGCTGCAGTCATGATCTGCAGTGATTTTGGAGCCCAAGAAAATAAAGGCTGTCACTGTTTCCATTGTTTCCCCATCTATTTGCCATGAAGTGATGGGACTGGATGCCGTGACCTTAATTTTTTGAATATTGACTTTTGAGTCAGCTTCTTCACTCTCCTCTTTCACTTTCATCAAGAGGGAGGGAACATGTGTATATCTATAGCTGATTCATGTTGATGTATGACAGAAAGCAAAGCAATATTGTAAAGCAATTATCCTTCAATTAAAAATAAAAAAGAAACTATTAAAATAAATATTCCTTGATTAAAATGCTAAAATAGAATAAAGATAGACATATAGATCCATTAGATTCACAATTGATTTTTTTCAAAATTTCAGAAGCCATTCTGTAGAGAATAGTCTTTTTAACAAATTATACTTCACCACTTGAATATCCATATCCAAAAAAGTAAACTTCAATCCATACAAAATACAACTGAATACAGCATACAGTAGCTATTCAGGTGTTCAGCATTAAGAAGTTTGACCATACCAAATATTTGCACGAGCTACTTGAACCATCAGATACTGCTGATGAAAATGTAAAGTGGTGCAATTACTTTGAAAAGATGGTTTCTTACAAAGTTAGGTATATACCCACCATTTGACCTAGCTGTATTATTCCTTGGTATTCACCCAGGAGAAGCGAAAGTATATGTACATACACAAATGCTTATAGGAATTTTTATTTGTTATATTCAGTCTGGAAGCAACTTTCTGTTCGTTAACTGGTGACTAGATAAACAAATTGTGATATATCTATGCAGTAGAATACTACTCTATGAAAGAAATGTATTTATACATACACCAACACAGATGAATATACATACACCAACACAATCTGAATATTTATGCTGAGTGAAAGATGAGCTGCCAGACAAAAAGTACATTCTGTATGATTCCATTTAAATTCTAGAAAATTCAAAATATGTAGATTCATGGTTGCTTGGGAAGGAGTTATGCTGTGAGGCAGTGATCACAAATGGACGTGATGAATTTGTTCCTTATCTTGATTGTGGTTGTAGTTTCAGGACTTTACACTTGTGTCAAAACATTAGATACTTTAATTTGTGCAGATAATTATATTTGAATTATACCTTATAAAGCTGTTTTGAAAATATATGTACTGTGTGATTCTGTTTACATAAGTTTAAAACTGGAGAAAATTAACCTTGAGTTGTTCAAATAAAAAGCTCTAAAGAATCAGTGTTAAAATGAAGACATGAAATATGTTAAGGAAATTAACGTATCTCCTCCAAAAAATGAATTGCCAATTTTTTGCTTGGTTCACCATGTACCAAATTTCTGTTATTTCCAGGAAATATCCTTTGTATTTCAAGGGCAGTATCAAGTCAGAGGAGGAGTATTTTGATAGTCCTGACTTTTAATTTTGATGAATTATTTTAAATTATCATACTTTATCATTAAATAATACTTTAAAATTACATTGGGCATCCACAAAAATCATCATTTAATTTACACAGCAGTACTGTGGCTGGTTTTCTAATGCATGTGAAGTTTTTGCTTGATTCATAGAAAGTACCATTGACCTCTGAAAAACACTAGGGTTAGGGATGCCAACTGTAAAGGCAATAAAAATTCTGTTATAATCTATGGTTGGCCCCCCACCCTAATGGTTCTACTGTTCCCAAGGTTCCCAGCAAAGGCAGATCAAGCAGTGCTCCAATATTTACTATTGAAAAAAATCTGCCCCTGAGTGGAACCCTGCACAGTTTAAACAGTATTGTTCAAGGGTTAACTGTACTGAGGTTTTGTTAGGTACTGTTGAAGGTGTTCTTAGGAGTACTGATATTCTGCCTGTCAAGTTTCCCTTAACTTTCTTGAATAACATGCACTCTCCATTCCCTTGTTAAAACATAATAAGTAGTGCCAAATGAATAAGGAAAAAGTGTTAAGCTATTAGACTATTTTCTGATTGACCAGCTTTTTTGCCCACAAATTTTTTTCCTGATCAAGAATCAATTTATTTGTTCCTAAGCCTTCTTAGTGCAATTTTTTTCACTATGTAATTATTTAATAATTACATAATTAATAAAATGTGAATGCATATAGAATGTGAATTCAGTACAGTTCAGTCGCTCAGTCATGTCTGACTCTTTGCGACCGCATGAACTGCAGCACGGCAGCCTCCCTGTCCATCACCAACTCCCGGAGTCTACCCAAACCCATGTCCATTGAGTCAGTGATGCCATCCAACCATCTCATCCTCTGTCATCCCTTTCTCCTCATGCCCTCAATGTTTCCCAGCATCAGGGTCTTTTCAAATGAGTCAGCTGTTTTCATGAGGTGGCCAAAGTATTGGAGTTTCAGCTTCAACATCAGTCCTTACAATGAACACCCAGAACTGATCTCCTCTAGGATGGACTGGTTGGATCTCCCTGCAGTCCAAGGGACTCTCAAGAGTCTTCTCCAACACCACAGTTCAAAAGCATCAATTCTTTGGCGCTCAGCTTTCTTTATAGTCCAACTCTCACATCTATACATGACTACTGGAAAAACCATAACCCTGACTAGACGTCTGGACCTTTGTTGGCAAAGTAATATCTCTGCTTTTTAATATGCTGTCTAGGTTGGTCATAACTTTCCTTCTAAGGAGTGAGCGTCTTTTAATTTCATGGCTGCAGTCACCGTCTGCAGTGATTTTGGAGCCCCAAAAAATAAAGTCTGCCACTGTTTCTACTGTTTCCCCATCTATTTGCCATGAGGTGATGGGACTGGATGCCATGATCTTAGTTTTCTGAATGGAATGTGGAGCTTTAAGCTAACTTTTTCACTCTCCTCTTTCACTTTCATCAAGAGGCTCTTTAGTTCTTCACTTTTGCCATAAGGGTGATGTCATCTGCTTATCTGAGGTTATTGATATTTCTCTCGGCAATCTTGATTCCAGCTTGTGCTTCCTCCAGCTCAGCATTTCTCATGATGTTCTCTGCATATTAGTTAAATATTATTGAGCCCATTTTTGCATGAAATGTTCCCTTGGTGTCTCTAATTTTCTTAAAGAGATCTCTAGTCTTTCCCATTCTGTTGTTTTTTCTCTATTTCTTTGCATTGATCACTGAGGAAGGTTTTCTTTCTTCTCTGCTTGCTATTCTTTGTAACTCTGCATTCAGATGGGTATATCTTTTCTTTTCTGCTTTGCTTTTTGCTTCTCTTCTTTTCACAGTTATTTGTAAGGCCTCCTCAGACACCCATTTTGGTTTTTTGCATTTCTTTTTCTTGGGGATGGTCTTGATTCCTGTCTCCTGTACAATGTCATGAACCTCCGTCCATAGTTCATCAGGCACTCTATCAGATCTAGTCCCTTAAATCTATTTCTCACTTCCGCTGTATAGTTATAAGGGATTTGATTTAGGTCATACCTGAATGGTCTAGTGGTTTTCCCCACTTCCTTCAATTTAAGTCTGCATTTGACAATAAGGACTTCATGATCTGAATGTGAATTAGTTTAATGAATTAAGTTCAGGTACAAAACTCAGTAAAGACAAATTGCTTTTAAAAAGTGTTCTTGAGGACTTCCCTTGTGATCCAGTAGTTAATCCACCTGCCAATGTTTGATTTCTGGTCCAGGAAAATTCCACAAATCACGGGGCAACTAAGCCCATGTCCCACAACTGCTGAGCTCACTTGCTGCAACTACTGAAGCTCATATACCTCTAGCCTTTGCTCTGCAACAAGAGAAGCCCATACCAGATCTAGAGAAAGCCTGCACACGGGATTAGAGCCTGTGGCGCCAAAACTAAATTAATAATAATTTTTTTAAAAACTCCTTGAATTAGGTGTGAGCATGCAAAGTTTGAAAGAGTAAAGGAAGAAGAACCCATAAATATCTGCACTCAGGGGTGTTTCATAGAAGTCTTCAAGTTTTGATTCTCCTTTAAAGAAACTGAAAGTGGAATTCATGAACTAAGAATTGTGGATCTGATTCTGTAACATAGACTCTGGAATATCCGTCAGCATATATACAGTGAAATCCTTGACCCTACTTTAAATATTAGCAAATGATTTATCTTTATATATTAAGAAAATGTTTATAGACTTTTTCAGTTAAAAATTTTAAATTTAATCAATTTGCTGATTTATTAGCCAACTGCTGTTCCTTTCCTCTCCTAATAGGTAAAGTGAGGGATTTATGTAGAAATACTAGAGGATCTTTTAAACTTTTCCTTGTAATCTAAGAATGTTTATTTCAAAAACCATGGATTCATTTTTTAATGAATCTAACATTCTGATATTCAGTAACAATGACCAGTTTTCCTATAAATCAGCAAGTCCTTGTTCTGAAATCTAGAATATTACAATCCTAAACATTAACTTTTGATAGTCTTTTTCATTGTTAATAGGCTCGACTATAATGCTTTGTAAGCTAGATTTTCCCCCTTCTTTTACCTCTACTGATTCTTTTCTCTGTTTGATATGCTCTGGGAAAGAATATTCTTCTGTAAGGGATATCTGAAAATATTTGGTTGAGCTCATTCTAAAGCAAAGTAGAAGTATTCACAGGAATACCAGTGCTCCATTAATATGATAAAAAGAAAGTATAAAGTATTAACCAATGTGACTTTTTTTTTCTTTCTTTTATCATGGTAGAAATACATAACAAATTTATTGTTTTTGAGTGTATAATTCATTGTTTTTAAGTACACTGACAGTATTGTGCAGTCATCGTCACTATCCAATCACAGAACTTTTTCATCTGTCCAGTACAGTAGCTTTGTACTCATTAAACCATAACTGCTAATTCCTCTTTTCTGCCAGTGCTGGGTTATCACATGTCTTCTGTCTTTCTCTATGAATTTGACTACTCTAGGTACCTCAAAAAGTGGGATCATACCATAGTTGTCTTTCCGGCTTTTTTCATTTAACATAATAATTTCAGAGTTCATCAGTGTTGTATCAGAATTTCCCCTTTGTCTATTTATTCATCTGTTGATGGATATTCAGTTTGCTTTTACCTTTTGACTTTTGTTAATAATACTGCTGTGAATGGTGGTATGCACGTATCTGTTCAAGTCCCTGCTTTCAGGTTTTTTGGATATGTGGAAGTGGAATTTCTAGGTCATATGGTAATAATTCTCCTTTTAACTTTTTGAGGAACCACCAGATTGTTTTTCCCAGCAGGTACACTGTTTTCCATACTCACCAGCAATACACAAGGGTTATTGTTTCTCTACAACCTTGCTAGCACTTGTTATTTTCCATTTTTTCTTTTGCAGTAGCATCCTACTGCTGTAATGTAGCATATCATTATCTCATTGTGATTTTGATTCATGTGATTAACTTTTAGAAATGCATAGCGATAAATTTCTATGGTACCTCAATTAAAAATATTGATAATCTGTTAAATTCCTTTTTGTACTTTTAAACTGCACACCTAAATTTATTGGTTCTTCTTGTCAAGATAGTTTTAATATATAAATTATTTAAATGTTTGTATTTTAATTTGTTTCTGACATCTGCAAAGTTTAAAACATTTCCCTTCAGCCACAACCATTTGTTACCTAGAGTCACATGTAATCAGCTTAATGAAGGACATTCTGCATGCAGGTAATTATATTCATTGATGCCTGCTAATGCAGTCTGCTTTGTAGTCATTATCTCGCAGTACATGACTGAAGAACTTGATTTTTCTTCTTGTTTTCATTTTTATTAAATTAAGGTGTTTTTTTTTTTTTTTTTTGAATAGTGTCATCTTGCAAATGGTTCTTAAGAATAATACCTTTCAAGTCTCTGTAATCACTGGATAATTAACCTGCCAGGATTAAGTACCCTCAACTTTGCTTCAGGATACTTAACTCTCAAATAAGGTCAATTATCTCATGATAATGACTGCTTTGTCAAGAGTTACCAGTTAATTCCACAGTGAAACGTCACATTACTGGTACAGGGTGCTTTAAGATAGAATTTAAATAAAGAAATACAGGTTGAAAACTGGGCAGAAGAATTCAGTTCAATTATTTCATATATATTAAGAATGCTACATTTTAGATAAAATTCCTCTTCATAGACCTAGTGTTTTGAATCTTACAGATGATTTCTATTTATAAAGATCATGTGTTACTGTGTTTCATCCATCCTTTTCTGGCAGTATTCCCACACTGTACATTTTCTTGCAGGGAAATCCGTTTTAAACCCATTGATCCTACAGAGAATTCAGTATATTAAAAATCTCTAGTGCAAACCAAGAAAATTGAAATGACTCTCTTTTGTAGGTGATGATTTAACTTAAAAAAATTTTATCAATCAATGAATTATAAAACAATAAACACAGCTCTACACTTTTTTGTTGTAGTTTTTTTTGTTGTGGCTTCAGTTCAGTTCAGTTGCTCAGTCGTGTTTGATTCTTTGCGACCCCATGAATCGCAGCATGCCAGGCCTCCCTGTCCATCACCAACTCCCGGAGTTTACTCAAACTCATGTCCATCGAGTTGGTGATGCCATCCAGCCATCTCATAACCGTTCAACTTCAGCTTCTTCAGCGTTACTGGTTGGGGCATAGGCTTGGATTACCGTAATATTGAATGGTCTGCCTTGGAAACGAACAACGATCATTCTGCTGTTTTTGAGATTGCATCCAAGTACTGCATTTCAGACTTGTTGACCATGATGGCTACTCCATTTCTTCTAAGGGATTCTTGCCCACAGTAGTAGATATAATGGTCATCTGAGTTAAATTCACCCATACCAGTCCATTTTAGTTCGCTGATTCCTAGAATGTCGACATTCATTCTTGCCATCTCCTGTTTGACCACTTCCAATTTGCCTTGATTCATGGACCTAACATTCCAGGTTCCTATGCAATATTGCTGTTTACAGCATCAGACCTTGCTTCTATCACCAGTCACATCCACAACTGGGTATTGTTTTTGCTTTGTCTCCATCCCTTCATTCTTTCTGGAGTTATTTCTCTTCTGATCTCCAGTAGCATATTGGGCACCTACTAACCTGAGGAGTTTCTCTTTCAGTATCCTATCATTTTGCCTTTTCATACTATTCATGGGGTTGTGGCTTACTAGCTCTTAAATCATATTACGACAGTGATGTGCAGCCAAAAACAGGAATGTTACTTGATGCATCAGGACACTGAAAGAAATGTAAAATTGGCTTTCGTTATTTGAATCCATGTTTTCTAAGCTTGAATAATGGCTATAGCACTGTATAAGTAAATCCTGATCATCTTTTTACTAAACTAGGTGGAATAGGCTAACTTTTTCTTCTTTTATATATTTTGCTGGGAAAGGAAGGGGACCTTTATTGACATTTATTGTTTATACCATTAAATTATTCTTAATCATTTTAATGGGCTTCCCTGGTGGCTCAGTGGTTAAAAAGAAATCCACCTGCCAATGTGGGAGACACAGGTTTGATCCCTGGGTCAGGATGATCCCCTGGAGAAGGAAATGGCTACACACTCCAGTAATCTTGCCTGGGAAATCCCATGGACAAGAGGAGCCTCGCAGAGTGTAGTCCATGAAGTCACAAAGGGTCAGACATGGCTTGACAACAATCTTTCTAATAGCCATTGATTGTTTTTTAAATTACATTATAAAAATTAAGAATTGGAAAACAGCAATAGTTTTAATTGTAAATAATTTTTGGTAAACTCTCTCTTATCTGAAGTATTCTGTCACTGTCTATGCAAAGATGTCATTTGCTATTTCAATATGAAAATCTGTGTAAATCTTTAAATTATGTGCACCAAATATAATAAGTGCTATACATGCATACATCTTCATCCATATAGTCTCTGTTTGGTTAGAAGACTCTCTTTATAAAGGTATTATTTTTAATTTGGGGGAAAATTTCCTTTCTCTCTTAAATCTGTGAACATTTTATCCTCAAAGAATTCCTGTTTGAGTTCTTGTATCTTTTTATCCAGTCTGATTCTTTAAGATAACATGATTTCCAAACATTTTCAGAGAGCCAGGTTGTCACCAGATCCATATTCTGACAATGTAAGAGATGGTCTTTTCTGTCCTCATATTAAGGTATTTCCAACATGAATGTGGGAAATAAGGCTGTATCTAAAAATGGTAATCCTACCGTTTTAAGCATACAAAAATGCCTAGTTTCTTCCAAGGAAAGATGGAAGTCACCTTCCTCTGACTGTTCATATATGTTTTTCCATTCCTGTCTCTTCTTTATCAGTATAAGCAAAGAAAGTGAGAGGAGCCTACGATACAGACAAAATCTAAGGTTGTTATAAGGTCAGTCCAGGAAAGTAGGAAATGATGTTTCAGAGAAGATACATAACCCCTTCATAAAAATTAAAATGTATGGTGCTCTTATAAGATTCTGATGTATTTTCTGCTAAGGATAATGAAATTTCAATTAAGATGATGCTGTGGCATTGTTTTGCTGCTTAGCTCCTAGATTTTACTTTCTCCTAAGGGTCTTTCTTATATATTTTACTCACCTGGAAAAAAAATGAGATTTACTATAGCACAAGGGAGTCTTCTAATGTCAGTGACATGTTGTAAAGATGGGCTGTGGGAAGGATTTGGAAAGGGCCAAAAGTTATTTAACTGTAAGCTCTGTGCATCTTTTCCATCCTTTTTGTCAACTCTCTCCTTTCCTACTTTTCTGTTCTGATCTCCACCAACATACTTGCTCCCTTCATTTCTCTCTCATCAGCAAACTACATTGCCTCTGTAAGGATGAAAGGCCTTTTAATCATTTCCTAAACTCATCATTTGTTTAAAAAAACAAAATCCTATGATTCGAAATGGTTTGAATTGCTATGGAGATGATTGTATTTTATGCAGTAATGCTTTTCTCTGTTACTCAGTATTTCAATTATTTTTTATTTGAATGTTTTAGTTACTTTACTATAAATGTGTCATTATTATAGTATTATTTGTCTGGTATGCCATGATATAAATGCAGTGACTTAATATTTAAACTTTTGCTTAATGAATTTTAATATTTTCTTATTACTAAAATTATAATGAAACTGACTGACTTATACTTGTAAATAAAAGCTAAATTTATGTGACATAAGAAGGAGCCTATGACTATACTTGGAATTTTTAAAATGTCTGTTTTTGACTCAGCTTGAATTTTTTCTGTAGCTTTCTTGTTTAACATTAGGAGGATAATTGGTGAATTTTTAATAGGTTCTATAGTATGTTATCAACAGTAATTTCCTAGCTTTGATGTTTCTAAAATGGTTGTTAAATGTTCACATTTGGAATACTTTTCACTCACAACAGCTGTATACATGAATGTTGTTTCTAATGGAGTTATTTTAATGTTTGGTTACTGACTATTTTTAAGGCACTGCCATCAGATAGAATTCATTAGAAGGGTCAGACTCTAGCCTTATTTCAAGAAATTGGTTGCTGCAAGAATTAAACTGAATTAAGACTATAATTAACTCAGCACCTAGGAGCCTATCATTTTAGCACAATAGAAATAATCCAGTAAATTAAAAAATGATCATTTCTTAAGATATGGACTTTAAAGACTTACATCTTATTTTTGCTTGTCTAAAATCATTCAATGAATATGAATGCATCCTCATTATATATTAATAGTTTTATCTTTATTTTCTTTTCTCCTGTAAATCCCTCTTTCTCCTGAACTTCATAACTACTCAGGCCTTCCAGACAGCACCATTTAATTTTTGCCTTCATGTTTTTTCATCTTTCAGTCCTTCTGTCTTTATCTTTAGTGTCTCTAACTCTTTCTGGCAAACTTCTAATTATCCATTAAAACTTGCATTACTTCCCTCACCTTCTCCTCTCCTTATCCTCCATCCCCATTCACTTCGTCATTTCTAAAATTTGATTTAGTGATATTTTGTGTGTAATTATAACACATTTTTCTTAACACTTGCATAGTTTAGTAATTACATGTGAATGTATTTTCTTTTACACTAATGTATTCATTCACAGTAGACTTCTGTTCATTATTATAGTCCTGCTGCCTAACAAATAATATGTGTTTACTAAACATTTAATAAATGAATGGGTGAGCTTTTTTTCCCCCCCGGCTGCTGGGAGTTTGAATCTTTGCAAATTATATAGAATGGTTGTCTTTTTAAAAATGATTTTCCTGCTTAGTCACCACTATTTTTTGTTTGGTTTGGTTTGGTTTTAATCATTATTTTAGGTCTTAGGAAGATCTAGGATTTAAGAATTGGTCATAAATATGAATCCCCCAAACTAAACTTTTAGCTATTTTAAGCTATATCTGACACATTGAAAATATTTTTGGGTAATTAAATACTGTCCTTCAATTTGACCACTGTTTATTGTGAGAATATTCTGTATCAGGCACTGTGTTCTACATCTGTATTCTAAAATCCTTTTAGAATGTCAACAGTGCTGTTACAGTCACTTGCCTATCACCATCCCTTTTCTCCCAACTTTTTGAAAATAAGAATCTGCAGTATGTTTTCACAATATGAAATTCAGGTCTGGCTTAGGGGTCCCCGTTCATATGAATAGTTTTAAGAGCCTCAATTTTGTGGTAACCCTGTACTAACTTCACAAGCCCAGGAGACTATGGTTTCCACCAAAAGTATTTTGTCAGCCCTCTTACTGGTGTCAGTTCATACTGTAGAGAATGGAGACAAGGGAACTGAAACTTCAGCTTCCTCTTGTCAAATTTTGTTCCCTAAGAAACAATATTTAAACCTATCATCTTTTTCTACACCCAGGCAATGATTGACTCCTCCAATTTTAGTTCTTTTTCTTTGGAAGAGTGTCCTAATGTTTTTTCAAAAATATGATGCTCATAGGATTGATGTGAGATATTTTTAAGCCAAATAGATATGGTATCCCCCATGACTGTTGTCATAAATGTTACTGTTCATTTTGAACTGTAATGAATAATGCCTTAAGAAGCAGTATTTTAATTGACCTGAATGAAACTAAATATTAAGTGTGGAGACATTTGTTAATAGAGTGGATATTAGTACTAATTTATTCATATTAGTACTAAATAGTCATATTAAGGTAGAATTCTTAATTTGACAATTAAAGTTCTTCTATTACAGCATCAAGCCAAATAGGGTTGATAATTTGTACAAAATTAATTTTTTTTTATAGCAGAGGGAAATCTACATTTTCTTTCTCTTAGCATGGTATTAGTTTAAAAATGACCTCTTCAGTTTCTGCCTCTTTCAGGGGGGCAATTCTGGTTTGGAGGTAAATTCAGTTTACTCCTTCCTAATCAAATTTCACATTTGTTATGTAAAGTCAAAGTCTGCATTTCTTGATATATTGAACCCCAAAATGCACTACAAGGAATACCACAAAATAAATCAGTGGAACTTTGTTTGTTGCTCAGGAAAATTTAGACCAGCTACAAAATAGGTGAAAAGATACAAACCTAGGAAGCAATGTTATCACAACTGAATGATACTTAGCACTAGTTTTCAAATAACAAATGAAAGAAGTGGAAACTTTAGGAGAGGGGAAGATTTAGAAGGGGCCTTTTAAATTGTGATTTTAATGTATTAATTTCCATATGGCAAGAGCATAGGAAGAGATAACGACACAGAAGTAGGGAACTGTGAAAGTGAAGGTTGCTCAGTTGAGTCCGACTCTTTGCAACCCCATGGCCTATACAGTCCATGAAATTCTCCAGGCCAGAATACTGGAGTGAGTAGCCTTTCCCTTCTTCAGG
This sequence comes from Odocoileus virginianus, assembly GCF_023699985.2. Taxonomy (NCBI): domain Eukaryota; kingdom Metazoa; phylum Chordata; class Mammalia; order Artiodactyla; family Cervidae; genus Odocoileus; species Odocoileus virginianus. Next base: position 64,082,506 of record NC_069680.1, read on the forward strand.
AGTTTTTCCCAACCCAGGGATCGAACCCAGGTCTCCCACATTGCAGGCGGTTTCTTTACCAGCTGAGCCACAAGGGAAGCCCTAGGGAACTGTAGAGGATCCCGATTCACCCCACACCAAGGAGGAAAGAGGGGGTGTGGGTGAATTGGGAGATTAGGGTTGACATATACACATTATTGATACTATGTATAAAGTAGATAACTAATGAGAACCTATTGTATAGCATGGGGAATACTATTCAGTGCTCTTTGGTGACCCAAATGGGAAAGAAATCCCAAAAAAGGGAATATATGTATAAGTATAGCTGACCCATTCTGCTGTACTGTAGAACATAACCAAATTTTAAAGTAACTATTACTCCAAATAAAAAATTTTAAAAAGAGGCCTTTCCTAGAAATATTTTTATCTCTATTTGTGTAGCTATTCTCAGATTTATACTAAGTTCTGTATTTTCTTTTTCTTTTATTATAAATATTACTCCCAAGATGTTATTGATTTAGTTATCATAGTCCCTTTATCTCTGTATAATAGGTAACCAAAAAAAAAATAGGTGACAAGTCCAGGGAACATTTCTAAAAAGATTGCTCATGCCTAGATTAGTTTTACAGTAGAGCTTTTAAAAATTAAGAAAAGCTGTGTTGTAAGAAAATAGAGCATCTTGGATAGTAGAGAGAAGAGTAGAAATAGAAGTGGGAAAGAAGATGGACAAACTTCCAGATGATTTGATACTTTTGGGGAACCTTCATTCTTAGAAATGTAATTGAGAATGTATTCAGTCTTCTAATTTCTTTTGTGATGTTCTTTACTATAATGTTAACAATAAATTTTTATCCTGAAAGTTTATAAATAAGACAAATTAACAAGTCATGGACTATATATTTTATCAGACTAGCTTTAAGTGATTTTTAACACTTTTCCAACTATAATAATAATGCATGCTCATATAGAGAATAAAATATAGAAACAGTCAAAGAAAAAATTAAAATTAACTTTCATTTCAACATTACTTATTCTAAAAAATTTTTGCGTGTTTCCTCACAGTGTTTTTTTCATACATATTTTTTAGCTTAAAATTTTTTTTTACTTTTTATTTGCCTGCACTGGATCTTAATTGTGGCACTCAGGATCTTCAGTCTTCATTGTGGCATGTGGCACCTTTTAGTTGCAGCATTCAGGATCTTTAGTTATGGTATGCAAACTCTTAGTTGAGCTATGTGCGATCTGGTTTCCTGACCAGGGATCTAGCCCAGATCCACTGCATTGTGAACATGGAGTCTTAACCACTGGACCACATGGAAGTCCCTAAAGTTTTTATTTTGAAATGATTTTCAAATTTAAGAAGAGTTGTAAGAAGAATACAAATAAATTTCTTCTATAAGCTTTGAGCATCTTCTGTTTTTGCATATGATTCTTAACGTATATTCAGACTTTTCTTGTCTTCCAGGAATGTTCTTTCTAGTAATTTTGTTTCCCTACTCCAAGATCCGGTTCAAGATTGTGCATTACCTTTATTTGTCACATGTCTTTGGTTTCCTTTAATCTGAAACAGTTCCTTGGTGTTTCTCTGTCATGATAATGGCATTTTTAAAGAATGTAGCAAACTGTTGGGCATATGCAAAGTTTTAACAAATTGAAATTATTTCCATTATTCTAACTTTATTTCTCCTTTTCCACTTAGCATTAAATTTTCATTATTTTCCAGTGTCATTAATTGTTCTTTCAGTTATCATTTTAGGTTGCTCTATAATGTCATTTATTTTCATTAGTCTTGTATTGTTGAACGTTTTTACTATTTCTGATTGTTTCAGTATTGCAAGTGCCATTTGGAAGAACATCTCTGTAAATAAATTCTCAGTGTAATTTTCGTTTCTGTCTTCATCTATCAAGTATTTGTTAAGTGCTTATAACATGTAGCAACAAAACAAAATTCCTACAGTAGACGATTAAGTATTAAACTCTGTGATCCTGAATATAATTAGAATGGAAATTTGGAAAGGGGGAAAATTACCAATTAACAAGATTGCCAGAAACAATTTAGAAAATGCAATATGTCCGTTTAAATTTGAATTTCAGATGGAATTCACAATGTTAGAGATATAATTAAACTAAAAAAAAATTAATTGCATATATGAAATTCAGATTTAACTGGTCATCTAGTATTTTACCTGGCAACCATACCAGAAGATTGAATGTTCAGGAAGCCTTCACGGTAGGGAGTAAAGATGTTTTATACAGGAAACATGGCTTCAGAAAGCCACTGAATGCAAGAATGGAGTATGCTCCACAAGGATGAAAGCTTTGTGTCTCATTCATTGCTGCATTCCCAACCTGTTAGACAGTATCTGCACACTGTAGACACTCAGTGTTTTCTGAATGAATAAATGAATTTCACTATGAATACAAGTGGGACTTTTTTTTTTCTTTTTTAAACAAGAGTTACCTATTATAACTAAAATCAAATTTCCATGATCCTGGAAAACCTTGCAAAACAATTTTAACTTCCTCCCTTTTTTTATTCATTTATTTCATAGTGATTTATGAAGTGTCCACTATATATCCAATATTAGGGATACTTAGTTGAATAAGAACAGATATGGTCCCCACCCTTAAGGATTTTATAGTCTAGTGGGAGTGACAGACATTATTAAGGTACTTCTTATTTATAAGTATAGACTTAAATATTATGGCGAGCAGGTACTTTGTTCTGAATTCATATAAAATAAGGGTGTATTCTTAAACACCTGACCATGATGAATGTAGAGTTGTGTCTACATTGTGTCTTGAGGGACATGTTGTGTCTCGAGGGATAGATGTAATTTATTCTATGAAGTTTTCATTCATTCATTTTCCCCCTGAGTTTATAGAACTCTCTTTGGGCTGTCATAAAGAGGTATAATTTATACCTATAATAGGTATATGTATATGTTAACTCATTGAAGTTATAATGGAACTTTTCATAGCCATAGACTTGCCATGTACATTAAGATTGAAACTATTTCTGGATTCTTTGAAGATGTTTATGTCTAGTTGTCATTCTTAGTTTATAAATCTTAAGTGGCAATTTTAGGTCAGAGGTATCTATCCAGTGGTTTGCAGTCAAGGAGTTTTGATATCCATTGTCACATTAATCAGAATAGCTGTGTTTGAATCTACAGTCTATATTGAAAATCTAACTACCTCATACCACCTCTTCTAACTTTTTCCTAGTTCATGATGGTCTTACCAATTCCTGGATTATTGCAATAGACTCAGTAACTGCTCCTCACTTCCCAGGTCTTACCACCTTGCATCAACAACAGAAAAATATTAGAGGTTTTAAGGCAGTGATAGTAACATTATTAGATCATGCTTTGACTGAAGTATGTTGTGTTTAATAGATTGGCATAGGGATAGAATAAATGTAGATTGATTTGGAAAATACTAACAGCAATATTGGGCTTCCTTTGTGGCTCAGATGCTAAAGATTCTGCATGCAATGCAGGAGACACGAGTTCAGTCCTTGGGTGGGGAAGATCCCCTGGGGAAGAGAAAAGTTACCACTCCAGTATGCTTGCTGGAGAGTCCCAAGGAACAAGAAGCTTGGTGCGCTGCAGTCCATGGGGTCGCACAGAGTTGGACACAACTGAGCGACTTTGACTTTTCACTTTCAGTAGCAATACTAGTCTTTTTAATCTGCATCTTGTAGCTTCTTAATATACATTTGAACCTTAGTTTATAATGTGTTATACTCAAATGTAATTGAATTGCTTTTTAAGTAAACTTCTATTTTTATTGAGATAGAATGACATACAGAATTATATAAGTTTAGGGTGTACAACTTACTATATAAGTGTAGGGTGTACAAAATTCTCCAAGCCAGGCTTCAACAGTTTGTGAACTGTGAACTTCCACATGTTCAAACTAGATTTAGAAAAGGCAGAGGAACCAGAGATCAAATTGCCAACATCCGCTGGATCATCAAAAAAGCAAGAGCATTCCAGAAAAACATGTACTTCTGCTTTATTGACTACACCAAAGCCTTTGACTGTGTGGATGACAACAAACTGGAAAATTCTTAAAGAGATGGGAATACCAGACCACCTGACCTGCCTCTGGAGAAATGTGTATGCAGGTCAAGAAGCAACAGTTAGAACTAGACATGGAACAACAGAGTGGTTCCAAATCTGGAAAGGAGTACGTCAAGGCTGTATATTGTCACCCTGCTTATTTAACTTTTATGCAGAGTACATCATGAGAAATGCCGGACTGGATGAAGCTCAAGCTGAAATCAAGATTGTTGGGAGAAATATCAGTAACCTCAGATATGCAGATGACACCACTCTTATGGCAAAAAGTGAAGAACTAAAGAGCCTCTTGATGAAAGTGAAAGAGAAGAGTGAAAAAGTTAGCTTAAAACTCAACATTCAGAAAACTAACATAGCATCTGGTTCCATCACTTCATGGCAAATGGATGGGGAAACAATGGAAACAGTGACAGACTTTATCGTTTGGGGCTCCAAAATCACTGCAGAGTGACTGCAGCCATGAAATTAGAAGATGCTTGCTCCTTGGAAGAAAAGCTGTGACCAACCTAGACAGCATTTTAAAAAGCAGAGACATTATTTTGCCGACAGGGACCCATCTAGTCAAAGATATGGTTTTTCCAGTAGTCATGTGAGAGTTGGACTATAAAGAAAGCTGAGCACTGAAGAATTGATGTTTTTGAACTGTGGTGTTGGAGAAGACTCTTCAGAGTCCCTTAGACTGTAAGGAGATCAAACCAGTCTATCCTAAAGGAGATCAGTCCTGAATATTCATTGAAAGGACTGATGCTAAAGCTGAAGCTCCAATACTTTGGTCACCTGATGCGAAGAACTCACTCATCTGAAGAGACCCTGATGTTGGGAAAGACTGAAGGCAGGAGGAGAAGGGGACAACAGAGGACGAGATGGTTGGGTGGCATCACCAACTCGATGGCCATGAGTTTGAGCAAGCTCCAGGAGTTGGTGATGGACAGGGAAGCCTGGTGTACTGCAGTCCACGGAGTCATAAAGAGTCGGACGTGATTGAGCAACTGAACTGAACTGAACTGAAGGTGTACAATATAATGATTTGACCTATATGCATCATGAAATGATTATCATAGTAAATTTGGTGAACTTTCATCATTATATAGATATGAAATTAAATAAATAGAAAAAAATTTCATGATGAGAACTCTTAGGAATTATTCTCTTAACAACTATTGTGTATAACATACCACAGTGTTCATTGTATTTATCTGCATTACATCCTTAGTACTTATTTATAAGTAGAAGTGTGTAGTACCTTTTGACTTCCTTCATCCCATTTTCCCTCTGTTCCCACCCACCATGCCACCTGCCTCTGTAAATTCAAATCTGGTCTCTTTTTCTGTGTATTTCTCTGTATGTTTGTTTTTGAAGTTTAACTGACATACAAGACTACATTAGTTCCTGTTACATAGTGATTTTAGGTAAACTTTATTTTGTCTAGACAGTCCTATATAAAATGTTTAAGACAGTGTGGAGTTGACTTAAGGATAAGCTAATAGACAAAGGATAGGGTTCAGAAATAGACCCACACATGTACAGTCACCTAATTTACAAAAAGGTACCACTGGCAACTTGAGAGGAAAGGATGGTGCTAGCGATCTCTTGAATGTTCAGGTAAAACAAAGCTAACTTTGATTCCTACCTTACACCAAAAATCAGTTGTATATGGATTATAAATAAATATAAAACAGTAAAGCTTCCAGAAGAACTCAGGAAAATATGGTCTTAATAGGCCATATCTGATGAAAGACACCAAGTGCTAAAGTGCTAACAAGAAAGATAAATTGGAATCATTAAAATTAAGATCTTTTCATCAAAAGACATCATTAATGAAAGTGAAAAGATAAAGTACAGAGTGGACTTAAAAATTATGAGAAGTTTGGCAGGGAAGGCTAGTGGAACAAAATATGGTTATGTGTAATTTTTTTCCACGCTGTAAGGAATATGAAAATTAGAGAAACCTACATTTAACTAAAGCTAGAAGACATTTTGAATCCTTATTTGTTCTGATCTTCTGCCTATTACTTAGTAAGTATCCATACCTTAGGCTTACAGATTCAGGTATATGTTACATACATATTTTAGGGTCTTTTTAATGGTTAGAAAAAACTTGGTTTCCCCCCTACTCTTTAATTCCTAGCTAACTATGAAATATGCCACATTTATCCTCATTAAATAGTGAGATACCCTGGCCCTTTCCACTAATTTTTTACATTGATAGAAAAGATTTAGTTAGGTGGTAATGTTAGATAAACCTAATATAAATTGTTTTCATAAGTCACTGCTAGCAGCTATTATTTGAAATTTATTGAAATAAAGACATTTTGTACTTCTTGATTTTTACATTTTATTATCTTACATTTTTTACATGGCTCATTAACTCAAAATGTCTTCTATGCCTAAAGCAGTTCAAATAGTAAACTAGGGATAGAAAAGAGATGGACTGTAAATAGAGGTGGAAATACCTCTTGGGGCTAATGAAAGTGTTCTAAATCTGAATTGTGGTGATGTTTGCAAATGTTTGCAAAAACCATTGAATTGTTCTCTGAAAATGTGTGACTTTTACAGTATGTAAGTTGATATCCTAATAAAGCTGCATTTTCTTTTTTAAACGACACCATAAATATAATGAATAGGGCAACTGCAAGTTCCAGGAAGCATTTACAATTCATGTGTCTGACAAAGGTTTATATATAGTATATATAAAGAACTTCTACAAATAAGAAAAACACAATAGAGGAAAAAAGTGGGCAAAAGACATGGATACTTCACAAAGGGAAATAATGTAATGGCCAATAAGATCTGAAAAGAGGCTCACCATCATTAATCATTAGGGAAATATAAATCAACACCACAATGAGATACCATTCCCCACCAACTTTAGTGATTAAAATTAAAAGAAATACCAAGTGTTAGAAAGGATGTAGAACAATTGGAGCTCTCATTCTTTGCTGGTAGTACCACAAATGTAAAAAACTACTTGATAGGGTTTATATATATGTGTGTCTGTGTGTATATATATATATATAAATATAATCTTAATCATACACTACCCTATTACCCAACAAGTTATTTACCTAAGGGAAGCAAAAACATATGTCCACAAAATGACTTGCAGAAAAATATTTATAACAGAAAATAGGTGACCATCAGAAGGATAATTTTTTAACAAAATGTGATATATTCATACAGTAATACGTTACTCGACAATAAAAAGAAATAAACTACTGTTACTACCCCCCCCCCCCCCAGCCACAGGGATAAATCTCAAAGAAGTAAGACCCATAATATAATATTTATGCTCTATATTAATCCATCCAAATAAGCAAAAACTATCTGATATAAATCAGTAAGTATGCATTGACTGGTATAGGGCAACAGAGACCTTTTTGGGATTATGGAGATGTTCTATATCTTGTTTTGAGTGAACATTTAAGATGGGTACATCATGTTGTTTGCAAACTATAACTCAATTACAAGAAAATACAAAGTGCTATAAATGACAGCCAATTGCAAGCCAAGCAAGCATCCCTCACAATAAACCTCATCATTTTTTAACAGGAAACATAAATTCCCAACTGTTTCTGAAAAACGAAACAGTTCTTTTTAATGCTATTTTACATATGCTTACATATGACAGATTATATAAGCAAATGGGATAAATATTCTCTATGAAAAAGCATGAATTATTTGCCTTATTGTATATGGTCTTATTTTAGTAAAACAGGGTGGTTTCCTGTGGTAGCCTGCTACACTCTGTCCTCTAGTGCTTTCTTGTGGTACAATGTGAACTGTGATGTGCTGCCCATAAAAGAGTAATAATACATCAGTTTGCTCTTTTTCTTTTCTCTCGTTTCCTTTTTTTCTCATGGTAAATAGTTAATATGTATCAAAGAATGTATAGAACATATGTTACAAGTAAATGCCTCTGCTTCCTTCCTCATTTGATACATTTAAAACTCTTTTTCAATCTCCTCCAGAGCTACTGCCTATATTTTGACTTCTACATTATCTGGAATATATATGTGTATATATACATATGTATATATTTATATAATATATTGTTGTTATTTTTATAGAAATGACATAAATATAGTCTCCTGAATTTTCTTCTTTTCATTCAGTAAAATGGTTCTGATATTCATCCATGTTGCTATATGTAACTTTAATTTATTAATTTATGTTGCTATATAATATTATTGAAAAAAAATAATTGGTCCCTTTTTCTTAACCCTCTTCTCATCCTTTAACTACATCTGTAATAGTAGTAAAATCAGCAAAATCATGAGTGACTTCACACATATGTAAAACTTCTAACAAAGTTGAAATTATGACTTAGAAATAGAGATACCATTAGAAATCCTTTCTATTTCTGTAAGTATAGTATGCTATATGATTTGCATTTTTATAGTAGAATGTGAATTATATACTTATACCAATAGCTGCAGAGTAGGAAGTTTTAACACACTAGAATGAAGTGGATCTTCGAGACATTTCTTGGTGTCTGAAGATCAGTATGGTGCCACTGAACCAATGAGTTTGAAGAAAATATTCCTATTACTGACATGGCAGAAAGTGGATTACTCTTTTACGTACAAGTTTATTGTCTTTCCAACTTAATTCATGTATAATAGTTGTATGTATAAAGTATATTGATTATAAATATAACCTGCTTTATTTAGCCTGTGTTTTTTTCCCCAAGTTCAAATAAAATTATACTGTATTTTCTAAGTTTATTGCAATTGAAAAAGAAAAAACAACCTCCAGGTCAAAGTTAATGGCTTATAAGATATGGTTAAGCTTATAACATTGTCATTTACTATGAATAATAAACAGTTCTGATGGGTTTTTTCAGGAGTCCATCTTGGTATTGATATTTGCTGTATTTATCAGTGTTTTATTTCCCATAGAATATGATTCTTTATAAAAGAACTCCAAAGTGTATATTATATGAAAGCATAATTTAAGTCATTGGTGTGAGATACCTTTAGCTGTCTCATAAACCAAAGAAATATCCTTTTCATCACAGGGGATAGGAATGCAAAAATAGGAAAATACCTGAAACAATAGACCAGTTGGAGGCCAAAATGAAGCAGGGCAAAGGCTAGCAGGGTTTTGCCAAAGAACACATTGGTCATAGCAAACATCCTTTTCCAACAACACAACAGATGACTATACACATGGACATCACAAAATGGTCAATACCAAAATCAGATTGATTATATTCTTTGTAGCTGAAAATGGAGAAGCTGTATACAGTCAGGAAAAATGAAGATCTAGAGCTGACTATGACTCAGATCATGAGCTCCTTATTGCAAAATTTAGGCTTAAATTGAAGAAAGTAGGGAAAACCACTAGGCTCTCCAGATATGACCTAAATCAAAGCCTTTATGATTGTACAGTGGAGGTGACAAATAGATTAAAGGGATTAAATCTGATAGAGTGAAGAACTTTGGATGGAGGTTCATAACATTGTACAGGAGGCAGTGACCAAAACCATTCCAAAGAAAAAGGCAAGAAGTCAAAGTGGTTATCTGAGGAGGCTTTACAAATAGCTGGTGAAAGAAGAGAAGCAAAAAACAATGGAGAAAGGGAAATATATACTCAACTGAATGCAGAGTTCAAGAATAGGAAGGAGAGATAAGAAGGCCTTCTTCAATGAATAATGCAAAGAAGTAGAGGAAAATAATAGAGTGGGAAAGACTAGAGATCTCTTCAGGAAAATTGAGAGACTAAGGGAATATATCATGCAAGAATAGACATGATAAAAGACAGAACCTGTAAGGACCTAAGAGAGGCAGAAGAGATTGAGAAGAGGAGGCAAGAATACACAGAAGAACCTTACAAAAAAGGTCTTAATGACCCAGATAACCATGATGGTATGGTCACTCACCTAGAGTCAGACATCCTGGAATGTGAAGTCAAGTGGGACTTAGGAAACCTTACTACAAAGAAAGCTTGGGGTGGTGATAGATTTCCAGCTGAGCTACTTAAAATCCTAAAAGATGATGCTATTAAACTGCTGCACTCAATGTGCCAGCAAATTTAGAAAACTCAGCAATGGTCATAGGACTGGAAAAGATCAGTTTTTATTCCAGTCCTCAAAAGGGCAATACCAAAGAATATTCAAACTACTGGACAATTGCACTTATTTCTTGTGCTAGTAAGGTTATGCTCAAAATCCTTCAGGCGAGGCTTCAGCAGTATGTTAAGTGAGAACTTCTAGATGTACAAGCTGTGTTTAGAAAAGGCAGAGGAACTTGAGATCAAATTCCCAACATTCGTTGGATCATAGAGAAAGCAGGGGAATTCCAGAAAAACACCTACTTCTGCTTCATTGACTATGTGAAAGCCTTTGTGTGGATCACAGCAAGCTGGTAAATTGGGAATACCAGACCACCTTACCTATCTCCTGAGAAACCTGTATGCAGGTCAAGAAGCAACAGTTAGAACCTTGAATGGAACAATTGGTTCACAATTGGAAAAGGAGTATGACAAGGCTGTATAATTGTCACCTTGTTTATTTTTTATGCAAAGTATATTATGCAAAATGCTGGGCTGGATGAATCATAAGTTGGAATCAAGATTGCTGGGAGAAATATCAACAACCTTAGATATGCACATGATACCACTCAGATCACAGAAAGTGAAGAGAAACTAAAGAGACTCTTGATTAAGGTGAAAGAGAAGAAAAAGGTGGCTTAAAACTCAACATTCAACAAACTAAGATCGTGGCATCTGGTCCTATCACTTCATGGCAAATAGAAAGGGAAAAAGTAGAAGCAGTGACAGATTTTATTTTCTTGAGTTCCAGAATCAACTGTGGACGGTGACTGCAGCCATGAAATTAAAAGATACTTGCTCCTTGAAAGAAAAGCTATGATAAATATAGACAAAATGTTAAAAAGCAAAGACCTCATTTTGCTGACAAAGGTCTGTATAGTTAAAGCTATGGTTTTTCCTATAGTCATGTATGAATATGAGAGTTGAACCATAAAGAAGGCTGAGTGCTGAAGAATTGATGCTTTTGAACTGTGGTGCTGAGGAAGACTCTTGAGAGTCTCTTAGAGTGTAAGGAGATCAAATCAGTCATTCCTAAAGGAAATCAACTCTGAATGGTTATTGATAGGACTGAAGCTGAAGCTCCAGTACTTGGGCCACTAGATGCGAAGAGCCGGCTCATTGGAAAAGATCCTGATGCTGAGAAAGATTGAAGGCAAAAGAAGAGGGCAGCAGAGGCTAATATGGTTAATAGCATCACCAACTCAATGGACATGAATTTGTGCAAACTCCAAGAGATAGTGAAGGACAGGAAAGCCTGGCGTGCTGCAATTCATGGGATTACAAAGGATTGGCCATGACTTAAGGACTGAACAAACCACCACAAAATCAGAATGATGGATTTAAAGAGAGGAAGAGAGGAAGGGAAGGGGTGAGGAAGAGATAATTGTCAGAGAAACCTGTGAAGGTTTATACTCCTAAGTGATATCATACAGAAAGTTTAAAATTAAGTATACAATATTATAAATATTTCGTTAAAATACAGGACAATAAGACTGTTCTAAAAGTAGTCAAAATCTTTGGATGGTCTTTTTTCTAGGTTGCTCTGGTAAGAAAGCACTTGGAAAATTTAAATAACACTGGTGCCAAATCAGATTTCTTCCCCTATAATCAACTAAAAACCTGACCTAGTTGGTCCTAACAATAGACTCAAAACCCTAGAGAAGATAGTCAGAGTATTTTTCCTGTTGACCAAGGTTGAGACTTCATTCATCCTTAAATCACATAGGACATTGCACTTCTTTTTTAGAAGCCTAGATCTGTAATAGTGATAGTAATAGTTGTATCAGTAGTTCTTTATGAAGCAACTAAAACCCTAGGATGAAAGACATATTCATTTGTTTTCTTGAATGAAGCAGGCATTAGAGAGAGTGAACACTTACTAAATGTGGTTTAAAAAAAAAAATAGAAGGTGTGGAGTTTTATTCTGATAAGTCATGCAACAAGGGAATTTAAGTTATTGCAGCTCCAGGGCAGCAGTTACTTATATATTGACAACTTATACATGTTTTACATGCCTGTTTGCTCTGTTCCCCGCTGAAATGTAGTTACCATAGCAATGAACACATCACATGATTCCTGTGCTAGTTCTAAAATAGAGAACAGCAATATGCCATATGAGCCATGCTTATTTTATACATAAGGACTGCATATACAACTAGAGGATATTCCATTCCCTTCCCAGTGTAGATAGCTTATCACTGATTTAGAAAGCTTTCAAAGTAAAAAGCAGTTGGCAGGAGTGTATTTCAAGTCTCCAACCTCTCTTGTACTATGTAGTTTGTATTCTTTGCCACTGAGCTAAAAGAACAGCTTCACTAGCTTTGGCCAGCAGGGACTCTGCTATTGTGTATTTAACCAAGTATCTTCTATGGAGCATCACTACTACTCAGAAGATTTGACCAGAGGGGCATATATAGCATTCATGGAAACATTTTTTCAGTCTTATTGACCAGTCCTTATCCAATCTTAGCTTTTCTCCTACTGTCTTCTTTTATGTACTAAGTAAAAAAAAAAAAAAAAATAGGAGTCCGTTTTAGAATTTGAGAAGAGAAGGATGCCAGGCACAGCTGGAGGCATGCAGTTAGTTCCCTTTTAGGACCATTAATTGCTCTGTGAGATTTAAGTGAAGGTTACACAGCAGTGTATCTGTAAAAAAAGGATCTCAGATTTCTGTGATTGATGCTATCAGGTCCCCACTTCTGCCCTACTCTTGCATTCTTTAGAGTGTGTAGAAGGCTGTCAGACCTCAGACATAAAATAGGAGCACACCCCTATTGCTATGGATCTTACCAGGTATTTATTTTCAACAGTCCCAAGAACTATGACACATTAGAGAATGGTGCTGCTCTGTAACAATCTCTAACACGTATAAAATAAGAAAATGAATTTCTACATGAGCTGCCAGCTGCATTACACCTATTTCACTGGAAGTATGAATTAAAATTTTTTAAAGTTCTTTATTGAAACTACTAGAAATAGCTATACTATAGATTAAGTAGAGGCTCCCCCAATGGCTCAGCAGGTAAAGAATCACAAGGAGACACAGGAGATGCGGGTTCAATCCCTGGCTTGGGAAGATCCCCTAGGGGAGGGCATGGCAACCTACTCCAGTATTCTTGCCTGGAGAATCCCATGGACAGAGCCTGGCAGGCTATGGTCCATGGGATCGCAAAGGGTAGGACATGACTAAAGCGACTGAACACAGCACATAATAGAGGAACATAGAATAGAGGAAATATTATTAATAGAGGAATATTAGAGGAAAAATTATTTTCCATATATTTTACCTTATATTCTTGACTGAAGTTTCTGGGAGGTGAATCATAAATCTTCAAACACAAATTAGTCAATTTAAAAAGCTAAATAGGCATATATATATCAGTATTTGACTACCTATTACTGATGGGATATATATTGAGGGTATATTTGCATTTGCCCTTTCATCCCCCTTGTAATTTAAAAAACGTGCTTTAGTATTACATCAACTTTATAGTATCAGATTCTTCCCTACCCAGATAGTATACAACAAGGTAGAACAAATGACTGAGGATGTCATGGTTATATTGAACTTTATTTTTTCTTAGTTACTGTTTAGAAATTGGGCTTTCCAAAACTAGATAATGCCAAAAGGAAACTCTTTCATAACCCTACCACATCTCAATGAGATAATCTCTGTTGTTACTTCAGGTATCCCTTCCAAATTATTTTATCTTGAAAAGTATTTTAAATATTCATTTTAAAGGTTGTACTGTAATTCTGCTTTAAAGCTTTTTGCCTAACAAAATACACGGACCTCTTTTCCTGTTAGTACAGACTTCTCTTTGGTATTTTTTTATAGTAGTCATATTATTGTATGCGTACACTATAGTTTGTTCTCCTGTTGACGGCTGTTGGGGTGTCTTCTGTTTTTTTGTTGTTATAAATAGTGTTATAGTGAATATATGTCTGTGTACTTAAGTGTGCATTTTTCTATAGGATCAATCTCTAGAAGTAGAATTGCAAATGATTTTTAGTTTTGTTAAATTTTGCCAGTTGCCCTCCTGGGAGTTTCTACCAAATCATATTCTGAATTTAAGTGTGTTTTTAAGATTGGCCAAAATGATCAACTTGAAGTGACATCTCATTGTTTTATTTATTTTTTTTTATTTTTATTAGTTGGAGGCTAATTACTTTACAGTATTGTAGTGGTTTTTGCCATACATTGACATGAATCAGCCATAGATTTACATGTGTTCCCCATCCTGATCCCCCCTCCCGCCTCCCTCTCCATCCCATCCCTCTGGGTCTTCCCAGTGCACCAGCCCTGAGCACTTGTCTCATGCATCCAACCTGGGCTGGTGATCTGTTTCACCCTTGATAGTATACTTGTTTCATTGCTGTTCTCTCAGAACATCCCACCCTCACCTTCTCCCACAGAGTCCAAAAGTCTGTTCTGTACATCTGTGTCTTTTTTTCTGTTTTGCATATAGGATTATCGTTACCATCTTTTTAAATTCCATATATATGTGTTAGTATACTGTAATGGTCTTTTTTTTTTTTTTTAATTTTTTTTTTTCCATTTATTTTTATTAGTTGGAGGCTAATTACTTTACATCATTACAGTAGTTTTTGTTATACATTGAAATGAATTAGCCATGGATTTACATGTATTCCCCATCCCGATCCCCCCTCCCTCCTCCCTCTCCACCCGATCCCTCTGGGTCTTCCCAGTGCACCAGGCCCGAGCACTTGTCTCATGCACCCAACCCGGGCTGGTGATCTGTTTCACCCTAGATAATACACATGTTTTGATTCTGTTCTTTCGAAACATCCCACCCTCGCCTTCTCCCACAGAGTCCAAAAGTCCGTTCTATACATCTGAGTCTCTTTTTCTGTTTTGCATGTAGGGTTATTATTACCATCTTTCTAAAGTCCATATATATGTGTTAGTATACTGTAATGGTCTTTATCTTTCTGGCTTACTTCACTCTGTATAATGGGCTCCAGTTTCATCCATCTCATTAGAACTGGTTCAAATGAATTCTTTTTAGTGTTTGAGTAATATTCCATGGTGTATATGTACCATAGCTTCCTTATCCATTCTTCTGCTGATGGGCATCTAGGTTGCTTCCATGTCCTGGCAATTATAAACAGTGCTGCGATGAACATTGGGGTGCATGTGTCTCTTTCAGATATGGTTTCCTCAGTGTGTATGCCTAGGAGTGGGATTGCTGGGTCATATGGCAATTCTATTTCCAGTTTTTTAAGGAATCTCCACACTGTTTTCCATAGTGGCTGTACTAGTTTGCATTCCTACCAACAGTGTAAGAGGGTTCCCTTTTCTCCACACCCTCTCCAGCATTTATTGCTTGTAGACTTTTGGATAGCAGCCATCCTGACTGGTGTGTAATGGTACCTCATTGAGGTTTTGATTTGCATTTCTCTGATAATGAGTGATGTTGAGCATCTTTTCATGTGTTTGTTAGCCATCTGTGTGTCTTCTTTGGAGAAATGTCTGTTTAGTTCTTTGGACCATTTTATGATTGGGTTATTTATTTTTCTGGAATTGAGCTGCATTAGTTGCTTGTATATATTTGAGATTAATCCTTTGTCTGTTGCTTCATTTGCTATTCTTTTCTCCCATTGTGAAGGCTGTCTTTTCACCTTGCTTATAGTTTCCTTTGTTGTGCAAAAGCTTTTAAGTTTTATTAGGTCCCATTTGTTTACTTTTGCTTTTATTTCCAATATTCTGGGAGGTGGGTCATAGAGGATCCTGCTGTGATTTATGTCGGAGAGTGTTTTGCCTATGTTCTCCTCTAGGAGTTTTATAGTTTCTGGTCTTACATTTAGATCTTTAATCCATTTTGAGTTTATTTTTGTGTATGGTGTTAGAAAGTGTTCTAGTTTCATTTTTTTACAAGTGATTGACCAGTTTTCCCAGCAGCACTTGTTAAAGAGGTTGTCTTTTTTCCATTGTATATTCTTGCCTCCTTTGTTGAAGATAAGGTGTCCGTAGGTACATGGATTTATCTCTGGGCTTTCTATTTTGTTCCATTGATCTACATTTCTGTCTTTGTGCCAGTACCATACTGTCTTGATGAGTGTGGCTTTGTAGTAGAGCCTGAAGTCAGGCAGGTTGATTCCTCCGGTTCCATTACTCTTTCTCAAGATTGCTTTGGCTATTCGAGGTTTTTTGTATTTCCATACAAATTGTGAAATTATTTGTTCTAGTTCTGTGAGGAACACAGTTGGTAGCTTAACAGGGATTGCATTGAATCTATAGATTGCTTTGGGTAGTATACTCATTTTCACCATATTGATTCTCCCGATCCATGAACACGGTATATTTCTCCGTCTATTTGTGTCCTCTTTGATTTCTTTCATCAGTGTTTTATAGATTTCTATATATAGGTCTTTTGTTTCTTTAGGTAGATATACTCCTAAGTATTTTATTCTTTTTGTTGCAATGGTGAATGGTATTGTTTCCTTAATTTCTCTTTCTGTTTTCTCATTGTTAGTGTATAGGATGCAAGGGATTTCTGTGTGTTAATTTTATATCCTGCAACTTTACTATATTCATTGATTAGCTCTAGTAATTTTCTGGTAGAGTCTTTAGGGTTTTCTATGTAGAGGATCATGTCATCTGCAAACAGTGAGAATTTCACTTCTTCTTTTCCTATCTGGATTCCTTTTATTTCTTTTTCTGCTCTGATTGCTGTGGCCAAAACTTCCAAAACTCATTTGATTGTTTTAATTTGCATTTCTGGAGTTATTGTTGAAGTTCATAAGTTTGAGAGCCATTTCTATTTTAATCTGTCATCTCTCAAATTCTTTGCTCAGCTTGCTTTTGAATGATGAGTTTTTTACTACAGTGTTTATTCCCCACCCCACCCCCACCCCTCCGGTTTTGTTTATTAGGGAAATAATACCTAATAAATTCCTGACTTGTAAATATTTTTCAGTTTGTCTTTTCACTTTATTTGTGGTACTTTTTTATATGTTGAAAATTTTCATTTATATGTAGTCAACATTTGTTGGTTTTTCTTTTTTGCTTATAACCTTTAAATGTTAATATCATATTCATCTGGGTCTAAAAAATTCATTTTATTCACTTATTTTCAGAATCTAATCATTTAGGTCCTGTTGTATACCAGGTGTCTGGAAACAATTGGTCAGTACTGCATGTACAGTCAAGGAATATCATCCTACTTCAGCACTGATGTTTTAGGCTAGCAATAGACCAAAGTCTCTAGAATGACTAGCAGCTTCTTCTAAACATTGTGGTAAAGCAGAGTAACTTGTAACATAACCAAATTCTCAAAAATTATTACTAATCATTTCTGAATATTGCCTTAAAGTTAAGGTAACATGTAACATGTAAAAGCCAAAGTCAAAACCTATATGGAACAAATGATTTGTCCCTTTCTGAAATTTGATTTTGTCTCTTATGTGTCTTTATATTTACTATTAGTTTTATGGCTAAAAGATGTATGTCTTTCCAAGTTATGGTCTTATTATGAAAACATGAGTATTAACATTTCTCATAAACAGGAAAAAAATTTCTTTAGATAAGAGACCTACCACAGTTATCCTTATTTACATACTACTCTGCAAATTATCAAATTAATAAATACTTACTGATTTATTGCTATACTGTTACAAGAAATAACACTAGTTGGTTTGTGTTTTATGGGTATTTTTTTTTCCATAAGTTTGAGTTGTAACCCTCTCTTCAAGAAGTTCGTGGTCTAGTTTGGAATATATGGTATAAGTACATCAAAAGTTAAATAATAAAATAAATGATAATTGCCCAATGATATACAAAGACTCCCTACCCAGACCAAAATAATGCAGAATGATAAAAAAGTAAAAGTTTCTTCTGTAGAAGCAGTATATGGTAAGAAAATGTTACTACTGTGAAAGGTTTGGCTGTAATCATTTCTAGAATCAGAAAATGAATAAATCATCAAAAAAAAGGATACCTGGAGGTAGCCAGTTTATAGATAGGCAGAATGCATGGTCATCTGAGAGTTTGTGAATTTATGTGCTGGAGAGTATACTTATTTGCTTGCTTATTTCACCATTTTCCAGATATTCCTTTGTGTTGAAGCTTTCACTTTTATTAAAGTAGACGTACCTTGTGGAAATTTTAAATACCAAGTGTTGTCAAGTATTAATACTTCAGTGTGAATAAATTTTAATCCTCTCCTCATCTTAGTTTTAGATAGGGAAGGAGAGAGACAATGAGAAAATTCAGTCTGGGGAGAAGATGAACCATGAGAGTCTAGGTTTAGTTTACCATTGTACACCTTGGAGTGACATCTAAATACACCCTTCATCTGCTCATTTAACATGTGTCTACTCCTCATATCTACACATTTCATTGAAATTGATAGGAACATTTAAAATATTTTAAAGTGTTCACTCTTTATAGCTTATACAGCATCATTATGTGATGTCATTATATGAGTCAGAGTTGGAGCAGAGGAGCAGAACCAGTAGAACCATATAGATAATATGGATTTCTTACAAAGAATTGGCTTATACAGTTCTGAAGGCTGACTAAAGTTTAAAGTCTACTCAAGAACAGAAGATGATGGGCAGGTTAAAATCATATGGGTGTATGTGGCCTAGCATCTCAGTTTAGGGAAAACCTAGGCTCTCTTTTGGGTTTCCTGGGGGCTCAATGATAAAGAATCTGCCTGCCAATACCAGAGATGTGAGTTTGATCCCTGGGTCGGGAAGATCCCCTGGAGAAGGAATTAGCAACCCCCTCCAAAATTTTTGCCTGGGAAGTCCCGTGGACAGAGGAGCCTGGTAGGCTACAGTCCATGGGGTTGACACATGTTAGAGTCAGACACAAGTTAGTGACTAAACAACAAGCTCTCTTTTATAGGGCTCACTGATTATTTCCCACCTGGGATTTACTTAAAGTTAACTGATTAGGGACTCTAATTTCATCTGCAAAATCCCATCCCAGCAGCAGATAGATTAGTGCTTGGTTGAATAACTAGGAAAGATAGTTCAGCCTAAGCAAGATGATGTGCCCCAGCGCCCCCCAAAAGCCATCATAATCATTTAGACATAATTGAAGCAATAATTGTTACCTTGGCTGTAATTCACAAAAAAAATAGTTCCCCTACAACTGGTAACCTCAAGAATCATTTACATTAGCACCGTTCACACTCAGAAACTGAGCTTTGTTGCTAGTCTTAAAATAGAAAGGTCTCCTTAAGAAGCGATCAGTCTACCCCTTCATTTTGCAGGTGTAAAATCTAAGGCCCAGAAAGATTGTGAAATTTAATTTTTTTTAATACTTGAAATATCTCATTTAGGGATATATTTTAGTTCAGTTAGTGTTTCACCTAAAGCCCTACAAGATTCATCTAAGAGTATAGGTAGTGCACTGAAAACACTCCATTTTTAGTTCAACTGTCAGTTTGTAATATTATTATATATGAGAGATCTTGGTACTTAGAAATATGTTTCTTTGGGTGTACAACTTAAAATCTGGATATTTAATGAACTTTGTAGAGATGGCTTTTATGAGAATGAATTTTGTCCTCTTTGGAGGATTAAAACATGTTTTAAGAGATCTCATAAAGATTAGTGACACAGTTTTAGTATTTCTCCATTGCCTTGCCTGCTACCTTTTCCTTGTAATTTTTTTATATTGGATCCCTAGTTTGCCTTTGATATTATGGTGTATAATTAAAGTTTAACTGAAATTTGGTTGTGAGTTTTTTTGTGCTTAATTGTGTATATATGATGTTCTTGAGTACTTGCATAACCTCCCACTAAAGGTCCATAAAGACACCCTATATAATAATTCAAAAAATATGTAAATGACTGCCATGTGCCTAACACTTCTCTTGATGCAGTGGTGAGCAAGATGGATAGTCTAGTAGGAAAATGAGACAGGGAAACACCAGCATTAATTATGGAAAGTATCTGTACTGGGAAAGTATAGAGACATGATTAACCTTTGTATTTTTTTTTTAATTTGGCCACTTCCTGACATGTATGTTGTGTGTGTGTGTGAGTCACTCAGACATGTCTGATTCTTTGGGACCCCATGGACTGTAGCCCGCCAGGCTCCTCTGTCCATGGGATTTCTCATGCAAGAATACTGTAATGGGTGGCCATTTCCTTCTCGAGGTGAATCTTCCCAACCCAGGAATGGAACCCGCATCTCCTCAGCCTCCTACATTGGCAGGCTGGTTCTTTCATTTCATGCTCTTAGTCTCACTGTTCCTGACCTTTAACCTTTGTTTTGAGATCGGTATATTGGTTTGAACTAATTGAAACTACCAGTGACCAAGTGAATATGACATAACTAAACAAAGTTGAAGTCCTTATTATGTTGCTGCATCACTAATCCAGGCCTTCTAGCTAAATTCCAGAATATAAATTAAAGCTCTTATCAAATGTGGCACATAAAATTTTAGGATCCTTTTTAGTGTGGTACATGTGTTTTCAATAAATGCCTGCTTTGGCAAGAAATTAAATCAGCCTTTGTGTCAAGTACACTTGCATTATATTTTATGCTCTATAACTTTAAAGCTGTTCTTGCAAAGCAGGTCACAGGCAAAATTAAATTTGATTTTTGTATTTGGTTTTATATTCAACAGATACCATTTTTTCTTTCTTTGGTTATGTTGTGTTGTGAGGATTTGGTTTATTTATTTATTTTTTTTGTGAACAAAATTCAGAATCCATAATACCATCTTTCCTCTAACCAATCTCCTGTCATGGTGGTCTATTTCCAGTTTTAAAAACAGTTGACCTCTTTCTCTTCTTGTCTCAAGACTCCTTTCATGTTCTTTTCCCTCTGCCTTGACCTGTAGTATTAACTTTTATTCACCCACTAAATTATTCATTTTTTAAGGATTCCTTCTTCATCCACACCACCAAATCTTAGTTAGATCCTGCTTAACTGTTTCTTCTGTATTTTTAGTTCCTATTAGTTCCTGGTACATAGTGGTAAGTGAAAAGTAGGATTAATATACTGAGCACTTATTATGTTCTAATCAATATAAAATGCCCTCAAGGAACTTTTAAGTCTGAGTTCCAAAGGCCCATGTTACTTTGTAAATGATATTCTTAGTTTCACTTTATGGGACAAAATTACCAGTTTTGAATGGAATGAGTATAAAAGGTATAAGAATGTACATTTATGTAAATGCATGTATACCTATGTCTGTGTATGGCATGTTACAAAGTAAAGTGAATATTTTACTGTGCTTGCTGTCAAGAAACCTTGAAAGCTACCATTTTAGTGGATGCTGTTGTGAAACAAATATTTCCAGAAAAGCAATCTATTTCACTTATCAACTTCCCTAGGCGTCTCTCTGTTTCTACAGCTTTGGCTTCTCACATTTGTTTGCTTAGAGTCAATAGCCAAAATCAGAAATCTCCCAGAAAATGCTATTAATATTTAAGTTCAATGAGCCCATCAAAATTTGGAGGAAAGCCTCTTGAAAAAAAGGAAACACTGTATTACATTCTACCTTTAATTTTCAAAACCTGAAAACCTTCGCAAGCCTAGGAAAGCTAGTGGTATTTCATCTATTCTCCTTATTGGACCATGTGCCCCATCCTGTGATTTTCTTAGAATTCTGTAATACTTCCTATTTTTATGCTTTTACTTTGTTTTTCTTCTCAGGATCATCTTCCAGGGTCTAGCAGAGAAATCCTTTTTCTCCAACAAACCTTTCTAATTTTTTGAAAGCTCTTTGAGTTTTCTCACCATTTTGGTATATATATTTCTCCATTTTTATGTGCTATACTTTCATGTACTTGGTCATATAAACATCATTTTGTATTGGATGTAGGCTTTTCTGTGTTTGTTTTGTTCTTACCCCTTAATTTCACATTTGCCTCCACCCAAAAAGTTGTCGCTTGAATCTTATTTTCCTTAAATTTAGTGCAATTTTAAATTACTTTCCTGGGAAATGAAACGCACACCATTATTGTGGTGCTTTCCTTCACCTCCCCAGAGTTCTTAGACAAAGTAGAGTGCTCAGGGAGTTACCACCACCCTCCACCCTCTTTCTTCTGGCCACATTGGCTCTGCTGAGATCCCGAGCCGTTAGCTTTGGAAGTTCAGCGGCTCTGCTGCTTCCTCTGCGTGCAAGTTTTGGCTAAGGTTGGTAGCTTTAGTAGCTTATATTTAATTTTCTATGTTGGATGTTTTCTGTTGACCCTTCAAGATTGAGTTTTTACTCTCTCCCTTCCCTATTTTGTGCCCGAGGACCCTTCGAAAATTGCTGAGTATTGGTAGCATGGAGAGAAAAGGTCCTTGTGAGGCCCTAAATTATTTAAAATATGGTTTTAAAATCCCTGGGAGCTCCAAGGTCAGGTGAAAGTAGAGGAGTTCAAAAAGAAGAGGGGGCAGGTTAGAGCCTGGAAAGTCAAATGATGGGTCTTAGAATACAGCCTAACTCCAGGAACATTACTGTGTCCTTTCTATAGGCTTGTTGAGTTCCATACTATTCCCAGTTAACTGAAGGGGAGAGTTAAATATTTAAACAATTCAAGATTGCTGATTATGAGACTGGCAATTTTTAAACAAGTGATCGTATCAACAATAAAGCATAAATCTTGTCTTAATAAGACACCACTTACAATTCTATTTTTCAGATTAATAGATATGATTAAAAGTAAGATAGAATAAAAACCTTAGAAAACAGTTAACTAAAATCCAAATTGGATGTGAAATAAAGACCAAATTGTTATTTTCAGTCATGTGGTGCATATTTCCATATGTTCTAAAAATCCTTAAGAACTTGGCATAAAGTTCTGCTGAAATAATTTCTGCTTAAAAGACAGGTGTCCCATCTTTTATTGTAGTGTTAACTCAGAATCCATAAAGTATGAAAATGCATAGTACAAAAGATAAATTTGTAAGCATTTGCCTCAGAATCATCACTGAAGTACATTCACTTGCAGCCTATTTCTATATCCTTCCTCTCCTTCACCTGGCCTCCTTATGTCTTTACTTTCACCTTCTTTTCATTTTAAGCACCATCACTTCTCTATCAGATGGTTCTTGTTTCTACTTCTGAATACATTAAAACACCATTTATGCAGTCATAAATTCTTATTGAATTTATGTTTAAACCTAATGGGATTCAGCAGTCATTGGAAACTGCAACATAATTATTAAATGTTGGTTTTAATACCAGTGATGATTCACATTTTCCAACCTCTGTATTTTGCAATTTGTTTCTCTTGGCAAGAGTTTGTTTTCATATACATGAATAAGGCAAAGGGTTTCTTGAATTTTGGCTTTCAGAAAGAAGGAATGAATCTTTTACTGTCTTCTGGTGGTTTGGTCTCCAAGTCGTGTCTGACTCTTATGAGTCCATGGACTGTAGCATGCCTGGTTCCTCTGACCATAGAATTCTCCAGGAAAGAATACTGGAGTGGTTTGCCATTTCCTTCTCTAAAAGTGAAAGTCACTGAGTCCTGTCCAACTCTTTGCGACCCCATACAGTCCATGGAGTTCTCCAGGCCAGAATACTGGAATGGGTAGCGTTTTCCATTCTCCAGCAGATCTTCCCAATCCAGGAATCAAACCAGGTTCTCCTGCATTGCAGGTGGATTCTTTACCAACTGAGCTATCAGGGAAGCCCCTTACTATCTTCTAAAATGTTGCTTTACCTTTAGCAAAAAGGTATAAGCAGTAAAAACTGACCGATATTTAAATCTCGCTGATTTAGTCCAGTCATTTCTTGATAGAGTCTCTGGACTTTCTGCTTAAGGAGCTTTCTCTAATAGGCTTTCTGTAGTTCTTAGTGACCTCCCCAAAACTCATTTTTATGGTCATTGAATTTTAGACCTAGACGGCCTTTAGAAAGTATTAAGCTTCTCATTCTCAAGATGAAGAAACTGAGAGAGTTTGCCTTGCCCACAGTCACACTAGAGGTAAAGTAAGAGACAAAGAAAGAACTGGAGTTCAAGTTTATTGATTCCAAGTCCAGGATTCTTTGATTTTATTTCATTATTTTATGTAACTTTGAAGGAAAACCAAAATTAAAAGGTTTGCCCAAAATTTATTATATTGTGTATATTTTATAACTGGTCATTTCTATACATTACTCTGAGTTAAATTATTTTATGTTCATTACCTGTTCTCTGATATGCCATCTAAAAATCTTCACCTGTCTTCTCTTTTATATCCAGTCTGTATATTGCCACTAGATAAATCAATCTTTCTAAAGTATAGTCCTAATTAGGGTGCCTATCCACTCAGAAACCATGACATCTCTCACCTCCACCATCTGCCTACCACATAGTTAAATGAATTAAATCCAGTCTTCTAACTCATTGCAGTGTAAATCTACCTTTCAAACTCAGTGCTTTCCAGTCCTGTATTCGTACCTTATGATCCACCCAAATTGGACCACTTGCTACTGACAGGACACACCTGTCATTTTCCATAACTCCCTACCTTCCTAAAATTTTGCCTGTCTTTTAGATTTATAGCAAATTCTACTTCCACCATAAAGCCTTTTCTTTTGTTTTCTTTCCTTTTCACTTCCATTGCAACATACTGTAGTCTGAGTTTAATTTTTGCTTTCATCTTCATTCTTTCCTTACTTTTGATTAATGAGTCTTGCACAGTGCCTTATAACTTTGGAAATAAAAAGTACTTTAAAAGTATCTAACATGCTCATTGGTTGCTAAAATTCTTATGAAAGATAGGGATTACTACCCTCCTTATATTCCTACAGTAGATAATCAAAAATCTGTCCAGGTCGTTAGAACCAAGAGAAGTACCACAACTCCCATGCCTATCCAGCACTGAATAGTATCTGACTAACATTGTCATGGTGATTACATGGAGGCTGGAGATACAAACACCTGTTATGAAATGCCTGTTCTGAGCCTATCACAGTCACCAAATTTCACATTTTATGCAATATCTGTAGAATATACAGTGTTTATATTTTGCTTTCGGGAGACTAATAAGAGGGCTTTTTTTCTTATGCAGTTACACATAAACTTATGCCATGTTCTGTGGCAGCTATGTTTTCAGAGGCTATGCATGATAATGCACTGAGTAATTTAGGATGCTTCTGAGAAACCTTAAATAGAACTTGATTTTAGTATTTTTTCATATATGCAGTTTATGTAGTTTGCTTCTTAAGAATGTACTGTTGCTTTTTTGTGACTCTTGACTTTTCTTAACATTCTTTCAAAAAAGAAAGATAAATTACTGTCTGCCTGTTAATTAGCAGAGGGTAATGTAAAGGTAGCAGAGTAGGAAGAGAAGTTATTGATAACTGAAAATCTCTATAATAACAAATCCATTGTTTAGTGTTGGTTGTCCAAGTGAATGTCAACCATGGCAGTGATATAGTGAATTACTCTGTTTGAAGTGGAAGTGGGGGATATGGCAATGTGCTCCTAAATCCAACTCCTTGCCTTCATCCTGCAAGTGCTAATCCAGTATTGCCTAATTACCAGACTCTTCTAGGTTGGTGAGCATCTCAGGCAGGCCCCTGTTGTGTCCAAACCATGTCTAATTTGCTCTGGCTAATGAAGAATTGACTTTCCTTGTTTGTGAGGTATAGTGCCTACTAATTGGAAGTGTAACTCAGATCATTCCTTTCACAATGAAGTTTTTGGGATTGTTATCATAGCTTCTAGCTTCTGTTTCCAAAGGTTCACTATCTAAATTAGATCTTGTTCTTGGAAAACTTGAGCATCCTTGGTGGCTCAGATAGTAAAGAATCTGCTTGCAATGTGGGAGATCTGGGTTTGATCCCTGGGAAGGGAAGATCCTCTGGAGAAGAGAAGAGTTCCCCACTCCAGTATTCTTCTCTGGAGAATTCCAGGGACAGAGGAGCCTGTGAGTTACATACAGTCCATGGGGGCGCAAAGAGTTGGACATGATTAAGCAGCTAACACTTGGAAAGCTTAGCACATAAGATCAGTTTATGAAGATTAGTTTCTCTTCTTTTGAAACCAGAAAATTTAACATTAGGTCTTGAGCTGCACACGAATGGGGTGGTATCTATAATGGTATGTACACTGACAGTGAAAAAATGATATGTATTACATATCATTGGATGTACTAGTATTCATTTGCTAAAGAAAAAAAAATGTCATTTTAAAGTTGTGAATCTACCATGATGGGTTGTTGCTGGTTGTAAGCTCATTTAGACTTATATTTCTATCCCATGTGCCATCAATTCTCTAATTATCATATATGTCAGCAAAGTAAAGTAGTAGCATATCATAAAACCACTTAGTAGATAACTTACCAAGTCCTCAAGCCTGAGTTGAGACTTGCTATTTACCCTTGTTATTTAATCTGTATGTAGGAGGTTGTTTTGTGGGTTTTGTTTAGTTGTTTCTGTTGATTTTCTTTGTAGCTGTTCTTGTCTATTATAAATATTGGTGCTTATCTTTGTTGAGCTGTATTAGACCCTTTGATATCCAGTATCTGGCAGTGACATCTAGACTGTGCCTATCTTTGAAAACATAGTTTAATATTTCAGAGTTAAGTAATCTTCCAGGAAAAACTATTTCCGTGATTATTTGTGTGATATGTGGAAAGAGAGAAGTGCCAAAATCCTTTATGGTAACTTCCCAGAGCAGGACAACTGCAGAAATAGCACGATATACAGATTCAATGAATACTGTCATGGAACACATAAGGCCAGCAATTTGCTGGCCAAATCTTAGATCTCATTCCAGAAAAGCTCAATATACATGAGTAGAAAGATCTTTTACTTTTTAAAATATGTTTCTTTTAAAACAGTTTAACTCATTCCAGCTCTCATTTATTTAATTCATACTCTGTGTGATGCATAATTCTAAGATACGTTATAAAAATCAGTTCTTAAGAAACTCATAAACTAGGGGAGAAAATAGGCTAGGTAAATAAATTGTAAAGCAGTGTAAGAAATAAAAGAGACATATATAGAGCACTAAGATCTCTAAAACAGAAGTATGAAGCACAACAAATCAAGTCATTGATCTAATGTAGAGGTATTTCTTCTTTGCTTAATGCAGGTGAGTGCTTTGTCCTTATCATTTGGTAAATCAACAAAGATTTATTATCTCTTCTGGGCAGAACAACATATTAGATGTTTTGAGATATAAAATAAAAAAGTTTCTGTGCTAAGAATTTATAATCTAGTAAGAGATAAGCTGTCTCTACAAATAACTGTTTCCAGTCTGTACATAACTGCCAAAAAAAGAAATCTTTACAATTTTAGCAAAACTCTTCTGCAATGCAGAAAACCACTTCTGGAGATGGGAAGGAAAGACCAGGAACAATTCAGGAAGGCTTCCATTAAGGAGAAGATGGTTGAACTATCCCTGGAGGGATTCGTAGGATTTTGACAAGGGTGGTTGAAGGATATTCTAATTCATTTAGTGCCTACATGTGCAAAGTAGCATGGAGGCAAAAAAGCCTGAGGCATGTTCAGAGAATAACAAGTATTCTAGTTTGAGTGGCATCTGGTACATGTACAAGGGAATAATAAAAGATCAGGCTAGAAAGAAAAAGTAGGGGCACTTTATGGAGGACCTTTGAAAGTCAGGCTTTGGAACTTTTATCAGTACTTTATCAGGAAGCAGTAGGTAACTTTTTTAACAAAGGCTAATCAGAGTTGATATTTAGGAAGGTGGATCTAATGATTGGGTGTAAGGATGCATTCAAATATGCATATGACTGTTTAAGAGACTATAGCAGTAATCTAGGCAAGAGGTAATACAGGCCTGACCTAGGTTTCTGTGGGTAAGAATGACAAGACTATATAGGCATTGTGCTTATAAAATGTACTTGGCAGAACTTGGAAACTGTCAAATGTGAAGAGAAAGAAAATGTCAAAGGGCCTCTGGAAGTGAGGAAGTATATCTGAGGATGATACCAAATGAAAGGAATAAAGGAAACTACCCCTAAAAAGTGTAAAGAAAGAAAAGATTTAAAAGTTGATAGCTGAATTTCTCGGTAAGACTATATTTAGGGAAGTTAATGAATTTGAAGATAAGCAACAGGGAAGGTGACAGAGAAAGGGAAAGATGATATGTAACAGAAAAGTAGGGAGGAATGTTTCTCGGAGAGGGTGGAAAAATTCACACTCTAAAGCATCAAAAAAAAAAAGAATCTCAGTTTTTCATCTGTTAAATTATCCAATAAAATTGGAAAAATGCAAGCAAGAGGGCTTAAATATGTAGGAGTAAGTGGGAAGACTGACCAAAGACTAGAAAGAGGGAAAATATTTATTCAGGAAATTAAGAGTAATTGGTGATGCAAAGAAATTTGGACAGGGATGAAAATTATGCTTCTGAAGAAATAGAAGAAAATGGCTATTCTTAAAATAGGAGAAAATAAATATTTCTTAAAATAATTATTCCTAACTTTTACACTATGGAGAAATCCTTCATCGCTCTAGAAAAGAGATCAAGTCCTATTCAGAAAGGTGAAGGAGAAAGCCAGGATTGATGACCAATGGGAAAAGTTTCCGAAATGGATATAGTTAGAAGCTGATTTATAATACTATGTACAGTAAGTCAAAAATACTTTTAACAAAAATCCCACTTGTTAGCCAGTCACTTTATAACGTTCAGTACAATAAAAATGCCAGTATTTTGTTACTACCTCTGTGCCAAATACGTTCATTTTCCAGCGTGTTGTTGGTATCTAATGAAAACTCATACTTTGTTACAGAGACTCCTAAACACACAGGCAAGCACTTGTATTAAATGTGTTATCTCAGATTCTGACAAAAGTTTGCAAGGGGGGACAAAAAGAGAATTCCCTGGCAGTTCAGTGGTTAGGACTCCTCACTTCCACTGCAGGGGACCACAGGTTTGATCACACATGGGGCAGACCAAAAGAAAAAAAAAAGGTTTGCAAGGTAGATAAGTATCTCTTGGTTCTAGTTTGTAGACTTAAGATGATTGGCTCCCATTTCATTATCAAATGCAATACTGGCTTCTCAAAAGTATCTTTTTAAACCTATTTATCCTAGAGGAAGGGTAGGTGAGTTATGCTTTCAGTTAAATATTTATGGAGATACATGTTATGTTGGGTGTTTTCTATCATCTTTCTGTAATTATTTTTTTAATAGCCTGACTTTTTTTCTTTTGACTTCTTTGTAGTTTCATTTTTGTTGTGGGTTTTTTTGTTGTTGGTGGTGGTGTTTTCTTCACTTTCTTATTTCTTTTCCTTGAGAGACCTGTATTGATTATTACCACCATGCCTAACCTTGTTTCTTCCCACTGGCCATTATGAAAATTCTAATTCTGTCTATATTAGACTTGTTTCTAAGGCATAGTGCTACTGTATACTTTCTGCATAATTATTGTGAGTCACCTGGCAAGAAGGAAAATAATACTGAGTTTTGGTGATACTTGGATGGAATGTGTTATATACATATCCATAGTTTTAAAAATTATGACCTGAGAAAGAACTACCTTTTCCACCCCTGACCCCCTCCCCAACTAGAGGTAGGAGATTAGATGCTCCTCAGTTTGGGGTTGGGTTTTGTTTGTTTGTTTGTTTAACTATTTTTTGTTATGTTATTAAGTCACAATGTGGTCCTATAAGTTTCTTCTTAAGTTAATTCAGTAATATTTTGGATTGTGAATGTTGTTATGATTTCTATTTATTTCCTCTTCTCTCTTGAAAGACCAAGAGACTCAAAGAATAGAGGAGCTTTTACGATAGGTTCTGCTGTTGGGTTCATTAGGCCATAGAGGGTGGAATCTATGTATCAGTGATTATCACACCTTGACCTTAGGAAGGTAGCAGGGATTATCACATCTTGACCTTAGGAAGGTGTGATAGGAAACTTAGGAACTTTAAGAAGCTTAATGCATGGAATATAGAAAAAATAAAGGATATTGGTGCACATTTGAGAGAAAAGAATTATTAAAAAGATAATAAAAATTACAATCTCTCCCCATCCTAAGGTCTTCCTTTCCTTTTTTGATCTAATTTTTAATACTGATCAGTAATACCTTTCTCATTGCCCCACAAAATATGCATCTAAACTTGTAAGAATCAATTATTTATCTTTTACTGTTTGTTTATTAATATAAGTGATTTAAGTTTTAGATTTTTTTTCTTTTTCCAGTAAATGAGGGAAGTAAGATCTGTCTAAAGATACATTTTACTCATCTTAAGGTTGATAAGCTGTGTAGCCTGGTCTCCATAGGCCTTCAGTTCTTCACTGGTAATGCAGTAAAGAAGAAAAATGTCTGTTTTAAAACTTATAAGTATTCTACGAATAGCATAATACAGGGATTGCTCAAGTCCAAGTGACCTAACATCCCTATTTGGAGAGGAGAAACAAAAAGATATTTGAAGTAAAAAAGACTGAAAATGTTCCAAATTTGAAGAATACTATAAACCCAGAAATCAAAGAAGCTCAACAAACCGCAAAAAAAAAAAAAAAAAGAAAAAACTACACCAAGGAACATCATAATCAAACTGCATAAAATCAGTGATAAAAAATCTTAAAACAGATTTTTTAAAGATATATTCTGTACAGAGAAACAAAGGTAAGAATGCATCTGAGGGCTTCCCTGGTCCCTCAGGTATAATCTGCCTGCCAGTGCAGGAGACATGGGTCTGATCCCTGATCCATGAAGATCCCACATGCTGCAGAGCAATTAACCATGTGCCACAACTATTGAGCCTGTGTTCTAGAGCCCGGGAGCCAAAAAAGAATGCATCTGAAACAGTGCAAGCTGAAACTCAGAGAAAAATTGTCAATCTCAAATTCTATACCCTGCAAAAATATCTTTCAAAAATGAAAATGAGATAAAGACATAAAACAACTAACTAAAAGAGTTCATCAGTAGCAGACCAGCACAAACCATTCAGAAATCATTGGCTCCAGATGCCAGCTATTATGAATACATTTTATTTGGCATTGGATATATACTTTAATGTCTCTGAACCTTCAGATTTTTATTTATGAAAGGAGAAGAATACCTATTTTATGGGATTTTTATGAGAATCAAATGAAATAAGGAAAATAATTGACATCTGTGGAGTGTCTTCATTATGCCATGCACATGGTGTCCCACTAAAAATGGAAATAAAACACCCAATAAGAGGCCTACTCCCCTAATTGTTTTCTTATCCTATCACCTCTCCTATTTTTTTAGCAGCTGAAAAACTTGGGTTATTCTACAAGATAGCCCAAATAGCTACTCAATCAAATTTTGAAGAAATACTTTTCCTAAACTTGCTTTCCTTTACCTACCATCATTAAATATGCATAACAGTGGGAGTGATGAACAGCTTTCCTTGGTAAAACAGACACATCACCTAGTAAATCATTTTGTGAAAGGATTAAATATGTTCTAAACTGAACCTAATTTATTTGGCTTATAATTCAGCTATGTAATTTTTTTCAGTCATGTTTATGAAGGTGTACTTTATACAGTGTTTAATTTTTATCATAAACCTATTGGATAGGGGCCATGCTTGTCTTTATAGCTTATACGTTGCCCCACAGAGTTTTTGACACTCAATAAATGTTAAATAATATTTCTATTCAGCATTCTGAAGGCAGGAAGCGTATGGTAATAAATGCCAGAGCACAGGTTGAAAATCTCCCAGAAATTGTATGTATTGGAAAAACCAATACAGATATTTTCATGAATGAAACATTTTTAAAGGGGCTTCTCAGATTTATAATTTACTTAAAAATATTCTCCAGCCTTTGTTTACTTTATTTACAAATTAAAACTTTTCCTCTTCACAAATAATTTACTATTAAAAGTAGTATAACATTAATGCAATCTCATAGGAAGATATGTAAATATTTTTATAAATAAGTACAGAGTACATTTTGTAAATAGTACAAGGTAAAAGTAACTCATAGTGTGAAGGATAGCATGAACAAATATTTAGAGGCTTAAGCAGTATCAGTCAGTTCAGTTTAGTCGCTCAGTTGTGTCTGAGTCTTTGGGACCCCATGGACTGCAGCACACCAGGCTTTCCTGTCCATTGCCAGCTCCTAGAGCTTGCTCAAACTCATGTCCATTGAGTCAGTGATGCCGTCGAATCATCTCAACCTCTGTCGTCCCCTTCTCCTCTCACCTTCGATCTTTCCCAGCATCAGGGTCTTTTCCAGTGAGTCAGTTCTTTACATCAGGTGGCCAAAGTATTAGAGTTTCAGCTTCAGCGTCAGTCCTTCCAATGAATATTCAGGATTGATTTCCCTTAGGATTGACTGGTTTGATCTCCTTGCAGTCCAAGGGACTCTCAAGAATCTTCTCCAACACCACAGTTCAAAAACATCAATTCTTCGGTGCTCAGCTTTCTTTATAGTCGAACTCTCACATCCATACATGACTACTGGAAGAACCAAAGCTTTGACTAGATGGGTCTTCGTTGCCTAAGTAATGTCTCTGCCTTTTAATATGCTGTCTAGGTTGGTCATAGCTTTTCTTCCAAGGAGCAAGCATCTTTTAATTTCATGGCAGCAGTCACCATCTGCAGTGATTTTGGAGCCCAAGAAAATAAAGTCTGTCACTGTTTCCTTTGTTTCCCGATCCATTTGCCATGAATTGTTGAGACCAAATTCCATGATCCTGTTATTTTTTGAATGTTAAGTTTTAAGCCAGCTTTTTCACTCTCCTCTTTCAGTTTCATCAAGAGGCTCTTTAGTTCTTCTTCACTTTCTGCCATAAGGGTGGTGTCTTCTGTGTATCTGAGGTTATTGATTTTTCTCCCAGCAATCTTGACTCCAGCATGTGCTTCATCCAGCCCAGCGTTTCACATGATGTACTCTGCATATAAGTTAAATAAGCAGGATGACAGTATACAGCCTTGACATACTCCTTTCCCAACTTGGAACCAGTCTGTTGTTCCATGTCCATTTCTAACTGTTGCTTCTTGACCTGCATACAGATTTCTCAGAAGGCAGGTAAGGTGGTCTGGTATTCCCATCTCTTTCAGAATTTTTCAGTTTGTTGTGATCTACACAGTGCAAGGCTTGGGAGTAATAAATAAAGCAGAAGTAGATTTTTTTTCTGTAACTCTCTTGTTTTTCCATGATCCAGCAGATGTTGGCAGTTTGATCTCTGGTTCCTCTGTCTTTTCTAAATCCAGCTTACACATCTGGAAGTTCACAGTTCACGTACTTTTGAAGCCTGGCTTGGAGAATTTTGAGCATTACTTTGCTAGCATGTGAGATGAGTGCAACTATGCGGCAGTTTGAACATTCTTTGGCTTTGCCCTTGTTTGGGATTAGAATGAAAACTGACCTTTTCCAGTCCCGTGGCCACTGCTGAGTTTTCCAAACTTGCTGACATATTGAGTGCAGCGCTTTAACAGCACCATCTTTTAGGATTTGATTAAGCAATATGTCTTCATATTGCTGCAGTCCATGGGGTCGCTAAGAGTCAGACATGACTGAGCAACTGAACTGAGCTGAATATAGGAAAAAAATAAGCAGCAGATAGTTCTTTATCATTAAATGTCAGCATGACTCAGAGATGTATCACCGCTACAGCTAAGAAATGCTTAATCACAATCAGGTATAGAGAACTATTTAGATAATATGTTTCTAAATTATCTTTCCTTTATTTTTTCACCTGTGATTGATCTGTTAGCCACACTTGTTTGGTTTGACTTCTGTGAGGATTTTTTTAAGAATTAGCATAATCTGAATAGAGAGATTTTCTGAATTGGACCATGTTAGTTAACCTCTTAGAGGCTTAGGTTCCTCGTGTATAAGATATGGATAGAGAATCTGGGCACAGTTTAGTTTGGTGCCCCTGAATTTCAGAGTCTCTCACAAGGCTGAAGTCAGGATGTCAGCCAGGGCTTTAGTCCTATCACTGCTTGGGAAAGATTCACTTCCAAGCTCACTCATGTGGCTGTTAGCAAGCCCTAGATCCTCTCTGATGGTTAGTTATGGGCCACTCCATGGGAGAACTCACAACATGGCAGGTTATTTCCCCTAGAGCAAGAGCTGAGAGAGACTGTGTGAACAAGAGAATGAACAAACACTTTTTGTCAGGTATTTGTTAAAAGTGAGTCTCTTGGTCCAAACAGCACACAAAGGGGAGGAAATTTTACAAGGATTTGAATATCACCAGTTAGGGATCTACACAGTACGCAACCAATTTAGAGGTTTCCTGCTACACATATGATCCACAGATAGGACAAATCATGGAATGTACTCTGGATTCTCTGAAATTCATTTGCTTAAATTTCCCAAGATTTTACCAAAACCTTGAATTTAATATGTGATATGATTTTATAGTTCACATTAAATATTTTACTTATTCCTAGTAATAATCTAGTCAGTTTTGTTGGCCTCAGTTTTACTAATATAAACTAATATATACTGAGTGACTTGCCCAAGATTACATGTCAAATGAGCATAAAATGGCAACCTTAGTGTAGGTCTTCTAAGCCAACTACTCTTTCCATTTGGCTGAAACTGCTTCCTGACCAGTATTGTCTTGCATTTAAAGCCTTCAAAAAAGGCTTCATACATATAATTGTATTTAAAAAATGAATTTTATTTATATGCAGAGATTTTTATACATAGATTTATAGAGAGAAAGACAGGCATATCATATCATATCGTATCATATCATATCATTCCGTCTTAGACTCTTGTGTACACTACACCATTTAGGATTTACAGTATTGTTTCAAAATATTGCAAGTCGAAGTCTAATAAGGTGTATAACAGCTGTAACACTGAATCTCTAGCATAATAGTATCTGTTAGCCTAAAACTATCCTTGCAGGGTAAATACTAGTTGGTTGGAGAGATGAACAGCCAAAACAGCAGAACTGTTTTCGTGGTTCCATTCTCCCTTGGCTTTTCCCAGAGCTCTGGACTTCTATGACTTGAGTGAAGACCATGCTAACTCCAGTGAATTTTCTGCTTCCTGTTTGCCATTGGAGCAGCAAAATAATTTGTTTTGAATGGATGAGCTCCCTTCTATGGATAGTCAGAAGTTATCTTTCTTTGGTCCTAAGTTGGATCTTCTTTTTTACTTCAGTCCATGAAGTTTCAGTCAACACCCAAGATCCCTTATGTACGATGTCAAAAAACAGAGTGGTAACATAAGCAAGCAGGTAATACCTCTAAATGGGTTCAGTGTCTTGAAATGTAGAGGCAGAAGTAGGAGAGCAAGTGTTTTGAGCTATGATAGTGGTGGGTAGTTAGTAGTTACACCCTTCAGATTACCCTGGAGAAACGAGAGATGGTTTTTTAAGGCATGTTATGTTGCTAAATTCTTAAAATAACTTTGTGGTTTGGTTAGTAGGAACATCTGTTTCCCTGAAGGAAAAGGATAGTTCCTACAACCAGTAACTTAATTTGGCAAAGTCTCAGGATATAAGGCCAATACACAGAAATCATTTGTATTTATATGTAACTAGTAACAAATAATTGGAATTAGAATAACAATATGGCCTATTTATAGTTTTAGTTTTATAGTGATTACAGATAATTATACATAAATTAATATCAAGGTATTATCAGGCAAAATGCAAGGAAAATAGTTTTCTTCTTAGATATATAAAGGAAATTGTATTTTCATACACACAGACGCACACTTAAGTTGTTCCTTCTTTTCCTGTATAACCTGAGAACTGTGTTTTTTAGTAGTGGTTTGCTAATCCCTTTAAATAGTTCTTCATGTAAGTATTCCATAGTTTTCATTAACCATGAATTTCAGCTTTATTTTTTAAACCTCTACTCAAAAACTGTACTTGGTTGTTGTTTCATCCTTTTAGCCTGATTGGTGAAGCAGCAAGCCTACTGCAAATCCTAAATAGTGTGGTGTAGATGAGAGCCTAAGACTTTAATTATATGTCATTTTATTCACAACACTCAATTCCAGGAAGGAAAAAAATGACTTTGTTGTTGTAAAAAGACATGTGTGAGTATCATTCATTGTAAACCAAAAATGATACTGTATTATAGCTTAGACAACAATGGGAACTGATTTTGAAAATGTGACCTGTATGAGAAACTGAATAATAGTGAAAGTTATCAAAATGGAAAGAAGTGTTAATGTGAAATCCAGCCTTCTCAGAAATACTCTTTCCTGGCCTGTTTCGTTTTGCTTTTGTTGCTTGTCATGCATGAATGAAAGTGCTACACTCTCAGGGGAGCAGGAAAGCCTCTGTGTCGGTTGTTTATTTCCTTAATCCCTCCTCCTTTGTGATTTTTGATGTCAGATCTAAAATGGAAAGCCTGTAAATATAATGATTATCACATGGATAATCACCTGCATTAGGAACCGCCATGCTTCTCTATTCTAACCCTAGCTGTTCTCCACATGTCACATCCACTCTGAGGTTGAATTTTAACCTGACTGCTTCATTAGATTTGTGAAACTCAGTACGTGGCGCCCTGGGGCAGCACAGATGGGGACTTGCTTGTTTTCTTTTCTCACTTTTACTGCGAAGGCATGCTAAAAAGTCCTTTTCAATTTAGTGTGATCAGTTCACTTGGAATTACCCGTGATATTTGGAACCTGCCTTAACTGTTCTGCGCACCATTTATGCCTTTTTTCTTCCCTGATTTCTGACCTAATGCCTTTTCTTTTTGTCCCTCCATGCAGTGAATCTTAGGACTAAAATTCTCCTTCAAATTCTTACTGAGTCAAAATGTTCCTCTGTGTTGTTTTATTTGTTTTGCTGTGAGGGAAAAATAAATGTTGTTCCATCATTGTATCTACAAACACCTTCAGATCAGAGGTTAGCTGTGGGAAAGTCTGCAGAGATGTGAGCCAGCTGCCTTTTCTAATGGAGAGACTGGGGGCACCAACCCAAGATCAAAGGAAGGTGGGAGGAAGTCAGGAGATAAGATCTTTTTAAGCCATAGAACAAGTGCTTAGCTTTTCAGTGATACGGCACAGCTCTGCAAACCTGTGTGAGGGGGCGCTGAGATAGAAAATTGAGTTGACTTTTCTTCAGCATGTCCTTCCTCAGTCAGAAATATGTTAGTGCTTGGAATAGTTTACAGATGTGGAAGAGTCCTAGGGCTCAGTTTCATTGAAGAATAACGATCTGACATTGGTAAATGTGCCTTCTTGCAATTAGTCAGTTCTATTGTACCATAACAGATCACAGTCAATTGCTTCTTACTTTGGGGAGCAAAACTGGAAATTAAAAAGGGAACTTATCTA
The DNA here is from genome assembly GCF_023699985.2 of Odocoileus virginianus. Taxonomy (NCBI): domain Eukaryota; kingdom Metazoa; phylum Chordata; class Mammalia; order Artiodactyla; family Cervidae; genus Odocoileus; species Odocoileus virginianus. Next base: position 64,119,746 of record NC_069680.1, read on the forward strand.
CTGTATGTGAATTTTGAGTTTTTATGTCTTAGTACAATTTTAGTTGTACAGATTTGTCATATTAACTTTGTCTTACAGTCCTTTAGGTTTCTTTCATGCCTCTGATAAAGTTCCATATAAATAAGTAGTTCTTACAAAGCTGTTTTGTTGTTTTTTTCATATAAGAATTAGCTTGGTTAATTCTTGAGTTGGACAACTTGGAAAAATTCTATATTGCTGTCTTTTGAACCCTATCCTTTTCCTTGACATCCGAGCTAGTAAATATTATTGACTGTCTGGTATACAAGATTCTGGTATAAGTAAATTGTCACGAAGGCTAACCACGCTTACACCAGTTGTCAAGATCATGATTTAGTTTTTTTATCTGTATCAACTAAGGTTAACTCAGTCAGCCTTATGTGCTTCTCTAGTGAACAGCCTAAGGAGTTGTACTTTCAACTTATCACTTTCTGTTAACTTCAGTGTTCGATTGTGATCGTATGTTTCAATCTTCTCAAATCCTCAAAAGTGGTTCTTTAAACTTAGATGGTATTAGTATATTGGACTATAAGTGCATACATACTCCTTTTCTCTGTGTTTTCCTTAACATGTAGATAGTACCCAGATTTGTGCTGGAGACATTAACTGTAGTTTTCTGCCTTACATGGTTTGGTGCAGCAGTCATTTTAGTTAAGTTGGATCTGCTCACTACTCAGGCTCACATCCCATCCTTCTATTAATATCTCTTGGCAAAGATAATTTTGGAGGAATGTAAGTTAAGATGTAGAGACTCTTGACAGTTGTCTGCAGTTTTTTTTTTTTCATCTTCAAGAGGGAAGTGGAATTGAAAAGTAATATTGCCTCCATTTTCTGTATCAGTACTAAAATGAAAATATATGCACAAAGCAGAGAGTGAAGAAAGGGAACAGTTTTGGTTACACAGATGTGTTTTTGTCATTTGATAACCTATTATAAGGGCATTAGAGTATATAATAATGGTCATCAGATTGTGCCCTTAAGATATATTTAATATCTAGAAAAACATTGTTTTAAAATTTTTAACCAAATTTTTAAAAATATTCAGCATTTGTTACCCTGTCATCTTAAATCAGAGAGAAATGAGGGGGTATACTTTTTATTACAAAAGTTTTCAAACAGGCAAAAGATAGTAATACTGAATACATCTAGATATATTGATATTTTACCATTTTTGCTTCACTTTTTTTTTTAATTTTCTAAAATAAATTACATATACCATGCCATTTTATCCCAGGATACTTCAGGATACACCTAAAAATCTAGGATTTTTTCATATCAAGTTGGTAATTCCTAATATTTGATTTCCATTTCATAATCAAACTTACCCAAAATGTATTTTATAACTGGTTTGTTCAAAACAGTTTCCAGTTAAAATCTGTACATTACTCCTGTACATTTTATCATGATGTTGACTTACTAAAAAGACGAAGGTACTTCTCCTGTCTAATGTCCTACCTTATGGATTTGTTTATTAGCTTTCTCAGTGTATCATTTAACTTGTTCTTCTATCCTATATATTTCCTATATACTGCAAGTTATTGAATACAATTTTCATTAATTAATGTTAAAAACTTTATAGATGGTGCTCTGTACCTTATAATACATTATGACAGAAGCCACAGACTATTTGGTGATCGAAATATTAGGTGATAAGATTGATCACTGGATTAAAGTGATGACTGCTTGATTCTTCCGCTATAAAGTTATACTTTGCTCGCCGTGACCAGCATGTGATCTTTGATACTTTGATTCCATGAAATAACCAGTTCCCTATCATCTTTAACCTAATGAGTTGAGCATCCATTGATGACCTTTGCCTAAATAAATTTCATCAGAGATTGCAAAATGGTGGGTTTTCTGAATCTAATCTATACGTTTATTAGGAAACATTCTTCTTACAGAAGAGTTTTCTGAAAGGTATTGTGTTAATTAAAAACATAACCATCAGCATCTTCCTTAGGTTTCAAATGATTTTCTTTGTCGGGGTCAAAACACCTGAACTCATGGTGACAGCTACAGTAAAAACATGTACTACATCTTCTTTATTTCAGCTTGTGAAGTGTGTTGACATTTGCTGCCTTTTTTTTATGCCAAGGAAAAAAGAAATCTTTTTTTTCCATGTAAGAATAAAAATTGAACTTGTGAGTATATTGAGATAATTGTGTAAAAAGAAGACTGTTTGAATGAGTTTCAAAATGGATTATTTCTTCATTACCTAGCACTTTATAATTAACTGTTCTTTTTTTTTATTTCAGGAAGCTGCCACTTTTGCTAGAGAGCAAGGCTTTGAGGTGAGTTAACCCACAATTGCACACTAAACAGATCCTAAAGGTTTTTTCTAGCTGATAATGAAGTTCTTTTGGACAGTGATTGATGTGCTATTATACTCTCAGAGCCTTGCAGCAGTTGCCATGGAAACTTGGCAGTCGTCATGGTTTCTTTGTTCTGCCAGCACAGTGTTATGACGCACTCTGCTAGGTCTGCACCCAACATCGCCTACAGATGTTATTTATTGAATTTTGAAAAGCCTCTTGGGAAGCCAAGAGGTTGGGCACGGTTTCAAGCTGCCTCTGCAGATATGGGGCCTGTCAGTTTGTTCAGTTAAAAAGCTACCTCATTAGCTGCATTACATTTCATAAGAATTCACTGCTAAAGCAGTGGTGGAGCAACACTAAATAATGAAATATAATGTCATTTAAATAATTTCAACCTTACCACATGTAGATTATCATTATGTAAATTAATTTCCTAAAAGTTATACTTAACTGTTGTTAGGAACTGACTAATTTAAACCCTTCTCATATGAACTTCCTATTTGAATCTTTTTTTCTTTTCTTTCCTTTTCCTCATTTCTTTGATAGCATAAAACATATGCATTTTCTGAAACAAAAAATTGATAATTGCTTTAATTTCAGATAATCAATTCTGTTTTCCGTATAGAAATATTATCCTGTCAAGATACCAAACTCCGTATAGTTGTTGTTGGCAAAATTAAGATAATAGCCAAGACCATGTTTTTATGTATGTAGTATCTACCTTCCGATGGATTGTTAGGAAATACTGGCTAATCTAGACCTAGGTTAATTGACAGCGATTAACTGAGTTTGTGATTTTTATGACTACCATATTTATTTAGTCAGAACTCTGTAGAATATTGTGTTCTATACGGCAACTTGGAATGTTTGATGGAAGTAAGTTTTTTAAATTTAACCTGACTAGATCTGGATATATAGAAACTCTTTCATTATTTGCATACTCAGTATTGTCTACCGTGTACAGAAACTGTGAGCGTTGTTTGGATATATTAGTAAGCTCACTTTGAACTCTTTGGAGAAAGGTGTTTTATAAAATTGTGATGGAAATGTTATATAAATGTACTAAAGACAGATTCATTATTAAGCAAAGTGATACATGTGTATGTTATCCATGCCATAGGACTTGACAACCAAGGTGCTTCTTTTTCTTGGAGGAAGATAGTGAGCATGTGGTATAAGTATTCTAGTCTCAAGGTCCTGTATAAAAACTATATCAGGGTAGGAAACTGCCTCATAGTGCTCCATTGATGGAAACTATCGTAGTTTCTTGGGAGTTTACTTTTTTTGTTTTAACATATTCTCATGAATATAAGGTTGAGTCCCATGAAGAAGAAGGAATAAAGATTTCCAAGCAATTTTTATCTAATTTAAGTTTCCCTTTGTAATTTCCCAAACTGGCAGTTGCTATACAGGGCTGAATGTAACGAGGGGAACGTTCAATTCAGAAAGACAAATGTTCTGATTGTGAAACTATAAGTAAATGTTTTAAGTCTTGTTTTAAAGTTTCACTGATTTTAAATTTCAGTATTAACAATTAATATTCTGTTACATAAAAATTCTTCAAATAAAAAATATATAGAGTATAAATTTATGTGCTAACATTTAGAAATATATTTCAGTTCTAAAAAAAACCACTTTTATAGATGCTTAGAAATGTAACATGTTGTATAACAAATGATTCTGTAGTGCCCGATAATAATTTTAATAATTTATTAAATCTTACTAATTCATAGCTTTATTGTCCCTTTGAGGTACATGCTTTGAATATGCCTGGTTTAAATTCAGTCTTAGCAACAAACTACTTTTTCTGTTTTCTACTAACCAACACCATATTAACCTTTCCATTAGTTCTTACTTATTGACTCTAAAGTTGTTTCTTTTTACCATAAATCTGCCATAACTGATAACAACATATGAACAAAGTGATAATTATAATAGTATATCTTATTACCTCCTGACATAGCAAAACTCAGTTGGTAATTTGACAATGATGTGTTAGATTGCATAAAGCATACAGTGTCTTGATGTATCCCTTCATGGGTTCCCTAAAATACTATAAGCATTTCAGAATCTGTAAGTGCCTTGATTAGAATACCCTGAAGTCAGTATTGTTAATAAAATATAATGCTTGTATAGAATGCTATCTAGAGAAACTGAATGATTTTTAAATGTCATTAAAGTTTCCTTAGTTGGTTAGATAGTAATATGAAAGCGTAGATTTGAATCTCAGTATTTTTAAAAGACTCAAACAAGAATAAATCATTTAACAGTTTAACATCTGTGGGAATGTGTCAGTGCTTTCTAGTCTAGTGTGACAAATTAAACAAAATCTGTATCTATTTCCTCCCAGCTTTAATTTTACCACTTAATTTGGGACATGAATGAGGGGAGAGAAGTGAAAAAATTAAAGAGAAAGGAAAGGTGGGCACTTTTTCTTCCCACAAGTCCTACCTTCATTTTCTGTTATAAATCCCAATCAGTTCCCAAAGCCACTGAGTGTTGCCACTAGTGATCTGTCTGCTAAGAGACCAATCCAAATGCCTCTAAAAATAACCAGTGTTTATCATCAGGAAATATCCTCAGTGACATTGTTTATGATATTCTGGTTAGCTTCTCTGCAAATTTCAGATAATCTTTCTTTAAGAAAAAAATCTTTAATCTTTAAAGTGAATTGGGCAATTTTCAGTAAGAAGCAGCAGCTAGCTAGCAGCTTAGGAGGGCACTGAAGAATGAGATAAAAACAGACTGGGCAGAGCACAAAGCAGAAGGGAGAGGAATGTATATATATATATATATATATATATAGGTTGATGGAAAATTGTATAGTGCCTGATTTAAATGACAGACCTGCTAAGAATTTAAAATGACAATTCTTGGTGTAAAAAGTTTCATGGGGCCTTTTATTATTTTGGAAAATCGGTTCAGACTGCAGTGTGTTTTTAAACCAACCTTATCTGAAGTTGAACCAATTAAAGGTTGGTATTTTTAGAACCTAAATAGAAATGAGGCACTTAGCAATATGTTTCATTATGAAACCTTTTAAAAGCAGTATTGAAAATTAATTTAAATTAAAGAACATACCTCCAACACCTAAATAAAACTATTCTTTGTGTTCTCATTCTCAGTGCAATAGAGTATATGCCAAATGATGTAGAGATTTCATACCTTTTCTATTGTATCAGTTACTCAGTTTTACTACAAGCAGCAAATTTTAATTTTCTTACTTTAGAGCTCTAAAATACAATACTTCTAACCACAGAGGAAATAAAGCAATCCTTTTCCGTTTTCCCACTTCCCTACAGCCCATGACTCTGCCAAGAGACTTCCAGGCTTGTAGTCTTTCTCTGACCAATGACAGCCCTGTCATTTTATACCACTGAGAGAAGAAAGTATTGAAAGTGTTATCCAATAAGGCATCCACAAGCTATGTGTGGCTATTTAAATTAAATAAAATTAAAAGTTCAGTTCCTTAGTCTGTAGGCAAGTGCATGCCTATGTAGATAGTGACTACCATATTGGACAGAGCAGGTGTAGAACATGACATCCTCATGGAAACTTCCATTGATTAGCACTGGATAACAAGTCTACAGAGAGTTTCAGAAGGTATTGATTACCAAAGAGTTCTCCAAGATTTTTCTAATGTTCCCCTGTTCCTCACAAATATAAAGAATGCAGTGAATGATTGCCAAGAGTTTCTGGAAATGAGAACTAAATTAGATCATGTTTGTTGATAGAGTACAGTGCTGCTTCCCTAAGTGACCAAGTCTCAAATGATAACAGTTTTAAAACACTCGATTAACAGAAAGAGATTATAATAGTCGTGATTCTCTTGATTTAATCCCTTACTCATTCAACAAATACTTGCTGAGCACTTACTTTGTGCCTAACACTTCGATAGACCCTGAAGACAAGATAGAAATAATAAAAGTGTACAGTAAAAGAAAAGGTGGGAGTCTCCTATTTTAGATACTCTTAATTATTGGAGTGACTTTCTGAGGAAGTAAAACTAAAAAATACAAATATCTAGCTATGACAAAAAAAAGCAAAACAAGCAACAGGGAAACAAACCAGACAGAGGGAACAAGAGTTTGCAGGACTCTAGACACAAGAGAGCATAGTACTGTGTACTCCAGGTAGTAACAGGAGGCCAATGCAACTGGAATGAAATGAGTGATGAGGAAGTGGTATGAGACAGGATGGAGACTGACACATCATATGACCACCATGATTATTATAGGAGTTCCTATTGGGAAACAAAGCAGAATATGTGTGATTAAGTGGGGCAATATATATGAGCACCATATTTGCATTTCTATAGGAGTAGATAGGTGGTGACAGTATTCTTTTACATTTGTGTCATGAGCTTGTTAAAAATGGAATGAAGACAATATATTAATTTGGAAAACAATGCTAAATTTAAAGTGTGTGACCACCAGTGACAATAAAAGCATAATTTGACATTTATGAAATGATTCAAAGTTTATAAAACATTTTCTAACATATAATTAATACATTTAATATTCATATAAACCTTGGAGGGATAGGTAGGGCATGAATTGCCATATCAATTGAACAGAAAAAAAAATAAACTACATAACATGTTCAGAGTCACATAGCTAACAGATAATGGAGTCAGAATCCAAGCTCAGCTGTCTTGAATCTGGTAATCTTTATAAACTACACTTCTTTCTCACAGTCTAACATATTGGAGGAGGAAATCAGATTTTCAAATGACCTTGGAAAATGAGAAATATCTAGAAACTCAGAAGTTGAAATTCACTAGGGTAGAACACAAACCAGAATAATTAAGAAAAATATCATGTTTAAATGCAAGATCAGCAATGACTTGTGACTGTGGCATATAATTATTTAACATGAAGATGCTTTAGTTTTGTAATCACAACAGAAATCACATAACCAGAATTCATAGACACAGTATGATCTATGGATAACAGGGAAGAGTGTTGGAATCAAGACTTTGTGGATGCTAGTCCTGGCTCTGCTTCTTAGTATGTTTATGACCTTGGGAAGTTACTTAACCTCTCTGTGACTCAATTTCCTCATCTATAAAGTGGGGATATAGTAATAGCACTTATTTCCCTAGAGTGGTTAAGATTTAATGAGTACTTTAGAGCTATATACATGGCTCTTGCTTTCTGCATTTATAAAATAGGGACATAGTAATAATACATACTGTCTAGACTGGTTAAGAGGTAATGAGTATTTTAGAGTGCTCATAGCTGTTTATACATGGCTCATATTTAAATGTGAGCTTTCTTCTACTTTTTCTTCCTTTTTTCTCTTTCTCCTCCCTTATTGGATAACATTGAATTCTCAATACTCAGAACTCTTCAGAGGGCTTCCCTGGTGGGCCAGTGGTTAAGAATCCACCTCTTGGAATGCAAGGGACACTGGTTTGATCCCTGGTCCAGGAAGTTCCCACCTACTGCTGAGCAACTAAGCAACTAAATATGTTACAAGTAATGAGCCTAAGCAACTAAATACGTTATAAGTAATGAGCCCACTCACTACAACTAGAGAAAGCCTATGAGCAGCACTGAAGACCCACCACAGCCAAAAGAAAAAAAACTCTTGAGGTCCTTTCTAGAGATTTTCAGGCAATTTAGGATTTGACAGTTTTGGAGCATATTTACATGACAGTAAATATAGGAAATACATTAATATTTATTAAGTACTTGGCATGTGCTAAATACTGCATTCAGCTCTTTCACTTACTGTATTTTTCCTCCTCACACACACAAAAAAACTATTTTTAACTTTCTATTTTGAAACCATTTTAGATTCAGAAAATTTGCAAAAATAGTACAGAGAATTTCTAGATACTTTCACTTAGCTTCCTCTAATGTAAACATATTACAGAACCAAGGTATAATGATCAAAACCTGGAAGTCAACATTAGTACAGTGTTAGTAACTGAACTATAGAATTTATTTTCATTTCACCAGTTTTTCCTCTAATTTCTTTTTTCTCTTCCACAATCTAGTCCAGAGTCACACATTGCATATATTTGTCTTCTTAGTCTCTTCTTATCAAACAGTTTCTCACTCATTCCTTGTTGTTCATGATCTTCATACTTTTGAAGACTGCCAATCAGTCATTTTGTAGAATGTCCATCAGTTTAGGTTTGTCCAACATTCAAAAACTAAGATCATGGATCCGGTCCTGTCACTTCATGGCAAATAGATGGGGAAACAGTGGAAACAGTGTCAGACTTTATTTTTTTGGGCTCCAAAATCACTGCAGATGGTGATTGCAGCCATGAGATTAAAAGATGTTTGCTCCTTGGAAGAAATTCACGACCAAATTAGACAGCATGTTAAAAAGCAGAGACATTACTTTGCCAACAAAGGTCCATCTAGTCAAAGCTATGGTTTTTCCAGTAGTCAGGTGTAGATGTGAGAGTTGGACTATAAAGAAAGCTGAGCACCGAAGAGGTGATGCTTTGAACTGTGGTGTTGGAGAAGACTCTTGAGAGTCCCTTGGACTGCAAGGAGATCCAACCAGTCCATCCTAAAGGAGATCAGTCCTGGGTGTTCATTGGAGGGACTGATGTTGAAGCTGAAACTCCAATACTTTGGCCACCTGATGTGAAGAGCTGACTCATTTGAAAAGACCCTGATGCTGGGAAAGATTGAGGGCAGGAGGAGAAGGGGACGGCAGAGGATGAGATGGTTGGATAGCATTACTGACTCAATGGACATGAGTTTGGGTAAACTCCAGGAGTTAGTGATGGACAGGGACGCCTGGTGTGCTGCAGTTCATGGGGTTGCAAAGAGTTGGACATGACTGAGCAACTAAACTGAACTGAATCTCTCTCATACTTAAGATTCTGCATTTTGGCAGAAATACGACAGAGGTATTGTGCCCTTCTCAGTGCATCGTAACGGGCATATACATGATATCCCAATATCTTACTGTTGGTGATGTTAACTTTGATCACTAGGTTAAGGTGGTATTTATCCCCTATGAAGTTAACTATTTTCCCATTGTAGTTGATAAAATATCTTGGGGGTGATACCTGTGCAGATATCCCATTTTACCCACTAATTTAAGCATCACTAAAGTTGATCACGGGGGTAAAGGGATGTCTGTCAACCTTCTCCACTGTTAACATTTCTGTTTTTCCTTTTGTAATGAAGATGTTTAGAGAGAGATACTATAAGACTAAGCAAATGCCCTGTTTCTCTTCAGACTTTTGCCAACTAATTTTAGCATACTTCACTCTCAACATCTTTTAACACAAATACTATTGTCTTAGTTTTGTAGATGAGAAAATGACGTTTCAGAGAGGTATATTTACCTGCTGTGTTGTTCAGTTGCCCAGTCGTGTCCAACTCTTTGCGACTGCTTGGACTGAAGCACGCCAGGCCTCCCTGTCCATCACCAACTCCCAGAGTGTACTCAAACTCATGTCCACTGAGTCAGTGATGCCATACAGCCATCTCATTCTCTGATAGCCTCTCCTCTTTCTGTCCTCAATCTTCACCAGCATTCAGGGACTTTTCTACTGAGTCATCTGTTTGCATCAGATGACCAAAATACTGCAGCTTCAGCTTCAGTCCTTCTAGTGAGTATTCAGGGTTGATGTCCCTTAAGATTAACTGGTTTGATCTCCGTGCTGTCCAAGGGACTTCCAGGAGTCTTCTCCAGCAGCACAGTTCAAAAGCATCAATTCTTTGGCATTCTACTTTTTTTACGGTCCAGCTATCACAACTGTACAGGACCACTGGGAAGACCATAGCCTTGGCTGTACCAGCCTTAGTTGGCAGTATAATGTCTCTGCTTTTCAACACTCTGTCTAGGTCTGTCATTGCTTTCCTGCCAAGAAGCAATCATCTTCTGATTTCATGGCTGCAGTCACCGTCTGCAGTGATTTTGGAGCCCCAGAAGAGGAAATCTGTCACTACTTCCACGTTTTCCCCTTCTATTTACCATGTTGTAAGGGGGCTGGATGCCATGCATGATCTTAGTTTTTAAATATTTTAATATTTAATTTTTAATTATATAAAAATAATAATTTTATCATTCATATATAGTATATGATTATTATATATTTAATATATTTAATTAATTATTTATTAATATTATATTATATAATATTTTATATATAATAATATAGTATATATTATTTATTATATAATATAAATATATAATAATATTATAATAAATAATTTTTATTAACTAAATTGTTTAATATAAAGTAGTAATATATAATTTTATATATTACATATTATATATTATTTATTTAAATATATAATTTATATATTTAATTATATAAATATATGTAATTATATAATATATAGTATAATATATATAAATACATATGATTATATAAAATATATAATTAATTATAATTAAATAATAAAAATAAATATAAAATAATGCTATATAAAATAATAATTTTAATATTTAATATTTTAATATTTAGTCTTTAGCTAGCTCTTTCATTCTCCTCCTTCACCGTCATCAAGAGACTCTTTAGTTTCTCTTTGCTTTCTTCCATTAGAGTGGTATCATCTGCATATCTGAGGTTGTTGATGTTTCTCCTGCCTATCTTGATTCCAGCTTGTAACTCATCCAGCCTGGAATATCCCATGATGTGCTCAGTGTGTAGGTTAAACAGACCGGGTGACAGCAGACAGCCCTGTTGTACTCCTTTCTCAATCTTGAACCTATCAATTGTTCCGTATAGGGTTCTAACTGTTGCTTCTTGACCCAGATACAGTTTTCTCAGGAGACAGGTAAGATGATCTGCTATTCCTGTCTCTCTAAGAGCTTTCCACAGTTTATCATGATTCACACATTCAAAGGCTTTATTTAGCGTAGTCAATGAAACAGAGATAGATGTTTTTCTGAAATTCCCGTGCTTTCTCTATAATCCAGTGAATGTTAGCAATTTGATCTCTAGTTTCTCTTCCTTTTCTAAACCCAGCTTGAAAATCTGGAAGGTCTTGGTTCACATAATGCTGAAGCCTAACATGCAAGATTTTAAGCCTGACCTTACTAGCATGGGAGATGAATGCAACTGTCTAATGTTTAGCGCCTTCTTTGGTACTACCCTTCTTGGGGATTGGGATAAGAAATGACCTTTTACAGTCCTGGGGCCACTGCTGGGTCTTCCAGATTTGCCTGCATAATGAATGCAGAACCTTGATGGCATCATCCTTTAGGGATTTGAATAGTTCTGCTGGAATTTCATCACATCCACTGCTCTATTAAAAATCAGTGTTTCTTTTTTCTTTTTTTTTTTTTTTTTCTACTTCAGTGTTTCTTAAGGCCCACTTGACTTCACACTCCAGAATGTCTGACTCTGGGTGACTAACCACACCATTGTAGTAATCCAGTTCATTAAGATCTTTTTTATACAGATCTTCCATGTATAAAAATTTACTATTTGAGGTCACACAAATAGGAGGAAAAGCTATGACCAACCTAGACAGCATATTAAAAAGCAGAGATATTACTTTGCTGACAAAGGTCCATAAAATCAAAGCTATGGTTTTTCCTGTAGTCAGTGTTCATTGGAAGGTCTGATGTTGACACTGAAACTCGAATACTTTGGCCACATGATGCAAAGGGCTGACTCATTAGAAAAGACCCTGATGCTGGGAAAGATTGAGGGCAGGAGGAGAATGGACGACAGAGGATGAGATGGTTGGATGGCATCATCAACTCAATGGACGTAAGTTTGAGCAAGCTCTGGGAGATGATGAAGGGCAGGGAAGCCTGACATGCTGCAGTCCACGGGGTTGCAAAGAGTTGGACACGATGGAGCAACTGAACAGCAATGTCAAAAATAGTAAATCCAGTTGTGTCTTACTCTAAAATCCCTTGTGATTTCATCATTCTGTTAAGATATGTTAGAGCAGATATATGGGAGAAAGAACTACAAGAAGATAAGGAAGAGGTTCATGTTTTCAAATTTTACAGAATTCGAAATATATATGGTTAGGAAGGCAAAATTGAAGTTTTAAGAAAAGCTTTTATACTAGATGGAAATCGTCTGTTGAGGGCAAAGCAATGACTCCTCAAAGCCTAGTGTGCGATACTTTGATTTGGTGCACAATGGAACTATTGATATGGATACAAATAGAATAAAGCTTAATCTTTCTGTGAAGATTTATCTTTTATATTTGAAAAGTTTGTTTCAATCCTGAATTGCTGTTTTTATAAGGTTTAACTTGAGGCATGAAAAAAATGTTGCTTTGATTAGGTTACCAAAACTCCCACAAAACATTCTCTTTTTTCACAGGGTTGGTATAAGACAACCAAATCTCACTCTTAATTTATTCCTTATACCACTTTTAAGAAGGATCGCTACTTAAAAATCATCCAGTACATGCATACAATTCCACTCATAAGGTGGTAAAGTGAATCTTTCTGGAGTTTGCCTCCTATCTTTACTAAAAATGAACTGTACTCAATCATAAGCAAAAATCCTATATTAGTAAAATATGTCTGTAGTAAAGAGATTTGGAGATTATATGTAATTTTAATGTATATATTTATTAGAGACATTATTATTATAAGACATTGTCATTTGGGGGGATCCTTTCAAATGTCACTGGTTATTTTTAATAGTCTTTCCCCTCAAACTGAGGGAATTTCTTTTCTCATCAGAGTTTCAGGCATAGTTCTTTTCTAAAATAAGCAAACAAAAGTGAAATAGTCAGCATGTTTGAAAGATCAGTAGCATTGTCCAACGACAAATGGCTATTTTTTTCAGAAATTGCTATTTCTGAAATTGCTATTCCTCAGGAATCATGGTGTTAGGTTTAGGAGAAGCTTAGATTCATATATCGTCCAGAATTTCTTAGGTATTTTGGACTAAATAGCATACGAATATTTCATTAAACATTGTCATACCTTTAAAAGCATCATGGTTTCTGATGTTGTCTGTAGCCAATGTGACTTGTCTGCTTTGCTTACCTAAATTTTTCTGTCCTATATATCCTAATTAATTTCTTTTATTAGATATATTTCCACTCTGGTATATATTTCTCTCTCCATAGCTTTTTTAAACTTTGCACAGTGATAGAGGAAGCTGCCAACAAACTCTAGACCATGGACAATTTTAGCAGCCCTCTGAATTCAAACATGGATTTTTAAATTATCTAAAATTGTTGAGGACTTCCCTGGTGGTACAGTGGATAAGAATCTGCCTGCCAATGCAGGAGACACAGGTCCAATACCTGGTCCTAGAAGATGCCACAAGCCAAGTAACAGCTAAGCCTGTTCACTGCAACTGCTGAGTCTGCGTGCTGTAACTACTAGGCCCACGTGCCACAACTGCTGAGCCTACCTGCCACAAGTACTGAAGCCTGCAAAATCTAGGCCCATGAGCCACAAGTACTGAAGCCTGCAAGCTCTAGGCCCATGAGCCACAAGTACTGAAGCCTGCAAGCTCTAGGCCCATGAGCCACAAGTACTGAAGCCTGCAAGCTCTAGGCCCATGAGCCACAAGTACTGAAGCCTGAAAGCTCTAGGCCCATGAGCCACAACTACTGAAGCCTGCAAGCTCTAGGCCCATGAGCCACAACTACTGAAGCCTGCAAGCTCTAGGCCCATGAGCCACAACTACTGAAGCCACGTGCCTAGAGCCTGCGCTCCACAACAAGAGAAGCCACCACAGTGAGAAGTCTGCACACCACAACTAGAGGATAGCCCCTGCTTATTGCAACTAGAGAAAGCATGCATGCAGCAATGAAGACGCAGCATAACCAAAAAAATAAATTAGTTTTTTCAAAAACTAATGAAAATACATTTTTCAATCCAAAAAAGTTGAAAACATGATTCTAAAAATCTAACCCATAGCTCAAGAATCAGATTTCAAGACAGGACATTTATGATATAAAACTTTGCAGCCTATTGTGATCATGAAAAACAGCATGAGGGTTTCTAGAACTAATTTGTACTTTTTTAAACTTTATCTTTAAAAAATCTAAGTCTCTAGAAAATGGTTAGCATCGCTTTCATTTTAGTTCTTTGAAAAACTTATTATATTAACTGCATTATTTCCAGAATCAGCATAATTATGCTCTCTGTAAGCCTCTAAAATAATTCAGTAATACTCTTTTTTACAAATCTCTCATTAATTGGAAATTTGAAAACTGGCTTTTGTTGATATTAAAGAATTATCATTAATTAAAAATATGATAATAGTTAGGTTTGAATCATTACCTTTCAGAAATGCATAATAAAGCATTTTACATGTGGCATTATATAGTATTTGAGATTTCCTTAAGAATAATATGAAATAAGAATAATATGAAAGGTAGGTAGATAAATAGAAATAAGATGCATCATAAATTTCAAATCATTGCAGCTTGATGATAGGTTCCTTGAAGATTGTTGTACTATTCTGTTTACTTCTGTATGTACCTAAACTGTTTATGTAATAACTCTATGATCAAGTCTCTCTTATTTTGAGCATGATAAACTAAATCCTTAATGTACTGTAAAATTTTAGTTTATTGTATTGGTTATGAGCATATTTTTCCTCCTTTCTATTGATAGACTGAAGACATTAAAGAAATAGCCAGAAAGGCACAGGCTCTGCCAAAAGTCAACTCAAAGAGGCAGCGAATCGTGATTTTCACCCAAGGGAGAGAGGACACCATACTGGCTACAGGTACATGGGGAAGCTGTGGGAAAAACCCAGTATTATAGAGATTAATCATTATTTTAAAATTTTGTATACTTTCTATTATAAATTACTCAAAACAGTGTACATTTTTCTTTTTAAGCTCTCCTTCATGCACTTTACTTACTGTCACCCCCACTCCAACTCCCGCTGCTGGCATCCACCAATCTGTTCTCTGTATCTGTGACTTTGAGTTTTTTGTTATTATTTTTTTAATTCTACATGTAAGTGAGATCATACAGTATTTGTCTGATTTATTTTGCTTAGTGTAGAGTACTGAAGTTTTTTTTTTTTTAGTACTGAAGTTTTATCCCTATTATTTCAAATGGTAGCATTTCCTTTTTTGTGGCTAAATAATATTTCACCATGTGTGTGTGCACATGTGTGAGCTGATGTATATGTACATTATTTTTATCCATTCTGAAGTCTGTCCATTCTAAGTGTCTATCAGTGGACACATAGATTTTTTCCGTGTGTTGGCTATTGTAAATAATACTGCAGCGAAAATGGGGGTGCAGATATCTCTTTGGGTTAGAGTTCTTGTTTCCTTCGTGACTCAGAAGTAGAACTGCTGAATCTTACGGTAATTCTACTTATTTTTGAAGAGCCTCCATACTGTTTGTCATAGCAGCTGCACCAATTTACATTCCTACCAACAGTACAAAAAGGTACCTTTTTATCCACATTCTTGCCAACAGGTATTTTCTATCTTTATGATAATTTAGCCATTCTAACAGGTATGAGATGATACCTCATTATAATTTTGATTTGTATTTTCCTGATGAGTAGTTATTTTTGTACCTTTTTCATGTACTTATTGGCCACCTGTTGTCTTCTTTTGAAAAAATGTATATTCAGATCCTCTGTCCCTTTTTAAATTGGATTATTTGCTCTTTTACTGTTGAGTTGTATGAGTTCTTTATATATTTTGAATGTTAAACCCTTATCAGGTATATGACTTGCAAATATTTTCTCCTGTTCTGTTGGTTGTGTTTTATTTTGTTAATAGTTGCCTTTGCTATACAGGAGTTTTTTTAGTTTTAACTCTCACTTGTTATTGTTATTTTAGCCTTTGCTTTTGGTGTCAAATCCAAAAATTCATCATCAAGACCAATGTCAAGGACTTACCCCCTTTGTTTCCCTCTAAGAGTTGTTTGATTTCAAGTCTTAGCTTCCAGTCTTTCATTCACCTTAAAGTGATGCTTATGTATGTTGTAAGATGGTGGTCCAGTCTCATTCCTTTGCCTATGGCTCTCTGGTTTTCCCAATACCGCTTATTGTGAAGAAACTGTCCTTTCCCTATTGTGTCCTCTTGGCTCTTCTGTCATAAATGAATTGACCACATATGTGTGTGTTATTTCTGGGCTCTCTGTTCTGTTCTGTTGACAAATGTGTTTGTTTTATTCTGCAGTGCTATACTCTACCTTTGTAATATCATTTGAAATCAGGAAGTGTGATGCCTCTAGCCTCATTCCTTCTCTCAAGATTGCTTTGGCTATTCAGGGCAGTTTTTGGTCCCCTGCAAATTTTAGGACTGTTTGTTCTATATCTGTAAAAATGTACCTTTTATTGTTTATTTTAATATATACACATATCTTCTCCCAGTAAAAAAAGTTTCAAGAACTTATATTTATTAAAATTCAGTTAAGTGAATCCACTTTGACTTGTTTGTTTTGAAATTTTGGAGATATTGTCAGTCTAGAAATGTCTTTCCTGAAAATAAATAAATAAATAAATTTTACTTACCAAGTACCATGCTTGGATAAAATAAATTTATCTGATTATGAGCAAGTAGAATTCAGAAGTAAGTTACTTTCTTATTTTTAAACTTCAAGGAAATCTCACTTCTGTGTTTACTCCGCCATCTATTTTATAACTGTCATAGGAGTTTCATCTAATAAATAAAGCATTTATTCATTGAAATGAGTAATATTGTCACTATGATGCTGCCTACTGTTAAAGCCAAAATAAAAAAACCTTTAAATATTCTCTGAATCATTAGGATTAAAGCCAATCAGCTCATTAATCACTGTCATAAACAATAGCAATTATTACTTTTGTGTTTATTCAGTACTCTGCAGAACACTGAAATTTAAAATAGCCTTAAAGATCTAGCTGAGAAATAAAATTGGTACACATCAAAATGTGAATACATGCATTAAAAGTCACTTACGTCGTGTCCGACTCTCTGCGACCCCGTGGCCTATATAGCCCACCAGGCTCCTCTGTCCATGAGTTACTTCAGGCAAGAATACTGGAGTGGGTTGCCATTTCCTTCTGCAGGGGATCTTCCCAACCCAGGGAAGAAACCCATGTCTCTTACGTCTCTTGCATTGGCGGGTGGCTTCTTTTCCACTAGCGCCACATGGAAAACTCAACGAATACAACAAAGTATAATTATATTTCTTAATTATTGGTACAGACTATATGGGAGATATAGAAGGAGATCAGTAAATCTTGAAGAAAGATGCTATAGAGAATATGTAATAGGTTTTTTGTTGAAGTAAATATATAAGCCTGAAATAGGTAAAAGAAGAAACTATTGTCAAATTGTGGGAAGAAGGAACCCTACAGTTAATTTATTTCAACTTTCTTATTTTAGAACTGTCAAGATCAAGATTGAGAAGTTTACTTAAAATTATGTTTCAAAGTTAATTCAGCGAGTGGTAAATAGTGAAGTGGGATGATAAATGAGATTTGTCATGAGTTAATAATTGTGGAAGCTGGGTGATGGATATATGGGGGATGGTTATTATGTTATTACTTCCACCTCTACATATGTTTTAAAATCTCCATAATTAAAAGTGAATGAAACAGAAAGAAAAGTAAAAAAAATATTTTTTCAGACAAAATTCAGAGATATTAAGGACCTTTCCTAAGATACATTGATATCCTTGCTAAGTGTTGAGTTTTAGGAGGAACTTAAAGAAAGGAGGGCCGTCCAGTCAAAGAAGATCATGTAGGCAAAGGCACCAGGTAGTATATAATTTTTAATTGTGGTAACAGGAAAAGCCAAGTTGTAAATGTGTACAAGGGAGAAAAGGGTCATGAAAAGATAGCCCTGCGTTAATAATAACTACCTGGATTGCTGTCTTCCTATACCATGTAGCCTCTTCCTGTCAGCACTGATCTCTTTGGAAAAGTGAAAAACATGCAGATTTTTTTATCTTACAGGAACTGGTATACTGCTTTCAGATTCAAAACATGCAATTTGTTGCTCTTTATGGAGACATTTATTTTAAGGCTTTATATATTCCAGATCTACATATTGTACAAGTGTCTTCCTCATTGTGAATTTGCACAATTTTCCCAAAATTGAAACCTTTAAAATTAGCCTCCCCTTCCTGTGACTGAATTTCCTTGTCAACTCATTTTGTTTTTTATTAAATCTATTAAACCATGCTTAGGGATGCTTACCAGCAGGAATTTATTTGAGGAAAGACAGTGGCTAATCTTTGCTGTTCCTACTCTATGAAAATGAACTTAAATTAGAGGATGCACTATATCTGCAATGCATGATAAATACAAGATGGATAGAGAATCTGTTCAGTGGTGTCAGCTACAAAAGCAAACATGATAAATGTTAATGCAGTTTTGAGCCCTGGGATAAGCTATTCAATGCAGAAGCATAGCTGAATCTCTTTGCTGTGTTGTTATTCATGGCAGCCAAATAAATGTCAATAATAAAAGAGAATTAAAGATTTTCATTTCCGAGAGGCAATCCTCTAATACGGCTTGATCTTTCATTTCATTTGTAATTCGTTCTCATGTCAGGATGCAATCATTCGCCAGGCTCTGGGTGTCATGTTAAGTCATTTAATAATGATTAAGAACATAAAAATGCTTGGCCTGTGGGGCAATTCACAGAAGAGATGCCAATTTGTTATTGTTTTTCCTCCTTCCCTCTTGAATATGGATCAGCTTTTTCCCACCTCGTAGCATTAAACTAATGGAAGATGGGGGAAAAAAGTATCCCTTAATTTACTATAAGTGACATTCCAGAATGGCACAAAGCAGTGCTAACACACTTATGAAAACACTAATTAGGAATCATTGTTCCTTAAACCTTGCGCTGTAGAGTACTTTTAAAATGATCATTGCTAAGTTTGTGGCATTTAGCAATAATGTAACAAAATTAGTTTCCTTGGTATTTAATTCTGGAGACCTTTCTCCTTTTGAGATAGAGTCTAGATAAACTGTTTTCTCTTATATTGTAAATATATATTTTTTGAATTCCTCTTTCATAAATTGCTTGTGAATCTAAAGACTTTTACCCTTACTCCTTTTTTTTTTGGTCACTTCTGTTTCATTTGGGAATCCATCCTGTATCCTTCCAGCCCAGAGGTTTTGTCACATACTAATCATTGGTTCATTGCTTGCAGGCTAATTGAGTTCTGCGCTTTTGGGGGAGTGAAGGGATTGGAGAGGGACTGGAAAGTAATGAGTAAGAGACTAGGGATGAAGGCAGAAAGAAAAGAAAAGTTGATTCTATCCATTTTGATCCTTTTAATAAATGTTGAATGAACCTGTTGGTAACATGGGAGTCAGGTTAGGGAAATCATTTCTGTGTCTATAAACTTTAGAAAAACTAAGACTGAAGATTACCTACCGCAAAACAGCTGCTAATAAGGTCTTCAAATATTAACATCTTACTAAAATAAGGATTGCAGTGGAAAAAAAAGATTTTCTACATACACATGTATAAATATATACATATATGCACATATATACATATTTATATCTTTGTAGCAAGTTTGTTTTTCCAAGTTTCTGTACTAAATATATCACTGAAAATTGGAAGAAGCAATAGGACTTTTGTTCTGAATTGAAAATAACACATTTTACACAGTAGCTGTTATGAGACAATGAAATAGGTACACTGAAGAATAAACTGTAGACTTTTGTGAATACTTCCAGAGTGCTTTCTGACCTGTTTGAATTATAATTGTGCCCTAAAAGAGAAAAACAGACTTGGTCAGAGTTTCTTAATTGGAAAACTGGTGCTGTTATATTAGAATCACCTAGTGGGCTTTTGGTAAATATTGCCCTCCCTTCATAAAAACACCTTCCCCTCAACCTGATACATCCCTATGAGGAGTTAGAATATATATCCTCAAGAAGATGTGTAAGAATGGAGGTGATAGAGTCTGGGGGAAGAGAAGTGCAAGGTTGTGAATTTGTTGAAAAAACTCCCTAAGTTGATAATGTGTCTGCACTTGGTCACTCAGTCAAATCCGGCTCTTTGCAACCCCATGGGCTATAGCCTGCCAGGCTCCTCTGATGGTGGAATTCTCCAGACAAGAGTACTGGAATAGCCATTCCCTTCTCCATGGGACCTTCCCAACCCAGGAATCTTACCTAGATCTCCAGCATTGCAGACAGATTCTTTACTGTTTCAGCCACCAGGGAAGCCCCTTAGGTGATATAGCAATGCTACTATCCTCTTCTCTCACTTTGAGAGCCACTGGATTAAGTGATTTGATAACGTTGCTTCAAGTTCTATGATCCTGTGGGATAATGGAAACAAAATCTTCTAGCAGCTAAGCATCTAATGCTTCAATAAGTCAGGCCTTGTTGAGTCCTTCTCTTTCTCCATAAATCACAAAGTAACAAGGACTCATCCACAGTAAAAAACAATCTATATACATACTACTTTAAATTGTCTCCTGCCTCTAGGAAGTTTGTAATTTAAGATAGTCACATCATAGTGTCTTTTGTCATTTTCTTATGAGTAAATCGGGTTATTGAAGTTTTTTGTCTTCATGTTCTTGAGTCCTTAAACTTGTCACCCCATTTACTAGTTAAGTTTTCATGTTCTTTGAAAACACTCAGGGCTGTCTATTACTCTCTAAGAAAAGCTCAGTGTGATTTGCAGTTCGGGTAGGCATAAAGCATAGAAGGTGTGCAAAAGAAAATGCAAACTCTAAAGGAAAAACAATCTCAGCAGCTGAAAGAATAATGTCAGCACATCATCACAACTCCTACTGCTAGAAAATATTATTATAAATCACTTTGAAAATGTTCTCCACTACAGCCAAACCAATTTTAAATCTTGTTCTTATTGGCATAGGTACTGGTAATGACGTGGATGGAACAAATTAAGTAGCATTCTTTCAGAACATCTATGCATGGCTTTCTTAGGAAAACCTTCTTACCAGATGAGGTTTTATACAATGTTAATTTTTCTTAACTTTTAATGTAAAAAGGTAACTTCTTAACTCATGTTCCATTTTAAATGTTTTGTAACCACAAAAGACAAAGTCCTTTAATTATTCCAGAAGTTGAAAATAATCTAGAATGACATATGTGGAACTGTCCTGTTCCTGACAAAGTATTATCTTTGGGGCATGGTTTGTATGGTTTAGTGATCTCAGGCTTGTCAAGAAATGAGACTTCTTTCAACACCCACCTTTCTATCAAAGCTAGAAAGCAAAATGGAAGACAGCTTACCCTAGGCAAAGGTTAGCCTTATCATAGAATTTATTTTTGGAAGGACCTTTATTCAGATTTATTAAGGTATAGATTACATATGGTAGAATGCACATATATTTTACCAATTAACATGGAACAGCCACTGTAATCAAAATATAAAATATCTTGTATGGTTTGTTTTGAAATATAGTATGGATACACAGCTGGTTCAGATTTTCATTATGTTGGCACATCATACCTATGATTTTCATACCTATGCCAGTGACCATCAGATCAAGTAAAAGAACCCTTCTGGCACTTTAAAACCCACACCTTGTGCTCCCCTCATAATCATTACCCCCACCAAATTTACCCATTATTTTCACTTCTACTGCTAACAATTTGTTTTGCTTCTTTTTAAAATAGAATCACCCAATATATAGGCTTTTTATCCTGCTCTGTCCCACACTTTTTAAAGCACTACCTTCCTTTTTGACAACATGAGATGTTCAACTACTTCTTCATATAACCCCAGCTCTTTTTACTAGCAAATGTTTTTATTTTTTTATTTTTTTTCCACTTATTTTTATTAGTTGGAGGCTAATTACTTTACATCATTACAGTAGTTTTTGTCATACATTGAAATGAATTAGCCATGGATTTACATGTATTCCCCATCCCGGTCCCCCCTCCCACCTCCCTCTCCACCTGATCCCTCTGGGTCTTCCCAGTGCACCAGGCCCAAGCACTTGTCTCATGCACCCAACCTGGACTGGTGATCTGTTTCACCCTAGATAATATACATGTTTCAATGCTGTTCTCTTGAAACATCCCACCCTCGCCTTCTCCCAGAGTCCACAAGTCTGTTCTATACATCTGTGTCTCTTTTTCTGTTTTGCATATAGGGTTATCGTTACCATCTTTCTTTTTTTTTTTTTTTTTTATCTTTAACCTGTTTTTTATTTTAAGAGATCATCTTGATTTTCTCATGTAATAAACTTTTACAGTTTTAACTCTCAATCCTTAATAGTATTATTCATTATATTTGAGTTTAGCTTTCTCATAGAGAAAAAAACCCAAACATAAACCTTTATACTATCCACCTCCTAGTCTAACAGCACAATTTCAATAAGAAAGTTTTATTGATAACTGAATAATTTATGTGACATCAGCAGAGAGATATCAAGAGTGATTGTGCAGTGGCCATTCTTGTTAAGAACTGTGATCTTTGACCCACTGCTCAATCCATTTCAGTATCTGATTGATATTATCCTCTAGATCTTCTGGTTTATTGCTTGGCAGTTGATGCACTATTTCTTCCTTGTAGGATGCTAAGGCTTCTTCATGAAGAACTTGAAAAATTTCACACTGAACATTATCTTTTAGCTTCTTCTCATTATAACCCCTATTTTCAAGTCTTTTGTACAAAATACTGTTATCTGTTTTCAGCACAAATACTATATGAAACCAGCGTTCAGGGAAGAAATCACAGCCATGGTAATCAACAATAACTCCACCTTCACTCATCTGGTTTTCTAACTCATCAACTACTCTATCTTCATCTAAAATGGGACAGTCATACTCTTCATCATAGCCATCATATAACTGCCCTTCTCGAGCTAAATCACCCACATTAATGTATGTCAGTCCTGATCGTGATGCAAGTTCTTTGCCTAATGTAGTTTTTCCAACCCCTGGTGTACCGGTGAGCAGGATGTTCGGAAGCAACATGGTCCTCGCTGCGCTCGTTACCATCTTTCTAAATTCCGTATATATGTGTTAGTATACTGTAATGGTCTTTATCTTTCTGGCTTACTTCACTCTGTATAATGGGCTCCAGTTTCATCCATCTCATTAGAACTGGTTCAAATGAATTCTTTTTAATGGCTGAGTAATATTCCATGGTGTATATGTACCACAGCTTCCTCATCCATTCGTCTGCTGATGGGCATCTAGGTTGCTTCCATGACCTGGCTATTATAAACAGTGCTGCGATGAACATTGGGGTGCATGTGTCTCTTTCAGATCTGGTTTCCTTGGTGTGTATGCCCAGAAGTGGGATTGCTGGGTCATATGGCAGTTCTATTTCCAGCTTTTTAAGAAATCTCCACACTGTTTTCCATAGTGGCTGTACTAATTTGCATTCCCACCAACAGTGTAAGAGGGTTCCCTTTTCTCCACACCCTCTCCAGCATTTGTTGCTTGTAGACTTTTGGATAGCAGCCATCCTGATTGGCGTATAATGGTACCTCATTGTGGTTTTGATTTGCATTTCTCTGATAATGAGTGATGTTGAGCATCTTTTCATGTGTTTGTTAGCCATCTGTATGTCTTCCTTGGAGAAATGTCTGTTTAGTTCTTTGGCCCATTTTTTGATTGGGTCATTTATTTTTCTGGAATTGAGCTGGAGGAGTTGCTTGTATATTTTTGAGATTAATCCTTTGTTGCTTCGTTTAGCAAATGTTTTTAGAAACACAAATCTGGTACCAGATATGCTCATTGCTACTTCAGAATCATTGCTTCTAGACCCTCTTACAACTAGATTGGCAGTATATGTATATTTAAAAAACCCATGACTCCATACCTGTTTATATTTATTTCTCTATCCGTGTATATATTTAAATTCCATGAGTTCAGACTGATAACCTTTGATTCCAGTCCAACAATAAAGTTCTTTCTGACCTTCTTCCTTTGCTTATTTATAACTTCTTACTCTGATATTGAAAGTTCTGGTTTCGTTATATAAGCTATACTTACTGTTTGTTTCTTCCTAAAGTAGTTTTTGGGCTTCCCTGGTGGTGCAGTGGTAAGAAGTCTGCCTGCCAATATAGGAGATACATATTCAATCCTTGGGTGGGGAAGAGCCTCTAGGGCTGGAAATGAAAACCCACTCTAGTATTCTTGTCTGGGAAATCCTATAGAGAGAGGACCCTAGCAGGCTACAGTCCATGGGGTGGCAAAACAGTTGAACACAACTTAGCAACTCAGCAACAAAGTAGTTTTTAATTGCTTTCCCAAACCCTTGTGTGAAACACATTTCCTTGACATACAGTGTTAGTTTACAGTTTTTTTTGTCTTTGACCCTACAGTATCTAGTCAGTTCAGTTCAGTCGTATCCAACTCTTTGTGACCCCATGGACTGTAGCATGCCAGGCTTTCCTGTCCATCCCCAACTCCCGGAGTTTGTTCAAACCATGTCAGTTGAGTCAGTGGTGCCATCCAACCATCTCATCCTCTGTCATCCCTTCTCCTGCCCTCAGTCTTTCCCAGCATCATGGTCTTTTCCAGTGAGTCAGCTCTTTGCTTCAGGTGACCAAAATTTAGGAGTTTCAGGTTCAGCATCAATCCTTCCATTGAATATTCAGGACTGATTTTCTTTAGGATTGACTGGTTTGATCTCCCTGCAGTCAAGATGCTGTTATCCAAAAGTAACTTTAAGTTAGTTCTTTTTATTCTATCCACTTCAGTATGGTTACATTATTCATTTGTAATACAGTTATATTTGTTAGAGTTTGTATTCTACTTTGGTCTCCTTTCATATCTGGGTTTTTTTTTTTAATTGAAGGGTAATTGTTTTTTAAATAAGTAAAAAATTTACTCTTTATATCTCATGTTCTCTGTGTTTTGACAAATGCATATGTTTATGTAACCACTACCATAGTTACAATTCAGAATTTTCCAAACTGATAGTACCAATTTATATAGAATGACTTTTTTCCCCCACATTTTCACCAGCATTTGATACTATCCATCTTTTTAGTTTTATCATTCTGGTGAGTATGTACTAGTATCTCATTGTGCTTTTAATTGAAATTTTCCTGTTGTAATGAGGTGGGACACATTTTCATCTGCTTATTAGCATTTGAATATCTAGTTTTGTAAAGTTCTTGTTGAAGTTTTTGTGCTTATTTGATTGTCTTATTGGTTATAATTCTTACAGTCAGCATGTAAGTCTTTGGTTAGAAGAGCCTTTAATTTTATTTATTTACTGTAAAATTCTATTTTGTATTCTTATTTCCTGTAGCATACACAATGTATGTAAATATCAAATCATTTTATTGTGCACCTGAAACTAATGTAACGTTTTGTTTTTAATTTTTAATGGATTATAGCTGATGAACATTGTCATGTTAGTTTCTGCTGTACAGTAAAGTGAATCAGTTATACATATACATATATCACTTTTTAAGATTCTTTTACCATAAAGGCCATTAGAGAGTATTGAATAGAGTTCAATTGCAGTAGGTCTTTATTAGTTATCTATTTTATATATATGTAGTGTGTTATACAGAGAAGGCAATGGCACCCCACTCCAGTACTCTTGTCTGGAAAATCCCATGGACGGAGGAGCCTGGGAGGCTGCAGTCCATGGGGTCGCTAAGAGTCGGACACGACTGAGTGACTTCCCTTTCACTTTTCACTTTCATGCATTGGAGAAGGAAATGGCAACCCACTCCAGTGTTCTTGCCTGGAGAATCCCAAGGATGGAGGAGCCTGGTGGGCTTCTGTCTATGGGGTCGCACAGAGTTGGACACAACTGAAGCGACTTAGCAGCAGCAGTGTGTTATATTAATCACAATTTCCTAATTTATCTTCCCCGCCCTTTCCCCTGGTAACCATAATTTTTGTTTCCTACATGGGTAATTGTATTTCTGTTTTGTAAATAAGTTCATTTGTACACTTTTTTATAGATCCTATGTGTAATCAATATCATATGATATTTGTCTTTCCTCTGACTTAACTTCATTCAGTATGACGATCTCTAGGTCCATCTGTGTTGCTGCAGATGGCATTATTTCATTCTTTTTTTATGAATACTCTGAGTAATATTCCTTATACCAGAAATTCTTTATCCATTCTTCTGCGGATGAACATTTAGGTTGCTTCCATGTCCTGGGTGTTGTAAATAGTGCTGCAGTGAACCTTAGGATGCAAGTATCTTAGAAAAGCCTTTAATTTTAATACAGTCAAATTTATAGTGTTTTCCTCCGTGGTAAATAAACTTCCATGTTCTTTTGAGGAAAATCTTTACATATGCCAAGCTCATGTCTTCATATTTTCCTATTCTTTTTTCCTAAAGTTTTAATTTTAAGAAATTTTTCATGTAGATCCACAGTCCATCTAGAATTAGAGCTAGTTTTTATATATGGTGTGATCTAGAAGGCATGATTCATTCATTTTACCCATATGAATAACCAATTGACCCTTCATCCTCTTCCTAACTGCACTAAATTGATACCTTTGTCATATTTCAGATGATCTTATATCTGTGATTCTTTTTCTCAACTATTCTATTCCATTGTATGTTTATTCTTATACTGGTTTACATTGTCAGTTACTTAGTTTATATAATCACCTTTATTATCTGATTATTATCAGCTTTCTAACTTTGTTCTTCAGGACTCTCCTGGTTCTTCTTGGTCCTTTGCATTTCCACATAAATTCCAGAATCTGTTTATTATCACCCCCTCTAAAGTTTTTTGGGTTTTTTTGTCAAATTCTTAATAGAATTTTTTTTGAGATTTTATTGAATCTGCATTTCAGTTAGAATCAATACCCTTATAATATTGTGCTTTCTAATCTGATATTATAAGTGGTCTTTAATTTTTCTCAAAATGTTTATTATTTTCAGTGTAATAGTCTTGTAATATCTATCTTTGTAAGATTCCTAGTTTTTTGTCTTTTAGTGCTATCCCTCTTTAAATGACATCCTTTTAGATTTCAGTTTCTATTTGTTTTTTATTGATGTATAGATTTTTTTTTATTGTGGCCTTGTTTTTATTCATTTTAGTAATGTATCTTGGTTCTGTAGGATTTTCTGTATATATAATGATATCTTCTGTGAATATTTACAAATTTACAATTTTGCTTCTTTCCAAAATATTTACATTTTTTTAAAATTTTGGTTGTATGGGCTTTCTCTAGTTGTAGCAAGCGGGCACTACTCTCTAGTTGTGGTGTGAGGGCTTCTCAGTGCGGCGGCTTCCCTTGTTACGGAGCACAGGCTCTAGGACACAGGTTCAGTACTTGTGGCATACAGGCTTAGTCGTTCCGCAGCACGTGGGATCTCCCCCAATCAGTGACTGAACCACTGTCTCCTACACTGGCAGGTGAATTCTTTATCACTGAACTACCAGGGAAGTCCCACAGATGTTTGCATTCTTTTCAAACTTTTTCTCAACTGTGTTATCTAGCACAGTACAGCATATCAAATATGAGTACAGTTGAAATGGTTATTTTGAGCATCTTTGTCTCTTTTCCAACAGGTGAAAAACCTTCAGTACTTCGTCAAAAATGATATTTGCTATAATCTCTTTGTCAATATTCTTTATCAGATTAAGAAAGTTTCCTTCCAGTCATAGTTTACTAAGAATTTTATTGTTGTTGTTAAGACTATTTTTTACTCATGGAGGAATGTTGTGTTTTATTCAATAACTGTCCTGATCTATTAAGATTACTATATGATTTCTTTCCTTCTTTTCCTTTTAATGTGTGAATTATAGCTTGGTTTTGGAGTGGTAAAACCACCTTCGCATTCTTGAGATAATTGCAATATAATTGTGATATTCTTGTATTAGATCATTGGATTTGATCTAATTATGTTTTGTTTCTGATTTTTGCAGTGTTGCTTAGAGAGAGTTTCCCTTATAATTTTCCTTTCTTGTAACATTTTGTTAGTTTGAGTAGGAACATTATGATCTTATAAAGTGAATTAGATAAGTGCCTTTTTCTGTTCTAGAGTTTTATTACACTGATGTTAGTTTTATGTAAATATTGTAAAGAATTCACCCTTCAAAATGTCCTGGCCTAGGGAATACTTTTTTGGATGACTTTTCATTGCAGATTCAGCTTCTTTCATTGAATCAGAATGTGTAGCTTTCTATGCTAGTTTTGATAAATTGTGCTTTTTCTAGGAATTTTTTCCATCTAAATATTAAAATCTATCAGCATAAAATTATTCATACTATTCTCTCACCTTCCTGCTTACAATAGGATTTATGATGTTCTTTTTAAAATTCCTGACCTTGGAATTAAATTTCTGCTCTTTTCCTTGATCACTTCCTAGAAGTTTAATTTAGTTAGGATTTTCCAAGAAGTAGATGCGAAGATGAAGTTAGAGGGACTTGCCTGGTTATCCAGTGGTTAAGAGTCCACCTGCCAATGCAGAAGAAACAGATTAGATTCCTGGCCCAGGAAGATCCCACGTGCCTCAGAGCAACTAAGCCCATGTGCCACAACTACTGAGCCTGTGCTCTAGAGACCATGGACCGCAGCTACTGAGCCGGCATGCTACAGCTACTGATGCCTGTGTGCCCTGGAGCCTGTGCTCATCAACAAGAGAAGACACTGTAAACAGAAGCCTGCACACCACAACTAGAGTGTAGCCCCCATTCACCTCAACTAGAGGAAGCTGGTGGGCAGCAACGAAGACCCAGCCAGCCACAGATGATTAATTGTTTACATTTTTTAAAAGATGAAGTTAAAAGATTTATTGAAGGAAACACCTGTGAAGGATAATAAGATGGCAGTCAGAGGTGGCAAAGAGACCTGTCCGATTGTGATGCAGGTCTGTTCCCTGTGTTAGAGAGAAGGAAAGTAGGAAGAGTCTTAGGTTGTAATACAGTTAAGTTTTGATAACATCAGTGAGGATTCCTCAAGCCATAGTTGCTCATCAAGCCAGGCCATTGAACAGAGTCCCACCTCTCTCAAGAATAGGATTCCAGGGCTTCCCTGGTGACTCAGTGGTAAAGAATCTACCTGCCAGTGCAGGAGACTCGGGTTCAATCCCTGGTCCAGGAAGATCCCACATGCCATGGAGCAACTAAGCCCATGGGCCACAGCTGTTGAGCCTGTGCTCTAGAGCCCGGAAGCCACAGCTACTGAGCCCACATGCCACAACGCAAAGCCTGCGTGCTTAGGGTCCCATGCTCTGTAACAAGAGACGCCACAGCAGTGAGAAGCCTGCACGCCTCAACTAGAGAAAAGCCCACACAACAACAAAGACCCAGCACAGTCAAAAAAATAAATAGATAAATGAAGCGACAGCAAAAAAACAACAACAACTCCACTGTCTTCCTGCTGTGCTCAGTCCCATGCTGTTGGGAAGCATGGACCCAGCATGAAAGCAGTGATGGATTCAGAACATAGCTAGTTCCATCAGTCAGTTATGGCGCATGGCAGATCTGAGAGGTGCATTTTGATGGCCTCCACAGGGTTGATCAATTATTATTAGTCTTATAAAGATTCAGGTGCCTTCATTGATTTTTCTCAATTATCTAGTTTAATTTTCATCTTTGAAATTTATTTTTATTTATTTTTCATCTTTGAATAAATCCTAAAGTTACTTAGAAAGTTTTGCTTAATTTCCAAGTACCTGGAGATTTTCTAATTATCATTTTGTTTCTGACTTTGTTTAATTTTATTGTGATCAGATATGTTGGATGATTTTCGTTCTTCAAAATTGTTGTAATTTTGTTTTTACTGCTTGCCATACGGTTAATTTTATACATATTCTTTCGGCATTTAAAAAAATGCAAATGCTGATATTCTTTTTTTTTTAATATATTCTTATATATGGTCTTTATATATACAGTTAGGTCAAGTTTGTCAAGTTAGTAGTTCAGACCATTTACATTCTTGTTTATTTTTGTCTGCTTGTTTTATCAGTTACGAAGAGAGATTTATTAAACAGTCCTACTCTGATTTGAATTTGTGTATTTCTCCTTTTGGTGCTATCAAATTTTGATTTATGTATTTTGAAGGTATCCTATTACACGCACATAAGTTATTTTGTTTAATATTTACTTATTTATTTTTGGCTGCGCTGGGTCTTATTTGCTATACACGAACTTTCTCTAGTTGCGGTGAACGAGAGCTAGTCTTCATTGTGGTACACAGACTTCTCATTGTGGGGGCTTCTCTGGCAGAGCATGGGCTCTAGGCATCCAGACTTCTCTAGCTGCTGCATGTGGGCTCAGTTGCTCTGAGGCTTGTGGGGTCTTCCCAGAGCAGGGATCAAACCCATGTCCCCTGCATTGGCAGGTAGATTCTGGACTCGTAGACCACCAGGAAAGTCCTGTATATAAATTTAGAATTCTTTTATCTTCATGATAAATTGAATGTTTTATTGTTTTGAGATGTCCCTCTTTACTTCTAATAATGCCTCTTGCCTCAATGTCTGTGGTATCTGTTATCAGTGTAAATATGCCAGCTTTCTATGGGTTATTATTTGCACTGGTGCATGTGTTTCTATTCCTTTACTTTCTACCTTTCTTTGGTTTTAATTTAAGATTTTTTTTTTTTTTTGCAGTCGACATATAGTTTTTGTTTTTCAATTCTGACAATCTCTATCTTTTGGAATCTTAATATTAAATATAAATAACTCATATGATTGGATTCATGTTCTATTTTCTCATATTTGTTTTCTTTTTTCTGTCCTTTCCTGCATCTTTTGGATTAATCAGGTGTTTTTAATTCTCATTTCTATCTCTATATATTTGCCATTGGTATATCTTTTAATGTGTACCCTAAAGATTACAGAATCTATCCTTGACCTATTAAAGTCAAATATAAATGATAACTTTTGCCATTTCTCATACAATAGTAGGATCTTGTGTGTGTGTGGGGGTGTTATAAAACGTTTTAAATCCATCTAAACTTTTCAATCTTTTGTATTATTGTTGTCATTCATTTCAATTCTCCGTATATCTTAATGCCTGGTAGTGACAAAACACTGTTATCTTCTGCAGTTGAGTATACTCCTTCCATTGTTTTTCTTTCCCTTTTGCATTTCTGTGTTTTCATCTAAGTATTTACAAATTATTGCATAATTTTTCTTCTGCCTAAACAGCTCTCCTTTTTAGTGTTTCAGTCAGTGTGTTAATTCTTTTAGTTTTTGCTTGAAAATGTTTCTGTTTTGCCTTTCAATAAATATGGAACTCTATATACTGGGTTATATTACTTGAGCTCTTTAATGATCACCTTCCATTATCTTTTGGATTCTTTTATCTTTGTTGAGAAGCCAGGCATTAGTCTTATTCTTGGTTCTTTGAACAAGATACTTTCATTTTCTCTTACTGCTTTTTGTGATTTCTCTTGGAGCTTGCCTTTGGTTTGCTTGTGTTTTGACTTTTTATCTTGTATTGGAGGACAGGTAATTAACAATACTGTGATAATTTCAGGGGTACAGCAAAGGGACTCAGTGATACATATTACATGTATCCGTTGTCCTCCAAACTACACTCCCACCCAGGTAGCCACACAGCACTGAGCTGAGTTCTCTTTGCTACATAGGAGGACCTTGTTGATTATCCATTTTAAATCTAGCGTTGTTAACATGTCAATGCTAAACTCCCTGACTATCTCTGACTCCGATAACTTCCCCCCCTGACAAGCATAAGTTTGTTCTCCATCTTTGACTTTAATTTTGTATTTGCTTTTGTATTTATCCTGTTGGGATTTTTAATGCTTCTTTCATCTTTGACTCTGCATCATCTTCTTAATGTTGCTTAACAATTTGGGAAAATTCTCAGTAATTATCTCTTGAGATACTGCATTCCTGTCTTTCCAATTAGAGACCAATCACACATATCTTGGGCCTTTTTCATTGTGTTCCATATGTCTTTTTTACCTTTTTTGTATCTTTTATCCTTTTTCTTCCCTCAGGCTTCAGCTTGTGTGTTTTGCAGTGACCTGGCATTTAGTTCACTAATCCTTTCTCTTTTGCTTTCTCCTATCTGCATTTCAACACATCTGTTGATTTCCTTATTTCAGTAATCACATTCTTCTTTTTCTAAATTATTTGGTTCTTTTTTATTGATCTCAGTTTTATAATGTAATCCTCTATCTTGTCATTAATTTTTCAAACATGTTAATTATAGTAATAGTAAACTGCATGTCCAAAAGCTATATCTCAGTTATCTGTAGATCTGTTTCTTTTATCCCTAGTAAATTATAGCATTTCTGCTGGTGATACTCTCTTTTTGTAGAAAGCAGCTAGAGTAAAGCTAGATCAGAAGGTGAACCAACACAAGGTTTTGTTGCAGTTTTTATAAGGCCCAGTCTATTTCTGTTTTTTTTTTCCCCCTCACTCCTGAAATTCTGAAGGTCTCCTGAAATCCTGGGGTATTTGCTAGGATCCCTACTCACTGGTAGGTTCTCTTTGGCACCATATAACTACCAAAAACATTACTTTGCCTTTTAGAGATCTTCTACTTCATCTGTTGACCTCTTGTCCTGCTGCCTTACAAATTTGGCAGATACCTCAAAGAAGAAAACCCCTGAGTACCAGTCTTACTCCACTATACCCCCTTCATGATCATGGCACTTCAATTCAGATTGCCTTCACTCCAGGTGTGTCTCACCAGGCCTGGAGAGTGCCAGAAACTCCATTGGCTTTGTTGCCTCTTGTGCACTTAGTCGCTCAGTTGTGTCCAACTCTTTGCGACCCTGTGGACTGTAGTCTGCCAGGCTTCTCTGTCCATGGGGATTCTCTAGGCAAGAATACTGGATTAGATAGCCATTTCCATAAACTGTGGAAAATTCTTCAAGAGATGGGAATACTAGACCACCTGATGTGCCTCCTGAGAAACGTGTGCAGGTCAAGAAGCAACAGTTAGAACTGGACATGGAACAACGGACTGGTTCAAAATTGGGAAAGGAGGACAACAAGGCTGTATATTGTCACCCTGCTTATTTAACTTATATGCAGAGTACATCTTGCGAAATGCTGGACTGGATGAAGCACAAGCTGGAATCAAGATTGCCAGGAGAAATATCAATAACCTCAGATATGCAGATGACCCCACCCTTATGGCAGAAAGTGAAGAGGAACTAAAGAGCATTTTGATGAAAGAAGAGGATGAAAAAGCTGGCCTAAAGCTCAGCATTCAGAAAACTAAGATCATGACATCCACTCCCATCACTTCATGGCAAATAGATGGGGAAACAATGGAAACAGTGACAGACTTTATTTTGGGGGGCTCCAAAATCACTGCAGATGGTGACTGCAGCCATGAAATCAAAAGACACTTGCTCCTTGGAAGAAAAGCTATGACAAACCTAGACAGCATATTAAAAAGCAGAGGCATTACGTTGCCAACAAAGGCCTGTCTAGTCAAAGCTTTGGTTTTTCTAGTAGTCATGTATGGATGTGAGAGTTAGACCATTAAAAAAAAGCTGAGCATTGAAGAATTGATGCTTTTAAACTTGGTATTGGAAAAGATTCTTGAGAGACCCTTGGACTGTAAGGAGATCCAACCAGTCAATCCTAAAGGAAATCAGTCCTAAATATTCATTGGACGGACTGATGCTGAAGCTGAGACCCCAACACTTTGGCCACCTGATGCAAAGAAGTGACCCTTGGGAAGAGACCCTGATGCTGGGAAAGATTGAAGGCGGGAGGAGAAGGGGATGACAGAGGGTGAGATGGTTGTATGGCATCACTGACTCGATGGACATGAATTTGAGCAAGCTCCAGGAGTTGGTGATGGACAGGGACGCCTGGTGTGCTACAGTCCATGGGGTTGCAAAGAGTCGGACATGACTGAACAACTGAACTGAACTCCTTCTTCAGGGGATCTTGCTGACCCAGGAATCAAACAGGGGTCTTCTGCATTGCAGGCAGATTCTTTACCAGCGGAGCTAAGGGGAAGCCCTCTTAGCATAACCCAGTTCCTCAGCTTCTGAGACATTCACCAGAACCAAGAATTACCAGGCCCTGAAGGAGAAAGTCAACTTTTAGCACATCCGCATAGCTCTTAAAGGTTCTCTTTTCTCAGAGGTCTTGTCCCATCAAGTCTTGGCCTCCTTTGGCAGCTCTCATACCTTCATTTATTTAAAAATTAAAAAATTATTTTTCAACTGTTCTAGCTGTTTATAATGTATGAGTTGGTTTGTTACAAGCAATAGCAATAGAACCTAACATCCTTAGTAAATACCTTTTATTATAAATTCGAAAAGTATATTGTCCTGGAAAGTTAAGTGGGCTGATCTATTTGTTATGTAAGGTTGTTAGCTGATTTAGTAATACTGCACCCATAATCCACTTTGAAAACTGCTAGATTAGGTAATTTCCCCATGACCCCAAAGTTAGAAGCAAAAACAGCTGTATTAGAACCTAACTTTTTGATGCTTTATCTAGTATAATCTATTCTGCACTATGCTGCCTTATGTATTTATTGCAGCAGTGGTTCTCAGCTTGGAGCAGTTGTTCTCTTTCCTGTTGGTTGTCTCAATGGAATAGGTAGAATTCTATAGGGAATTCTACTAGTATCTAATGGGTAGAGGCCAGAGATGCCACTAGACATCCTTTAATTCACAGGATAGCAACTCACAACAAAGAATTATCTGACCCAAAATCTGGATGGCACCAGGATTGGAAAACCCCTGCCTCACAGTGTACCTCAGAATGTTTATTTAAATGATCACTGTCTCCTTCCCCGTTACACACTTAACCGTAAGATCAATCACAATAAATCTTCAGGTAGGAATACACCCAGGGGCCCCTTAGTCTAAGAAAGCATCTATGTATGAACTAGTCCATACTGGGTTAACTGTGTTTTTTAGTTTCTCCCAGATACCCTCCAATACTCTTTAGTTAGAATCTGTTAGAGCTAGAAAACATTCTGATGAAAAAGAGTGTGTACCTATAAATGCATTTCATGTATGTGAATGGGTATCTAGATGCTAGATATGTTTAGCTACACACTGACAGATAGATAGATAGTGAGCTCAGTCACTCTATCATGTACGACTCTTTATAACCCTGTGGACTGTAGCCTACCAGGCTCCTCTGTCCTTGGAATTTTTCAGACAGGAATACTGGAGCGGATTGTCATTTCCTGACCCAGGGATTGAACCCATGTCTTCTGTATCTCCCGCATTGGCAGGCAGATTCTCTACCTTAGAGTCACTTGGGAAACCCTAGATGGATAGACGTTAGCTTAAATAGTTCTTAGAGAATGTATCCGTTGTGTTTTAAAACTATATAATCAATTTCTATAATTTAAAGCTTTTGAAAGTATACAAATATATATTTACCTAAGAAGTATATTACCAAATATTTTTCAGAGTAATTATTGATTATACCCAGTAAGTGATTTTCCTGCAATTCAATTAAACACCAAAATTCATTTTTCAGAACATTAGAACTTGGCGGCAAAATTTTATTTTGGCTTAAACACCGCATGCAAGTTTTTGGCTTGGATAAAAACCTTTGGAAGGGTAGCAGATAAGTATAATTCAGATAATTGAATTGCTAAATTTTTCCTCAGTTAAAAGGAATAAAGTGTTTTTACATTTAATATGAAAAACGATTTAAATGAGGGCAGACTTAACTGTTGCCTTGTTCCTATTATTAGGATTAGACAGTTTATCCCAATTAAAAGTCTTAAGAAGCTCACATCATTTTTGAATCATTGATTTTTAAAGTAGCCGTATAGAAGCCAGTATTCCTGAGGACTTTCCCCCTTTGTTTAATCTTGGTCCATAAAGTTGATTTAGCTTTTCCCTGTTTCTAGGAAACTATTTTAAGTTCCTATATTTAGAGCTTTTCTTGTCCCAAGAAAGTGGCCTATTTTTTTGTCTCATTATTTTTCACTTAATATCAGCAATCCCCAACCTTTTTGGCACCAGAAACTAGTTTCGTGGAAGACAGTTTTTCCATGGACCAGGGGCAGGGGGTGGTTTAGGGATGATTGAAGTGCATTACTTGTTTTTTTGTTTTTTTGTTTTTTTTAAATTTTCTACAATCTTAATTATTAATGTTCTTTTGACATTAATTTTAATTTCCATATATTAAAATTTCAGTGAACCCTTTTTTAAAATTTATTTTTAATTAGAGGATAGTTGCTTTACAATGTTGTGTTAGTTTCAAGCACTATACATTTATTGTATACTTTATTTCTATTGTTATCACTTCAGCTCTACCTCAGATCATCAAGCATTAGATTCCAGAGGTAGGGACTCCTAGTTTATATGATTTGCTCATTGTAATAAATTTTGACTATACTCTGATTTCCTAGAATTTCACCCATACTCACCTATAACAAAGGGAAAATTTTTTAAAAGTGCCTTGTGAGTAGGCAGTACCTTCACATGGTTCA
This sequence comes from Odocoileus virginianus, assembly GCF_023699985.2. NCBI lineage: Eukaryota > Metazoa > Chordata > Mammalia > Artiodactyla > Cervidae > Odocoileus > Odocoileus virginianus. The sequence continues at coordinate 64,156,258 of NC_069680.1, forward strand.
GGATTCAAAACGTATAATAATTAGGGCTTGTTCAGCTGTCTGGTACTTGTGAGGAAATAGTTTTTCATTATTTGAATAACCACAAAACTTGTCTTCAAAACTTACGTACTTTTGGAAATGGAAGGGGGGCACTATTAATTGTAATAGGACTATCCTGGGCAAACCAGTCAATGTGGCCATGCAAGTCATTATAGATATTTAAACAAAAGTATTTAGTAAAATGAATTACTACATTGGTTGATGTTTTGGACTTGTGTTATTTCTAAAATTTCTTCCAACTCACAAATTCTTGATCGTGTGCTAAGAATATACCAGATAATATAGAATTTAAGTCTGAGAATCTCTAACTCCAAGAAGAACAAGTTGGAGAGGCAAGATACCGATAGATTAAAACAGTAAAGTAGCAGTACAAACAAATTCAAGTCAGGGTCATTTTACTGAATGCCTTCTATATTCAAAAATTGTAGTTATAGAGATAAAATAAGGCAAAATCTCCTTTTCTTGGAATCTAGAAGAGACATAGCCCACTAATACAACATGAGAAGTTGTATACAACTTTTATGAGCAAATTTTTATAGGATAAAGAATGAAGAAATTTGTAAGTTTCACAGAGGAAGTGGTGTTTGAATTAGGCTTTGAAGAATACTTACAGTTTTGGCAAGTTGATATTACAAAAGAATTTAAGTTAATGGAGCACTAAGATCAAAAGGCAAAGAGGCCTTAAAGGGTATGATGTATCACAGAGAAAGTTACATATCAGGGAGATGGGTGTGGGTAAGCATGAAATGGTAAGTTGTAATAGGCCTTTGAATGCTGCACTGCGCAGGACATGATTAACTGCTTGAAGTACATACTGAGAAGAAAGAGATTTGGGCTGAGAAACATCTTGTGGTCAGTTTATCATAATTCAATAAAAGAAAGGAACTATACTTACACTTGTTTATAAAGCTCTGTTTCAGAAGGATCAACAAATACTAAAGATGTAGATCTTTCTTTTTTTTTTTAATTAAATGCCAAAGAATAAAAGCTGCAATAATCCCTCTAAAACGTATTAGTGATGAACAATCCCATGGGGTTAGAATGAGACAAATTTGATAGGGTTAGAAAAATTGTAGAGAAAAGGAGCTATATATAAACTGTGATGAAAGCACTAGGGAAAACACCTTAGAAAACTAAAAAAGATTGGCTTGGTTTAAAGATGATAAAGACTAATGCAAGAGGCTAATGAATTCAGTCATGAAGAAAGTTTATACTAAAGTGCTCTCAAAACCACTGCAATGTTGTAAAGTAATTAGCCTCCAACTATTAAAAATAAATAAATAAATAAAATAAAATAAAATGATTGATACATTTGTTTAAATTAAAAAAAAAATAAAGTGCTCTCAAAAAGAATTGCTGCTGGCCTGGTTTTTATTAAGCATTTTTCCCTTAAATTAGGGGGAAAATATAAGTAACCCATTAATAAAATTCGCAATCGATACTAAATTAGGAGATACTGTCTCGTTAATAAAATGATGGAAATTCTTATAATATTAATAATTACTGTAAGTTGGATATAGAAGGTCAAAATAGTGTTTAAAATAAGATAAGCTCTCTGTTTCCCATTTTTAAACCCACATAGAAGCAGCAGGTAGCATTTGAGAAATGTCTCCATTTCCAGGAGATCTTCTTGGTTTAAGGATTTTAAGAACTGAATGGTAGGAACTCCCTGGTGGTACAGTAGTTGACAGTCCACCTTGCTATATAGAGGACATAGGTTTGATCCTTAGCCTGGGAAGATTCCACATGCCACAGGGCACTAAGTCCGTGTGCTCCAGTAGCTACTGAAGCCTGTGCGCCTAGAGCCCATGTTCTACAACGAGAAGCCACAGCAATGAGGATCCCATTCACCTCAATTACAGAGTAGCCCCCACTTGCCACAACTAGAAAAAACCCATGCACAGCAGCAAAGACCCAGCACAGCCATAAATAAACACTTAAAAATTTTTTTTAGAAAAATAACTGAATGGTAGAGACACATAAAATGTAGAGCTATAGGAACATGTCTTCACTGAAGAGCCTACATTTATATGATGTATAGTGTGATTATATTCTGTGATTCAAAGTAGATTTTTTGTGAAATTTTTCAGATAAATCTTTGTCACTGAATTTTCTATAGAACATTTCTTTCTGAGACTCACATTTTGATGAAGGAATTATTTTAAAATTCTTGCTCCCTCTTGATAGTGTTTAGATACCTAGAGGAGGATGTATATATAGGTCTTAAGGAAAGTTAGGTGAGGAACAGTGGATGGAGGCCTAGGCAAAAAGTGTAGTTCCCTGGGACAATTATATAGTTCCCTTAGCAAGGTTCATATTTCAATCTAAACTACTATTTGTATTGAATGTGCTCATGAGCTCTAGAAAGTAAACCATAGCCTTCACTTTCTATATCTTGCAGTAGATTTTACCATAAATTAGAGACTGTAGTGTGATTATTTGAAAGATCAACAGTGCAATTTGTTAGGATCAAATAAACAGTTTTGCAGTCAACTCTTCTGGCATGTGTTGACGCATTTAGACTTAAGCCCTCATAGCAAATCCATAGAGATTTAAACTTTTTATAACCTGGACTCTAGCTACTCTGAAAATTTGACACAGGGAGTAATTAAAAAATATTTCTTTTGAAATGGCCTCAGGTTCATCAATCTCTATTCTTATATTATACTACTCTATAAAGAATCTCTATATTCAAGTTTGTTTGGTTGGATGTTTTGTAAGTACAGAAAACCATCAGGTGGGCGGGGCAGGGGGAGGAAGGAGAGAAAGAGGGGAGGGAGAAAGGGAGTGGTGTGTGTGTGTATGTGTGTGTGTGTTTTCAACCTTAATGGAACAGTTGGCTGTAGTAAACTTCTTAAAACCTGTACATTGGTATATCAACTTAAGAAGTGGATCATAAGGAAAGTCAATAGGTGTCTTTGACACATGATAGCAAGAACCCAATCCAGCATGCCACTTGTAAAGCATGGAGGCATTTGTCACCATTGACAATACTAACATTTAATCTGGGATCTGTTTGCAACTCAGCTTTCCATGCATTCCCATGTATATGGTGGTCTCAATTCAGCTTCAAAACATAGCTTTTTCTATCAAGTTATTCTGAATTTTATGTAACAGAGGAAAACAGAAATATTAAGTAGATACTGTTTGAATGATTATTTTTCTCCAGATGAGTCATGCCAGCCAGAAGGTTCTGGGCATTGACCTCTTGTGCTGTTTTTGTAATTCACAAGCCAAAACTGTGGTAAGTTAAATTATAGGAAGTTGATTAATGATCCAAGAAGGAGGCACAGTAGATCAGTTACATAGGAAACTCAGGAAAGCCTAGTTAATAAGGACTAAAAAATACTTAACCCAGATGAGGCAGATGTTTAAGTAAGATGTCCTGGTTACACAAGCTGATAGCAAATCTGGTGTCAAGTCAGTTTGGGTATAGTCTCCACAGGAGTACAACAGCCTGAGGAATTCTAGTGTGAACCCGCCAAGATATTATATGAGCTAGGAATGGTAGCAGGAATATGGAAGAACTCTTTCTCAGGAGTCAACCAGTGTCATTCAGAGAGGTTTATTTTTATATAAAAGCTGCTGGTTTAGTCGCTAAGTCATCTCTGACTCTTACGACCCCCATGGACTGAAGCTCACCAGACTCCTCTAACCATGGGATTCTCCAGGCAAGAATGCTGGAGTGGATTGCCAGTTCCTTCTCCAATAAAAGCTGCATTCGTCTTCTAAAATTGGAAGGTTCCCAGGAGCTGGCACATACTGAAATTCCTAGGAAACACATTGGAGTGAAAGCCGTCTAGATTTAGAAGATAGAGACTAGAGTGTTAGGAAGGCTAATACTCAGGGCTAAAGATAGGGAATCTAAACCAAATCTCAGTTTAGTTCCTAGGATTGACTGATGCAGAAGATGACTTATTAAGATAGAACAAAAGGTTTGTGGTCACAGTTGGGCCAGCACAGCTTACATCTGAATGTCTGTTATTCCATGTTCTACTCTTGACAAGTATCCTGCACTTATTAGGATTAGCTGAAACTTGGTACCCAGCTCTGCAAATACAGCCTGAACTACAAAGAACTAGCAAAGATAGAAGCAGAGCAAAATGAAGAAGGACCTCATGCAAGCAAAATCGGGACCTAAAATGTCAGCAGGTAGCTGTCTGAACATGTCATGGCAGAAAGCAGCTTGCAACTTGTTTAACTACTACAGTGCTAAATTGAACCACTGCTATGTGTAACCTACTGTGCTGAGGTAATGTTGGAAACAAAGATATACGGCCTTTACAGCAAAGCTTATTCTTAAGGCAGGTGAGATCTATACTAGGAACCAGAATAAGAAAGAATTATATGAATTTTACCTAAAAATACACTGTAGAAATAATGCAAGCATGAATTCATTTTATACTAGTGATCATGGAACCAATATATTCTAAAGGGAACATGTAAACTAATTTGTGGAATGTAAACAAGGTTTTGATGCAAATAAGAACTAGAGATGATCTTAGAGATCATCTGGTACATCTTAGAAATTTGAAAAGTAATTGAGTGAAAGCCGTCTAGATTTAGAAGATAGAGACTAGAGTGTTAGGAAGGCTAATACTCAGGGCTAAAGATAGGGAATCTAAACCAAATCTCCCACTGCTGGTGGGAGAAATTTTGTACAACTTTCTTGGAAGATAGCTTGGAAATACATATCAAAAAATCTTTTAAAAATGTAAAACTTTGACTCAGTATCTTTACTTATAGGAAGTAATTCTATGGAATGATTTAGCCTATGCACAAAGATTTATACACAAGGATGTTTGTAACGGCATTGGTCTTAATTTTTTAACTTCTCATTTTCTGCAGCAAAGTTGTTAGAAATAATAGAGATCTTCCATATATTAATTACCCAGCTTTCCTAAACATTAGTATTTCATGTAATTATAGTAAAATGATCAAAGCCAAGAATTTAATACTGATTTCATAGTACTAATAAAGCTACAGGCCTTATTCATATGTCACCAATTATCAGTAATGTTCTTTTTCTGGCCTAGGATACAATCCAGGATCCCACATTGCATGAGTCATTAGTCAATTCCTCTTATTCTCTTACAGTCTGGCATAGTTTTGCAGTCTTTCTTTTGTCTTTTGTGACTCTGACACTCTTAAAAAGTATTGCCTGCCTATTTTGTAGAATGTCTCAATTTGAATTTGACTGTTTCCTCAAGATAAAATTCACGTTATGCATTTTTAGGCAAGAATACCACACAGATAATATTTTGCTCTCCTCAGTGCATCATATCAGGAGGCATATCAGTTTGCCTCATTGGTGGTGACATTAACTTTGATCACTTACATAAGATGGCGCCTCTCAAATTTGTCCTTTGTAAATTAATGTTTTTCTCTTCTTAACAAAATATTTTGTGAGACGATACTTTGAGATTTTATCTTTCATCTCCCCCCCCATTATACTTTTGCCGTCAAATTTTAACATCCATTGATTGATTAGTAATAATGATTACTGTAGTGTCAACCAAATAATGATTTTTTAATTTTTATTATTCATCATGTATTCATTAATTGGAATTCTGTCATCAGAAAGAGCTTTCTCTTCTCCCCATTTGTTTATTCATTTACTTATTTATATCAGCATGAACTCACAGATATTTATTTTATTCTATGGATGCACATTCATTAGTATCATTATTTGTTGCTTAGATAGTTCTAGATTTGGCTATTGGAAGCACCTCCAAGTTGTCTCTTGTGCCCTTTCAACATGCTCCTATCATTTCTTTATTTCTTTGTGTCCTGACACAAGATAGTCCAAGATCATCTTGTACTTAGCCCTAGCCATGGAGTCAGCCATTTCTCTTAAGAAGCCTTTGATCCTTTTATTGGCACTGACCATTCTCATTTCTACTGGATTGTCTCTATTTTTAGATTTCTGTGGATGAGATTAGAAAATATGTGAATATATAAACACATCTATCTACTTCTATATCTATGTGTATGTATTTTTAAAATATGGGTTTATATTGGTATTGTCTACTTCAGTCCAACACCACAGACTTCCCTGCACATCCTGGTTCATGTTAACTTTTTTTCTGATATGTTAAAAGTTACCATGACTACGTAAATACTCAGTGAAGTGTCTCTCTCCACTCATCCTTTCTTCCACATTCCAGTTTTCACTCTTTCATACTTTTTCTACCCACCAGTAGGCAGCAGAGCTCTTTAGTTTCTGATTATTCTTCCTGTATTTCATCTTTTACTAATAGTTTATTGAGATAGAATTCACATACCATACCATTTACTTATTTAAAATGTGTAATTTTGTCTTGGGGATATATTCATAAAGTTGTGCGATCATGACTACAGTCACTTTTAATATTATTTACAATCAATTTTCTTCATTCCAGAACATACCATTTTTCCTCAGTTCCTCTCTCTTTTGGCCCTAGGCAACCACTAACCTGTCTATCTATGCCTTTTGTCTTATGAGTTTTTGAATTTGTTAATATATCCATGTGGCAGAAATTGATTTAGTAATGAAGATGTTTTTATTAACATGGAAAGATATACACAATATATTTTTCTGTAAATTTTTTAATTTATATTCTCAATATATAATACTTTCAAACAATACATTCCCTTTTTATATTGGTCCTCTTTCATTTAGTATGGTATTTTAGAGGTTTGTCCATGTTATATCATCTATCAGTACCTCATTCCTTTTTCAGTTCAGTCACTCAGTCATGTCTAACTCTTTGTGACCTCGTAGAATGCCGCACACCAGTCATCTGTTTCCATCACCAACTCCTGGAGCTTCCTCAAACTCATGTCTGTCAAGTTGGTGATCCCATCTGACCGTCTCATCCTTCGTCATCCACTTCTCCTCTTGCCTTCAATCTTTTCCAGCATCAGGGTCTTTTCCAGTGAGTCAGTTCTTCACATCAGGTGGCCAAAGTATTGGAGCTTTAGCTTCAGCATCACTCCTTCCAATGAATGTTAAGGACTGATTTCCTTTAGGATTGACTGGTTAGATCTCCTTGCAGTCAGAGGGACTCTCAAGAGTCTTCTCTGACACCAAAGTTCAAAAACATCAATATTTTGGCACTCGGCTTTCTTTATGGTCCAACTCACACATCCATACATGACTACTGGAAAAATCATAGCTTTGACTAGACAGACCTCTGATGGCAAAAAGTAATGTCTCTGCTTTTTAATATGCTGTCTAGGTTGGTCATAGCTTTTCTTCCAAGGAGCAAGCATCTTTTAATTTCATGGCTGCAGTCACCATCTGCAGTGATTTTGGAGCCCAAGAAAATAAAGTCTGTCACTATTTCCATTGTTTCCCCATCTGTTTGCTATGGAGTGATGGGACTGGATGCCATGATCTTCGTTTTTTGAATGTTGAGTGTTCAGCCAGCTTTTTCACTCCTGTTTCACTTTCATCAAGAGGCTCTTTAGTTCTTCTTCGCTTTCTGCCATAAGGGTGGTGTCATCTGCATATCTGAGATTATTGATATTTCTCCCGGCAATCTTGATTCTAGCTTGTGCTTCGTCTAGTCTGGCATTTCTCATGATGTACTCTGCATATAAGTTAAATAAGCAGGGTAACAATATACAGCCTTGATGTACTCCTTTCCCAATTTGGAACCAGTCTGTTGTTCCATGTCCATTTCTAACTGTTGCTTCTTGACCTGCATACAGATTTCTCAGGACGCAGGTCAGGTGGTCTGGTAGTCCCATCTCTTGAAGGATTTTTCACAGTTGTGATCCACAGAGTCAAAGGCTTTAGCATAGTCAATGAAGCAGAGTAGATACTTTTCTGGAATTCTCTTGCTTTTTCTGTGATCCAGCAGATGTTGACAGTTTGATCTCTGGTTCCTCTGCCTTTTCTAAATCCATCTTGAACATCTGGAAGTTCTCAGTTCACGTACTTTTGAAGCCTAACTTGGAGAATTTTGAGCATTACTTTGCTAGTGTGTGAGATGAGTGCAACTGTGCAGTAGTTTGAACATTCTTTGGCATTGCCTTTCTTTGGGATTGGAATGAAAACTGACCTTTTCCAGTCCTGTGGCCACTGCTGAGTTTTCCAAATTTGCTAGCATATTGAATGCAGTGCTTCCACAGCGTCATCTTTTAGGATTTGAAACAACTCAGCTGGAATTCCATCATCTCCACTAGCTTTGTTCATAGTGATGCTTCCCATGGCCCACTTGACTTCACACTCCAGGATGTCTGGCTCTAGGTGAGTGATCACACCATCATGATTATCTGGGTCACTAAGATCTTTATTGTATAGTTCTTCCATGTATTCTTGCCACCTCTTCTTAATATCTTCAGCTTCTGCTAGGTCTATACCATGTGTGTCCTTTATTGTGCTCATCTTTGCATGAAGTGTTCTCTTAGTATCTCTAATTTTCTAAAAGTAGAGCTTCATTTCCTTAATTTTCTAAAGGAACTTCATTCCTTTTTATTGCCATATAATATTGCATTGCATGACATGTTAGTTTCCTAGGACTGCCATAACAAGTTACCATATACTGAATGGCTTTAACAATAGAAATTTATTCTCTTATAGTTCTCAAACTTAGAAGTCTCCAGATATCAGTATATAGAGCCATAAAGATATTAGTTGGGCCACGTTTAAAGACTATAGGGAAAAATCTTTTCTTGACTCTTTCTAGCTTCAGGTAGCTCTTGGCAGTTAATCTTCAGCATTGCTAACATTCCTTGGCTTGTAGCTGAATCACTCCAGTCTTTGCCTCTGCCTTCACATGGACTTCTTGTATGTATTTTTCTGCATCCTCACCTCTTACTGGGCTTCCCTTGTGGCCCAGGTGGTAAAGAATCCTCCTGCAGATGGGAGGAAGGTTCAAAAAGGAGGGGGTATATGTATACCTATGGCTGATTCATGTTGAGATTTGACAGAAAACAACAAAATTCTATAAGGCAATTATCCTTCAATTAACAAAAAATTAATTAAAAAAAAAAAGAATCCACCTGCAATGCAGAAGACCTGGGTTTGATCCCTGGGTTGGGAAGATCCCCTGGAAAAGGAGAAGGCTACCCAGAAAGGAAAAGAACACCCAATATTCTGGCTTGGAGAATTCCATGGATTGTATAGTCCGTGGGGTCACATGAGCAACTTTCACTTCATCTATTATTATGAGGACTTCAGTCACTGGATTTGGACCTACTCTAATCTAGTATGATCTTATTTTAAATAATCAGGAAACATATTATTTCCAAATAAGGTTATAGCCTGAGATTCCAAATAAATGTGAATATGGGGGGGATGCTATTCAACCCACCTATATATAAATATACCACATTTTATTTATTCATTCATTGGTTGATGGACATTTCATTTTTATACTTGTTTATGACCAATGGAACAGATACATGAATGTTTTATTATTTCCTTTTCTTTTCATGTGAAAGGTGGCATACTCTTGATACTTGTTTGCACTTCGCCTTTTTCACTGAATGTTATGACTTGAATATTGCTCCATACTACTTCACAGAGGTCTTAACCAATTATAGTCAGACTCAAAAGAGTAGATACTAACTTTCATTTTAGAATAGGAATAGCTCCTATCAAACCAATCCTTTCTCTGGTAGCGATTATAACTGGAAAAATATTAGAAAAGAAAATACTGGGGTGTTCCCTGGTGGCTTAGTGGTGAAGAATCCACCTTCCAATGCAGGAGATGTGGGTTTGATCTCCGGTCTGGGAAGATTCCCACATGCCGAAGAGCAGCTAAGCTCACTCATCATGACTATTGAGCCTGTGCTGGGAGCCTGGGAGCCACAATTGCTGAGCCCGTGAGCCACAACCAGTGAAGCCCCCATGCCCTAGTGCGCCCAGCAGCAAGAGAAGTCACCACGGTGAGAGGCCCATACACCAGAACTAGAGAGGAGCCCCGCATCACCACAACTGAGAAAAAACTTCATGCAACAACAAAGACTGGTGCAACCAATAAATAAATAAATATTCCTTAAAAAAAAAATACTGAGAGATACTGGAAAACAATGAAAATCAGGTGGAAACTGAACGAGAATACGTGCAGTCTTACAGACTTCAGGAGCAGAGAAAGAGTTTGGGGTGACTACATCAGGTAGAAAGTGAGCAAAGAAATTCCTGAAGGGGAAGAACCATAGAAAAGTAGCCTGAAACTCTGCATAAAGGTCCTGCAGTCATGGAGAAGGAAGAGATTTGTATGACCCCTGAATTACACATATACAGATAAGTTCCAGCAGCTCAACCGAAGCTAAAAGAACTGAATGACAATTTCTGTTGTTGTCCGTTGATGGAACCAGGGGTTTAGAATTTGAGTTTAGCTAAGTTTAACTGCTAACTTAGTGGGCACACATACACACCCATTTCCTGCTTTTTGCCGCTGCTTTAGTGCCACAAATTGGGGACTCAAGTCTTGTCCTTTCCGTATGTTCATTTAAAAATTAGGGTAATAATAATGATGGGCTTCCCTCGTAGCTTGGTAAAGAATCTGTGTGTAGTGCAAGAGACCCAGGTTCAATTCCTGGGTTGAGAATGTCCCCTGGAGAAGGAAATGGCAATCCACCCCAGTATTCTTGCCTGGAGAATCCCATGGACAGAGGAGCCTGACAGGCTCTTGTCCGTGGGGTCATAAGAGTTGTATACAACTTAGCAACTGCACCACCACCACCAACTGCTTACTTTAAAAAAAAAATTAATCCTCTTCAGAGATACATAAATGACCGGTCTCTACAATAGAGGTCAACCAACTATTTTTAAAGGGTGCAAGAGTAAATATTTTACAGAGTTGTAGGCCTTGCTTTGTGGCCTTAGTTGAAACTACTCAACTATGCCATTGTAATACAAAACTGTCCATAGAAAATCTGTAAACAAATGGACTTGGCCGCATTCCACTGAAACTTTATTTAGAAAAGTAAATGACTGGCCCTCAGGTTATAGATTGCTCAACCTCTGTTTCACATCCCATGCACAATATTCAGGATATAATCTCAGATTACAAAGAAACATTCATGCTGAAGAGCAAAAACAATCAATGGAGACAAGCTCTGAAATGACACTGGTGTGGAATTAGCAGACAGGAGTTTTTTGTTTTGGTTTTTTTTTCCAGACAGGAGTTTTAAAGCAATTGTTTTAACTGTATACTCCAAGATGTAAAGTAAAATATGCTCATATGAATGAACAATTAGAAAATCTCAGCAGAGATATAGAAGCTTTTAAAAATAGAAATTCTGGAACTGAAAATACAGCTTCTGAAATTAAAAATTCACTACCTGCTCTGAGCAATTTAGAGATGATAAAAGAGCCAGCAAACTTGAATACAGATCTATTGAAATTATCAAGTCTGAGAAATAAAGAGGGAAAAAAGACTGAAACAGAATGAACAGAGCTTCTGTAACCTGTGGGACAATATCAAAGGGCCTAATGTATGTGTATTTAGAATCCCAGAAGGAAGGGAGAGAGAAAATTTGGCAGGTGAAATGTTTGATTAAATAATAGGTGAATGTCTAATAATTCTGATTAAAAACATGAATTTAAGGATTTGGAAAGCTCAATGTATACCACAAACAGAATAAATACACAGAAAATCAAAACTAAACATATTATAATCAAACTACTGAAAACAAAAGGTAAGGAGGAGAAAGTTGCTAAAGCAAAATAGCACATTACATACAGAGGAAACATTAAATTAATAATTGCAGGTTTCTCATCAGAAGCGTTGAGGGTCAAAAGAGAATGGAAAAATCTTCCAGGTACTCAAAAAACCTGCCAATCCAGAATTTTGTGTCCAACAAAATTTTTCTTCAAGTATGAAGGTGAAATCAAGTCACTTTTTTGTAAACAAAAGGGTGCATACTATATGATTCCACATGTGTGTGTATGTATATATATAAAGTCATTGGAGATAGAAGTCAAGTTATATTTGGAGCGGATTAGTAATTTCAAGAAGGGAATGTTTCCATGTAACATACCACCTCACAAATTAGTAGCTTAAGAAAAAGTTTTATTAATGATTCTGTAATCAAGAATAGGCTCAAGTGAGCAGTTCTTCTACTGGTCTTGACAGTAGTCACTTGTATGACTGCATTCAATTAGTGTGTTGCCTGCAAGCGGGATTTGTTAGGGTTGCCTGGAACCCTCTCTGTCTCCATTTAGTCTTAGAGTCAGTACTTATGGCCTCAGGCTTACAGTTTATACCCCTTTTAAATATGTGTTATACTTCAATAAAAAGTTTACTTTAAAATGGGGCACAATCAGTGGAAAACCCAGTTGTTAAAGAATAATGTAGCAAAAACAGTTATTATAGAATGTTTCAGAGAAAACAAGTAATTCTTATCTGTCTAGTGTAAACTTTTTGTAAGGAAAATTAATAGATGACAAAGAAAAAAAATATTTAACTTTAGGTTGCAGTTAGATGGCTCCAACTTCAAAGGATGTAAGAACCTGTAAAAAGAGTTTTGAGCAGAGGAATCTTGTGATAAGAACAGTAGTTTAGGGGATATAATTTCATGCTAGTGTATAAGATCAAATGGAGGAGAGAGAGGTTATAATCAGGCAGACTTGTTTGGAAACAGCTATTCAGATGTGTACCTATAAGGATTTGAACTAGTATGGTGGAAATTTAATGAGAAAGAAAGTAATAAAATTTATCTATCCCATATACAGGGATTGAGGACCTACTATGTTCCAGGCACTGAGTAAGGAACTCACAATATATGAAATAGAAGTATAGAGAAATAATCACAGTTTGTTGTAATAAGAGTTTTAATAGATGAATGCTTAAGGTGTTAAGGACCCAAGATGAGGAATCAACTAATTGTATGAAAGAGTCTAATAAATGTTTTATACAAGATTAAACATTAGGTGAGTAGCATAAGTAAAGAAGAGTAGAGCATCTTGCATTGAGGACGTGGCAGAGTATGTCTGTGTGTCCAAGCTAAGCAACAGGTACAAGGATCTAGAAAGACAAAAGAAAGATTACATTGCTAAAGGCAAAAGATACCATTAAAGAAGGTTTAATAGGAATTATGACTATGTAAGTAGCAAAAATTACCCTAAGATTCTGAGTATAAGTCACTAGAAGAATGATAATACAGATAAATGGGAACTCAGTGTTACAAATTATATAGCCTATAGATATTTTTCATCTGAGTGTACCTGAAATACCCAGAGGGTATTTTTTTATGTATAATTGAACACTAAATGTGTTTCATCGGTGAAATTCTGAATATTGTACACTCATCATAGGTTTTTAAAGCCAACAAACAACCTAGAGTTATTGACCATTGGCACAGTTTTTTTTTTCAAAATTACAATATGTAAAATAAAAGAAAATTTACCTGAATTTTTCTTAACTCAGAAGAAAAGAAATAGGGTAACTAAATGAGAAACAGAACTATTAAGAATGTTCCAAAGGTTTGGATCTAAATTATCAAATTAATTCCTCTTTCATTTGGTTTAAAATACTGTTGTTTCAAGAGCTACCAATTATCAGCTAATGCTAGATCTATAATTATGTGCTAATATATGACAAGGCTGGCTGTCTGCACAGAAGACTGGCATTTAGCAGATGCTTGAAGCTGCTGTTGGTCTAATGAATCTGTAGCTCAGAAATTTTCCTACAAAGAACCTCTATTGTTCAGGTTACACATCCATTTTTGGAGACACAATCCACTGACTATAGTCAGTATTACCTGAAAAATTACACAGTAATTGATTAAAAATCCAAATCAAACTTTGATACTATGGATCCATTTTGAGTGGTTGTCTGAGAACTAAGGGGGCAGAAAGAGATTACTCTTGTGTTAAAAAACACAAGAGTAATTGTGGAAGTAATAGATAGGTTTATTGTCTTGATTGTGGTGATAGTTTCATGGATATATACATACTACATACTTAACAAATTATACACTTTAATATGTGCAGTTTATTGGATGTCAATCTATTACCTACCTAGGTTCTTAAGACTCCTTAATCAATAGAACTTGATAAGAGGTCAGAGGAGAAATTCAGGCCAAGATTTATTAGGACTCATACTGCAGCACAGGGAATGAAAACAAGTTCCCTTTATCACTCTCCAACGCCCAATGTGGGGATGAGCAGGTCCCATAAATGGGGTGAGGGTAGGGGCAGTGGCTGGGGCTCAAGGGGTGGTTTAAGTGGTCTACCCACCCCTTTGGTGGTGCTGTGTGCAGGAATCAGGTGCACTACCCTGCTTTTGCTCTGGTACCTCAGAAGTAGCAACTGGGACTTGGCCTTTTTGTATATTGTTCATAATTTGCCCCAGCTATGCATGCATGCAGTTATTTTTAGTTTCTTAGCGTTTCTTTGTATTTTTTTGCTCTAGGAAACATTTGTCCATGTACAAAAACTCCAGTAGAGGGTCCCAAGCCACAGGTTTCAGTATGTCTCAAATCATAGCTTAGTGCAGCTGTTATTAAAAGAAATTAATCTTAGAATGGTCAGATATAATATTTGAGGTACTGCACCATTATTCATATTTTAAAAGATCTAGTCATTTTTCAGTGGATATACACAATTTGAACTAATCTAGGTTACCTGAATTATAATGAAATGAGTGTAGTGATTTTTTAACTAGAGTCTTAAAATAATATGCTTTTTTAAGTATGGATTTATGTGTTTATGAATCTGTGCTGGGGCTTCCCTGGTGGCCCAGGTGATAAAGAATCTGCCTGCAATGTAGGAGACTCAGGTTCAATCCGTGGATCGGGAAGGTCCCCTGGAAAAGGGAATGACAACCCACTCCAGTATTCTTGCCTAGAGAATTCCATGGACAGAGAAGCCTAGTGGCTGATTCTGGATAATTTTTTTTTTTTTTTTGAGAATGTATTTCTGCGGACTGGATATTTAAATTGGCCTTGAAGCAGGTTTTATAATACATCAGTACCACCTTAGTTTGAATAGTTTTTCTTTATGAGAGATGCAGAAAGGTCAATGTCTCAAATGCCCCAGATCATAATAAATATTTTAAATACTTTTCTTACCTTTATACACTTTTGCTTTTATTAATGAGCTTTTTTTTTAAAAAAATTGAACTATTAATGGCTTTCTGGTAGTGTCATACTAGCTGTGAAAAGTGAAAGTGTTAGTCATTCAGTCGTGTCTGACTCTCTGCCACTCCATGGACTGTAACCCACCAGGCTCCTCTGTCCCTGGAATTCTCCAGGCAAGAATACTGGAATGTGGGTAGCCATTTTCTTCTCTAGGGGATCTTCCCAACTCAGGGATTGCAAGCAGATTCTTTACCATCTGAGCCACCCAGAAGTCCATCATCCTAGCTATGGTTGAGACTAATGTGAAGTCTAGGTTGGTTGGTTTGTTTTTCTTTTTTTTCTTTCTAGGAACTCTAGTTTTTAAAGGTTAATTCTATTGGTAGAACATAGATATGTTAAAATACATAAGGACTTTGATTAAATATCAAGTGAGAATATGTGATATAAGAGGATCTTTTAAAAGAATTGGTATTTGATGCTTGTGGGTGTAGTCAATCAGATTCCTATATAATATTACTAAAATACAAATAAAATATTCATATCCTTTAATACAGTATTTTCAGTTCTTAAAATTTAAACTAATCAAAATAAGACTGTGTGAAGATAGTTATATCGTTTTATGCATAATAGTAAAAATTAAACAAAATCTTGATGGAACAGATAAAGTATGTTATTTACTTAATGCTAGCATTAAAAATGATACAGCAGTTTTAGACTCTCCTTATGTATTGTGTTAAATGAACAATACAAAGTGTTTATTCATTTTGTGAAACATCATTACTTAAAATTTGAGGACTTTTCAATAGTATACAAAAATCAGAATATTAAATTACCTTCCACTACAATCAAAACAGCAGGAGTGATTATGTTGGAGGTGGGGGTAAGACAATAAGTACTGTGTGTTTTCCATATTTTATTTCTATATATTTTTTAAATTATCAGTTGTTTTTTAAAGAACGCAAGCCTTTTAATTAAGTATACAAATTTAGTTACCCTAAAGTAATATAGACTACTAGTGTCTGAAGCTCTGGGGTTTCATTAGTATGGTGACGACTTAATTAACAAATCCTCGAAGAACAAAACCTCTTTCCCCAAGACTGGCCTTGGTTCAGCAGACATGAGGGAAGGATCAATTTTCCCTGGGCTAGATTGGTGGCAGCAGGGACTAATGAGGCAGGGCCTTGAAAGTGGCTCTCTCTCAGATCTGACTCCTCAGGGGTTAGCTGGAGCTGATGCTCAGGGCTCTGCTGTACTCCTGGGGCCTACACAGCCTGGTTACCCAGGTGTTAAAAAAACAATTTCTGTGCCAAGACCATATGTGGCTTTTAAGAGACTCGGCAGGACTCTTGATTTAGGCAGAGCATTCCTAGTGTGGAATGAGTAGGCTAGAAAATAGCAAAATGGGAATCCCATGTGCTAGGAAGCTTCCACTTTTTTTATTTTCTGGGTTTTATTTTATTCAACTATGAAATGAAAGGACTGACTAGAAAATCTCTATTGTATCTTTCAGTTCTAATGGTCTGAGTGTCCAGATTGCTGTAATGGTCTATATGTCTAGATCAGGAGCCAGCAACCTTTCTATAAAGTGTCAGCATATATGATCTCAGTTGAGGCTGTTTAACTCTGCCTGTAGTGTGAAAGTATCCCTATATAACAATACATAATCGAATGGAAATAGGGCAGCTAGCTATATCTGGCCCATAAGTCATAGTTGAACAACCTCTGGTCTAGATTTTTTTATAAGATTTATATATTTTTGGCTGCTCCGGGTCTTCATTGCTACATGTGGGTTTTCCCAGGCTATGCTGAGTGGGAACTACTCTCTAATTGCGGTGTGTAGGCTTCTCATTGAGATGGCTTTTCTTGTTGCAGAGCACGGGCTCTAGGCACGGGAGCTCAGTAGTTGCAGCTCTCCGGCTCTAGTGCGCTGACTCCGTGGTTGTAGTGCATGGGCTTAGTTGCTCCACAGCATGTGGGATCTTCCCTAACGGGGGATCCAACCTGTGTCCCCTGCATTGCCAGGCAGATTCTTAACTAGACCACCAGGGAAGCCCTGGTCTATATATTAATGTAATGTAAGTATTAAAAGAATTCTTAGGGGGCTACAACATAAACCATATATCAGAGGGACCATTCTCTTAGACTTTTTACTTTTAAGGTTAGTGAGACATAAAATGATATTTCAGAGAGTTCCCTGGTGGCCTAGTGGTTAGGATTCCAGGCTTTCACTGCCATGTCCTGATTTCATTCCCTGGTTGGGGAACTGAGATAAAAATAAGTAAATAAAATGATATTTCGAAGTCAGTGTTGAACAGCTTGGAAGAAAAGGATAAAAATACCTTGTCATCAAATTATTAGAGTAAATTATCTGCGGTAGAGGAGCCCTGTGATTCCCAATTAAGGAAGAAATGGTATCTATAATACTTGTGACTAGATTCTTTAAAATCCTCAAACTGTCAGCCTAGTAGGAGAAAAGTTCAACAGCCTGTTAATATCATTTCTTATAAAATAGGCTAAATCAGTCCTTTCATGGTGCTGTACGCTTCAGACCGTATGTGTGTGTGCACGCACGCGCGCTTTTCTAGAAAAGGACAACTGCCATGCTAGGCAGGCTTCAGATTTCTATCTATCTTGTGTTGGGCTTATACCTCGGTCTTAAGTTAGCAGGATTCCAACATAGAAATCAGAGTATGATCACCTTGGAGACCTTTGTTAGTTCTCCCACTTTAGGCCTCATCCAGTATACTGTGTCTAGAGCATTTATAGCAAACTTTACTTTTGTTTGATGTAACAACAAAGAAATCATAGGTTGGGTTAATTAACTCAGGCCTATTATTATATAAAGGGATCAATACAGTGACACTTTATCTGCTTAGGGAAGTCTAAAACATTCTTCTTAGCCAGCTTGCTTTCACCTAAACACTTGGGATCTTTTACTTTCTAAGCTGCAGAGCATGAACTCCTTACTGGCCTATCCTACTAAATCTGTGAGCACAGCAGAACAGACGTATTCTTTGAGTTACAGCTTGTCCAGAGTGAGCAGTTGTACCATCCCAGCATAGGGACATCTATAGCCGTTACTATAATACAGCAGTTTTCAAGGTGTGAACGTATTGGAGGTGTCCAGGACACTCTCAGAGTGTCTTCCATGAAGGCAAAACTATTTCACAATAGTACTAAGACATTGTCTTTATGACTCAGTTTCAGTAGAGTTTTCCAGAGAGTGCATAATGTGTAATACAGCAACAGATTTAGTACTGAAGTAGATATGAAAACCCTGCTGTCTTTTATTAAATCAGACATTAAAGCGATTAGCAAAAATGTAAATGCAAGTTTTCAATAATATTTTTATTTGGAATATATTATTTTTATACAAATATGTTATAATTAATTAATAGGTCTATTAATAAATTTTTTCCACTCTCTTTTAAAATTTCTAATACAGTAAGTATTGATAAATACAACTCACATAAACAAATGGCATTTGGGGTCCTCAATCTTTAAAAGTATTATGTATGTTCTAGAACCCAAAAGTATATCTCCCAGTTACTGATAACAATCTCAGCATGTTTCCATACATAAAATGTCAACTGAAATTTCCTCGTTCAGCAAACAGATGTGAAGAATTTAGTGCTTATCCTTTCAGACATCTTTCTACTGAGTGCTTGCATACCTACAGTATATAATTTTGTATATATAGGATTATACTGTACTTTTTCTCTGAATTCTTATAAAATCCTAAGGTCTTTAAAAGGGCATAGGAATCATCTTATTTCATTCCCAACTCAATTCAAGAATCCTTTCTAAAACATTCACTGCCTAGTAGATTGTTCATTTTGGTTTTATAAACCCTAAATTGTCAGAAAATTATTCTTTCTGTTAAACAGAAATTTACCTTCTTATAAATCTCTGCATTGGTTCTAATTTCACTTTCAGTAGCTATGTAGAATCCATCTTACCTATCTTCACTGTGTCTCATCCTGGATATTTTCTTCTGACCTATCTTCCAATTCACTAATTCTTTTGTAAGCTGCATCTGAGTTTCTTTTAAACAGTATTCATTGAATTCTTATTTTCAGTTTTTGTTTAAACCTGTGAAATTCTTATCTATTTTTCTTACTTTTATAGTCCTCTATTAAAGTTTTCAGTTTTTAACTTGTAATCAGTAAGTACAGTCATTTCAGAGTTTCTGTTTGACGGGTTCATTATCTGGACCACTTTGGGCTACTTTCTGTTGTATAATTTCTGGTGGTTTTAATTTCTTGCTCCTCTCCTTATATTACTATTTTTTTTTATTGTGTTTGAGACTTTGTATTTGGAAAATTCTTTGTAGAAATAATTCGAGGTAGAGGCTAATTCATGTTTTCTTTTGGTAAGCACGTGACCACTGGCATACTAGAAGCGTCTTGAGCTAAGTTTAGGTATTTAGATGATTGGGGTATAAACCACAGTTCATTGCTCCGGCCTGTCTACCTCCTGTATACCCTAAACCTAGCTGCAGTCCTTTGGGTTCCAGACTTAATATGAAGAGATTTCACCAGGGCCATCTCACTTTATAGGGTCTAGATTCCAAGTTTTGTCCTCCAGCAATATCAAACATCAGACTCACCTCTCTGGGCTCTATTATCCCTTATGTCCTACCCTGGTAATTTTTCATTCTTTTGTTAGGGCATCAGTACTTTCAAGCACATTTTAAGGATATTTTTTGCCCATTCTAATTCTTCATGGGATGGTTGGTCCAAATTACTTAATCTCTTACTATCAGAAGCCCCTAAAACCTATTTAAACTCATACTAATATTTCTCTATCCTTCTGGATTGCTAGAGACACTGTTAGGAAGCAGAGATAACCCTGAAAGGGCATCCTCATAGACACATTTTACCATCTGTACCATATTTATCCATATGCTCTTTAAGAACACATGTTGAATGTATAATCTGTTATTGCATTTCATTTCAGACACAGTGAAGGTATTATCAAATTCAAATAAGCAGTTATTCTGTAGTCTTCATCTCATAATTTTGAAATGTTAAGATTAATAATGCAGTGCTACCCTTTTTATATATATATATTTATTAGCCAGGTTAGGCTAAGGCAGCAACCTACTAACAAATAACCCTCAGAATCTTAATGACATTCAATAATAGATTTCTTTTTCTCTTGCATTCTTTTTCTTCACTTGGTAGCTGAGGCCCTACTCCATCTTTTCTCCTGTCTGGGATCAACACCGAAGGGCAGTCCCAATCAGGGGTATGTTAGTTGCATTAAAGGGGTAAAGGCATGATGAAAGAACTACACAGTAGTTCCTACATCTCTTGCATCATCTCCCCGCACATTTCATTAGCTGAAGCTAATCATGTGGCCTGATAATAATCAGGTAGGAAGTACAGTCATTATTACAGAATGTATAATAGTTCCCCCACAGGAATGAACCCAGTAAGGAGGAGCAGTGAATACAATGTATCCCGTGGACCCATTTTCCATCCCAGGTTTATATTCTAGTCTTCTTGAAATATAGTCTAGTCTTCTTGAGATCAAGCTAATGGTCTTCTTGTAATTTGGGGTTATATCCTAAATTTATCATAAATTACACTAACAACAAAAAAGTCAAAACATGCTATTCTTTAAACCTTAAATTAAGGTAGAGAATGGGGTTTGTTTTAAAAGCCACTCACATTGCCCTTCTTTAAAACATTAATTCTGTGTGCATACAGTTTCTTTCACCTGGTGTTTCTCTAAATTCCTTTGCCCCACCTCTTTTCCCAGTAGTGATAATGGAATTTGTTTTTCAGGGAGTTAAATCTTTAATATTGACCTCTCAGTATTACAGCATAGCCCAGTTGTTTTCTGTTTTGTATTATACCTTCATTAGCACTAAATTTTTCATCCTAACTTTCCTAGGATTTTTATTTTTATGGTTTTTTTTTTAAAAAAACTTTAACATTTTTCCCATTTATTTGCACATCTTCTCTCTTCTTGATTGTTTCATTGTCCACCCACCAATGGGTCTCTTTTTATTCATCATATATGCTCTTAAATTCTAAACTCAGAGATTCTCAGTCCTCTTTTATAGTTAACAGTGTTTCTGTAGTTCTCCTATTACCATTCAAAATGTTTCTGTGATGTATTGGGATTTTCTTCAGTGTTAGAGGTTCTCTAACATGTCCTTTTATTTTCATGCATCAGACCGATTCCTACTATATTTTTATGGGTTCTCCTATAATTTTTTTCATGAGGAAAGTATTGAACAGCATCAAGATTTTATTATTCCTTCCTCTAAAATATAACATTTATTTAATAATGAGATGAAAATACAGGCTTTATGAGATACAATTCCTGTGTCAAAAAGCTGTAAGTGCTACCACTGTTTTGTGACCCCCTGAATGATGTCTGCTTTCTTTGTGTTAAATCTAATAGTAAATGATCCCAAAGAATATCATAAAATTTCCTGTCATTAGCTCTAGAAATGCCTTGATGAGTAACTTGTTTGATGGGATAAAAGCTTCAGTAAACTGATGTCCCCACCTGAGTGGTTAATTCCAAAATATTATTTGTCTAACACATTGTTGTCAATGACAACTGAATAAGAAGTTTTAGGAGCAGTTGGCTGTCCAACGATTGCAAATTTCAAGGCTATGCAAATTGTGCCAGTTCAGCCCAGCTCTTTTCTCTATTATCATATCAATTGAGTCAGTTCATAGTAGACAAAGCAAGGTTATGGGAACCACCTAGAGCATCATGCACCATTTAACATCAATGCAGCATACAAGAACATCTGCAACTTCAATCTTATTAACAGTGGAGAGAATGGAAGGCAATAAACAGCTTTCTTCACCATTTAATTGCAAAATAGTATTTCCTAATGTTTGCATTGTTTATCAACAGGAACTTCATCAATAATTGTATAATTATGGTTGCCTAGATTACATAGGCAACCCTCATGCATCTTGTCATTTATTACAGAGAGGTCTGAATTCAATCTGAATTTGAACACACAATTCAAGACTAATAATGTAAGTCCTTTGAAATGTGAGTTGTATAATATAGATAATTTGTGCAGTAAGAGAATGGCAGTTTATGATTCTTCAGTCACTTTGGGGATTAAGTTAACACAGAGAAGACTGAAAGGCAGTGAAAAATGAGGGGAAGCTACTAGTTAGATTCTAACATAGATCCATTGAACATGAAAGTAGGTTATGTGCTTTAGAATTAATCATGAGTAATTAGATGTTTGCTTTAGGCCAAAATTGAGCTGAATTAAAACAGAATTGTTATGCTGAAGTCTTCCTCTCAGTCTCTATATTTAAAGGGAGAAATGGCAGAAAGCTACAAGTATACTGAGAAAAAAAAACTGTGGTGGCCAAAGTTAGAAATTGTAAATGCAGAGGAAGACTTGACATATCTGTTCAGTGTTCGCCTTTGTTGCTTCTTGAAGCCATATAACATCACTATCCCTAACTAGCAAAATGTGAGTGTTTGTAGCAAGCAGCCAAGTGCATTCTTCAGGCTCTGCGGAAGCAGGGAGTTTCTTTTGGCACACACTGCAAAAAAGCCAAGAAAAATGAGAGGAAATAATATAAGTCCGGTAACAGTTATTGGTGTGGTCAGTGGGAGTTGTCTCATAATAAAACAGGAGCAGGAAAATGTGAAAAATAAGAGGTACATTTGAAGTAAGTCAGGCAAGGGACTGCTCTGAAAAGTTTGTATCTTTTAAACAAGAAAATCTCATAGTTTTACTTAGATTTATTTTGTATATGAGGAAAACCAGAAGCCTATTCATGAAATTAGGTCTGAAACATTTCAATATTTAGAATATTTTCTCCCCCTGATTAGCCTGTATTTATACCTTTAATAATTCTTCATTCATCTTCTAGCACTTCTTTTTAAAGATCGCATAAGGAAGAAAAAAAAATTGCTATAGTAAAGTATCTACAGAGTAGAAGAATATATAGAATTTTTGTCCCATTTTTTGGTTGTCTGGGTATAGTGAACATAACAGAAGCTTTCTTAACATGACAGTTGACCTATCATTTCCTCCACCTGAGGGATTCCAAGAACTGATGTGCTGGAGGTAATGCTTCAACATGTAATTACTTAACATTATGCCTAGAAACTTTTTTTTTTTTTAAGTTTTAAGTAGTTATAGCCTCTGCTATAAACTTTGAAAAAGTTCTAGCTCTGAAGAATGAGAGTGGAGATTTTATATACATGCATATATATATAGATATACATATACATGCATATCTGTATATATATATGTCTCTCACTTAAAATACCTCAGGGAAAACATTTGTCTATGCTGGGGCTTTGCATAAATGTGTAGTACCAATTCTGACACTTGCACACCTTTCCTTTAAAGAACTTATATGCAAACATTATTCAGGAACCTTTTCTAGGGGCTATTTATCAAAACTGCTATGATAATAACTTTGTCATAATGAGTCCTGGTCTCTGTTTAGGGAGTAATCGATAAAGTAAAAATTAATGTTCCATAATTCACATTACAATGCACATGTAATTATTTGAGATGAGGCAAACCCTATGCATTTAATTTACAACTATAATTAAGTAAACTCATTTGATACTAATTAGGTGAACCTAAAAGGAGCATAGGTTTGTGTATTTAATTGTACAATCAGCAACCAATTTCTGAAAAGCTTTCCTAGCTTGAGCTCAACATTGATCTTGGCCCACACTACAATTTTATCTTCCTGGACCTTCAGTAAATTACAAGGCATTGTGAATCATGGAAAATCTACTTGGTGGGTTAGCTTTTTTGGCAATTTGTGATTCACCATCTGAAAACAAGGGCTTATATATACTGGAGTTTTATATCTGTTAAAGTAGTACATCAAAAATGAAGGAGAAATTAAGATATTTCCAGTTAACAAAAGCTAGAGGACTTCATTACTGGTCAGTCAGTCAGTTCATTTGCTCAATTGTGTCCGACTCTTTTTTTGTGACCCCATGGACTGCTGCACACCAGGCTTCCCTGTCCATCACCAACTCCTGGAGTTTACTCAAACTCATGTCCATCAAGTGGGTGATACCAGCCAACCATCTCGGCCTCTGTCATCCCCTTCTCTTCCCGCCTTCAATCTTTGCCAGCATCAGGGTCTTTTCCAGTGAGTCTTTGCATCAGGTGGCCAAAGTATTGGAGTTTGTACTTCAGCACCAGTCCTTCCAATGAATATTCAGGACTTATTTCCTTTAGTATTGACTGGTTGGATCTCCTTGCAGTCCAAGGAACTCTCAAGAGTCTTCTTCAGCATCACAGTTCAAAAGCATCAATTCTTCGGCGCTCAGCTTTCTTCATTGTCCAACTCTCACATCCATACATGTCTACTGAAAAAACCATAGCTTTGAGTAGATAGACCTTTGTTGGCAATGTAATGTCTCTGCTTTTTAATATGCTGTCTAGATTGGTCATAACTTTCCTTCCAAGGAGCAAGCGTCTTTTGATTTCATGGCTGCAGTCACCATCTGCAATGATTTTGGAGCCCCCCTAAAATAAAGACTGTCACTGTTTCCATTGTTTCCCCATCTATTTGCCATGAAGCAATGGGACCGGATGCCATGATCTTAGTTTTCTGAATGTGGAGTTTTAAGCCAACTTTTTCATTCTCCTCTTTCACTTTCATCAAGAGGCTCTTTAGTTCCTCTTCACTTTCTGCCATAAGAGTGGTGTCATCTGCATATCTGAGGTTATTGATATTTCTCCTGGCAATCTTGATTCCAGCTTGTACTTTATCCAGCCCAGCATTTCTCATGATGTACTCTGCATGTAAGTTAAATAAGCAGGGTGGCAATATACAACCTTGACGTACTCCTTTCCTGATTTGGAACCAGTCTGTTGTTCCATGTCCAGTTCTAACTGTTGCTTCCTGAGCTGCATACAAATTTCTCAAGAGGCAGGTCAGATGGTCTGGTAATTCCATCTCCTTAAGAATTTTCCGGCCCCAGTAACTGAGCCGCCGCCAAGGACTCAGCAGCCTGCCCCCTCGCTTCCCGACGCTCCGTCCCCCCTGCCCGCCTTCTCCCGCCGCCGCCTTCCGCAGGCCGTTTCCACCAAGGAAAAGGAATCTTATCGTATGTCTGCTATCCAGAACCTCCACTCTTTCGACCCCTTTGCTGATGCAAGTAAGGGTGATGATCTGCTTCCTGCTGGCACTGAGGATTATATCCATATAAGAATTCAACAGAGAAATGGCAGGAAGACCCTTACTACTGTCCAAGGGATCGCTGATGATTACGATAAAAAGAAACTAGTGAAGGCATTTAAGAAGAAATTTGCCTGCAATGGTACTGTAATTTAGCATCCAGAATGTGGAGAAGTAATTCAGCTACAGGGTGACCAGCGCAAGAACATAACGCCAGTTCCTGTTGGAGATTGGACTGGCTAAGGACGACCAACTGAAGGTTCATGGGTTTTAAGTGCTTTTGGCTCACTGAAGCTTAAGTGAGGATTTCCTTGCAATGAGTAGAATTTCCCTTCTGTCCCTTGTCACAAGTTTAAAAACCTCACAGCTTGTATAATGTAACCATTTGGGGTCTGCTTTTAACTTGAACTAGTGTAACTCCTTCATGCAATAAACTGAAAAGAGCCCCCCCCCCAAAAAAAGAATTTTCCACCTTTTGTTGTGATCCACATAGTCAAAGGCTTTAGTGTAGTCAGTAATGCAGAAGTAGATGTTTTTCTGGAACTCTCTTGCTTTTTCGATGATCCAACGGATGTCATTGATGGTAGACCTGCCCTGTAAGAAATCCTTCAGGCTGAAATGAAAGGATGCTGGACAGTACTCAAAGCCATGTAAAGAAATAATTCCAGTAAAGGTAGTTACATAGGTGAATAGCCAGTGTTCTTGTATTTTGGGTGTCTAACTCCTGTTTTATTTCATACGTGATTTTAAAGACAATACATTTAACGGTAATTATAAATATATGTTAATGGACACATCTGCATAAAGATGCAATTTATAGCACCATCATAATGGGGAAAAGGAACAATATGAAAGCATAGGTTTTGTGTGTTGTTGAAACTAATTTGGTTTTGATTCAGATTAGATTGTTATATATTTAGAATGTTAATTGTAATCCCTGTGGTACCCACTAAGAAAATATTTGAGGAATACAGAAGTTTCCTCTATTTTATTAAAATAGTATCTAAAAATTAGTTCATGAGAAAATACATTTGTTTGCTAGCTTAGCTTAATTCTACCATTAGTCAATCACCAAATATTTATTATGTACCTAATAATGGGTTTCTGCTACATTTCAATAATTATCTCCATTTCTTCCCACTAAATATGGAAACATATAATCAAGAAAGACTTGTTATATGATGTCTAGAGTGACTTCATAGAATTGGAATATGCTAGATAAAATGTTCACATTTTCTTTCTTTTTAAAAAAATTTTTTTTGTCTCTGCTGGTGTCTTCATTGCTGTGCACGGGCTTTCTCAAGTTCAGCAGGTGGGGGCTACTCTCTAGTTGCAGTGTGTGGGCTTCTCATTGCGGTGGCTTCTCTTCTTGCAGAGCACAGGCTCTAGGGTGCCTGGGCTTCAGTAGTTGTAGCTCTTGGGCTTAGATGCCTCATGGCATACAGGATCTTTTCAACGAGGAGTTGAACCTGTGTGCCATCCATTAGTAGGTGGATTCTTAACCACTGGACTGCTAGGGAAGCTCTTCACATTTTCATATTTCTTAATGGCATTTATTCTGTAAAGAATGTGAAAATTTGTGCCCATGACTTTCCCTGAGGGTGTTAAAGATGTTTCTGTCTGCATACCTTTCAAACCAGGGTACCTGGATGTAGGTAGAAGACACCTATATGATCCAGTATGTGTTTCCTTCACTCTCAAAGTATTAAGGGTATTGACATCACTATCAAAACATGTGAACTGTAGCCACAGAAGCTCATATTCTAAGCTTTCAGAATGTGCTTCATGCTAAACATGAAGGCTTTTCCCTTTTCTTATCAGCTACTACTATGGTAAAATAAAAACTAAACTGCTGATGCAAATGTTGCTCACAGAGAACATTTTCTTAACATTATCTCAAATGTGCTGTTAAAATAAGTGAATAAATTCATACCTGGCCTGTTGATGCTTCTTTATTTCTTTGGGAATACTAGTGCAATTTGTCAGTATTTAAAACAGAGACTTTTTTTTTTTTTAATAGCCAGGCCTAAATTTCTTCTGTCCAGATGTAACCAATGTCAGGAAGTCACACCCCACACAATTAAGGACACCAGCCTTGCAGCACTGACATCTGCAGCCTGGCCAGTCTGTATCTTGTGTATGGGTCATCTGAGGAAGTATAAGTGGTACTGTGGACTGTAAACAGACCAAGTCTAGCAGGTACCATTTACATAAACTAGAGTGTCAATAGTATCCTCTGAAGCTGTACAAGATGGTTTTCTTAAATTGAATTATCTCTCATCTTCTTCCAATCTCAGAAAGATGCTGAGTTTTGGGGTGGGGGTGGTTTATGCTGGGTTTTGGGGTGGGGGCGGTTTATGTATCATTTGAAGAACTATCTAGTAGTTCAACATAACTAGCAGAGTATAAAGAGTTGACACCCAGTGGCTTCTATTCTATCCTCTCATGGTGAAAATTATTTGGTGACTTCAGAAGAGTAATAGACATTTAGAATGACACTTTGGACAGGAAAATGGAAGCAGCAACTAAGGATTATTAGTAGAACCAGTTCTGAGAGGAATTAGCAGTAATCAGCTCAGTATTAGATGACAGACACCAGCCTGTTTGGAAAGAGGGTCTTTATCGTTTTTTAATAGGGTTGTGCCATTCTTTTTAATCTACTTATAGGTATGAGTGTGATCTTTAAACTATTCCTGCAACTTTTCAAAAATCTGATGCTACAAATTCTGTTTGTAAAGAATACTAAGGAGTACAACTAAGCTTAAAAAGCAATACAAAATATTGTAATTGAGAGGTTTTCTTCAAACAGGTAATTAACCATACATTTATACATTTTAATCTACTTTTAAGTGCCAGAGAGATTGGTAAATACCTCAATAAAGAAAAGTGTTCTGTTTAAATTGGATAAAATCATTGCTTACTAGTGTTTATCGCTGTACTCCAAGTAGTCAAGTGATCTGTGAATCCAGTTTGGTTTATTGGACAGTAAATAGTACTCATAACTTTCATCAGTGTTTGTCAGGGAGCCCTCTGAAATTCACTCCATACTTTGAGGAAGTTTAATTTCACTGTATAGTATAAACTTTATTTTTTTTTGTTTTCTTTTAAACCTATGACGTTACCTTAAAGCATTATCATCCCTGCAAACCAGATTGCACTAAACATTAGTGATATTTCGTTAATGCTTTCTTGCTCTAAGATTTCTTAATCCATAGGATAAAAAGGGAGCCATTGGTTCCCTCGTAGCTGATGCAGCTTTTCCTTTGCAAATGTAACAACATTTGCCATGGCTGCTATAAGCAATTCAAAGAGAAAATCTTACCAATAGAAAGCTTATGATTAGAGGTAGTGGACTCTGTAGCATCTTCATTGATAATAGAGAATAGCTTGGTACATGTATATCCATTTGAAAATCTTTACTGTTGTACTCAGAAAGAAATACATGGTTTTGGAAAGGGGTCCATTTAGAATACCAGTAGTGTCCTGTATCCCACTAATGCAGTGATTAGGACTAAACCACAAGAAAAGAAGGATGGGAAGGATGGAGGGAGGGAGAAAGCCATTTGATTGCTCAGTTTTTTCCATAACACTGCTCAGTTCAGTTCACTTGCTCAGTCATGTCCGACTCTTCACGATCCCATAGACTGCAGCACACCAGGCTTCCCTGTTCATCACCAACTCCCGGAACTTGCTCAAACTCACGTCTATCATGTCAGTGATGCCATCCAACCATCTCATCCTCTGTCGTCCCCTTCTCCTCCTGCCTTCAGTCTTTCCCAGCATCGGGGTCTTTTCCAGTGAGTCATTTCTTCACATCAGGTGGCCAGAGTATTGGAGCTTCAGCATCAGGCCTTCCAATAAATATTCAGGACTGATTTCCTTTAGGATTGACTCCCTGCATTCCAAGGGACTCTCAAGGGTCTTCTCCAACACCACAGTTCCAAAGCATCCATTTTCGGCACTCAGCTTTCTTTTTAGTCCAGCTCTGACATCCATAGATGACTCCTGGAAAAACCATACCTTTGACTATCCGGACCTTTGTTGGCAAAGTAATGCTTTTTCATATGTTGTCTAGGTTGGTCATAGCTTTTCTTCCAAGGAGCAAGCATCTTTTGATTTCAGGGCTGCAGTGACTATCTGCAGTGATTTTGGAGCCCAAGAAAATAAAGTCTGTCACAGTTTCCCTTGTTTCCCCATCTGTTTGCCATGAAGTGGTGGGACCGGATGCCATGATTTTTGTGTTTTTGAACATTGAGTTTTAAGCCAGTTTTTTCACCCTCCTCTTTCACTTTCATCAAGAGGCTCTTTAGTTCCTCTTAGCTTTCTGCCATAAGGAAGGTGTCATCTGTGTTTCTGAGGTTACTGATATTTCTCCCAGCAGTCTTGATTCCAGCATGTGCTTCATCCAGCCTGGCTTATTCTGCATGTAAGTTAAATAAGCAGGCTAACAATATACAGCCTTGATGTACTCCTTTCCCAATTTGGAACCAGTCTATTGTTCCATGTCCAGTTCTAACTGTTGCTTCCTGACCTGTATACAGATTTCTCAGGAGGCAGGTCAGGTGGTCTGGTAATTCCATCTCCCTAAGAATTTTCCACCATTTGTTGTGATCCACACAGTCAAAGGCTTTGGTGTAGTCAATAAAACAGAAGTAGATGTTTTTCTGGAACTCTATTGCTTTTTCTGTGATCTAATGGATGTTGGCAATTTGATCTCTGGTTCCTTTGCCTTTTCAAAATCCAGCTTGAACATCTGGAAGTTCACAGTTCACGTACTGTTGAAGCCTCGCTTGGAGAATTTTGAGCATTACCTTGATAGCGTGTGAGATGAGTGCAGTTGTGCAAGTAGTTTGAACATTCTTTGGCATTGCCTTTCTTTGGGATTGGAATGAAAACTGACCTTTTCCAGTCCTGTGGCCACTGCTGGGTTTTCCAAATTTGCTGGCATATTGAGTGCAGCACTTTCACAGCATCATCTTTTAGGATTTGAAATAGCTCAACGGAAATCCATCACCTCCACTAGCTCTGTTCATAGTGATGCTTCCTAAGGTCCACTTAACTTCAGACTCCAGGATCTGGCTCTAGGTGAGTGATCACACCATCGTGGTTACCTGGGTCACTGAGATCTTTTTATAGTTCTTCTATGTATTCTTGCCACCTCTTCTTAATATCTTCTGCTTCTGCTAGGTCCATACTGTTTCTATCCTTTATTGTGCCCATCTTTGCATGAAATATTCCCTTGGTATCTCTAATTTTCTTGAAGAGATCTCTAGTCTTTCCCATTCTATTGCTTTCCTCTATTTCTTTGCATTGATTACTAAGGAAGTCTTTCTTATCTCTCCTTTCTATTCTTTGCAACTCTGCATTCAATTCCTTTTCTCCTTTGCCTTCCTTTCGATTCTCTTCTTTTCTCAGCTATTTGTAAGGCCTCCTCAAACAACCAGTTTTTGTTTTTGCATTTCTTTCTCTTGGGGATGGTCTTGATCACTGCCTCTTCATCACTACTTCACCTCTAATATCACTTTGGCCCATTATGGCTCCAAGCCCCCTTGTCATGGATGCCTGTCTTGATCAATCTCACCTAATTATAAGGATGAGTTGCTCAGCAAGAGAGAGAAGGGGAAGGGAGGGGTGCGTCTTGAATTAAGTTTTTAAGAATAAGTGGGGTTTGCCAATCAAAGGTAGATAAAGCACACTTCAGATAGGGAACTTATATATGAGCTATGGGGTATAGAAAAATAATTCTACAAGTTTGTATTTTTTCCAGAATATTACTAAATAGTTGCATCACATTTTGTTGAACAAACTTTCTTCTCCCAGTGTACAATGGCAACTTCTACCTTTATCATATTTTAATATATATGTGGGTATATTTATTTCAGTCCATTTGGGCTGGTATAACAAAATACCACACATGGAGGGTAACCAAGCTTGTTACAACCCAGGTCCTCTGTATTGAGTATTCTACCTCTGATGTGGCTACTTCTTGCTACTGAAGTCTCAATTTAATCATCACCTCCTCAGTGAGGAGGTAACACCCATCTAGATTAACTCTCTGCCTCAGTCATACTTTTTCATCCTGTTTGTTTCCTTAATGTCATTTATTGTTATTTCAAATTATCTTCTTCATTTTTGTGTTATTTATATATTATCTATCCTCACTAGAATGTCGATCCTGTGAGAACACGGTTTTTGTTTGTCCCATTCTCATCTGTATTCTCCCTCTCTAACAAAGGTCCCGATAGATGATAAGCTCTTAATAAGTATTTGTTGAGTAAAGTAGATGAAAAAAATAATAATAAAGTAGCTGAGCCAAAACCAGACTCAAACAGTGTATCCTTTGAGTCCTAATGCAGTATATGGAATGCCATCATTCCATTTATTCTGCCTTTCATGAAAGCACTTATATATTTGAAACTACAATAAGAATGATGTTCAGAATAATAAGATTAACATGTGCTATAATATTCTCAATTATCAAAGAAAATTTTCATTTGAATTCAATAAACTAAACTAATTAAAGCAGGGATGTCATGGTATGTTATTATATTAGTACATTTAGAAAGATTTCCAACTAAAGAGACTTTCTGCTTTTTCTTTAATCAGAAAATTAAATTAGCCCAGAGTTCTTCATTCCCCCAAAAGTCTCTGTTAATTAGGATTGTTCTATAAATCTATATTATTAGCAGAATTTGTCATCTGTTTCATTATCCTGTTTATTAGAGCAGTCTGAGCAGGGTGTCTTTGCTCATATCCTGGTTTGTGTATCACAGTGAAAAGAAAAATTATTTCCTAGATACTCTCTTTTTTTTCCTATTCTGTGACACAGGCATATTTCATGCTGTTTGTTTAACAACTTAATTTCCTTGTGTCAGTTCCCAGTATAAAGTAGGAATGATATTATTGACTTGGCTATTAAGTCAAATAATTAAATTAGAGTCTACTTAAAAGCATTAGTGCTTTGAAACATTGTGATAACTGAAGATTGAAAACAACCTAAAAGTCCATCAGTAAAGGACTGTTTAAAGTATAGTATATCCATTTAATGGATTATTATGCAGTCATAAAAAATAATGGGGACATTCTCTGCTTACCAACATAGAAAGATCTCCTAGTGAAAAAAACATGGTCCAGGGCAGGCTTCATAGTGTTATTCTTTCGTTGTTGTTGTTTAAAATAAGAAGAAGAAAAATAACTATGTATTTTGCTTGTATATACATAGAGAAATTATGGAAAGATATACAGGGAAACAAAAACAGTGATAACCAGATTGGAAAATAGTAGGACTAGAAACGGGAAATGGGACAGACTAGGGAGTGGAATTTATACCATGTCTTTCTTTTTATAGATTAATATTTGGAGTCTATAGGTTATATATTACCTGTAGTAAAAATTGAAAGGTTAACTTAAAAAAAAAACAACCCATAGCTAAAAGCTATGTTTCTGGACTGCATCTTATAGGATTAAAAAAAAGTGCTATAAAAAACATTAAGGGACTTCCCTGGTGGTCCAGTGACTAAGACTCTGTGCTCCCAAGGCCAGGGGCCCAGATTTGATCCCTGCGCAGGGAACTGGATCCCGCATGCCACAGCTAAGAGTTTGCATGCCACAACTAAAGATCGATCCTGAGTGCTGCAACTAAGACCTGGTGCAGCCAAAAAAAAAAAAGAAGCCTATTAGGACAGTTAATAAAATTCAATTATGAAATACAGGTTAGAGGAAATAACAATACTAAGTTTTTTAATTTGTCAACTATACCATGGTTACCTAAAAGAATATATTTGTTCTTAGGAAATATACACTGAATTACTAAGGAATAAAGGACATGATATATGAAACTTATGTTCAAATGACCTGAAAGAATAAATAAAAATATGTATGTGTTTATACATACATATCAGAGGATTGATAAATTGTGACAAAATGAAAAACTGATAGATCTGAATAAACATTCTCTGTAAACAGTAGTGCTTATCACTTTCTGGTGAAATTTTTGCCATCAGTTTCCAGTTTTTTCCATGACTGGTAATGCTCGTCAGAGGCAGTGGCAGAAGTGGTGACTGATTATAGTCTACATTATGGCTGAAAATCATCTGCCTGTCTACGTCTTATCTTGCTTTCTATCTTTTTCAGTTGTATCTTCACTGCAACTTAGAGGTGACATTTGTGATACAGTGACAACACATGGCATTTTAATATACCTTGAACAAAATTTCCTAAGGATATTAACTGTCTTGGGACTTTGTGTATAGTGCTAAAATATATAGTTCATTTTGTAGTGGTAAAGCTGCAGGAACATTTAGTCAGGTTGTGTGGCATTGAGTGACTGAATTTGTATTATTATTTTTGAGTTAGATACTTTGGCATTTGTATGAACTACCATCTCTACTATAAATGACTTAACATTATAGTTGATTCTAGCCAGACTGGCCTCTTAAGTGCTTGAGAAGTAAGGCATATATCACAGTAAAGTGAGGAGTAAATTATCTGCTTGTATAAACTGTCCAGAGAATGTTTGATTTTTATTGCTTTATATTTTAAGTATGTTAAATTTGATTGTTCTGAGTGAAGATACCCTAAGGTCTTATCTAATAAATGACACTGACACTAAACAAATCTGGTATCAACTGAATTGTTAGTGTTTGTTGCCTGTCTGTTTAGGGAAGCACATGATTTTGTGCTATTGTAGAAGTCTAGAAAATAGGAATAATAATAATTCCCATGGGATGGGGAGGGAGATGGAAGGGAGGTTCAAAAGGGAGGGGATATATGTATACCTATGGCTCATTCATGTTGAGGTTTGACAGAAAACAACATAATTCTGTAAAGCAATTATCCTTCAATTAAAAATAAATTGATTAAAAATAATAATAATTCCCAGCCCTTTCCCTTCTCACTTTATAAAAAAAATTGGGAGGAATTGAGAGACAGTAGCACTTAAGCTCTTAAGTAGTACTTGATCAGAACTAACAGTGTCATTTTTCTATAACTAAGGCAAATGGCTTTTTTTTTTTTTTTACTACTTTTCCCACAGCTACTCCAGACCCATTTCACACCTTTGAAAACTAGGTCCCGGTAAAAGCAATGTGAATTTCTTGGGCCTCATTAGCTGAATAATACCCATGCATATAAATGGGTCTTCAGATTTAGTTAAGTACTTTATATTTTCATGCAATAAGTTGACTAGATGGCTATGAAATAGATCATGCTGGCAAATACCATTTACTTAGTTTTTGGATTTTTTTAAAAATAGTTCTGTAAAACAGCTTAGATCGTTGTATTTCAAAATAAGAATTTACTGAAAATATAATTGAATATTATTGAACATTGCTTAATCCCTTTTCAATAATTTGAAACACCATATAAGGTCTTGGAGTTTTGGGGGTTATTATTTTGAAAAGAGATCTCATAATACAGGTCTCTGTATGCAGCAGATAAAAGATTCCCAGGTGGCTCAGTGGTGAAGAATCTACCTACCAGTGCAGGAGATGCAGGTTCAGTGCTTGGGTCGGGAAGATCCTCTAGAGGAGGAAATGGCAACCCACGCCATTATTCTTGCCCAGAATATCCCATGGACAGAGAAGCCTGGTGGGCTGTATATTCTGTGGGGCCGCAAATAGTCGGACATAACTGAGCAACTGAGCGTACACGGAGCAGCAGATACTAGAGCCTGGACTACGTCTATACCAGTTTATGACCACTCTTTATACATTCTTAATATTCCTATATATTTACTTATATTGATAAGTACAAAAGGTAGAAAATATTTCTACTTTGTTTCAGGAAATTGAACTTCACTTGACACCTAAGGATAAAAGATTTTAAGAATCTACACATACATCCAAAAAAAAGTATAGTAAAATTTCATTCGCTTAGAATTTTTCCTAATGTAGAACAAAAGTCGTGATCCTTAAGAACATAATTCAGATAAACTCTTCTATTGTGAATTAGGTTTTATTCATAAAGATTTATCCAATTAAAAATCAATAACTTATTTAAACAGGAAATCAAGGAGTTATATCTAATTGTGGCTTACTTACCATTTATTGATAATTATTTTCAAATCTCTAATCCAGTGATTAATTCTTATATTAATTCTTCTATTACCTAAAATGTTTTATAGACATGTTACATTATTACATAATATAACCCTATTATGAATTGTAATGGTGTCATTAACTTAGCTCGTTTTACTTGTTTAGTGCCTGTTTGTTCTAGTTTATAATTGTTAATTCCCTTTATAGTAGGACTTGTACTTGGAAGTAATAAAATCAGATTTCTTTATAAATATTTATGGTACAGACCTTTCCATAAACCAGACTGTAGCCCTTTCCTTTCCTAATTATTTCCAATAAACTCTACTTGTATCTCTTTTTTTGGCCTGTGTAGCAGTCTATACTGCATACTCCCTAGGAAATTTAATCCTGGATATTTATGCCTTAACTTCCAATTAGTCAAAACCTTGTCAACTTCATGTATGTCTCTTGTTATAACGTGTGGAAAGGTAGTGCTTAGAGTTTTTAGATAGATACGTCTAACATGGAGTCTTCTTAGCATCTGTAGTCACAGGGATCACTAAGTGAATGAGTCCTGTTCTCGAGTATCAGTCTTTCCAGGAGAATCTTTTTTTCATTATCTTATCTGTGTTTATCTCTTGCTGAATGTATCCATTAGTAGGAGGTAGCAAAAAGCAGGCAGAACATGCTTTTTGAAAGTCTTAAGTTCTTCATTAAGACCTTAAAGTTTCCAAGATCTCCTTTTCTCTCCTTCTTCATCTTAGGTGAGATTGAAGGTTACCAATTTTTGGCCACATCTGTCACCAGAAAGGATGCAAGTTTGTGGTTTGAGAAGTTCCAGACACCAATAAAAAGCACTATTGAATCTTTTACAAATGTCCTGTCGGCCAGATTTCATTATAAATACAGTAGTTTCCCATACCTGCAGGGGGGTATGTTCCAACAAATTGGATTCCTGAAACTGCATGGTAGCAGACCCTATATATACTATGTTTTTTATCCCTATACATACATAACTACGATAAAGTTTAATTTATAAATTAGGCATAGTAAGAGATTTACAACAATGACTAATAATAAAATATAATAGTTATAATCTGTAATAAAAATTATGGTATGGGAATTGCCTGGTGGTCTAGTGATTAAGACTCCAGGCTTCCACTGCAGGAAACCCACATTAGATCCCTGGTTGGAGAAATAAGATCCCATAAGCCTCACAGCACAACCAAAAAAAAAAAAATATATATATATATATGAATATGGTCTTTTTCTCTTTCTCAAAGTTATCTTATTGTACTGTATTCACCCTACTTATGATGACAGGAAATGATTCAGTGCCTGTGTGATGAAATGAAGTGAGATGAATGACACATTCATTCATGTGATGTATTATTAAGCTAACATTGACCTTCTGATGATAACGTCAGAAGGAAGATATCGAGCCATGATGTCAGTGGTTGGGTGTCAGCAGCAGATGTTGTCCATGATTGGGGATCCTGATAGTTGAAGGGTATTTGTTTTTGTGTTTGTTTCACTGAAATCTTTTAGAAGAACATGGTAATTGGAAGTTGTCTCTTTTTAACACATCAAAGTTTTGCTGCCATGGTGGAATCCTTCAATGATAATAAGGGTAACTTTAATACTGCATTCCATCCATGAATCTTGTTCTCTAATTTTGTCCTTTAAAATCTGTGCAGTCTGAAAGACTTCAGCAAATTTTGGTATCGTCTGAATTGCTGGTTCTGTTTCACTTTTTCTTCGTAATCTTTCTCTGTTGATGACTCAACAACTTCTTACAGTTTCTCATCTATTAACACTTCTTTCTCCATAGTTTCCAATGCGGTCTGCTTCTTCATCAAGCATGTTGGCAAATCCTTCTTACTGTGTGAATGATTTTCCTAACTTTTCTGTTGATTCCCAGGAAGCCTTTAAAATCATTCATGACTGCAGGCCTTTACAATTTCTAGTTTAATTAATCTGCTGCAGCTTTGATGAATATTATTGTGTCTGTAACAGTGAATAATTTCCAGTATGGCACTGTGTCTAGATTGGAGTCTGCATCAATTGCTGATCGAATGTTATCAAGTACCAGGAAAGTGTATGTGGCCTTGACAAACTGAATGATGCCCTGGTCAAGGAGTTGAATCAGTGAAGTTGTATTTGAAGTTGTAAACTTCCAGCCTCAAACATTTTCATGTTTATAACAATTCAGGTTGACCAGGTGTGTTATCCATTAATAATAGGACTTTAAATTCCAACCTATCCTCTTGCAAATATTTTTTCACTTCTGGGATGAAACATTAGTAAAAAACCATCCAATAAATGAGGTGACTGTCACTCCTGCTTTCTGACAGTTTTTGAGAGCAAGTGGGTTCTTTTCTCCACACACTACACGTTACTCTGGGCTTTATCACATGCCCTGCAGTGTTGCCACATAGTACCAGAGTTCATCTGTCCTTCCATGCTTTATACCCTGGTACCTTCTTTGCACTTTTATGAATGTAGCTTCTATTGGGCATCTTCTTCCAGAAGAGCCCAGCTTCATTGCCACTGAAGACTTGCTTTTATGGTATCCTTTCTCCTTAATCAGTTCCAACACTGTCAGGAATGTGGCAGTAACTTCTTTATCAGCAGACGCAGCCTCTCCAATAATTTTTATATTTTTCAGTCTAGATCTGTTCCTTAATCTGTGTAACCATCCTTTGTGTGTGGGTGTGATCACTCAGTCATGTCTGTAACTTTTATAGTTTGAGGTACAACATCAAATCTAGCACAGATTTTCTTTTTCCTTCTTCACAATTTCACAGATAGAAAATTCATTCTTACTGTAGATCTTAGAAACCTTTTCACTTAAACAAAGTACTTCATGGCTTCTTTTTGGCATATTCAAATCTCCAGCATCGCTACTCTTGTACTTTGGGGCCATTAATAAGTAAAATAAGAGTTACTTAAACATAAGCTCTGCAGTACAGTGATGGTCAGTCTGGTAACCGAGGGGGCTACTGAATGGCTTACGGGAGGCATACATCATACAAAGGGATGATTCACATCCAGGGCAGGATAAATTGGGACAGTTCTCAAAATGATATGGAACTTAAAATTTATGAATTGTTTATTTCTGGAATTTTCCATTAGACCTCAGCTGACCGCTGGTAACTAAAACCACAAAAAGCAAAACTGTGGATAAGAGAGACTACTGTAATGTCATTCCACTGTCATCTGCCAGGATTAAAGTAGTGTATTCGGTTACTCTGTAGTCAAAACAACCAAGCCCTAATCCAGACTGCTGTAAGAAAGAGCTCATTGCACTCTCCCTTTTGTTCTGCCCAGGCAGTCAGAGATAGCTTTTCCTTTTGTTGTTTGACTGGTAGTTTGGAGGAAATAGTGGCTCTTTTGTAAAAAGTAACCAGATTAGGTTATTTGTAATAAGACAACTATTATCAGTAATCCTTGCCATTGACATGAAGTATTATTCAGAATAGTAGTTATATTTTTATTGTGCCATTGTGATTTTCTATACAGAAACACCCAAGGTTCATTATTTCTATTTTTTAAATTTATAGCTCTTTAACTGTATCCAAGATTTCACTGCTGGGGCTCTGCTGGTGGCTCAGTGGTAGAAAATCTGCCTACCAATGTAAGAGACAAGGGTTTGAGTGTTCAATCCCTGGTCCGGGAAGATCTCCTGGAAAAGAAAATGGCAATCCACTCCAATGTTCTTGCCTGGAAAACCCCATGGACAGAGAAGTCTAGCAGGCTGTAGTCCATGGTGTTGCAAAGAGTCAGACATGACTAAGTGACTGAACAATAAGATTTCACTGGCAGGAATGTAGACCAGTCTTGATGTTTTATTAGAGATGCATGATATAGTACTTAAAAGCACTTTCTTTAGTTCATAGCTTCTGTTCATGTATTTTTACTGTCCAAAAAGTTACTGCTACTATTTGTAATCATTCCTTAAAAATGTGAACCACCCTCAGTATAACTCTTAACAAAACATATGGCATCTGTGTGCTGAAAATTACCAAAAGCACATTGCTTACAGTTGGCTTTTCACCTTGGTTCCCAAGGGCTCATGTACAGAATATGGACCTCATGTTCCATCTCTCTCTTTGAATGATGTAGGAGCTTTAAGCTTTCCTGGGTTAGTTTGTATATTGAGTATTACAAAGAGAAGTCATTCTGCATTGCTTTGGCTCTAATTGCAGAAAGTGAAGTCACCGCTTTTGCTGTCTTGGATCAAGACCAGAAAGAAATTGTTGATACCAATGGAGCTGGAGATGCATTTGTTGGAGGTACAGACTCATTTATATGATACTTACTTATAAGTTAAACATTTCCTTTAACCCTATCTCTGCCACATGGCCAAGATTTTTTAATGTAATAACTTGTAATTTCTTTTAAATAATTAACTCCTGATATTTTTTCCATATGCTTCTATCATTGTTATGAAGTGTATATTACTACAGAAAAATACATATTTTGTGCTTAAAGGTAATTTACTATTATGCTATATCCCAGTCATTTTCACAAGATTAATTGTGTCTGTCAGAATATTGCATAAACAAGCTGCATCAAGTATAGTACACAGTATATTCATAGCACTTCAAGCTGAAATGTTAACACATTGTTGTTCTTTAAAACAAGTTGTGAATATTAATAGTATGCTAATAACTAAGGATGATGTCTTTGGATTATATCCTTTGATTGTATCATCTCTTTCTAACACAATGGTTGGATGTTTATAAGAACTAAGTCTTTTTTGGAGTGAGTAGTCAAAAATAAAATCAAGAAAATCGGCAGAGTCTTGGCTTCCTGACTTAGGGATTCCCTGGTGGCTCAGACAGTAAAGGGCTGCCTGCAATGCCGGAGACCCCAGTTTGATCCCTGGGTCAGGAAGATTCCCCTGGAGAAGGAAATGGCAACCCACTCCAGTATTCTTACATGGAAAATCCCATGGACAGAGGAGCCTGGCAGGCTACAGTCCATAGGGATGCAAAGAGTCAGACACAGCTGAGCAACTTCACTTTCACTTGGCTTCCTGACTTAGGTTGATGTAAAATCTGATTCATAAG
This sequence comes from Odocoileus virginianus, assembly GCF_023699985.2. Lineage (NCBI taxonomy): Eukaryota > Metazoa > Chordata > Mammalia > Artiodactyla > Cervidae > Odocoileus > Odocoileus virginianus. The sequence goes on from NC_069680.1 coordinate 64,196,569, forward strand.
TTCTGAACTCCTTCTAGCTAAGTGTAGTTAAGCTAGGTTAAGATCTCTAGAAAGCTTTAGATTCCTGAGTGATAACCCGAAAGAGTCCCTCCTGATCTTTATTTCTCATAACATCAAGGAAAAAAGGTAAATGGAACTGACCCTTGTCCTTCTTTCCTTGGAGTATAATTTGAATTATGGGAAACTTATTTGAGATTATGTAATGGTTTTAACTTAGTATTGTTTAAAATATTTATATTCTTTTTATTTTAATGTTCTATTTCACTAGCATAAATTTTTCGTGTTTCCTTCTTTGAAACTTTTCATTACCAGTCTTAAACTGTTAACCATAAGACTGGTAGCATGCTGCTCGCTTCGGCAGCACATATACTAAAAGACTGGTAGTATGCACCATGCCCTGTTCTTTGAAAAGAGTACATGTGCATACAACAAATAATGTGCTACTTTGCTGTCATTCATGTATGTTTTATTTCTTTTCTCTGAAACTTTTCACCATTGATTAGAGTATTTTGCAGCTGTTTTTTCTATTCCTTGCTGCTTCAGAGGTCTAGTACCATGTAAAGTCTAATACTATGTAACCTAAGAACACCTTATCCACAATTAGGTCAAATTTTGTAATACATTAAGGAGACACTTTTGATTTCCTGGTTAAAAATTGGTTAAACCAGGAATCTTAGTACAGAATCTTATGAACTTATAACTTTTGTGTGTATTATTTAAGCATTTAAAAATACTTAAAGCAGTTGGAACTCTCTTTCTTTGATGTTTACTTTGGTACCTCCTGAGGCTACCGTAAATAAAATGTTGATGATATGATGATGGTGACCTAATTAGCCACTACTTCTGATCCTCAGGCCTCAGGTTTCCTAACCTTGCAAACAGCAATTCCATTATAAACCCCTAACCTCCTATAATGTTTCCAGTACAAGATAGGAATATGTAGACTTTCTGAGGAAGAGAAAAGTCATTCTTAGGATATAAAAGTAGGAACAGCCAGCTACCCATTTGTATTATGGTTAGAGCTATAAATGAACTATATCATCAAAGCACTTGGGCTCTTACAGGGTTTTCAGCCTGTTTATCTCATTTTTCTTACTCAGCCTTATTATATACTTATGGTTGGGGTACAGAGAGGTAAATATAAAGGAAAGAGTGTGGAACAGGGACCTGCAAACTTTTTTATCCTAAAGGGCCAGGTAGTAATTATGTTAGGCTTTGCAAACCATATACAGGCTATATTGCATATTCTTCTCATTTGTTTTCTTGCTTGTTTCTTGTTTTGTTTTTTCATTTTTTACAGTAGTCTAAAAATGTGAAAACCTTTCTTTGCTCTCCAACTGTATAAAAACGGACCACAGTCTGGGTTTGACCCTTAGGCTATGGTTTGCCAACCCCTTTTTGTACTATGTTGGCAGCTTCCTCACTTGATTCACTTTCATCATACCCTGGATTTCACCACAGAGTGTTGAAATCAATATAGAGAAAGTGGAAAGCAGGCTGAAACTAGGCAGAACTTTACTGGTAAAACCTCAATTTAGTTCAGTTCAGTCGCTCAGTCGTGTCTGACTCTTTGCAACCCCATGAACCGCAGCACTCCAGGCCTCCCTGTCCATCACCAACTCCCAGAGTCTACCCAAACCCATGTCCATTGAGTCGGTGATGCCATCCAACCATCTCATCCTCTGTCATCCCCTTCTCCTCCTGCCCTCAATCTTTCCCAGCATCAGGGTCTTTTCAAATGAGTCAGCTCTTCGCATGAGGTGGCCAAAGTATTGGAGTTTCAGCTTCAACATGAGTCCTTCCAATGAACACCCAGGATTGATCTTTAGGATGGACTGGTTGGATTTCCTTGCAGTCCAAGGGACTCTCAAGAGTCTTCTCCAACACCACAGTTAAAAAGCATCAATTCTTCCACACTCAGCTTTCTTTATAGTCCAACTCTCACATCCATACATGACCACTGGAAAAACCATAGCCTTGACTAGATGGACCTTTGTTGACAAAGTAAAGCCTCTGCTTTTTAATATGCTGTCTAGGTTGGTCATAACTTTTCTTCCAGGGAGTAAGCATCTTAATTTCATGGCTGTAATCACCATCTGCAGTGATTCTGGAGCCCAAAAAAATAAAGTCAGCCACTATTTCCACTGTTTCCCCATCTATTTGCCATGAAGTGATGGGACCGGATGCCATGATCTTAGTTTTCTGAATGTTGAGCTTTAAGCCAACTTTATCACTCTCCTCTTTCACTTTCATCAAGACGCTCTTTAGTTCTTCTTCACTTTCTGCCATAAGGGTGGTGTCATCTGCGTATCTCAATTAGGTAGCCATTTTTCTCATTTAACCCTACTCTCATTGCTTAACAAGATAATCAGATCCTGAAAGACTGAGTCATGCAATGAGATGTTGTTGTTGTTGTGTTAGTCGCTCAGTCGAGCCCGACTCTTCGCGACCTCATGGACTGCAGCCCACCAGGCACCTCTGTCCATGAGATTTTCCAGGCAAGGATACTGGAGTGGGTTGCCATTTCCTTCTCCAGGGGATCTTCCCAACCCAGGGATCAAACCCGGATCTCGTGCTCTGCAGGCAGATTCTTTACCGACTGAGCTATAATGTTATTTTAACAAAGAATACTAATGTTGGCTAGTTCAGCACATTCTGTTTACTTAAGTCAAGCTATACAGTAAAAGCAATAAGTAACACGTAGTGCCCCAAGCCAATCGATATCCTAGGCACTTTACATATATTAACTCATTTAATGTTCATAAAAGCTCCTGGAGGTAAGTTATATTTAACTCCATTTTACTGATGATAAAGCTGAGACACAGAAGGGTTGGGTAACTTGCCCAAAATCTCATAGCTAGAAAGTAGCAGAGATAGGCAGTATGAACTGTTCTGCTTCTGTAAACTTTTAGGGAAATCTCATCATTAGGACTCAGAACCACAGACCAGCCTTACTAACTAACTGGTTTTGCCGAAGAGAATTTTCCTGTCGTCTGCATAGATGACTTCATTTATTGAACAGGAGCTTTTATTATCTGATAGGATTCTGAAGGCAGTGGCACCCCACTCCAGTACTCTTGCCTGGAAAATCCCATGGATGGAGGAGCCTGGTAGGTTGCAGTCCATGGGGTCGCTAAGAGTTGGATACGACTGGGCGACTTTCACTTTCACTTTCCTTCATTGGAGAAGGAAATGGCAACCCACTCCAGTATTCTTGCCTGGAGAATCCCAGGGACGGGGGAGCCTGGTGGCCTGCCGTCTATGGGGTCGCACAGAGTCGGACACGACTGAAGCAACTTAGCAGCAGCAGGATTCTGAGAACTCCAGAGTAAGATTGTTGCAGAAAAGAAAGAAAAGGGGAAAGGGAAGAGAATCGAAGGACTGTAATCCCTGGTGAGTTTGAACCCGGAACTTTTTGCTAAGCAGTGGAATTGATGGCACTACAGAGATACTGAAAGACAGATCATAAACTTGCTTGGTCAGCATGGAATCAAATGGAAGGAGTTATATGAATCAACTGTTTAATAGCACCATGCTGGTGCATCTGTCTTACAATAGACATGGTCTTGTTAGTTTGAAAGTAAAAAATTCATTGGTTAAAATCCCCTACTTCCATCTCTATACCTGGGAAAGCATACTCCTTTGGCTTGAACATGAATCGAGAGGCAGTGGCAGCATTTGCATGTATTATGTAGTTTCTTTTTCTGTGCTTTATTGCCTGATTAATGTATCTCCTTTCTGATCGACACATTTTTATCTTTAGATGGTTAATATATTTCTCCTATTACTTTCAAGTTTTGCTGGCTTAAAAGCATTTCTTTCTTTTGTGAATTTGCATAACTGTATTCCAGTCCCAAGTTTAAGTTCTTAGATAAATGATGATTTACATATCCCAATACCAGAGTGCCATGTATTCTTATTAGCCACATAAGAGGTAAATGACTACATCATTGATGTATAATTTTAAAATGACTACCCCAAATGTCCATAAATTAAATTCATAGTTCCATCTCAGGGGTTTAGTGACAGTGACAGATACCTCTGACCTCTACAAGCATACCTCCTTGTTCTGTTTGTAGATCTTGAACATTTTCTTATGTGTCACTAGCCAGCCCTGATGGAACTGCGCTTTCCACATTCTCCCGCAAACGCCTAAGCACTACGATTGTACCCTTGAAAATGGAGACAATTCTATGATCTCTAAGCATGATTTCCTAATTTCCCAGGTCAGTAGAAAATTTCTTCCTGTTGTCCTGCTGTGCTTCGTCACAGCAGGTCTGCCTTTTCATTTGGAACCCTCTTTGTCACTGCCATAGTAACAAATGGAAACATTGAGAACATTTTGTGACAGGCAGTGTCATTGTTCCCAGTGAAATCTCTTCCCCTGTGTCTTCCCAGTAAATGAAACTGAGAAGAAAAATCATAACAAATAACATGAAAGGGGACCTAATCAATATGTTCCCAGTGGGCTGTCAATACCAGCTTGTGTTAATCTAATATGATTTAGTCATATGTTTCATGGCAGCTGTAGGAATATGGACTAGATCTGCTAATCATTTTTAGACTCAGTACATCTTTGACAGATTATACCCAAGCACATATATATTAATATAACTCTCAGATAAAAGACTAGAGACCTCACTCAAGGGCCAGCATTCTTAGGATTTCAAAAGCTTCATTAAATAATGGTTAAAAGCCATATATAGCTTAGAACAGTTTATTTTGAATGATAGTAGAGTAACTGTGCTGCCTTTAATATTTTTATTTTCAAATTTCTCATGACAGCTTTTGCAAGGAAAATGCATTTTCCTAAAAGATACTACCTACAACATGCAAATGACTTTTAAAGCTACTTAGCAATCACACTGTAAATAATTATCCTATTTCTCATCTAATAAAAAGGAGCATTAACTTCACTTTCTAATTTATGTTCAGAAAAGATGTTTTGTTTTTTAAAAAAGATTTGAGTTTCTAGAGCAGAGATACTACTTCCTTTTCAAGTAGTACCTGTCTATATTGCTGAAAAACCATAGGGAATCTAAATTATGTTTATATTTTCTTTTCTCACCTTGCTTTTTGTTCCCAAACATTTGTATTAATAGCTTACTGTCCCATTTTTCTAAATTGCCACTTCATTGTGCTATGCAAAGAAGTGGTACAGAATTCTTATGATTTTTTTTTTCTGCACCACCCCCTTCCTCAGAGGTCTAGAAAATAGCTTGGTGCATGTTGAATATATCATTTCTCACACTTCTTTACTCAAAAACCAAAACCTTCATATGACCCACTATATGCAGAAGATTTACTTGTGCATGGTAACCGAGAAGATTGCTGCATATTCCTACCATGTCCCACAGCAACAACAATCCCTTCTCTGTCTTTTACTTCCAGCAGGACATCTTTGGTGTTTAATTTCTTAAGCAGTTTCCCATAAAACCATTAAATGAGGTATAGAATACACTTGGCTATTTGTTGTTGTTCAGTTGCTCAGTTGTGTCTGACTCTTTGTGGTGCCATGAATGGCAGCACACCAGACTTGGTCATTAAGAATTTGAAATACAACACAGACATCAAATCAGGTTCATGCAATGGGGAAGGGAAAAGAGATTCACACCTTGCACAGTCCTGGGATTCTTCATGACATGCTATGCTGATGTTTCATGTCTAGAGATTTCAATAAGCTGACATTGGACCAGGACCAAATTTCATGAACCTGGCCAAAAATTATTTAAGCCTTTGTTTGTCTAAAGAGGCAAAGATGATCCTCAAGCCTTGACAAAAAAGAGAAATAACTTTCATTCACATGGGGTACAAGGCGATTTTAGGATAAAGTCTGAAATTTCTCATCATTACAAATGTTCCCTCAAAGATATAGTATCTTGGATGGCCTCCATAGGTAATGGAATTCAAAGGACTTTATCTTCTGGAGATTTGGATAATTTAGAGACAGACTGAGCCATGTAGGCTATCAGATCCTGAAACTTATTTATGAACCTTGTTATTGTTTAGTTACTAAGTCGTGTCCAACTCTTTTGTGACTCCAAAAAGAGTCTGGCAGGCTCCTCTCTCTGTGGGATTTCCTAGGCAGGAATACTGGAGTGGATTGCCATTTCCTTCTCCAGGGTATCTTTTACCACCCAGGGATCAAACCCACATCTCCTGCATTGCAGGTGGATTCTTTACCACTGAGTCACCTGGGAAGCCCAAAGATCAACCTTACATTTCCTGTATTTGAAGGCTGTTGAGAAATGCTTATTCTAAGGAAACAACATTGGTGTTTATAAGATTTCATTTGGTAGAAGAGGGCAGAAGAAATATCATAAGCAAAACTTTCTGAAGTTGATTTTCTTAGAAGTGTGACATGACAAAATATATGTGTGTAAGTTTTCCAGCCTTTAACATTTGTGAGTCAGATAGAACTAGTTTGAATCCAGTAGCAGTTCATGCTGCTGTTACATGGATTTGGTCAATTTTACCTACCTTATCTGTCTGATTCATACAGCCAGTATCAGTTAGGTTTTGCTGCGTAACACACCACCCTCAAAACTTAGTGACCTGAAAGAACAACCATTTATTTAGCTCCCCAAATCTGTGAATTGACAGCTGGGCCCAGGCTCAACTGGGCAGTTCCTCTAGTCTCAGAGGTTCAAGAGATGAAGTAATTTGCCCAAGGTCACAGTGAAAGCCAGGATTCAAACTTAAAGTTTGACTGCAAAGTTCTTAACTCTGATCATTTTGTTATACTCCATTCCATTAGTATATGCTCTTGTCTTCCCCTCCAAATGAGGAGAAATATCCAAAGTGCCTTTGTAACCACTAGTCTGTAGACTGAGGCCAGTCTACAGAGATTTCATCAGTCAATAGCAAAATGAAAAAAAAGGTAGGAGCAGTATAGTAAGTTTTCACAAAGCTAAATATATTCAATTGGAAATCTTGTCTCAGCGATGTTTGAATTTGTTACCATGTGCCTTTATTGGCTTTGTTATTAGTATAATCAAAATAAATGAAAGCACAGGTTGGTAGTACTAATGCTTAGCCTGGTCCACCTTGTGACTTAGCCAAAGCCTTAGCCATGGTGTATAAGTTACTAGAAACAACACCCATCGCTTCTCGGCCTTTTGGCTAAGATCAAGGATAGAAACAACGTCCAAACTATATGAAAATTTGTGTGAAGTCTAACCTCTGTTGTCAAATGGCTGTTTACTGTCAACAGAGGTGTGAATAAAACAAACAAAAATTTATCGACATGATCACTAAATTCACAGCTATTATCCCATCAGGTATGAGTTCCCAAACCTGGGGTATGAACATAGGTTCTTAATTTATTTTTCATTTAATTATCTAGTTTACATTGACATTTTATGAAGTTAAGATATGTACATTTTATTTCTAGCCCATGAAATAAATGGCAAATTAAAACCAGTCTCTGTCATCAAGTGCTCTTAGAATTTTAAAACCACCCTGCTGTGAAGAATTGTCAGTTGATCAAATACAGGTTTTTGAATTGAGTTAAATAGTAACAAAATTACTTATCTTGCATACAAATTAAAGCATAAATAATCTTACTATCATCTCCTTATTCCCACAGCTATGACTTTGTCCTGATGGGTCTTTTTGTTTTTAATTATTATTGCTTAAGATGTTAGTGCTGAAAGGGAGTCTTTTTTTAAATCATGTTTCCTGGTTTTCAAACTGTTTTCAATAGTGAAACCATGTTCAAATGAGGTCTTATCTGAATCAAGATGAGATTAGGTTAAACAAATCCCTCATTTGACCTTATCCGCATTTTATTTAGCAGTTCATTAAAGAGCTCCCTTGGATGGGTTGATATTAGTTATGAAAACCTAACATGATCTGTTAGAAAGCCCCCATTTGATGAATGAGGAAAGTGAGACCAAATAAAGGGAGTTAATTGCAAGTATGCAAGACTAGAAGCTAGATCTCCTAACTCATTAATTCATGATCCAATAATTACATATGTTCATAAGCCAAATGAAAGTTGTCAGTTAAGTAGGCCTTTTGGAGATATATAGGTCAAGAGTCAATACCCCAAATGGATAAAAGCCTTTGATGTAGTTTTTTTTGTTTTTGGCATGTGGGTATCCAAGATGTTAAAGCTTTCACAATAAACAGAAGCATGTGCTAAACTTTTATTTTGGGAACCACATCAAGAGCTCACAGGTTAGGTTTAGAATTCAGATTCTAATCTCATCATGCACATTTTTCTTACATAAGGAGTAATGATCATTACAGCAGTATTTTGAAAGGGTTTGGGGTGTAAGGGCACCTTATACAAGTAAAACATACTACTTTCTGGTACTCTTTAGGAGCTTCTTTTCTGAATTAGGAGCATTGAAAGGTTTTCTTGGTTTGGGATTTTTTTTTTTTTTTTTATAATTCAAAGGTAATATCCCACACCATGTTAATAGAATTTGACAAGTTTCCATTGTCAGACACCAGAGAGAGGAAATAAGTTATCCTCATTGTCACAGCACTGATCACTGCCTGTGTGTTACACCACACTGCTCGGTCGCTGTCTGTGTGTGGGAGAATGTACTGTGCTGAGCTATCATAAAGGAACCTGCGCTCTGAATTGACTTCCTGTCCTTGTCAGTCACTACACCATCTGACACCACTTAGGCTTTGGTTTTCATTATGCAAATATCTGCTAGGTCAGACCTTACCCTGACAGGCACAGTAGCTTTTAAAGTTATTTCAAAACTTAATGTTTGTTGATTTCCTTTTTCCAGAAAAATCTGTGTTTTTTAGCATATGAGTCACAAGTTGTTGTTTAAGTTCACGACTAGCTAGTAGTCAATATGAAGTCAAAACAAAATTTTACTAACTAAACTACATAGAAAATGAAAGAAAAAAAAAAGCTTATGTCTCAGGCTTTTTCAGCAGGGGGAAACCATTACTTTGTCACATCTGGGTAGTCTAAGCCAGCCAAATTGAAGTGGGAATTTCCTGCCATATGTTAGTTCTTTGAGCAACCTATGAACATCTAAAAGAGGGTATATGAGTTCTTGTTTGGTAGAGCTGTAGCCACTGTGGAGGCTTGCTCCTAATAGGTAGCAGACATTTTTATGTACTGCCACTCATCAGGAGGTTGTGTAGTCTGTCTATAGCTAACAGTGTTTGCTCTTGTTAAATACGTTAATTTGGAAGACCTAATTTGGAAGGTAGAACATCAGGTCTCAGATACTATGGCAGGAGTGAACACTGGGACCTCCCAAATTTGGGTGATAGTTTTGTTTCATTAATAAAAAGAAGGTAAGACTGAACCACCATGGGTATTTCAGATAACTTGAATTAGGTTATTTTATAAAGTCAGTGAAGACCAAAATAAGCCACTTAATATAAAGGAAAATAAAGATTCTGAAAAGGCAGAAGAAATATCAAGTATTTACATCAGCTTTCTATTCAGATGCACATGGGAATTAGGAAGTAAAAATTTCATTCAGAAGAGTTGTGCACAAAAGATAGAAATGCTTTATCCATTTGAAACAAGAGACATTTTTAAGGGGGAAAAAAAGTCTTTCCACATGATCTCACTGTTTTTGTTATCCTCTGTAAGGGAAAATATTGACATTTGCCAGACTGTTTGCTCCAGCTTTCTGATCTCCTGCAGTTTATTTTTATAACAACCTTATCGATGGGCCTCTTACCCAGCTCTCTAGGTTTAACTGAGTTGAGTCGATTTGTTACCACAGCTTCAAGTAGCTGTTACAGAACAAGCAAGACATCCTAATAAAGCTGTAAATGTGTTTACTCAAACAGAGTATTGATTTTACTTGGAGAGGGAGAAGCTGGTGCTTAGCACAGTGTCAGGGTGGATGAATTTCACTGCAGTTTTTCATTGTCATCTGTCATGGTTGTGAGACACTAAGTAAAGCCATCAGATAATAATTAGAAGGACCAGAAATTTAGCCCCTAAAATCAGTTAACTGCCTGGGAGTTTTGTAGCTTAATTAACTTTTATTTAAAATTTCCTCTAGTAATAATAATCAAGCACTTTTAATGGTGCTTTCAGACAGAGCAAGATTTCAAGGTTGTGACTTGTTAAATATATAAATTTAATGGCTAACTGTTTTTCAGACTTTTTTCATTCTTGTAATTTAACATTAGAACACAATGTAAGGAGACAGTGATCTGTACTCCTATCAACAGACATACGTAGTCTTTCTGAAAAATCAATTTTAAAGAAACAATAAAGCAATTATAAAGTAATTAAAACACATCCTATTAAGGAAAAAAATACCCAGTTAGGATCTTTAGTAAACCTAAATGGTTTTGTAGTGCAGCATGACCTAGACACATAAAACTGTAAATGCCATCCTTGTTTCTTAATACCTTCCTTCATTAAAGAAGAATCTAAAATATTCTAGCTTGCTATAAGTTAGTCGTTATCTTGAAGATAAAAGTTGATTGCACAACTGCAAAAAAGACAAGAGTCAGATTAAGAATTACTTACCTTCTATAAAAACTATATTAGCTACTGAATTTGATAAAAAGTAGTCATATAAACACTTTACTTGCCTCCTTGCAAATGACTAGAAAAAGTCACAGTTGAAATGAATTATACCTTGGATGATGAACACAAAACTGAAAATTTATCAAAAATAAGTTTCACCATTATATATTTTTAATTAGTCTTTTTCCCATTATCTACAGTCATTTATTTGCTGCCTTATAATAAACTCATGCTTTCTTGCACTACCGCCCAGCTTACCTAAAGGACTCATTAAAATGATGATATCTGAGGAATGACCATTTCTAAAGCCTAGGAGTAACAGACTCTGTCAAAAAAAACAGTGAAAGATATTGAAGGGTTTTCTTTGCCTTTGAAATGCTATGTAGTTATAAGCCAAATTCTACCCTGAGTTAAACTTTTAAACCTTGAAGTAGCAGGTTGTAAAATTTTGTTACGTAAGTGGGCACCACTAGAGCTTCTTCTTTTAATTTTTCAGAAGGTAGAGGAAGAAATTGGTTTTTCACAGTTGTATTTCCATCTTTATTCTTTGTTGAAATATTCAAATACAGAGGAAAAGGAAAGGATATAGACTTATGATTATAATATATCATTCTGTTTTTTATATTTCAAAATCCCTACAATACAGTAATTAATTTTGTTCTGTTCAGTTTTCTAGAGAATGATAGCTGTGTGAGGAAGCTTGTTGTCATGGAAGCAGGTAGTGGTGCAGGATCTAGTAGGGCAGCCATACTCTGGCTTCAAGGTTCTATCTCATCTGACTCTTTTGGTCAAAGGAACAGAAACCCATTTCATGTAGCTCAGAATAAGGATTGTTTTTTAAGGAAGCACATTAGCAGTAAAGGAGACATTATAACATAGTGGTTAAGACAGTGGGTCAAAAGACATGGATTTGAGTCCTGGTTCTGCCATTAACTAGTTGTGGGACTAGTTACTTGACATCTCTGAGCCTCAGTTTTCTCATCTATGAACAGAAGACAAAGTACCTATCTCATTTGGGTTATTGTAAAGTTTGAATGTAACAATGTTTACAAAGCACAATGCGTACTACTTAGTAAGGACTCATTAAGTGTTACCTGTCATAAAAGGAATCTCAGGCAAGAACCATGACTGGACAAATTTTTGCTGAGAATGGAGCCAGATGATGATTCTAGAATCCATCAGTCCTAGAGACCTCAGCAGCGGAAATCCATGGATCTTTACTCCAGTGCTTATACACTGCTGTTATTCAGCTTTGCTGTATGTCTGCTTCTTCCTTCTTGGTCTTTTTTTCCATTCTGGCTCCTAAAAGAGAACACTAGGTTAGCTCAATTCATTTTTTGTGCCATTTATAAATAGGACACTGGAAGAACATCTTGGGTCAGATGTCTTGGCCTTGGTCCAGGGGTTGATTTGTATGCTCAAAATACATCAACTGACCCCCTCAACAATGCTGAAGGTGAAGCAGTTTTTCTTGAAAGGGTAATGGATGGAGCCTTTAAAGGGCTGTATGTACATGTATGTTTGCATGCCTTGTCTTTACCCTTTTTCTCATACTTAGAGTTCTGAAAATGTTCCCTACAGCATGATCCATCTATCACACAACACATGGAACATCAAATACCTTATATCTTAAGCTAGAAATCTAGGGATCATACTCAATACTTTACTTTCTCTATGTTCAAACCTTCAGTGAGTTCTTTTGACTCAGTTTTAAGGATATATCTCATATCAACTTATCTCAAATCCATCTGTTTTTCTGCTTTATCAGATCTACCACTTTAATTCAGGCCTTTTTTTTACTTTCTACAGTAGCTTCCTATGTGGTTAGTCTCTCAGTCGTGTCCAACTCTTTGTGACCCCATGCATTGTAGCCCTCCAGGCTCCTCTGTCCATGGGATTCTCCAGGGAAGAATACTAGAGTGGGTTGCCATGCCCTCCTCTAGATCTTCCTAACCCAGGGATCAAACCCAGGTCTTCAGCATTTACCATCTGAGCCACCAGGGAAGGGGATTCTGCCTGGCCAAATTCTGAAAATCATCAAGACAAGGAACTCCTTTCTATATCTGTTCCATTTTCTTCCTTCTGGAATAGGAATGTCTATAACTATTATCATATGCCTATCCCACCACTGCATTTGGAAAGCAGGAGTCCTGTTGATGTCTTGTTTCTCTGATTCACAGATGCAAAGAAATTTTACCCCAGGATTTTGACCTGTTGCTGATTTAGATGGTCTAGATGAGATTTGGGACTTTTGAACTGATGATGTTTGGATGAGAGTTTAAACTTTAGGTTTGAGACTTTGGGGAATATTAGGGTAGGATTAATATATTTTTCACAGGGGACAGACATAGATTTGGGGGCCCAGAAGGCAGACTGTGGGGGACTAAAGGTCACCTCCATAAAGATATGTCCATATCTTAATCTTCAGAACCTTTGAATGTTACCTTATTTGGCAAAAGGGTCTTACAGATGTAATTAAGTTTAGGCTCTTCACATGAAATTATCCTGGATTATCTCAGTGGGCTTGAAATTACAACAAAAGTGTCTTTATAAGAGAGAGGCATAGGGAAATTAAATACACAGAGCAGAAGTTAATGTGAAGACAGAGCAGACAGAGAGATGTGGCCATAACCCAAGGAATGCCAATAGCCACCCAAAGCTGGAAGAGGCAAGGGAAGATTTTCCTCTAGAGCCTTTAGAGGGATCATGGGCCCTTGATTTTGGACATCTGGCCACAACAACCTCTTATGGTAAATTTCTGATATGTTAGGTCACCTAGTTTGTGGTAATTTAGTACAGCAGCCAAAGGAAACTAATACAACTAGTAAACATTTTAAAGAGTTTTGCACTTTTAAACAACATTCTGAAGAAAATCTGCATAAAGTTTACCTTTGCCTGCATGCTCTAGCTATGCAAGCCTTCCTTAGGCCTAAGACACTTTGCGCATGAAATTCCCTTTGCCTGCAATGCTCTTCCCCACTTGGCAGGGCAGTGTCTTTGCCATCCTCAGTCCCAGCTTAAAAGTTTTCTCTAATCATTCTGTCTAACGTGGCTCCATTCACTCTTCTGTACTGCTGCACATAGTCGTTTTCCTTAATAGCACTTAACATTCTCTGAAATTATCTTGCTTATTTATTATCTTACTCACTGATTTATTGCTTCTTAAAAAATCTCCCCCATGCTTTAAGAGAACAGGGTCTCTATGTGTCTTATTCACCAATGTATCCTCAGGATCCACCACAATACCTGGCAGAGAATAGATAGTAAATATTCATTGTATGATATAAAGTCAATCACATGCATAGTTACAACCAACTTACCTCCTACGTCAAATGAACTTAGTATATCTAAGAACTTGGTTATTGAGGGATTTTGTCAGAAAGGGAATGAGTCAGGAAATAACAGGTTAGACCATACTTTAGTATCAGGTCACCTTCACCTTTGCCTAAGATTAAACTGTGCTACTTAAATGACCATTGACAGAGGTTGGATAAAGAAGATGTACATATATACAATGGAATATTACTCAGCCAGTAAAAAGAATAAAATAATGCCATTTGCAGCAACATGGGTAGACCTAGAGATTGTCATACTGAGTGAAATAGGTCGAACAGAGAAGGAGAAATAGTATATGGCATCCCTTATATGTGGAATTGAAAAAGAAATGATAGAAATGAACTTAACTTACAAAACAGAAACAGACTCACAGACTTAGAGAAGGAACTTATGGTTGCCAGGGGGAAGGGATGGTTAGGGAGTTTGGGATGGACATATACACACTGCTATATTTAGAATGGGTAACCTACAGGGACCTCCTGTGTAGCACATGGAACTGTGCTCAATGTTTTTTGGCAGCCTGGATGGGAGAGAAGTTTTGAGAGAGGATGGATACATGTGTGTGTGTGGCTGAGTCCCTTCACTGTGCACCTTTAACTATCACAGCATTGTTCTGGCCATACCACAATACAAAATTTAAAAGTTTTTAAAAAATAAATAAAAGTGGGAAAAAAAAAAAGATTGAACTTTGCTGTTATGTGCGTGGATGCTCAGTTGCTCAGTTTTATACTACGCTTTGCAACCCCAGGACTGTAGCCTGCCAGGCTCCTCTGTCCATGGGAACATCCAGGTAAGAATACTGAAGTGGGTTGCCCTTTGTCCTCCAGGGGATCTTCCTTCCCAACTCAGGGATTGAACCCTCTGTCTCTTACATCTCCTGCCTTGGCAGGCAGGTTCTTTACCTCTAGTGCCAGAATATAAAAACTAATTCTCACTATCATAATCCTGAACATCAGTTCCTGATGTTAATAGGCAATAGCATACAAGTCAGAGGCTCCCAGGAAGATTTCACAGAATGTACTGAAGTTACCCAGTAGATGTCTAAATTTGATTTGCCAAAATGCCTAGTGGAATGTCCAGTGCATCCAATAACAGTGCCTTTGTCATGTCCTACTTAGGATCTTTCCTGCTGTTTCTTACTGAAAGTGTTGTAAAATGTGGCTTCTCCACAGGAGTAGCGATGAGACTCCGATGAAGAGTGCTTGACATACACTGAGCATACATACATATGCCTAGGGCATACCCCTTGCTTCATTTTATACACAGTTACCTAAGCTTTAAGCCACAGAATTATTCTTAGCTTTTTAACTTACATCAGCACCCACATCAGATCACTGTTTATTCTCCTTCCTACCCTTATTATCTGTCACATGAGACCCATGGTTCTAAAACTTGAGCGTGCATCAGAATTCAGAATCACCTGGAAGACTTGTTAAGAGATAAGTTGCTGGGTCCTATCCTCAGAGTTTCTGATTTGATGACGTCTGGGATGGGGGTTAGGTCACGCTAAAGCTGCTGGTGCAGGAACCGCACTTAGAGAAACACTCCCAGAATATTGAAGTAGATGCCTATGTGATCTCTCTGCCAACACTCTCTTTCCTAGTGAATTCATGTTACATACTTCTGCCAGGATTATTTTTAAAGTATTTATATGGCTTTCCTAAAAACTATAAAATCCTCAAGGATTAACACTGTTTTATCCATCTTTGAATCCTTTGATGTCTAGCACCTTACCTAGTAATGGCAGGTATTCAATAGCTGTTGGTTGATTGAATCAATCAAAATACTTTTGATAGCATTCTGGGTTTTTATTTTCATTTGATTCTTATACAAGTTTGTATAAGTATATGAGTGTTAGCGTGGTAGTGGCATGAGTCTAATAAATTGAGGATTCAGATTAGTCAGATTTTAATTTATAGATTATCTCTTTCTTAAAGCAGGCTTGGGTAGTAAAAATAAAAGTACAGCTTTTAAGTTGACTGTCTCATTTGCCATGTGGCAGCATATATCTGATAACCATTGGTTTAGAAGGTATAACAGACCAGTCTAAGAGAGCACATAAAATCATCACTTAAGTGTAGATATCTAAGAAAGATGGAAAATAACCAAATATTGAAAATCAAATTGACCTAGAAATGACAGCAAAATTTTTACAAGAAAAAAGACAGAGAAAATATAGACTTCAGAACTCTCAGTTGCTGTAAAATATATCAGATTTGCTTTTATTACATGGTAATGCCTCTGAGAACAAAGGTAATTACATGATAACTTATGTTACTATTCCCATATTATCTCTTAATAACTATGTGATTAACTTGTCACTACTATATAGTGTGTAGTTCGATATTACTCATGTATAAAGAACATTGATAACAAATGGATGAGCTGGGGTGGGATGAGGGATGAGGACAGTATAGAAAGCATAGTATTATAAATATCTAGAATGCAAATGATTCATTAGATCATTGACCTAGTCCTCAAGGATCTGAACCAAAGCTGTGGAGAATACCGTCAGTGTCTAAAATGAATCATGTGGCTTCCAAGACAGTTCAGTTCAGTTCAGTTATGTCTGACTCTTTGCTACTTCATGAATCAGAGCACGCCAGGCCTCCCTGTCCATCACCAACTCCCAGAGTCTACCCGAACCCATGTCCATCAACTTGGTGATGCCATCCAGCCATCTCATCCTCTGTCATCCCCTTCTCCTCCCGCCCCCAATCCCTCCCAGCATCAGGGTCTTTTCCAATGAGTCAACTCTTCACATGAGGTGGCCAAAGTACTGGAGTTTCAGCTTCAACATCAGTTCTTCCAATGACCACCCAGGACTGATATCCTTTAGGATGGACTGGTTGGCTCTCCTTGCAGTCCAAAGGACTCTCAAGAGTCTTCTCCAACAACACAGTTCAAAAGCATCATTTCTTCGGTGTTCAGCTTTCTTCACCGTCCAACTCTCACATCCATACATGACTACTGGAAAAACCAAAGCCTTGACTAGACGGACCTTTGTTGGCAAAGTAATGTCTCTGCTTTTAAATATGCTATCTAGGTTGGTTATAACTTTCCTTCCGAGGAGTAAGCATCTTTTAATTTTATGGCTGCAATCACCATCTACAGTGATTTTGGAGCCCCCACAAATAAAGTCTGACACTGTTTTCACTGTTTTCACATCGATTTCCCATGAAGTGATGGGACTGGATGCCATGATCTTAGTTTTCTGAATGTTGAGCTTTAAGCCAACTTTTCACTCTCCTCCTTCACTTTCATCAAGAGGCTTTTTAGTTCCTCTTCACTTTCTGCCATAAGGGTGGTGTCGTCTGCATTTCTGAGGTTATTGACATTTCTCCCTGCAGTCTTGATTCCATCTTGTGCTTCTTCCAGCCCAGCGTTTCTCATGGTGTGCTCTGCATGTAAGTTAAATGAGCAGGGTGACAACATACAGCCTTGACATACTCCTTTTCCTATTTGGAACCAGTCTGTTGTTCCATGTCCAGTTCTAACTGTTGCTTCCTGACCTGCATACAGGTTTCTCAAGAGACAGGTCAGATAGTCTGGTATTCCCATCTCTTTCAGAATTTTCCACAGTTTATTGTGATCCACACAGTCAAAGGCTTTGGCATAGTCAATAAATTTACTGTGAGCAATGAAATAGATAAGTGATTATAGGACATAAGGCATATACTTTCATGTTTTGAGAGGTTTTTAGTTTTAAGTAAGTATTAAGATTTGTTTTTTAATGAAAAAAGACATTCTTTCACCCATATCATTAAGCAAGCATCTTGAGTTTGTATGTGCAGACTGTGTGGTGAGGATGTACAGCACCAGAAACTCTTCATTCATTCCTTACTAATAGGAATGCAAAATGGTACAGCCACTTTGGAAAACAGTTTGGCAGTTTCTTAAAAAACACACTCTTACTATAAGATCTAGCAATTGTCCTCCTTGGTTGCCCAAATGAATGGAAAACTTATACCTACATAAAAACCTGCACACAAATGTTTATAGCACTTATTCTTAATTGACAAAACTTATAAACAGTCAAGATGTCCTTCAATAGATGACTGGATAAGTAAACTGTAGTATATCCATTCCACAGAATATTATTCAGTAATAAAAAGAAACAAGCTATCAAGCCATGAAAAGGACAAAAAAGAAACTCAGACATACCATGCTAAATGAAAGAAGCCAATTTGAAAAGGCTACAAATTGTATGAATCCTTTGAAAGGATAAAACTATGAAGAGAGTAAAGATATCAGTGATTGTCAAGGGGTGAGGGGGGAATGAGAAGTATGAATAAAGTACAGGGGTTTTTTGAGCAGTGAAACTACCCTTTGTAGTATTGTATTGATGTGTAACAAATCATTAGACATTTTCTTTTTTATATGTCTTTGAATCCTATAGAATGAACAACATAAAGTGAACCCTAATATAAACCATGGACTTTAGTGAGTCATTATCGGCTCATTAATTGTTAACAGCATACCACACTAATGCAAGATGTTAATGATAGGGGAAATAAGGGGTGCAGCGATGAAAGGGTATATAGGAACCCTGTACTTTTCTGTTTAGTTTTTCTGTAAACCTAAAACTGCTCCCAAAAATAGTCTGTAAATTTAAAAAACAAAAAAGGCCAAAATGGAAAAACCTTTCTTCCACCCACCTCATTTTACTAGTATCTTCAGTTTGTGTGTGTGCCTTAAGTTTCTCGACTTCATCAATTACAGTGTTCTAAGATTCTAAGGCCAGTATCCTATGGCCAGTGATCTCACCCTTTTTTCTAAAAAAGCTTGTTCTATTGATGTCACATAATGACCACTCTATCCAAGTACAGTGAACCTTTCTGCTTAATTCTGGCAGGAATTCTCCCAGAATCCCTGCTAAGGAAGCATTGGTCCCTGAATTTCCATTTCAAAAGATGCAGACTGATGTATTTGGCATATGCCATCTACAAATGAAGTCTTCATGTGGGGAAGAAATACTGTACTAAAGTTGCCTCAAAAACTCTCTAAGGTGCCTCCTCTAACACTGCCTGTGTTTCCCTAAACCTGAGAATATAGAAGGTAGTGAAGATCCTGAGTTCTTGAGAAGTCTTTCTGAGAATAATGACCAATTTCATTGTATTTAACACTCATACTGATTTTCTTTGCAGAAAGCTGTTCCCAAGTGGCTACAATTATTAATAAACTCTAAAAGCATGAATGGAAAACTATCAGAATAAAGCATCACTTAGCTGAAGTTCTTGAATGAGTTGTTCTTAAACATTTTCTGAATAATTAAATGTTCCATGTTATCTTTTAAAATGTTTATTGATTTTTTTCTGATTATAAAAGTAATATTACTTACTATAGAATATTTAGTAAATAAAAGGAAACAGGAAGTAAAAATCATCTCTGAAATCTGGAAATGATCATAATTCTTCAGACATATAAGAATTTTGCTTTTTTACTGTTTTGAATAAACATGTTTCTAAAATACATTTTAAAGATCTAACCAAAGAGTAAAAATGGAAGGAAATATTTGTAGGAATTTCATAAAATCAGAATGAGTACAGGTGTACTCTATCTTTGCAACTCTTATGTAAATCTAAAGTTATTTCAAAATAAAATGTTTAAAAATGCTCCAAACAGGATGGGTTACTTAAGATATGGTGGTGGAACAAAAATGTAACTCTGGGAAAAATGAAAGTTGATTACTACCAATCATGACACTCAATTTCTAGATGGAATAAATAATTAAATGACCATAAGTGAACTAAAAGAAAATACGAGCTGATACTTATCTGAACTCATGGTATGGAAGACCTGTCTCAACTCAAATTCAGTGGAAAAAACTATTAAAAGATAAATATATCGATGTAGCAATAGAAATAAAAGGCGAGTGACAAAATAACAGGAAGTACTCTCAGCATAAATAGGAGACAAACTGAAAGAATGTCTTTTAGAAATCAATAATAGGAGAGAAATACTCTAGTAGGAGAACAGGTTAAAGCTGTCATCAGACAGCTCATAAAAAGAAGCAATACAAACGAACAAAAAAAGTTTTCAACCTCCCTAATAAACAAATAACTGTAAGTTAAAACAAAATTCTGCCTTTCACTTTTTTTAATATATTCAGAGTTATTTATTTGCAGCACAGATTATAATAGGAAAAAGTAAATAACATTATTTTCATCTCTTTACCTCTTTCTCCAACTTTTTATCTCCTACGGCATCTCTTGTTGAATTGGATGTAAATTTGAATGAAAGTACATTTGATCATATATTGTATTCCTTTTGTAAAAGATGTTTGTTATTTTAATTTTATTTTATTATTTTTTTCTTTTTTCTTTTTTATTAGTTGGAGGTTAATTACTTTACAGTATTGTAGTGGTTTTTGTCATACATTGACATGAATCAGCTATGGATATACATGTATTCCCCATCCCTATCCCCCCTCCCACCTGCCTTTCACTTTTTAAATTATCAAACAGATTTTTTATAGCAAGAATGCTATTGGGTATATACATTAATAACATCATTTTGAAAAGGAGTTTGGCAATATGAATAAAAAGCCTTAAAATTAATTACCTTTGGGATTTTCCTGGTGGTCCAGTAACTAAGACTCCGAGCTCCCATTACAGAGGGCCTCGGTTCTATCCCTGGTCAGGAAACTGTATCCCACATATACCAAGATCTGGTGCATCTAAATAAATAAATAAACAAATTTTAAAAATTAATTACCCTTCAAGAAATGTATCCTAAGGAAATGAAAAGTTTTAATTGTGCACAATAAGCTATTAAAATGTTATAAAGATACTCACTACAGTGTTATTTATAGTAGTAAAAAAAAAAATTAGAAATACACCTAAATATCCAGTAATAGGATAAGTAAATTATACTGCATCTACATTTAAAATGCATGGTCTCTAAGAATATTTAAAGATATTGGAAAATGTTTCTGATAAAGTTTTTATTACAGAAATAATACCTGTAAGCAGTAGAAAACACAACAGCACAAAAAGGAAATATACATGTATCATAGAAGTAGTATATTTATATATAATGAAAGGTAAGCATTGCTTCCACCCCAGTCCTCTAACTCCCCTCTGTAAGTTAGCTTTGGTTGCTGGTATTTATTGAATCTGTCCATAAATATTCTGTGTTTGTGCAACTTTATATATGTGTACACATCCTAGTTTTCATCAAATGAGAGTATACTGGGCTTACTTGAGTTTTCATTTACTTTTATCTTGTAAATTGTTTCATAGCAGCTTAATGAAGATCTAACTCATTCTAGTTAACTGCTTTCTGTAATTCCATTGCATGGATTTATCTGGTCACCTCTTCAAATTGTTGGGTGTTTTTTTCTTTTTACATAAACCACATAGCCATATGTGATGTTAATCAGAAAAGCTAACTCATGTTTTTTACTGTGAATGTTGAATGACCAGTAATGGAGTCTACTGGGTTTTTAGTTCCAGCCACCATGAAAAGTATTAGTGAAGGAACTATATATGAAAAAGAAAATACTGACTTGTAGACTTCATTCATTACCTTCTAAAATATTCTGGCTCCTAAGTGTCTTTATTAAGACTTTCATAATTACTGATAATATTTCTATGGATAACACTAAGGAAATTCTACATGTTGTATGTTTTCTACAGTAACTACATGGAATGGACAACTTGAGCTAGGTAATCTCATTGCCTTTTGTCCACACTAGCCGTCACACCTCTAATGTGCCTTGAGAAAAAAAATTAACTTAGTACTCCTCTCAGCACAGTTTAAATTATGTGTCAGGGTTCACCTCAGACAGTGGATTCAGTATACTAAAATTGACCACTCTTTTTAACAGCAGTAACAGAAAAGTCCAAATGAAATTAACCAGAAGATAATAAACCATATTGGTTGTTAATGGACAGAGGTTTATTCTGAGAACTCTGGGTCTGTAATTGCTCCAAGATTCAGAGCCCTAGGAACCAAATTCAGTGTCAGTGAGAAGCCCTCAGGTACACTGTGCCTCAGCACCCCGAGACCTAAGGTCCATGACATGACCAACAGTGGGAGGGGCCCTGGAATAAGCCTATCCGTGAAAGGATCAAAGAGGAGTTAAAAGTCACAGAGAGAAGGACTCAAGTTAAAAGGTACAACCACGGCCTCAGCATGTGAGTTCTTGATTTGGAAACCGGTACTGCTGTTTCTTGTTCACCAGTGTATGTCTCTTGTTCCTGTTCTCATGGCTGTCTTGAAAGGCATATACACAGAGCCTTACCATTCATTTTTAACATGATGTACTAATGGCCTCCCCACAAAGAGCTTCTAAGGTATTTTTTCATATTGAACACCCATGCCAAGTCAGTTGTTTAAAATTTTACTTCTTGACTTCTTGTTTGGCCCAGAGTCTTTACTGAAAGAGTACAAAATTCTTTTTTAATTTATATACAAGCCATATTTATCTGCTATAGAGTCTGCTAGCTGCATTCTTTTAATTCATCACATTCAGTGAATGAAATAAGAATAAGCATTTTGTTTACTTGCTGGCACAGTATTTGTGTATACTAACAGAATATTGTATTTTTCCTCCCTAAAAATACTTTATTGAAATAATATCTTAAAAATACATAGAACTTTAAAAAATTGGGGTGGGAGAGCCAAAAATTCTACAGAAAAATAAGCAAAAGATCAGAAAAAACAATTCACAGAAAGAGATTAGTTTTTTTAAACATAGAACAAGGTCTTCAATCTCATCCATAGTAAGAGAGATGCAAATTAAAGTTACTTTAAGATATGTTTCTAACCCATCAGTTTGGCAAAATCAAAAGCTTGACAGTATACTCTGTTATTGAGATTGTGGGGAAACATGCGCTCATAAACATTACTAGTGGAAATACAGAAGGTTTAACCCCAAGGAGGGGAATTTGGCAGTATCTAACAAAATTACTTACGTATTTATCCTTCGACCTCACAAATGCCACTTCTAGAAATTTACCTGAAAGGTACACACACACACCCAACAGCACAACAGCACACATGCAAAATGTTATTCATTACAGAATTATTGTAATTTCAAAGCATTAAAAACTGGTGAACATCCACACATAGGAGATGGAATGAATGAACTCTGGTGTATCCATACAAGAAGCTGCTCTTTGGCTATAAAAAAAGAACAGGGAAAATCTCTTATGTATTAGTATGCAGTGATGCCAGGAGATATTTTAAGTGGAAAAAAAAGCAAAGTGCAAAAGAGCATATATTCTTTGCCACTCCTTTTGTATAAAAAAAGAGGAAATAAGAAAATACACAGATATCTGCTTTTACAAAATAAACACAGGAGTTCAGTTCAGTCGCTCAGTCGTGTCCAACTCTTTGCAACCCATGGATTGCAGCACAACAGGCCTTCCTGTCCATCACCAACTCCCAGAGTTTACTCAAACTCATGTCCATTGAGTCGGTGATGCCATCCAACCATCTTATCCTTTGTCTTCCCCTTCGCAAGAGCAGCCATCAGTCTTTCCCAGCATCAGGTTCTTTTCAGATGAGTCAGTTCTTCTCATCAGGTGGCCAAAGTATTGAAGTTTCAGCTTCAGCATCAGGCCTTCCAATGCATATTCAGGATTGATTTCCTTTAGGATGGACTGGTTGGATCTCTTTGCTGTCCAAGGGACTCAAGAGTCTTCTCCAACACCACAGTTCAGAGGCATCAGTTCTTCGGTGCTCAGCTTTTTTTATTGTCCAACTCTCACATCCATACATGACTACTGGAAAAACCATAGCTTTGACTAGATGGACCTTTGTCGACAAAGTAATATCTCTGCTTTTTAATATGCTGTCTGGGTTGGTCATAACTTTTCTTCCAAAGAGTAAGCGTCTTTTAATTTCATGATTACAGTCACTCTGCAGTGATTTTGGAGCCCCCCAAATAGTCTGTCACTGTTTCCATTGTTTCCCCATCTATTTGCCATTAAGTAATGGGACTGGATGCCATGATCTTAGTTTTCTGAATGTTGAGTTTTAAGACAAATTTTTCACTCTCCTCTTTCACTTTCATCAAGAGGCTCTTTAGTCCCTCTTCACTTTCTGCAATAAGTGTGGTGTCATCTGCATATCTGAGATTATTGATATTTCTCCTGGCAATCTTGATTCCAGCTTGTGCTTCATCCAGTCCAGCATTTCTCATGAAGACAAACCAAAAAACAGTGAAATTGGGTACCTCCAATGGGGAGGGCATAGGTTAAAAGAAAGTGACACTTCTCTGAGCATACCATTTTTAGAATTTGTAATATTCTACATATTTTTAAAGAAAAATTAATAAGGATGAAAGTGAGAGATGAAAATTGAAATCATGACCTCAGCATTCTTTTCATTCTTAAGTAAGTGAACCATTCTGAGAGAGTCAATTCCTAGGCAGGTTGATAAGAAGTTTGAGGGTCCCCAAGGAGAGAGAGGTCTGGAATTCTCAAGGAGGAGGAAAGGACAAACTTTTTTTGTTCCTCTACATTCCTTAGGATTATATAGCAATAATGTATCCTGCTTGAGGACAGTCTCTGGAAAAAAACCTTTGGGCTAATCCTGTTATCTTAAAATGTAAATTATGGGAGTAGGTCTAATAAGGTCTTTACAGCTGCCAGGCATTCTTTTGATTCACTGTAATAGCTAATTAAAAGTATATAACTACATTGCTAACACTAGTGAAGGGGTACTCTTTTCTGCCCCCTTCTGATGTCTATGTCAGAAGCTTTCTCTATCTCTTTTATACTTTAATAAAACTTTATACACAAAAGCTCTGAGTGATCAAGCCTCGACTCTGGCCCCGGATTGAATTCTTCTTCTCTGGAGGCCAAGAATCGTGGCGTCTTTCGTGGTTCAGCAACAACCTGTCAATTCCGAAGTGGAGTAAAAAAGAAAACCAATCTAAAGAGCATACTGAACACAGTATTTGAGCATATTGGAGAACAGCAAACCAATTCTAAACTGTTTTTAATAGATTTGGGGTTTTGTAAAATTAGTAGTGAAGCAATTTTGAAGCTGTTTTGGAGATAGTATAAAATTAAGCCAATAAATATTTTGATATTGTTGGAAGCTAGGGTTTTCACTATGGAAAAAAGTACAGAATCATAATAATGGACTGGAGAAAGGTAAGAAAAAGTTCTATGGGGATGGATTGGAACTGGAAGTATTGGTGTCAATTCAATTTCTAAAATAGGTCTGTGTACATGTGTATATATGTGTACATATGTGTGTGTATAAATACATATATAAAGGTACACATATAAATGTGTACAT
Source organism: Odocoileus virginianus (assembly GCF_023699985.2). Classification (NCBI taxonomy): domain Eukaryota; kingdom Metazoa; phylum Chordata; class Mammalia; order Artiodactyla; family Cervidae; genus Odocoileus; species Odocoileus virginianus. The sequence goes on from NC_069680.1 coordinate 64,221,638, forward strand.
ATGTGTGTGTATCTGTATCCACACATGTATAGAAGTACATACTTCCTAGCTCCATTTGCTGACAGGGTCTAGAAGCGAAGAATGCACCTACCTCCCATACTTTGTTTCGTCTCTAATACCATTTCACCCTAATAGGAAATAGGTATCCTTGGGAAAATGGCAGGTTCTAAGGCTGAGATAGGGTGGGCTTAAGATGAGCCAAGAATATAATTCCAAAAAGTAAGGAAGTACTCAAAAACAGTATGAGGGCACATCCAAGGACACATGAGCCAGCTTGAAGGTGCTCCCACTGGTAAAAACTGGGACGTTTTGAGCACCATATAGAGCTGTATTGAATGATAAACCATTGATTAAAAAACAAGAGTCTGTGCCTCCTTATTGATACACAAATAGATGAAAAATAGTAAATGAGATTAGAGATAAGCTCTTGCATATGGAATGTCAAAAGCTGACTGATAAATGTGAAGGGAGTGCTCGAGTTAGAAAATCATCATGGTTTAAGTTGCTTCAGTTAGGAATCATGAGTGAATACTAAATTTGGGAGAAGGGATTGGAATTCTTGATAGGGCGCAGAATATCTACCAGCAGACTCCTTGTTACATGCAAGAGAAAATATAACTATACAGTGGAGAAGTAGGACAACATCTTGTTCAGGTGATCAAAATTATCACCAGTGAATAGCAGCCAGACATAATGTGTTCCTAAATGTGATACCGTTGAGAAGGACACAACATAATTTTTCTAGTATTCTGGCCAGGAATGCATAATCTGAATTTAATCAAGAAGAAATATCAGACAAACCAAAATGAACATCACTCTATTAAGTACAGAGTAGGGGAAGACTGTATTCTTCAAAAAAGTCCTTGTACATAAGTCGAAGGAAATGTTCGAGATAAGCGAAACTAAAAATATGGCAAATCCTAGACTAAATTCTATCCTAGATGGAAGAAAAATGTTATGAAGGACATTAATGGGTCATTGACAAAACTGGAATATGAACAGTCAATCACATAACTGTATTCTAACACTATTACTGAAGTCGATGACTATGGTTATCCATGAGACTAGCTTATTCTTGGGAAAGATGCATAGATAGATTTAAAGGTAAAGGGCATGACATGCCACTTCTTCTCAATTAGTTCAGTGGAGAAAATTGTGTAAAAAAGAGAAGATGGGCCCAAAAGGAGCAAAATGTTGACAATAAGTACATCCCAGGTCAAGGATGTATGGATGCTATTTGCATTGTTTGCAAGTTTTCATTTCTTTTTTGGCACGTTTTCTGAATTAGAAATTATTTCCAAATGTAGTTTTTAAAAAATACATTTTAGGCCAACTAATAATAAAAATCTAAACTTAAAAAATTGTACAGAAAAACATTATGCTAAGTGAAGTAAGGCAGACACAAAAAGCCAGGGGTGGGAGGGAATGGAGAGTTTAATAAGTATAGTTTCTGTTAGAGTAATGAAAATATTCTGGAAATTGATAGAGGTGATGGTTACACTACATTGCAAATAGACTTAATGCCTTAAATTGTACACTTTAAAATGGTTGAAATGGTAACTTTGAGGTTATGTATATTTTATGCAATAAAAAAGGTATCTTGGGAATGTTTAATTCTTACTATGAAAGAATTTCCTGTGATTCTTTAAATATAAGCTCCTTTATTTTTTTAAACTATTTTATACAACTTGTGAGGACTCATATCAGCTACTTTATGAAGGCTCAACTTATAACTGATTTTATCACATCTGTAGTTCATCTCAGTTAGAATTTAAAAATAGGTTGTTAAAAAACTGATATTCACCCAGGGCAAAGGTCTCAGCTTTTTTTCTCCATCCAGGTTTTCCACTTGTCAAAGCAAATGTCTCTTCAGGGGACTTCACTTCAATCATCAACTAGCTCTTCTATTATAAAGAGGATGCTGGTACTTACGCTTCTCAAAAATATTTCATAAACATAAGCTTTCTTTTCCTCAGAAAGAACATACCGGGAGGAATGAGGAAAACAGATGTTCCTTATAAGTCTTCTAATAGACGTGTTTCCATTGTAAGCTGATCTGACTGAATTTGGCATCTGCTCCATTCACTGTGTGGGCTGAACAGTTTAGTCTCACAGTTTGGCTGAAAGTTAATATTGACCTTTGACTGTTACCTGAAAACTCAATGATAAAATACTCTTACTAAACCTCTTGAGAGAGTGATTTCACATTCTAAGCAAATGTCTTCAAAATACATCACTCCATTAACCAAATTAATTACTCTTTGGTTGGGCGTACTTATTTATTTTATTGGATACAGCATTCCCCAAATCTGACAAGGGAGAAGCCTGTGTGGTCAGAATGGTAGAAGAGAAAGAACATAAATCTCTTATAATGTTCTCTACAGGTCACTATACCACAGCTTTTAAATTAACCTTAACCCCCCAGCTGCCCAGGGCCTATGAGGCCTAAAAGTCTGGCTACAGAACAGTTTCTCATTATCATCTGTTCTTCTGTGTTTGTGAGTACTGCTATAGCATCTTGGGTTTTCCTTAGAGGGGAAGTAGCCCCAGATTTTTCTGTTTTTGACTATCTTATTTGTATCTACAACAATTTTTTATGTAGTTTTATTGCAGTATAATTGACATACAATAAACTGCACATGTTTAAAGTGTATAGTTTTACAAATGTTGACATATTTATACACCCATGGACCATCACTATGGACACATTTACTGCGTCCATACTATTTGGATTGTTTCCAATTTGGGGCTATGCCAAATAAAGCTGGTCTGAACATTCATTTACAAACCATGGTTAAGTACCTAGAAATAGAAAGACTGAGTCTTTTGATAGGTGTGTTTAACTTTTTTAGACACTGATAATTGTTTTTCAAAAAGAATCTTATTTTATAGTCTCGTAATCAGTATTTTGGGCTTTCCGGTGTCTCTGAGGTAAAGAATTCACCTGCCAATGCAGGAGACGCAGGAAACTCAGGTTCGATGCCTGGGTTGGGAAGATCCCCTGGAGGAGGAAATGGCAATCCACTCCAGTATTCTTGCCTGGAGAATCCCATGGACAGAGGAGCTTGGCGGGCTACAATCCATGGGGTCGCAAAGAGTTGGACACAACTGAATGGCTGAGTGCACACACAGGCAATCAGTATTTGAGAGTTTCATTTAATCTGTACTCTTGCCAACGCTTGCTTTGTCAGTCTTATTTCGTTTTAGCCATTCTAGTGGGTGGGCAGTGGTATTTCATGGTGGCTTTAATTAGCATTTTTCTAACAGATAATAATGTTGAACATCTTTTCCTGTGCTTTTTTGACATGTTTATCTTCTTCACTAAAGTCTTTGTGTAAAAGTGTTTAATTTAGCAAAGTCAAAATTATTTTTTCTCTCATAAAAGTTACACTTTTTATGTCCTAAGATCTTTGGCAAGTTCAAAATCACAAAGATTTTCTCATAAGTTTTCTTCTCAGTTTTATAGTTTTAGCTCTTGCATTTAGACCTGTAATCTGTTTCAAGTTAATTTTGTGGTTGGTGTGAGGAAGGGTAGAAGTGTGTGTGTTTTTTTTGTTTTCACATATGGCCCATCCAGCTCTTCTAAGAACATTTGTTTAAAAAGAAGTCTATTATAATAACATGGAAAAAAAGAAAGATTATCCTTTCTCCATTGAATTGATTAATACCTTTATAAAAATCAGTTGATGATATAGAAGTAAGTTTATTTCTAGATTGTCTGTTCAGTTTCACTGATTTATTTGTCCATCTTAATGCCTGTACCACAGTGTCTCAATTATTTTAGTTCTATAGTAAATTTTTAAACCAAGTACTCTTTGTTTTCAAAGGTCTGTTTTGATTAGTCTAAATTCTTTGCATTTCCACATAAATTTTAGAATCAGCTTGTCAGTTTCTATTAGAAAAGCTTGCTGGAATTTTGGTTGATATTACATTGAATCAGTAGAGCTGATAACAATATTGAGTCTTCTGTTCTCTGAATAGTTTATAGCTCTTCATCTTACTTAGCTTTTTTTTTTTTTATCTCTCAGCATTGTTTTTTGCTTATTTGGGGTTTTTTTTCTCAGCATTGTTTTGTCATTTTCAGTGCTGAGGTCTTACACAGCTTTTGTCAGATTTAGGTATTTCACATGTTTGGTAGTATGGTGAAGAGTATTTTTAATATCAATTTCTAACTGTTCATTGCTAGCATATACAATTGCTATATATACACACATTACTAGTACAAAAATAAAGTTGATTTTTGTAGAGGAATCTTATATCCTACAACTTCACTAAACTAACTTAGTAGTTCAAGGTAACTTTTTTCTAGATTCCATAGGAATTTTTACATAGACCAGGATTTCTCAGTTTTGGTATTATTGACATCATAGGATATTTAGCAGCATCCCTGGACTCTACCCTCTAGTTGCCATTAGCATGCTCTGATGCGTGTATGACATTGCCACATGTTCTCCAGGAGGCAGAATTGCCACTGTTGAGAACCATGGATATAGGTGGCCATGCCATCTGCAAATGAAGACAGTTCTACTTCATTTTCGATTTTGATGCCTTTTCTTTCTTTTGTTTGCCTTAGTGCACAGGCTAGAGTCTACAGTCCAGTGTTTAAGAAAAAACATTCTTTCCTTGTTCTCAATTCTAAGGGGAAAAACATTTCGTCATCTTCCATTAAGAGTGATATTAACTGCAAGGTTTTCATAGAAGTTCCCTTCTGTTACTAGTTTGTTGAAAGTTTTTTTTAGAAATCCATCTTGGGTTTCATCAAATGATTTTTCAGCATCTGTGAAGATGACCTTATGATTTTCCTGGTTAATGTGGTAGATTACATTGATTTATTTTTGAAAGTTAAACCAACCTTGCATTTCTAGGATAAATACTACCTTATCATGAATTATTATCTTTTTAAATATACTATTGGATTGGATTTGCTAAAATATTTGCATCTTTACTGGTTATAATATCAGAGTAAAACTGGCCTCAAAGAGTGAGTCAAAAAGTATTCTCTCCTTTTTAGTTTTCTAGAGTTTGTATAGCATTGACATTACTTTTCTTCTTTAAATGTTTGGTAGAATTCAGCAGTGACACCATCTGAACTGGAATTTTCTTTATGGGAAGCTTTGTAATTTTAAAATCAAATGTTTAATAAACACAAGGCTATTCAGGTTATCTATTTCTTCCTGAGTGAGCTTTGATAGAATGTGTATCTCCAGAAGTTTGTCTAACTTGTTAAATCTGAACACTTTATAGTTCTGTAACACTTTATTGGCATTAAGTTGTTAATGACATTTCCTTATCCTTTTAGCATGTGTAGATGTTATAGTGATATGATGTCTCTTATTATCAATAGTGACAATTTATGTCTCTCCTCTCTTTTTTTTCCTTCTCGGTCTGTGTGTGTTGATTGTACTTCTATTCCTACTTCCATCTTCTCAACTCAGTAACTGTCAGGCTCTACCTTGGTTTTTGTGGCCTGGTAGTTTACCTCCTTTATTTCCCTTCCTTCATGTATCTTTTGTGACTGATGTACAATATTTGAAAGACTTCGTTTCATATACTTTGCTTTTATTTTAAAGTTGTTTCTGAAGAAAGGGTAAATCTGATTCTTTTATTTCATCTTGATCGGAAGCAAAAGGCCTCAGCATTGTTATATATCTTATCATATTTATTTTAATGTCAAACTGATCCATGTTGCTTGACTCTCGATATTATTTCACTGATACTTATGGGAGTGAAAAAGGTATATAAGGTCCTTCATAACTTTTCAACTCTCAGATTTGTTCTTGGAGAGATATCCAGATGATAGAGTTTTTCCCAAATAACAACTCTCTAGGAATAACAGCAATACAGAAGGAATTCAGAGAGATAGGCAGAGGTATAGCTCATAATTTCTCAGCTATAAAGACCAAAGATAATACTATTTGGCCAGTAATTCTTTCTTACAACCTTTTGCTCTCAAAGTTAAAGGAAGGCATGATCATTTATGCCTAAAAAGACTAGATTGATTTGAGATGAGTTGTCGTGTCCCAACTTGAGCTCTTTAAAAGAATTATTAGGGAAGAACCCTCTAACCCTGGAGGTTTGACACTTCACTATCAAGACTAAAGAAAGGCATAGGTACGTAGACCGTATTTTGTTCTGACCCATATGACATTTCTGATGCTGTTACACAATGCTCATGTTTTCCCCTTCTGTCTGTGTTCCAGGTTTTCTGTCTCAGCTGGTCTCCGACAAGCCCCTAACTGAATGCATCCGTGCCGGCCACTATGCTGCAAGTGTCATAATCAGGAGGACGGGTTGCACCTTTCCTGAGAAGCCAGACTTCCACTGATGGAAAAGCATGAAACTGCACCCCAGGGGTACAGACACTGCCCTGGTTGTTTCCTGAGAATTCCCGTATTAATAAAGAAGAAAATTAAATGCCACCTTTCCTGCTATAATAATTTTCATTCTTAATTTAGGGGGTACAGTAATGCACAATAGAATCTTTATTCTCTCAACAACCTAAAGTAGGAGATTTATTTCCATAGTTTGATAGTGCCAGGTAAATGTCAATTAAACAGGAATATAGTATTTCAATTGAAAGTTTTGTTTGATTTTCCATTACATTGTAAATTCAAGTGTACTAAGCAAAGTGATCATTTTTTTACATTCTGCTTTGAATGCAGATGCAATTTAATATAATAGATTTTTTAAAGGGAATTAAAGATAATACATAAATCTTTAGCTTTTGTACAAGTATATTTAATTCAGAAGTGTGTTTATACACATATACACACACGTGTTCATATATGTACCACATATATACATGACAAATGGTTAAATAAGGTACAGAAATATTTATCTTCCCAAGTTATGCCAAGTAATTTCCTCAGTGTGTACTTAAACATGTAATAAACTTTGGATAATTAATTTGCCAAATTATAAGCTATATTACAATATTCAAGTCATAATCTTATATTTACCTATGGTACTCTGTATTTGATACGAATAAAAACTTGTTACAGAGGGCTTTTTTTCTGTCTTTGTCCTGTGCTCAGCAAACTAAGAAAGAAAGGTAACTGTCTAATCCTGGGTCCTAAAATATCTGATCTGTTCATGGAGATAGAAAAAACAACATAACACATCAAAAAACAACTTAGTGTTGGAGACCAGTAAGCCACTGTTTTCAGGAAGACAGAATGGTATGATATAACTTCTGCGGAATGCCCTGGCAGACCAGTGGTTGGGACTTCATACTTCTGCTCCAGGAGGCACAGGTTCAGTCCCAGGTCAGGGAATTAAGATCCTACATGCTGTTGTAGCATGCCCCCCACCCCCCAAAAAAATCTAAAACAAATGGAACCTCTGGAGTGAGACTAATTACCTTGATAAGAGCTTGTGCAAATTACTTAGCCTCTTGAACGTCAACTTCCTCTCTATAAAGTGGAATCATAACCCCTGTGTACAAAGGTCATTGAGATGATTCAAGAGGGGATGCTAGGTACAAAATGCTTGTTACAAGTCTAATGAGAACCTACTATTGTTATGATTATTGTTACTAAAGAAGAAGAAAATCATAGTTATAAAACTGAATTCATAGGAAAGCGTTCAGGTTTTTGTTTTATATTTAAGAAGACTTTTAGGTCTCCTACACTAATCCTTTTTAACATTGTTGAGATACAATTCATATACCATAAAATTTTTTATTTTAAAGTATACAATTCAGTAGGTTTTAGTATATTCACAAAGTTGTGTAGCTATCACCAATATCTAAATCAAGAATACTTTCATCACTCCAAAAGGAAACCCTTTTCTTCCCAATTCACTCCTCATCCTCTGATAACCACTAATCTATTTCCTGTCTCTATAGATGTGCCTATTCTTGATGTTCATAAAAATGGAGTCATATAATAATGTTTTCTTTTGTGTCTGGCTTCTTTCACTTAGCATGTTTTCAAAGTTTACTTATCCTATGATATTTTCAGTACTTCTTTTTATTGCCAAATAATATTTCTTTGTATACATATGCCATATTTTGTTTATCCATTCATGTTGATGGACATTTCAATTGTTAATGACCCAATTAACCCTTTTGGGCTATTATGAATCATGCTGCTATTAACATTCATGTCCCAAGTTTTTTATATGGATGTATGTTTTCAATTCTTTGCGGTATATACCAGAAGTAGAATTGATGGATCACATGGTAACCCTATGATTAACTTTTTGGGAAATTGCCAGACCTTTTCCAAAAGAACTGCATCATCTTACATTCTCACTAAAAAGGTTTGTGAGTTTCAATTTTTTCACACCCTTGCCAACACTGGCTACTCTCTGTTTGATTATAGCCATCTTGGAGGGTATGAAGTGATACCTCATTGTGCTTTTAATTTTCATTTTCCTATTAATGATATTGTATTTATTGACCATTTGGATTTCTTTCTTTGGAGAAATGTCTATTCAAAGTTATTGCCCATTTTTTAATTGAGTGGTTTGTCCTTTTATTGTTGAGTTGTAAGCATTCTTTGTATGTTCTGTATATTCTTATCAGTCATATGATTTACAAATATTGTCTTCCACTGCATGGGTTGTGAAGCATAGATTTTTTTTTTTACCTTTTGGTTGTGCTCTGCAGCTTGTGATTGGGCTTCCCAGGTGGTACTATTGGTAAAGAATCCGCTTGCCAATGCAGGAGACACAAGAAACGTGGGTTCGATCCCTGGGTCAGGATGATTCCCTTGAGGAGGAAACGGTAACCCACTCTACTATTCTTCCCTGGCAAATCCCTTGGACAGAAGATCCTACTCGGTTACAGTCCATGGGGTCACAAAGAGTCAGACACGACAGTACACACACATGTGGCTTGAGGGATCTTAATTCCCTGACTAGGGATTGAACCCATGCCCTTGGCAGTGAAAGCATGGAGTTCTAATCACTGGACCACTAGGGAATTCCCCAGATGTTTTTAATTTGTATGAAAGCCAATTTTCTCTCTCTCTCTTTTTTTTTTTTTTTGTCAATTGTGCTTTTGGTTTCATGTTTGAGAAACCATTGCCTAATCCAAGGTCGTGAACAATTAACATCTATATTCTCCTCTAAGAGTTTGATAGTTTTTGCATATATTTGAGTTGGGAGGTCTAATTATCTTACTTCTGGATATGCAGTTGTCCCTGTACCTTGTTAGAAGAGACTAGTTTCTCCACTATTGTATTGTCTTGGGGCTTCCCTGATGGTAAAGAATCCGCCTGCAATGCAGAAGACCTAGGTTTGATCCCTGGGTCGGGAAGATCCTCTGGAGAAGGGAGCACTCCAGTGTTCTTGCCTGGAGAATTCCATGGACAGAGGAGCCTGATGGGCTACAGTCCATGGGGTCACAAAGAGTCAAACACAACTGAGCAACTAACACTTCTACTTTCACTTCAATTGTATTGTCTTGGCACCCTTGTCAAAAATTATTGACCATAAATATAAGGTTTTATTTCTGGACTCTCAGTTCCATTAGTCTGTATGTCTGTATATTATCCTTATGCCAATCAGGACTGTCTTGATTACTGGAACTTTGAGTAAGTTTTGAAATCAAAGTCTTCTAACTTTGTCTCTCAAGGGCAATTAGTTTTTGAATGTATCTTTATCATATTAAACTATCATATTAAAACTACTGCAGAATGTCTTCCTCTTAGATCAGTAGTTTTGACACTGATAAACCTTTCCTATTCTTTTTTTGATAAGTCCTTTACCCCAAGGTTATTGATAAGTACCACTCACTGGCTATACTTTTATAACAGTCACTATTTTTAAGAGGTTCCAGAAGCATGTTTTCTGGTAGTAATTAACACACACAGATCACATAACTTTCTTGTATTAGCAACATAGTCATTGGGATGTGTGTTCTTGGACTTAAGGCATACTTTTTTTAGTTCTCTGTTTTATTAAAGGACAAGGGAAAAATAATGGCTAGCCTTGCTGACCAGGTCTCAGGGAAACTGCCTCTTAACTGCTTGTCAGGCATCCTCTTCTCTGGGCTAAATTTTTCCATCTTGGAACGATGAATAGCTAACCTAGTTCCACTTTATAGCATCTTGGTTTAACAGATCGTTGAGGGAAGACATACAGGACTGGGAATGGGGGAGGAGATAGTGATTGTCAAGAAAACATGGGTCCTGGTCTCAGGTTGGCTTCGAATAGTTGAGTGACTCTTATTTTATGTATTGAGTTGGCTAGAATGTTCATTTGGGATTTCTGTATGATGTTACAGAGAAATCCCAAACTTTTTCGTCAAAACAATAACTCAGAAAATATAAATGCTTTGGTTGTGACATTCCTAAAGGATATTATGTATGAGTGGTTTTTAACAAGGCTGCCTTTCTGTATCTGGGAAAAGATGGTCCTTACAAGCCATTCATTTGCGTGTTACAGTTGGATGAGTTGGGTGGGCATAGGAAACCCATGCCTCAGGGGTGAACCTAGGTGATCTGGAAAATTAGATTAAAAAAAATTATTTTAATTAGGGATAATTACTTTACAATATTGTGATGATTTTTGCTATACATCAGTATGAATCGGCCATAGGTATACATGTGTCCCCTGCATCCTAAACCCCCTCCCACCTCCTTCCTCACCTTATCCCTCCAGGTTGTTGCAGACCACCCACCGGCTCTGGGTGCCCTACTTCATACATCCAACTCACACTGGTTATCTATTTTACATATGCTAATGTGTATGCTTCAGTGCTTTTCTCTCAAATCATCCCATCCTCTTCTCCCACTGAGCCCTAAAGTCTGTTCCTTACATCTGTGTCTCCTTTGCTGTTGTGTGTAGGATCATCAGTACCATCTCTGGTATTTTTCTTTCTCTTTCTGACTTGCTTCACACTATTTATAATAGGGTGTAGGTTCATCCACCTCATTAGAACTGACCCAAATGCATTTCTTTGAGTAAGTGAATTAGATTATTGAGGCTGGCCTAGTCTCAGTAGGTGATCAAGTTTGCCTGAAAACTTGCTGCCATGATGTGGAAAAGAAAATAATACCAAATATTTGGAAACAGGCTGGGTGCCCAAGTATTAGTATAGCAGAATAGGAGAGAAAGAAAAAGTAACAAGAATGGCTATTGAATTTTCTTCTAGTTTTTATTGAAGGCAAGAGTGGGTGGCAGAGGATGAGATGGTTAGATAACATCACTGACTCAATGGATATGAATTTGAACAAACTCCAGGAGATAGTGGAGGACGGAGGAGCCTGATGTGCTACAGTCCATGGGGTCACAGAGTCAGACAAGACTTAGCAACTGAACAACAATTCATTCTTGTATCTATCGTCATGGCATATACCTTTAAGTATTGTTTTCTTTCTCTGAATCATGGAAGAATAATTTTCATTTTAGATCAGGGTGAAAGAAATACATTCTTTATCTTAAAGTCCAAGAAACTTTTGCTCAAAGCTGTTGTTCTTATTCAATTATGTAAAGTAACTTATAATTCTGTATCTTTTCAAAAAAAGGATGCATATTATAGATTGGGTTTTTGTGAGTTTGGGGGGGATTTTGTTTTATTTTGTCTGGGTTTTTAGAGGGATAATTATTTGGGGGCTTAGGGGAGGTATTTTTTGTTTTTTTTTTCCCCCACACCACGCAGCACGAGGAACTTCTACAACCAGGGACCAAATCTGAGCCCCCTGCAGTGGAAGCACAGAGTCTTAACCACTGGACCACCAGGGTAGTCCTAGGTTGTTTTAGATACACACAAGCCTACAAAAGAAGCATGTGTTTGGCTGGCAGTCTGAAAATACCACCTGTATTGAAATATAAAAACATGCACTTGTTCATTTTTGTTACTCCATTACCCTCAGAAAAAGTGTCCATTTAATAATATTTCACTGGCTATAGTAGGTTTAAAATGTGAACAGTTTCTTTATGATTCAATAGTAGTTCCAGAAGTCCTTCGCATTGTGTCCCCTTGGTCAAGTTCTTGAACTGCACTAAGCCTTGGTTTTCTCAATTCAAAATGAGTAGAATAGTGAGTAGTGTTAAGAGTAATAGAGGGAGTGTTAAGAGAATAGGAGAATAAGACCATAAGATCAATAGTAAAATAAATTTGAATATGTGGTTTGATATTTTACAAAAGCACCAAAGCAACCAGATGAGAAAAGGAAAATCTTTTCAATATACAATGCTATTACAACTTGATACTTTTATGGGGGAAAAAATGAACCTTTGACCCTTTACCTTACACCATACATAAAATTAAAAATGAATCACAGCTGTTATAAAAGCTAAAACTATTACACTTCTATAAGGAAACAATATTTTCACATCTTGGGGATAGGCAAAAGCTTCTTGTTGAGGACTTTGAAAACACTTACCATGAAAGAAAAGATACTGATACATTCAAAAAAATTTAATCCTGTCACTCATCAAGATATTATTAAGAGTATGAATAATCAAGCTATAGGCTAGCATAAAACACATCACATATATCTAACAAAGAACTTATATCCAGAATATATTAAAAAACTAATTCAATAAAAAGACAAACATGAAAGAAAATATGTGAATAGTCATTAAGTATATAAAAGTATTCAACATCATTAGTCATGAGACAAGTTTTTTTTTTTTTTTCCACATTCAAAAAGCACGCAAAGGATTTATTTGCTAGTCAAAGCTTTTAACAGAACCAAACAGGGACTACAAATTTTTTCCAAGGAGCTTCGCCTTAGTGAAATTAGTTGACTCTGTAGGCAGAAATAGGTTAACAGAGGACATTTACACCTTGGGAAAATATATCACTGATGAGGCGTCCCTATATTTAATTATTTTAATGAGCATGCGACACTGTTAAATAACCACAGAGTTCTTCAAAGCTTGTACACACCCATGCGTGTGTGCTCAGTTGCCAAGCTGTGTTCGACTCTTTTGCAACCCCATGGACTGTAGCCCACCACACTCCTCTGTCCGTGGGATTTTCCAGGGAAGAATACTGGAGTGGGTTGCCATTTCCTTCTCCATCATGAGGCAAATTAACATAAAAACCTCAATAAGATAACTACTGCATTAAAATGACTAAATTTAAATGACAGCACCAAATGTTGGAGAGGATATGAAGCAGCATTGCCAGTGAGAGTGTAAAATGAAACAGCCACTTTGGGAAAACACGTGTACGTTTTAAGAAACTTAAAAGTTAAATGCACCTATTCTTTGATGCAGCCATTCTACTCCTGGTATTTACGTGAGAAGTAAAAGCATAAAGACCTGTATTAGAATATTTATAGATTTTATTCATTGTTGCCAAAAGCTGAAGACTGGGTTAGTTGTCCAACAGCAAGAGAAGAGATAAAAATGGTAGTGTAGTCAAACAGTGGAATAATACTCAGCAAAAGAAGGAAGTTACTGATAAAACAATATGAATCAATCTCAAAAACACTACTGGGTGAAAGAAACCAGGTACAAAAAAAAGAGTGCATAGTATAAGATTCCCTCTATGTGAAGTTCTAGAACAGGTAAAACTAACCTACAGTGAGAAAGTTCAGAACAAGAGCTGCTTTGTGGGATAGGAGAGAAGTGGAAACTGACTGGGAAGGGAAATGAGGGGAATTTCTAAGCTGACAGTGATGTCATAATAGGGGTTACACAGGTATATTCATTTGTCGAAACTCAGGGAATGTCCCACTTAAGCTGTGTGGTTTTTGAAACTCTCACATACACACTAACTAAGCTATATGTTGAACTCTAGTTAATGATGTGCATACTAATAGATATGAAGTGTATTAATGTCTTTGACTGACAGTGAAGTGCATCAAGTAATAAATAAGATGAACAGAAAGAGGGATTGTTAAATGGGTAAATAAGTGATAAGTCAAATGTACCTAAATATTAGTTGTAGAATATAGAAGGAAATGGATGTTTGCTGTATAATACTTTTCAGTATTTCCTTATGGTCGAAATTTGTCCTAATGTTCAAAAAAATATAAAGTACTTAAATAGGGAAATCAATTAAATAAGTATGGCTGATTTACAATATTGTATTAGTTTCATGTATAGAGCAAAGTGAGTCAGTTGTATGTTTTTTCAGATTATTTTCCATTATAGATTATTATAAGACATCAAATATAACTCCTGGTGCTATACAGTAAATGTTTGCTGCCTATCTATCTTATGCAGTTTGTATCTGTTAATCCCATATTCTTGATTTTCTCTCCCCATACCTTTCATCTTTGGTAACCATAAATTAACTTTCTGTAACTGTGAGTCTGTTTCTGTTTGGAATATAGATCGATTTGTATTATTAGTATTTTTTGGATTCACATATAAGTGATATGTAATATTCATTTTTTTCTGTCACTTATTTCACTAAGTATAATACTCTTTAGGTCCATCCATGTTGATACAATAGCAATATTTCATTCTTTTATGGATGAGTAATAATATTCCATTATGTATGGAGTACACAGATGACAATCATCTGTTGATGGGCACTTGGATTGTTTCTACCTTGGCTGTTAAATATGATTGATAGCAACATTTCATGAAGAAGGTAAAACAGCACATGATGGAAAACCACATATTATTTACTTCAAAATGTAATTTTTACATGAATTCTCTGACAAAATTAGCCAATCCTTGGGCTGCTGCAAGATTTCTTGGCGCTATCTGCGAACTCCAAGCTCCTCTTCTGAGTAAGGAACACCCTCTCCTCATTCCCTAACCCACATAGCAATTGGAATATTCACAAAGCACCTCTGTAAACACCAACCAGACCTCTTCTCACCCAGACTCCTAAACCCACTGCAATCTGCCCCTACCTTCTCTGTAGCATCCCTTCTCCTGATAACCAGAAAATTCCTAGTAGGCAGACCTAGTAGCCAGTTTTCAGTCCTCATCCTACCTCATCTTAGCATCTGACTTGGAGGACCATGCTCTCCTGACTTCTTATCCCCTCAACTTTCACCCAGGCACTTTTTCCTCATTATCTTGCCTCTTTTACCTCCTCTTAGCATGCTTTCAGAACACCTCTGTCCTTTTCTTGTGTCAAGGTGCCTCCACCCCAACAAGCCTTTTGTCACTATAAGCTCCTCCTAGGTGTTCAATTTGACTGCCATGAATTCGCCTATCATCTAATTACTCTCAAAACTCTGTTTCTAACCCTGATTGCCTTCCCAGCTTTAGGCTCAAAACCTATATAGGTCAGCCCCTTGGGATATTCTGCAGGCAAGTTGATTATCAAAACAGAACTCATCTTCTCTTGAACTCCACAGCCCAGTCTATTTCTACTTTTTCTATCTCTATTAATAGAAGGTATTCCCAACTTTTTCCTTCCTTGCCCATTTATCTAATTGATCACCAAGTTCTGTCAGTTCTACCTCTCCTAAATCTCTTCCTCACCTCCTCCTGCTCTCAGGTGTAGTTTAAACTTTCATCATATCTAACTAATTTGCCCAACTCTAGTTCTTCCCCTTTATTGGTCGTTAGTCAGTCTTCCCTCACCACGGGAGATGCCTTCCTAAGAAGAAAGTCACACTCTGTGGTCTGGTCATTGACCATCCACCCCTTAATCACTTTAACAGCCTTCCTACTGCCATCCCTCTTTATAACCCTTCACCTGAGCCCAAATATAACTTATAACTACACTTTTGCCTCTACATAGATTGCTGTTTTCCCATTACAACTACTCATGTGTGAGAATCCAGCTCAGAAGTCAAAAGTTTAAATGACAACACCAAATGTTGGAGAGGATATGAAGCAGGACTGCCAGTTAAGAGTGCAGTATGGAGCAACTGCTTTGGGAAAAGGCATGGAAGTTTCTTATAAAGTTAAACACACCTATTCTTCAATTCAGCCATTCTACTCCTGGATTAGGTGTGTCCTTTAAAAAGTTCTCTGTAAACCTCCCAGGCAATTAGTTCCTGCTCCATCCCTTTTTTCTCTCAAAGTACATTGCATATTTCCTTATTGTAGTTTATACAATCACAATGTATCATACAATTTTTATTGATGTATATGTCTTCTAAGGCAGAACTATCCACTGCCACATAGTACATGCTCAGTAAATGTTTGCTCAAGGAAGGCCTTTCTCAGTTCTCCAGATCTCTGTAGTGAATTAGAGCTTAGAGATGGCAGGGTCACCAAGGATATCAGCTACTGGAACAACTATTAAAGTAATTGTTACTATGTGTTTATACTTCTGCTCACATTTTCCATAATTGAACTCTTCCTGCCTCTCTTTTTAGCTCC
Organism: Odocoileus virginianus; assembly: GCF_023699985.2. Classification (NCBI taxonomy): domain Eukaryota; kingdom Metazoa; phylum Chordata; class Mammalia; order Artiodactyla; family Cervidae; genus Odocoileus; species Odocoileus virginianus. Next base: position 64,237,838 of record NC_069680.1, read on the forward strand.
ATTCTTCGAAAACTGTCTACTAAGTGGGCAAGTGAATAGAGTACCCAGATGGCCGCAGTTGAAACACCTTCTCTCCCCCTCCCCAGTCACAAAATCTGCATGCACATAAATGAAACCTGATCATGTGATATGGAATAAGCTTTTATCCTTTGTAACTCTGATCCTTTTTGAACTCAGAAAAAGCTAGAGGGTAGAAGATCTGGAATTTGAGGACTGATCTCTAGTCTAATCCCTGCACTAACTAGCTAGTGAGGGGAGGAATGATTCCACAACTCTGATCTTCAGTGTCTCTCCTTTAAAAATGACGTGGAGTGAGCCATTTGTGAAAACCTAGTACATACAATGACTCATTTCTTCAACAAATATTCACTGAGTATTCATACTTTTTAAATTGATGTAAAAAGTATCTAGTATCTGAGTGCCTACTAAATATCAAGTAATAGGTTAGGTACAGGTATATTCTAGCCCTCAATGAATACATTTTCTTATAAGTGTCTATTAGACTTTCTTAATAGTTAAATATTCTATATAGTACTATTTCCTCCCCACCCTATCCTCTTTTGGCCAAAATAATTTTTCTCTGAATTCCTCCTTTAAGGTCTGCTAAATAGCATGGAGTGGTGGCTAACAGCATGAACTTTAAACCAGACTTTCAAGGTTTGCACCTGGGCTCTACTACCTTTTAACTGTGAGACTTGGGGTAAGTTGTTTAACTTCTTAATGTTTTGCTTTCTGCATTCTTAAAGCACAATAATATCTACTCTATTAGGTTGTTATAAAGAATAAAAGTGTTAATACATGTACATCTTAAAGTGTTACCTGGCACTAAGTAAAGTGCTGAAGTAGTGGTAGCTGTTATTATTTGCAACCTGTGGTTCATAGAGTCCCTACCTTGCCATGAAAACCGTTTCATGGCAAAGTATAAAAAAACAATTAAAGACCTTACTTTTCATTTATATTCCTTTAAGTAACTCTGCTTAGAAATTTTCTTATAAACCTATACTGTCCAACATGGTGGCTATTAGCCATATGTAGCTACTGAGTACTTGGAATGTGGCTGATTGGGAGAGTAGGGTTGCAAGTATAAAGTAAACCAGATTTTTAAAATTTAGAGGCGTGACATCAGTGAAAATAACAGAGTAAGAAACACCTAAAGCTTTCCCCTCTAAAAGTGCAACTAAAAACTGGCAAAAACTGTCAGAATCAACTTTTTCAGAACTTTGGACGGTAATCAAAAGCTTGAAGCAGCCTGGGAAGCATTTTTTTCCAGAAAAACAGTAGCATCCTGATCAGACCATTGAGCTTTGTGGCATTTTAACTTGCCTAAGACCCATTTCTTGTACCCCAAGGGATGCAAGAAACAAGGAAGTATGGCCCATACATGGAGGAAAAAGCAGTCAATATAAAACTGTCCCTGAAGAAGCCCAGGCATTAAACTTGACAAAGATTTTAAATCAGCCATCTTAAGTAGGGTAAGCTCAGAGAAAGTCACATTGAATCATATAAAATCAAACCATTTTGGAAAGAAGTTTGAAAGTTTCTTAAAATGTTTGATATGTACCTACCACATAATCCAAATATTACATTTAGGTATATTCCCCCCTAAAATACAACATATGTCCATACAAAGTCTTATACATGAATGTTCATAGCAGCTTTATTTGTAATACCCCTAAGGAGGAGAAGGGTGCAACAAAGGATGAGATGGTTAAATAGCATCATCAACTCCATGGACATAAGTTTGAGCGAAGTCTGGGAAATAGCGAAGAATAGTGAAGCCTAGCATGCTGCAGTCCATGGGATCGCAAAGAGTTGGACATGATTTAGCAACTGAACAACAACAAAAACTAGAAATAACCCAAATATCCATCAGTAATGAGTGAATGGACAAATATATATATATATATATATGTTATTCACCAATAAAAAAGAATGAATCATTGATCTGTTCAACACAATGAAGCTTGAAATACTTAATGCTGCGAAAAGCCTGTGAAAAGGTGATTCCATTTATGTAAAATTCTAGAAGGTACAAGCTAAACCATAGTGACAGAAAGCAGATCAGTGTTTGCTTGGGAATAACAGGATTATGGAGTGTGGAAGGATGGGGAAAATGCATTTCAAAGAGGCATGAGGCAAATTTTGGAGTGATGCTTATGGTCATTATCTTGATTGTGGTTATGACTTTACAGATATATACATGTCAAAACTTACCAATTTATATACTTCATATTAGTACATTTCATTGTGTATCAATTATACCTCAATAAAACTTTTCTAAATTGCATATGTGTTGATAATATAAAATGGTACAGCCATTTTTGACACAGTTGGGCAGTTCCTCAAAAAACTAAACATGGAGTTATCTCTAGTCAGCAGTTTCACATCTACATATCCACATTCTACATAAAGAATGCTCCATAGCAGCATATTCAAAATAGCCCCAAATCAGATGCAACTCAGATGTTCATCTGCTGATCAATAGATAAACAAATATGCTATAACCACACACTGGAATATTATTCAGCCATAAAAAGGGATCAAGTACTTATGGATGCTCCAATATTAATGAACCTTAAAAATATTATACTAAGTGCAAGAGCCATCACAGAACACCACATATTATATGATCCCATCTGTATGGAAAGTCAAGAATAGGAAATTCTCTGGAGACTGAAAGTAGATTAACAGTGAACTAGGCCTCTGTGTAGGGGAGAATGGGAATGACTGCTTATGGGTACAACTTTTCTTTTGGGGATGATGAAAAAGTTCTAAAATTAGATTATGTGATGATTGCACAACTCTATAAATATACTGAAAAACATTGAATCATATGCTTTAACATGTGAACTTTATGGTATGTAAATTATGTCTCGAAAAAGCTGTGAAAAATTACATATATGGCTGGCATTCTATTTCTGTTGGACAGTGCTATTTCAGAGAAACCCAGCTTGGTGCAAAATATGGGCCAAAGGTAGATAGGAGAGCATAGTGGCGCTCATTATATGACTACCTTGCATATTAAGTTTTCCATGAGTATTTACTCAATTGTTAACATAGGACAAATGCTATAGGTAATAAAAATATATTAGAGGGAATTTTTTGACTGCAGGATTTTTTTTTAAAATATCATGCGTGAAAGGATTTTAAATACTCCATTTACATTTGCTAAGCAATAATTAACTAATATCAGCTTGCATATACAAATTATATTCACGTCTTGGATAGTTTGTGCCTTTAAGGATTTTCCTTTAGTGACTTAAGAATGCCATCCCCAACTCTGCCCACTATCTACATCAGTTTCCTCTGCATCTTGCAGATTGCTGCCTTGGAAAAATTTAGACAGCAGCGAACTTTCTAATCAAGTGCCACCTAATGGTGTGTCAATATTTGGTGATCTCAAATATTAAATCCACCAAATGAGCCTGATGCCAGACTCAAACAACTTTATGGTCATAAGCTGAAAGCATGATGTCTATGTGAGTTTGGGGCATGATGTGGGTGGTAGTTTTATTTTTTCCAAATGGGTGGAATTGTCTTCTACTTCTTCAAGGGACATGATGATTCCAAAATATCCTGTGTAGAAAATAAAGAGATGAAAACTTTGATAAACATAATAATCCCACAAAGATGCCTATGCCCTAATCCCTAGAACATATATTATATAAAATGGTAAAAGGGCATTGCAGATGTGACTAAGGTTACCAACTTTAAAATAAAGAGATTTTTCTCTTTGATCTGGGTGAGCCCAGTCTAATCACATGAGCCTTTACAAGCAGAGAACAGAAAGAGAAGTCAGACAGACTTGAAGCGTGGAGACTCAGTGCATCATTGCTGGCTTTGAAGATGTAGAAGCAATGTGACAAGAAATACTAAAAAACATAAGGAGCTGAGAGGGGCCCCAGGCTATCAGCCAGACAGTAAACTAGACCTCAGCCCTACAACCACACAGAACCATATTTCACTAGCAACCAAAGTGAACGTGTTAGTGGATTCTTATCCAGAGTCTCCAGAAAGAAACAAAGCCCTATTAACACCTTGATTTTGACATTTTGATATCTGGAGGCAAGTACCTCGCCAAGCCCACCAGACTTCTGACTACAGAACAGTAAGATAATAAATGGAGGTTGTTTTAAGCTTGTGGCAGTTTGTTACATGACAATAGAAAATGAACACAATAGCTATTAGAAAGGGATTTCGGAACCCCACATGCTGAAAAAGTTCTTGGGGAAGGTAAGAAGGTGCTTAAACTTAAAAACTGGAAAATACATTCAGGGATATAAAGAAAAACATTATGAGCGGGATTATATTATAAAGCTGGATTTAGAAAAGGGAGAGGAACCAGAGATCAAATTGCCAACATCCAATGGATCATCAAAAAAGCATGAGAATTCCAGAAAAACATCTACTTCTGCTTTACTGACTGTGCCAAAGCCTTTGACTGTGTGGATCACAACAAACTGGAAAATTCTTCAAGAGGTGGAAATACCAGACCACCTGACATACCTCCTGAGAAATCTGTATGCAGGTCAAGAAGCAACATTTAACACTGGACATGAAGCAACAGACTGGTTCCAAATCGGGAAAGGAGTACGTCAAGGCTATATATTGTCACCCTGTCTATTTAACTTATATGCAGAGTACATCATGAGAAATGCCAGGCTGGATGAAGCACAAGCTGGAATCAAGATTGTTGGGAGAAATATCAATAACCTCAGATATGCAGATGACACCACCCTTATGGCAGAAAGCAAAGAAGAACTGAAGAGCTTCTTGATAAAAGTGAAAGAGGAGAGTGAAAAAGTTGGCTTAAAACTCAACATTCAGAAAACTAAGATCATGGCATTCGTTCCCATCACTTCAAATTGATGGGGAAACAATGAGAGACTTTATTTTTGGAGGCTCCAAAATCACTGCAGATGATGGTTACAGCTGTGAAATTAAAAGACACTTGCTGCTTGAAAGAAAAGTTATGACCAATGTAGACAGCATATTAAAAAGCAGAGTCATTACTTTGTCAACAAAAGTCCATCTGGTCAAAGCTATGATTTTTCCAGTAGTCTTGTATGGATATGAGAAAGTTGAGCACCAAAGAATTGATGCTTTTGAACTGTGGTGTTGGAGAAGACTCTTGAGAGTCCCTTGGACTCCAAGGAGATCCAACTAGTCCATCCTAAAGGAAATCAGTCCTGAATATTCATTGGAAGGCCTGATGCTGAAGCTGAAACTCCAATACTTTGGCCACATGATCTTAAGAACTGACTCATTTGAAAAGACCTTGATGCTGGGAAAGATTGAAGGCGGGAGGAAAAGGGGACGACAGAGGATGAGATTGTTGGGTGGCATCACTGACTCGATGGACGTGAGTTTGAGTAAGCTCTGGGTGTTGGTGATGGACAGGGAAGCCTGGTGTGCTGCAGTCCATGGGGTTGCAGAGAGTGGGACATGACTCTGTGATTGAACTGAACTGATACTGTATCTCAGAATCAGGGTTTGGGGCTCAGTGCCTGGTTGTGTATTGGACTCTGCAGGAGGCATGGAACTGGCCTGATAGATTTAATTATAGTTGTACAAATTCAGAAGGACTCAGAGAATGAAGACAAGAAGTATGACTCAAATTTGTGTATGATGTTGAGAGATTCTTTGAGAAAGGAGCAACGATCATGCTGCTTTTTGACCCTAGGTGTCATCACTGGAATTTTCTATTCACCTCATACATAGCAAGTTGATCACTCGTGCCCCAAAGCATCAGACAAGTCTTTACTGTAGAGAGTATGAACAGCTCTAGGATGAGGGCATATTTGGTGTCTTCCCTGGATGAAAAAAAATTAGCTCTTTCAGGAAGTATACATATAAGACCACTGTTATCCCATTTGGGGACCGAACCAAAACAAATACATTTCTGTCATCTGGATTATTGTTGTGTAAATCTCTGTTCTCACCCAATTTTATAAATTCTTTCAAATGTCTGAGAGTCAAGAAACCAAGTGCCTATGTCAGTTCTAATCTTCTACTTTGAACTTTATGATTTAAATGTGATTGTCAAGGAATAAGAATGAAAAACTTAATTCCAGTGCTATATAAACTATAGAAATAAAGCAAGATTCTTAATTTATTTTACAAAGCTAAAATACACACACACACACACACACACACACACACACACACACACACACAGCCCAGATCAGACTAGTCTGACTTAAGCTACTTATATGGAATGTATAAACATACACTCAAAATGGAGTACTGCCAAATCTAATCCGTTAGTACAATATATTAAAATAACGTTCCATCACTAAGCATTCCATAACATTCCATTCCAACATACCATCATCACCCTGAAGCAAGGATGATCAATACTTTACAATTTATAAATACTGTACACAGACCATGTCTGTCTTGTGCTAGTATAGTCTTGGTGTTTAGCACTGTGCCTAGCACACAGTATTTGCTGAAAGACTAAATTAATATTCACTGTCAATAATCCATTTGAAACTAAAAGGAGAAGATAAATATCCCATTCAAGTAGCAATTATAGAAATTTTATATAAATACATAAAACATATACATATAAATATTAAAACTTACATAAATACCTAAATATAATTTACATAAGTACATAAAAATGTATTCCTTGTTTTATTGCAGTTTACTTTATTCCATCACATTTTGGTAATTCTTGCAATATCTCAAACTTTTTCATTATTATTATGTTTGTTGCGGTGATCTGTGATCAGGGATGTTGAATGTTACTGTTGTTGTTGGGGGATGCTACAAACACTCCCGTGTAAGATGCTGAACTTCATAAATGTTATGTGTGTTCTGACTGCTCCACCAATTGGCCATTCCCCCATCTCTCTCCCTCCTCTTGGACTTCTCTGAGACACAACAGTATTGAAATTTGGCCAATTACTAACCCTACAATTGCCTCTTAACTGTTCAAATGAAGGGAAGAGTCATGTCTCTCACTTTAAGTCAAAGGATTAAGCTTAGTAAGGATGGCATGTCACAAGCTGAGACAGCTTGAAAGCTAAGCCTCTTGAGCCAAACAGTTAGCCAAGTTGTGAATGCAAAGGAAAAATTCCTGAAGGAAATTAAAAGTGATACTCAAGAGAAAACAAATAATAAGAAAGAAAAACAGCCTATTGCTGATACAGAGAATGGATAGAAAATCAAACCAGCCACAACATTCTCTTAAACCAAAGCCTAATCCAGAGCAAGACTCTAACTCTCTTCAATTCTGTGCAGGCTGAGAGAGATGAGGAAGCCGCAGAGGAGAAGTTTGAAACTAGGAGAGGTTGGTTCTTGAGGTTTGAGGAAAGAGGCCATCTCCATAACATAAAAGCATTAATTCAAAGTGAAGCAGAAAGTCCTGATGTAGAAGCTGCAGCAACTTGGCCAGCAGATGTAGCTAAGGTAATTCATGAAGGTGGCTAAACAACAGATTTTCAATATAGATGAAACAGCCTTCTATAGGAAGAAGATGCTACCTAGGACTTTCATACCTAGAGAGGAGAAACCAATGCTTGGCTTCAAATCTTCAAAGGACAGGCTCTTGTTAGGAGCTAATGCAGCTGGTGTCATTCAGCTGAAGCCAGCGCTCATTTACCATTCTGAAAGTCCTGGGGCCCTTGAGGAATGATGCTCAGTCTACCCTACCTGTGCTCTCTAAGTGGAAAACAAAGCCTGGATGATAGCACATCTGTTTACAACATGGTTTACTGACTATTTTATGTCTACTCTTGAGACCTACTACTCAGAAAAAAAAATGATTCCTTTCAAAATACTGTTGCTCACTGACAATGCACCTGGTCACCCAAGACCGCTGATGGAGATTTACAAAGAGATTAGTGTTTTCTTCATGACTGCTAACACAACATCCATTCTGCAGTCCTTGGATCAACGAGTAATTGACTTTCAAGTCTTATTATTTAAGAAATACATTTTATAAGGCTATAGCTGCAATAGATAATGATTCCTCTGATGGATGTGGGCAAAGTCAACTGAAAACCTTCTAGAAAGGATTCACCATTTCAGATTCCATTAAAAGCATTGTGATTCATGGGGAGAAATCAAAATATCAACATTAACAGGAGTTTCAAAGGATTTGGTTTGTATCCTCATGGATGACTTTGAGGGGTTCAAGACTTCAATAAAGGAAGTGACTGCAGATGAAAATAGCAAGAGAACTAGAATCAGAAGTAGAGCCTAAAGATGTGACTGAATTGCTGCAACCTCATGATAAAACCTTAATGGATAAAACTTGAAATGATTAAAACCAAAAACTTGAAATGATAACAAAGGGTTTAGACTATTACATAAACTTGATAAAACAACAGCAGGGCTTGAGAAGATTGATTTCAATTTTGAAAGAAGTTCTACTGTGGGTAAAATGCTACCAAATAGCATCAGATGCTATAGAAAATTATTTGTGAAAGGAAGAGTCCATTGATGTGACAAAATTTGTTGTTGCCTTATTTTAAGAAATTACCACAGTCACACCAGCTTTTAGTAACCACCACCCTGATCAGTCAGCAGCCATGAGCATCAAGGCAAGACCCTCCACCAGCAAAAAGATTACTACGCACTCAAGGATCAGATGATAGCACTTTTTAACAATATTTTTAATAAAGATATGTGCATTTTTATACATGATACTAGTGTATATTTAATAGGCTGTAGTATGTAAATGTAACTTTTATATATACCAGAAAACCAAAAAAATTCATATGGCTCACTTATTGTAACTTTCACTTTATTACAGTGAATCTGGACCTGGATGCATAGTATCTCCACGGTATCCCTGTATATATGTGTGCATATATATTTGCATGTATGTACATGTATGTATATATATCATCAGGAACAAACTTTAAAAGAAACTTAAAATGTATGAAGATCTACCTGAAGAAAAGAACAAAACTTTACCAAGGTACATTAAAAAAGATAAGTACATGAATACCAATGTGACTGTAGTTAACTGTACTGTATTTTACACTTGAAATTGCTAAGAGGGTAGATCTTAGGTTTTCTTACCACAAAAATGAAAAGAAAAAGAAGAGAAAAGAAAAAAGTGACTATGTGAAGTGATGACTATGTCAGTTACCTTGATTGTGATAATTTTCCACCATATATGAATATCATATCAACAAGTTGTACACCTTAAACTAATATTTTACTTTTTTAATTCTTTTTTTTTTCTTTTTTTTATTACTTTACAATATTGTAGTGGTTTTTGTCATATTTTAACTCTTAAATTTGTTATGAAGCGAGATTTGGCATAGAATAGACAGATCAGTAAAATAAAATTTAAAGCCAGGAAACAGACCTAAGTATTAGTATATACATGTGTTTAGTATATGACAAAAATTGCATTTAAATCAGAGGTAGAGTGGCAGTGGGTAAAACTGGTTAAGAAGGTTAAAAGGTTTCATCAGTCATCAGTTCAGTCACTCACTCATGTCTGACTCTTTGCGACCCCATGGACTGCAGCATGCCAGGCTTCCCTGCCCATCACCAACTCCCGGAGCTTACTCAAGCTCATGTCCATTGAGTCAGTGATGCCATCCAACCGTCTCATCCTCTGTCATCCCCTTCTCCTCCCGCCTTCAATCTTTCCGAGCATCAGGGTCTTTCTAATGAGTCAGTTCATCAGGTAGCCAAAGTATTGGAGTTTCTGCTTCAGCATCAGTCCTTCCAATGAACATTCAGGACTGATTTCCTTTAGGATGGGCTGGTTGGATCTCCTTGCAGTCCAAGGGACTTTCAAGAGTCTTCTCCAACACCACAATTCAAAAGCATCAATTCTTTGACACTCAGCTTTCTTTATAGTCCAGCTCTCACATCCATCCATGACTACTGGAGAAACCATAGCTTTGACTAGACAGACCTTTATAAACTTCAAGTTATAAAATAAGTAAGTCATGGGGATGTAATGTACAGCATGTTGACTATAGTTGATAATTCTGTATTACATACTTGAAAGCTGTTAAGAGAGTAAATCTTAAAAGTTCTCTTCAGAAGAAAAAAATCTGTACCTATGGTGATGGATGTTAACTAGACTCATTGTGGTGATTATTTTGCAGTATTTACATATCTGAATCATTATGCTGTATACTTTAATCCAATGAGATATATCAATTTAAAAATCAGAGGGGGAAAATATTATTCAAGCACAGGGTTCTGGGATAGTTGGTTTCTATTTGGAAAAATTAAGCTAGAGTTTCCACTGCATACCAGTCACCAATATAAATTTTCAAATATGAGTTATTTTTTAGAATACCTTAAAGAAAATCACTAGAAAATATAGAAAGTGCCTATATAATTTTGAGTCATAAATGTTTTTCAAAGCAAAAATCATAAAAGATACATAGATTTGCCTGCATAAAACTTTGAAACAGATTTAATTTAAAAGAATGAAAAGCTAAACCACAAACAAGGATAAAATGTTGGCAGTATGAAATGTAGACAAACGCTGCTGCTCCTAAGTCGCTTCAGTCGTGTCCAACTCTGTGCGACATGCCCTTAATTTTAAAAACTCTTGCAGGGCTGGTGGCTCAGTGGTATAGAATCCATCTACCAATGCAGGAGACAGAGGTTTGATCCCTGGTCGAGGAAGATCCCACAGGCTGTGAGGCCACCATGTGCCACAACTACTGAAGCCCGTGCTCTACAAGAGAAGTCACCACAATGATAAGCCTGGGCTCCACAACTGCAGAAAGGCTGGTGTAACAACAGAGACTTAGTGCAACCAAAAATAAAAAAATAAATAAAATTATTTTAAAAAGAAAAAAACTTGCAAAGCAGATGGCAAAAGACATATATCTTAATTTTTTAAAATGCAACAAAAGGCAGTTCACAAAACTAGAATACAAATGAAAAAAAGAAATGTTTTCCTCACTAATAAACATTTGACGTTATCCTTTTATATATCCCAAATTGACAGTAATTAAAATAATATAACTACTGGAAAGCAATGACCTCATATACTGAAGAAGGCAGTTAAAAAGCCTTAAAAACATGTATCTAGAATTTTCTTCTGAAGAAAAGATCAAGGGACACATGTAAAGATCTATCTCCAAGGATATTCATCACAGAATTTTTAAAATATTATTAGTGGAAATAATAGAAATGTTCTACAGAAGAAGGCTGTTTTGGTACATCAGTCCATGTGTACAATGGAATGCCACAGAGCCCTTAAAAATTATGTTGAAGGATATGTTCTAACTTGGTAAATATCAGAATGTTGAAGCCATTGAACTCTACAGTCAGACCTGGATTTAAATCCATCTCTTCCCAGCTTTGTGTCATAGGCCAACCAGTTTTATCTCTCTAAGCCTCACTTTCTATACTGACCCTTTAAAGTTGTTGAGGGAGATGAAATAAATCATTTATAAGAAGTACTTATAAAGACAATGCCTGGCATTCAGTGAATATGCTCTGATCATACAGAGTTGAAGTCAGTAATACTGGCCTACAAAATACATTTAATAAACATCTTTGAATAAATAAAATATGATGAACATGACAGGAAATCTTACTAAAAAAGTTGTGTTTAGGTCAGAAAGAAGATGTGGCTCTCAAGTAATGAGACCTTGGTTTTATAGGACTTCAAGAACTCAGGAGGAAATGCCAAAGGAAAGCTTTCAGAAGGATTTTGAACAGCAGCAGCATATTGAAATAAATGTACACAACCTGGATAGCTGGAAATACATTTAGATGTTAAGTGTCCTGTTAAAAGTGTATTTTGACATTGTAATGTAGCTGTTCTTTACATGGCCCACCTCAAAATACCCTTAGTACTATGTTCATTCAGCAAACACTTTCTGAGTACTGATTGTGCTAAGCACTGCCACAGCTCACGGTCCTCGTGGAGTGTTTTACTGTGGTGGGGTGACATAGTCTCACCGCCCAACAGGCACTTTGGCTAAGCTCTGGAGAGCCTGGCACTTTGACTCAGGAAAACCCCAGGTTTAGTTCCTAGAGAATGAGTCCTGATTCTGGACCTCAGTCTTCTCATCTATAAAATAAGAGCATTCGAAAGACAACTTCTTTTTTTTTTTTTCTTTTTTATACCACAAGCTGAAAGAAATCAGTTGTGACCCAGAACTTACTCACATTTACACACAGACACACAAAACATAAAGCGATTTCACGAGTGCCAAGACCACTTCCAGCTCTGAAATGTTTGTTTTTCTAGTGGAAAAAGGTCTGGCAAGGAACCAAAAGCCCTGATTGTTGGTGGCTGTCAGCCTTATGGGATCTTCGGCAGATTATTTCAGCTCTTCACACACTTCTCTATGAAATCAGGTTCTTGGACTCGATCTCTAAAGTCCCTCCATTTCTGAAATTCTGTTTTGTGATCATTTAATTCTTTTAAGCAATCATTATTGAGTATCCTGTGCCAGGCACTTTCTAGGGCTAGGAGAATGAATCTTGGACCTACCGTCTTACTGAGTGAGTCAGGGTAGGTGGCGCAAAGATGGAAACAGGTGTGTATGCTTGCTCCAGAGTTGGTTTATAACCTGCTGGAAGGTCCTTAATAAAAGGTCATGATCTCCGCCTGTCTCCTATCTGGGCCTCATTTTATAATTCAATAAATGGGCATTAAATGCCCTGAATCACCAAACACATATTTTCACATTTCCACCACCCTGCATCCTGAAGGAAAGGAGTTTCCAGGGGGTACTCACTGTCTGTTCTCTGTGCCCAGAGCCAGCAAGCCCTAGTGACAAGGAGAAATGCTTGCACATGTGGCACAAGCTGCAAGTTGTGAGGGACAAATGGAGGATACATAATATAGCTGAGTGCTGAGTTAATTATCTTACTAAAGTCCAAATGTTATTTTTCAGCCCTCACTCCCCCACCCTGTGAGCCGCTTACTTTTATCAGATTTTTAAAATCAATGTCATGCAAAAAAAAAATTCCATTCATATTAATCCAAAAATGTTTCTTCATTTGACCCACAGCCCTATCCATGTGACCACTTTCCATCAGAAGATAGCTGTTTGAATTGTCAGTTCAAAAGCTCCCACTGCCCAGCAAGGCCAAATGCCAACACACAAAACAACCTTTCAAACCAGTTAAGTTTATCTCTATGCCAAACACAGCTTTGAAATACAAGTTTAGATAGAATGTGAACTGCTGATGAAGAATTGCTTCAATGGAATCAGCTCTGTAAAGGGTCAAAGGAGTACACATGATCTTCCACGTGAAAGAACTGCAATGGCTGCATATTGATGAGACACATTCAAGTCTTACCTTCAGTGGTGCAGTCAAAAGTAGACTCTTTCCTCGATTGGGTATGAAAGCTCATCTATAAGCAGCTTTACCAGGTCTGTGGTACTAGACAGTTGGACGATTGGAAGAGAGGATGGTAAGTTCTGCCTGTTACGAAGGATTATTCTGTGTGGCTCTATAAAAGTAGGGCCTTTGGCCCTACCCCCCACTATGTGAGTCAGCGTCTCTTTCTTTTAGGTGCCCCTGCTCCTGTTCTCAGTCTCTGTCTGCTCCTGTTTAGCCTCAGCAGCAGCAGAGAAGCAAAAGGTAGAAGAGCCAAGCACAAAACAGGCCCATCCCAGTGCCGAGTGGGTGGTCTCTGTCTAGGAATTGCTGTTTGGCTACAGACCCATTACTCAGAGTGAACGCAAGGTGGTTTAGGGTAGAACTTTTCTGGGAAGCAATAAAGCTATCCAGGAAGCCATTGTAAACCACACAACCCAAAAAATGTTCCTTGAGACCTAATATATACCAACAAGTTCCAGGTCCTGGGAATGGGCTCCCTGCTCTCATGGAGCACACACTTAGTGAGACAGGAACAATAATAAATAATTACATCATGTATCATGTGGTTTTCAGGGTAAGAAAGATAAATCAGGACAAGGGGAAAGATGCTATCCTAGATAGACTGCTTAGACAAGTTTCCTCTGACAAGGCAATATTTGAATGAAGATTGAGTCATACACATATCTGAGGCAAGAGTTTCAGGCACAAGAAACAGCAAGAAAAAAGTCCTGGCCAGAGATGTGCTTGGCTGTTTGAGGACCCAAGGGTGACAGTCTGAGGAGCCAGTGACAGAAATTCCCCCTGGGGTGCCTCTTACAGGAGATAATTGAGTTAGGTGGCGAATAAGGGGTTTCTTACTAAGATTGCTAGTGCTCTCTGCATGTGAGTGGTGGGTTGATCCTACCCATAATGTGCACTCACATCTTCTAATCCCTCCATCTAGTCTCCTCAACATGTGTTTTTTCAAAGTGCCAAAGTTGCTAAAATCTAAGCTGCCTCACAGGCAAAAACCCACAATAGAATGAAAAAAGAAAAATAAGTCTGGTCTTAAAAATATTTGTAAAGAAAAATAAGTCTTTGGTTATTTTCTGTTGATCATCTACTAAATACAGACACACATATATATATATATATATGTATATATATATACACACACACACACACACATACACACACACACATATATATAAATCATTCTGTACATAGGTGTTATTATCCTCATTTTACACTTGAGTAACCTGGATCCTGCTTTGAACCCAGGCTGTCTGACTCCAGAGCCTGTGTTCTTTTCCACTGTAGAGCATCATCACCTCCTGGGTGCTGATTATGTGCATTGGATACTACAGACTCATTGCTAGCCCACTGGTTACAAAGTGTTGTCAGAGAGCAGACTTCCAGATTTGGTTTGAGACTATGCAGCTCCCCCACCCCCACCCCCACCCAGCAATGACTGGCAAACTGTTTGTACCTGGCAGCTGTCAATTCTTCAAAACCTGTGTTTCCTCTCAGTGTATGTCGTGTCTCCATTGCAAATTCAGCCATCCCACAAACCTAGGTGATGGAACAAAATGCTACCTTCAGCCCAACTTGCATCTGAACACCTCAGATGATATTAGGGCAGCGCCTGCTTTGCTCTCAGAGATATTGCCGTATGCTTTCACAGTTAACCAGTGCTTTCTTCTAAACTAGCACCCACCCACATATGAAATGGCACAAATAGGTTAATACTCATTTTCCTTTCTTTAAAGAGACATCTAGTACCTGGAATCATGGAATGTTGAGCATCAAAATGGACCTGAGATTTTTTTTTAAGACCCATCATCCTCTGATGGTTCTCTTGCTGCCCCATTTTTTACCCAGTGGTCATTCTGCTCATGTTGAACACTCCAGTTTCCAGGGAACACACTACCCCTGAACAGCTCTTCTGTTTCTGAGTGGCTTTGAGCAGCTTTCTAACACTGGCCAGTGTCTTTCCTCACTTAGGCTCTACTCTGTGAAGTTAATTCATACTCTTCCTGGGAGGCTATGCAGTACATCTGGTCCCTGTTACAGGGAAACCAAATACTTGTCCTATACTTTTATTAATGTAGCCTAAAATCACAGCCTTTTTTGGTACTCACATTATACTATTGATTCACATTGAGGCTTTCATCAGCTAAAACTTGTGGGGCTTTTTTTTTAAGCTTACTACTGTTAAGCCATATCTCTGTGTCCCCACTAATACAGTCAATTTAATAGAAAATTACAAGACATTTATCTCTATTAAAGGTTTATCTTGTAATAGAAAATTACAAGACATTTATCTCTATTAAAGATGCACATCTGTTAACTAGATCTTTCTGGATCTTGATGTTTTTATCCATTTTCTTGCTATCCCTCTCACCTTCACTTCATCTGTGATAATTTGGGAAAGCATCTGTCATCAGGACTTCAGAAGTCATATACCTGTAGAGGCCCAGGAGTGGATCAGTGGGGCTGGTTTTAACTGTACACTCTGTGAGTGATGTGGGCTCTGTGAACAGGGGAACAAGAGTCCCTTGGCAGAGGAGCAGCTCCTACTTACTTCAGCTGACTGTTGCTCTACAGAAATGCAAATACACTATGACCTGATTACCAGCTTCTTTTAGAATCTGGAATTCTGGATTTTTTTTTTTTTTTTTTTAGTCTACTGATTTCAAAACACAGACTCTATTTTTTACCAGCATATGGAGTAAAGGTATCTATAGAACAAGTGTCCTGTGGGCCATCAGTTTGCAATCAATTAATTCATTCCACACTAAAGTAATTGAACTGTCAGAGCCTGTGACATCACTAGAAACTACCCTCTGAGGCATTCTAAATTCATTCCCCAGCCCCTTCTGAACGTGGTCCTTCAACCACTTATTACGTCTTTTCTACCTGGATTGATATCCAGCCCTCATTTACCATCTTGCCCAGATACACTGGGGACTGCTCCATAGAGGAAGTGTTTCATTTCAGAAGGGAATACATATAGTGTGGGAAGAGTTCAGGCATTGCTGGGGTCTCATCTTTCCCCTGCTACTTCCTGGCTGTGTGACTTTGGGCAAATTCCTTCACTTCTCTGTGCTTTAGTTTTCTCTCAGTAAAATGAGGATAATGATAGTGTCCACTTCAGAGAGTTAACATAAGTATTTCACAAAATCATACCTGTAGGATGCTTAGCTCAGGGTCTAGCACATAGGAGTTGTTCAATAAATTTTACCTACACTTATTACTTTTATGGTTATATACTTCGTACATTGTTATTAATATGAATCACGTTATTATATCTGATGTCTACTATAGATAGTGACTGAACAATAAGAACAACTCAGTGAGCACAGTTGGAAGTTGGAAACATCTCCAGCCTTTGTCCTTCACTTGTGACCCCCTCAGCCTGGAAACCTTGGCATATTGCTAAAGCTCCTCTTAGAGAAAATACTTCCAATGGTGAGAGTTGCAATCTCAATATTGCCTTCATATGACACACACCAGATCATGCTATTCCTTTCCTTGAAAACTTTCAGCATTTCTTCTTTCTTGCAGAATGGAGTTCACACTCCCTTGCCTGTGATTTAAGGTTCTCTCCCACCTCCTATCTGCCCACAGCTTCAGCTCTTCCCTGGGGAGAACTTGCCCAGGGGCCTCCACCTTAGGAACTCTCTACCTACAACTTGCCGCTCCCTGGATGTGTTCCAGGACCTTTTGTACTCATTCTGTGAGCTCATCTCCCAGGTAAGAAGCCCTCACCTTGCCATTCACTGACTAAATCCCATTCATCCTTCACACTCTGTGAAATTCAAGTCTACTGTGAGAAGTTCTTCTTTTAAATTCTTTAGCATTTACTGTTTTACTAAATTCTTTAGCATTTACCACTTACCTGGCCTTAGCATGTTCTGCTTTCTGTTGTTGCTTGACTGGTAAGCTACAGAAGAGGGACTGGATCTTGGCCTTTTTTTGTGAGTCTCCCCTCAACACACACACACATGCCCCACATAGCACAAGGCTGAGAACATTGAGAATGCTCAATAAAGAAACATTTTTGGCCTGACTGAATGGCCTGAAGGACTGTTCCTTTCAACAATTATGGCCCAATAAATTATACTGGCATTGCCTCCTAGAGAGTAAGGCCACACTAAGGCTCCACAGATGGGGAAACTGTCTGCCAAAACCCAGATTCAGGGCAGCCTTGGCCCTGTTCGGCTGTCTACCTGAATCTGGGTTTAACTACTTGGGCTACAGTTTTACAGCCTGAGTCACCAGACTCAGCACAACAGCATGAGTCCTTTGTCCACATGCTGGTGCCAGGTGTTAAGGGAACGGCTCACTCTGCTTAAGGAGACCTGCCGGTGGGGGCGGGGCTGCCTGTGCTCCAAGCTGTCAAGCCAGGGGGCTTGTCTGCAAAAGGAGCCTTCATCTGGATCCTAAACAGGAAAAAAGAAATGAGGAAAGTTTATAACAGGAGGATTCCGGGCTGGATGCTGGGGAAAGGGGGTTGGGGAAGTAGAATGACCTGAAGGTCATGACTGAATGGGACAAAGCTGAGAAAAATGGCCTAGACTCAATCAGATTTTATTTCCGTTTTTGTAAGAGTTATGCAGTCCTCGGAAGGTGAAAGAAGACGGGAGTCCACCAAATTAAATCTTTAGAGTTGAGGTTACTTTTTTTTTTTTTTGCCAAACCATGCAGTATATAGGATCTTAGTTCCCTGACAGTGATCAAACCCGTGCCCCCTGCAGTGGGAAGCGTGAAGTCCTAACCACTGGCTGGGCTGTGCTGTGCTTAGTCACTCAATCATGTCTGACTCTTTGCAACCCCATGGAGTGTAGCCCACCAGGCCCCTCTGGGGGAGGAGAATCCATGGAAATTCTCCAGGCAAGAATACTGGGGATCTCCCAACCCAGTGATTGAACCCTGGTCTCCCGCATTGTAGGCGGGTTCTTTACCAGCTGAGCCACCAGGGAAGCCCAAGAATATGGGAGTGGGTAGCCCATCCCTTCTCTAGGGGATCTTCCGGACCCAGGAATCGAACCAGGGTCTCCTACATGGCAGGCAGATTCTTTACTATCTGAGCCACCAGGGAAGGCCCCTAACCACTAGACCACCAGAGAGTTCCAAAGATTACATATTTTAAGACAGGGTCCCCAACCTCTGGACCGTGGACCAGTACCTCTGGTCAGATCAGCAGTAGCATTAGATTAGAATAAAGTGCACTATAAGCATAATGCACTTGAAGTATCCTGAAACGATCCCCCCAACCCCCAGTCCCTGGAAAGATTGTCTTCCACAAAGTCTGTCCCTGGTGCCAAAAAGGTTGGGGACCGCTGTTTTGAGACAAAGAAATGCAGTATCCGCACAAGTGATAGAAGGGTTGGAGACTTTTGTGAGTAGGGGCTGGAAGGGTCTCTGGCTACGTGAGCTGTCCCTTTTGGGGTATTGAAGTTATCAATATAGCAGCTATAAATGGGGTTCCAGCCGTGGTGTGATGGTTAAAGCTTAACAACCAATTCTCCAAAAAAAGCCCTGGTTGTAGCATTTGCAGATTTCTGTGGTATAAATATACCCACCATGGTCAATTTCAAACTACTTGGTGGAGGCTCAGAATGTGGGGTTGGGAAGTGCTTATGCAGCTGGCTCTTGTGAGCCTGGGCGAGTGGTTACAAAGGTGAAAAGTCTGAGTCACCACAAGCTCACCTTCTCAGCTGAGGCTGAACAAGTTGGTGAGATGCCTCCTTGTTTCAGCTTTCGACTCTAAATAAGTGTCCTTTCTGGCTGTATGAAGTGCCTACTTTTTACATTTTTACCCCTTTGGTTGCTGTTTTCTCTCTTTAAAATGGTTGGTTCCTCAAGTGTAGTCCTGAAGTGCTGTGCACTCTTCCGAAGAGCAAGAAGGCTCTGATGTGCCTCACAGAGAAACTTCATGCAAGAATGGCTTATAGTGCCATTGGTTGTGAGTTCAATGTTAGTGAATCAACAGTATCTATTAAATAAAGTACCTCAAACAGAAATACACTTAAAACTAGGTATGTATTGATCAGGTGACAAACCATTATGACCAGAGGCTCTCGGGAACCTAATTCTGTATTTCCCTGAAGAGTAGTTCACTAATTCAGTGTTTATGCCAACTTTATAGGGCACAACTACCTCTAATGAGAATTGGTCATGCTTTCAGAAAGAGTGAGGGGCTGCAGTGGTCCAAGCAAAGCATCAGAGCCCCAGCAGGATGAGCAGGGAGCCCTGCAGGGGAAGCTCAGGGTAGAGAGTCAGAATCTCAGCAGAGAACAGAAGAGGTGGCCCAGGTAGGAAAGATTAATTGTGAACCTAGGTATGAGTCAAGTAAAGAAACATGTTAAAGGTAATACAAGCTAGATTTCACTCTATTTCTATCTACTGAAAGGACCCAGGAGCAAGCAGCATCACCCCAGTGGCACAGAGCTCACCTAAGGCTCAGATCTTGACTTTTAAACATTACTTTTTCCATGGCTTCTTGGAAGAAGAAATGATTCTAGGGCTAGGAATGAACACATGATTCTGAGTTTGATTTGCATGCTATAAAGGACATCATTAAGACTATGGACAAAATTCTTTTGAAGTTTGAGGAGTTTATGGTGAATATATTAGTATTCACTTCCTGATTTTAATGGCTCTGTTGTGGTTACACAGGAGAATGTCCTTGTTTGTAGACAAAAACACTATTCAGAAATGATGGGATATCAGATTGGCAACTTACTCTCAAATGGTTTGGGAAAAAGTTCTTTAAATTGTACTTTCAGCCTTTCTGTAAGTTTGTGTTTGTATTAAAAATGTGTAATCAGATAATTGATTAGATTTATAATTTTTAAGTAGAAATCTTACCAAATTTATATATAATAGTGAAACATTTCAGAAGAATTAACTTCACCATATCTGTTTAATTTATTAGATTTATAAAAAGTTACTTAGGTACTTGGAAGGGTTTATCAGTTAAATAATTGAAGTACTTTTAAAAGGAAATAGAGTATATTACATTTATAAATGCTGTTTTAAATAGTTGAAAGTATTTAATGGAATCTATAAATGGGACCAAATTATTATTTTTAAAGTAATCACTAAAATGTGCTAGACTTAAAAATAGAATAAAGCCTTCAACTGAATTTAAGTTTAATTAATATTAACCTTTTAAAGCCAGAGTAAATACAAATAGTTTTTCATGCATAATGTAGATTCAACAGTTAACTAGCACTGCTTTAGCACTAATTTTGTGCCTAGAGCAGCCAGGATAAAGAAGAAATATAAAACATAATCTCTGACCTGCTAAGGAGATTATAACTAATCAGTGCCATGAGATCAGCACACAGGAGACAATAACAAATAAAACAATATGGCAAGTATCAGAAACTGAGATTAAGTGGCATATGCTTGTGTATACCTGTATAACCCTAGATGGCAGAACTCTTATCAAGAGGAAAATAAATGGAAGCAGTTATAGTACTCAGCTTTAACACTCAGGATGGGATTAGTCTACACTACAAGAAAAACCAACCTTGAAGTCTCAGAGGCCTAACATGAAATTTGTATCTTGATCACGCAGGTTAAATGCAGGCCAAAGTAGCTCTTTGCCCTACAGTGAATTTAGGCATCTAGACACCTTTCACCTTATAGCTCCACCATTTCCAGCCATTGCTTCCAGGGTTGCTGCAACAGGAAAACAAGAGAGTGGTTGTTATAAGAATTAAAATATGATGTATCATCAAAATGAAAGGGCTTAAAAAATAGTTGTAGGTGTTGTTGTTGCTTTTATTATCATTATCAAGCCATCCACCAGTTGAACTTTATAACTTAGAAACTAGTGAGTTTCCTCTTACTAGGAGGTATCTAAACAGAGGGAGGGCAGCAGTTTATTCAGGATTCCACGAGAAATACTCAGACTGGGTCAGGCTAGACCTATAAGGATCTTTCATGGAGATTCTGTTCTGTTCTAAGTGCACTAGAAGATGAAGGAAATTGGTGTGAAATAGAGGAGATGAACCTTGAAAGATGGGGTCAGTTGGTCATGGCCAACCACAGCACTTGACTACAGAATGACTATTCATCAGATGGCCCCAAAGGAAAACATGAAGTCAGAAGAGCTGGCTAAGTTTTCTTCTTCCTCTTTCAAATGTAACATTCGCTTTTTCGTTAAGTGTCTACATGCTGTCATTTCAACAGATGATCCTGGGGTTACTGGATATTCACATCCAAAAGAATGAAATTGAACCCCTTCCTCTCATGTACCACATGTAAAAATTAACTCAAAATCGATCACTGACCTAAATGTAAAGTTTAAAACTATAAAACTCTTATAATAAAACATAGGTGTTAATCTTTAAGACTTTGGGTTAGGCACAAGCAACAAAAGGAAAATTGACAAATTAGACTTCAAAATTAAAAACTTTTGTGCTTCAAAGAGAAAGTAAAAAGACAATGCAGCAAATGAGAAAAAATGTTTCCAAGTTGTAGATCTGATAATGGTCTAGTCTCCAGAATATATAAATAACTCTTACAGCTAAATAACAAAAAGAAAACAACTCAGTTTAAAAATGGAAAGAGAATAATTCTCCAGAAAAGACATACAAATGGTGAATAAATACATGGAAAGATACTCAACATCATTAGTCATTAGGAAATGCAAATCAAAATCACAATGAGATACCACTTCACACTAAGATGACCTTAATAAAAAGATGGACAGTAATAAGTGTTGACAAGAATATGGAGAAATTGAAATCTTCACATGTTGATAGTGGTTTGTTAAATTGTGTTGCCATTTTGGAAAACAGTTTGGCAGTTCCTCAGAAATTTAAACATAGTGTTACCATATATGACCCAGAAGTTACACTCTTAGGTATATATTCAAGAGAGACGAAAACATATGTCCACACAAAAAGTTGTGCACTAATGTCCATAGCAACTTTATTCATAATAGTCAAAAAGTGGAAAAAACCTAAATGTCCATCAACTGATGAATGATAAGCAAAATATGATACACCCATACAATTGAATATTATTCAGTCATACAAAAAAGTAAAGTATTGATAAAAGCTATAACACAGATGAACCTTAAAAATTATGCTAAATGAGAGAGGCCATTCACAAAACATCACCTATTATATGATTTTATCTATATGCAATGTCCAGAATAGGCAACTCTACAGAAACAGAAAGTAAAGTAGTGGTTGCCTAAGGGCAGAGGTGTTGGGGGGAAATGGGGAGTGACTGCTAATAGTCATGGGTTTTTTCTTGAGGTGATGATGTTCTAAAATTAGTTGTGGTTATGTTTGCACAATTCTAGATATACTAAACAATTAAATTATACACTTTAAAAGATTGAATTATAAAGTCTGCAAATTATCTCTCAGTAAAGTTGTTATATTTTAACAGCTTTAAAACACAAACCTAGAATGGAATTATATCCAGAATATGCAAAGAGCTCTTAAAACTCAACAATAAGAAAACAAACAACTGAGTTTAAAAATAATCGAAGGATCTGAACAGATCCTCACCAAATAAGTTATGCAAATGGAAAATAAGCATGTATGCGCAGTATCATATGTCACTAGAGAGTGCAAATTAAACAACTCCACACCTTTAAAAATGACCAAAATCCAAAGAACAGACAGTGTTAAATGCTATGCTAGCAAGGATGTGGGGAAATAAGAACTGTGATTCATTTTTAGTGGGAATGCAAAATGGTATAGCCACTTGGGAATACAGTTTGACATTTTCTTACAAAGCTAAACATAGTCTTACCATACTATCCAGCAATCAAACTCCAAGGTATTTAACCTTATGAGTTAAAAACTAATGTCTGCACAGAAATCTGCATATGAATGTTTATAGCAACTTTACTCATAATTGCTACAAGCTAAAAGCAACCAAGGTATCCTTCTAAAGGTGAGCAGATAAATTACAATAATCTGTAAAATGGAATAGTATTCAATGATAAAAAGAAATGACTGATCAAGCCTCAAAAAAAGGAACATGAAACAGCCTGAAATACATGGTGCTAAGTAAGGGAGGCCAACTGGAGAAGGCACCATAGTATATGATTCCAATTATTTGACATTACAAAAAAGGCAAAACTCTAGAGACAGTAGGGCCTTCCCTGGTGGCTCAGATGGTGGTCTGCCCGCAGTGTGGGAGACCTGGGTTAGATCCCTAGATTGGGAAGATCCCCTGGAGAAAGAAATGGCAAATCCCTCCAGTATTCTTGCCTGGAAAAGCCCATGGACAGAGGAGCCTGGCAGGCTACAGTTCTGGGGTCACAAAAAGTTGAAATGACTGAGCGACTTCATTGCCACACATAGAGACAGTAAAAGGATCAGTGGTGGCCAGGAGTTTGGGGGTGGAAGGGAGAGAAGAAATGAGTGGAGCACAGGACACTCTTAAGGCAGTAAAATTATTCTCTATGATGGCATAATAGTAGATGCATGATATTATGCATTTGTCAAAACCCATAGAAAATATACAACATAAAGAGTGAACCTTAATGTAATTTATGTACTTCAGTTTATAATAATGTATCAATACTGATTTATCAGTCTTAGCAAGTATATCACATTAATGCAAGAGACTAATTGTAAGGGAAGCTGTGTGTGCTGGAAGAGCATATATGGGAACATTCCCTACTATCTGCTGAATTTAATATAAATTTAAAACTGCTCTAAGAAATTGTCTATTGATTAAAGAAAAATTAAGGAATGAATATGGGCTTCCCGTGTTGCTCAGCTGGTAAAGAATCCACCTGCAATGCCGGAGACACCAGTTCGATTCCTGGGTCAGAAAGATCCTCTGGAGAAGGGATAGGCTACCCACTCCAGTATTCTCGGGCTTTCTTGGTGGCTCAGATGGTAGAGAAGAATCCGCCTATATATGGGTTGGGAAGATCCCTTGGAGGAGGGCATGGCAACCCACTCCAGTATTCTTGCCTGGAGAATACCCATGGACAGAGGAGCCTGGCGGGCTACAGTCCATGGGATTGCAAAGAGTCAGGCACAACCGAGTGACTAAGGACATACACACACAAGGAATGAATATGGAAAACAGAAAACCGATTAAAAATACACAAGACTAGTACAAATCAGACCAAAAAATATGAACAAATGGTACTCTTTAAAAACATTAAAAAGAATTTAAAGGTTTTTTCAGAGTCTGTGTGCATCTCAAAGAGATACCTGCACTTTCACGTTCATTGCAACATTATTCACAATAGCTAAGAATGAAACCAATCTAAATGTCCATCAATGGATGAATAGATTATTAAATGTGGTATATACATCTAAAGGAATATTGTTCACCCTTTATAAAAGAAAGGGAGCCATTTATGACAACATTATGGTAAGTGAAATAAGCCCAACAGAGGAAGACAAATACCATATAGTATCACTTATATCTGAAATCTAAGAGAGCCAAACTTGTAGAAGTGAAAGTGTTAGTCACTCAGTCGTATCCAACTCTTTGTGACCCCTTCACTGTAGCCTGCCAGGCTTCTCTGTCCATGGAATTCTCCAGGCAAGAATACTGGAGTGGATAGCCATTCCCTTCTCCAGGGGATCTTCCTGACCTAGGAATTGAACCTGGGTCTCCTGCATTGCAGATGGGTTCTTTACCATCTAAGCCAGCACAGAGTCAAATGGTGTCTGCCAGGAGCTGGAGAGAGGGGTAAATAGGGAGGCGATGGTCAAAGGGTACAAAGTTTCAGTTATGAAGATAAGTTCTGGAAATCCACACAACATAGTGCCTACTGCTAACAATATTTTACACTCAAAAATTGCTGAGAGGATAGATCTTATATTAAGTGTTCTTACCACAAAAATAATAACAATAATAAGATAAGGGGGGTGAGAGGAAACTTTGGGAAGTGATGGATATGCCTATGGCTTAGATTGTTGACGGTTTTAGGGGTTTATATTTATCACCAAACTCAACGAGTTGTATACATCAGTAGGTACAGCTTTTTTTACATGTCAGTCATATCTAAGTAAAGTGTTTTTATAAATAGAGTCTATGTGCTTGCCAACTGTGATGTGTCTTCTCTTGCAAAGGACAGATGATGTCATGGCACTGTGTCTCCTTGTTGCTACTCAAATGTTTGGAACGAGAGCAATACTACAATAGGCATCAGAAGCCCTCCTGACAGCCTCAGGAAGCCAGGGAGACCTCTGCTCCAAAAATTTAACTAGGAGAAAAAAATGCATTCTCTACTTTCATTCCAAACTTACTAGTCACTAAGAGTTATTCTGTATCACCATGATCTGTGTTCTTTTTTGGTATGTGTCCATTTAGAATACAAGCACTGAGAAAAGCAGTCATCATGGGCTCCCATAGAACCAACTCTCTTTCCTTGCTCTGCCAAAGCTGTGGGAGGAATGCTGTCCTTGACAAGCAGGAATAAGCCAGAACATGCTTGGCCACTTAGGCCCTTGTCAAGAAAAGAGCAAGAACTACTACACATCACCAGTGAACTAGGGGCTATGGGACGGTGGTTCTCTACCCTACTCTGCTTGGACTCACTCAGGGATCCTGTCAAAATCACAGGTACCTGGCCCTACTCTGTTCATTCAGTCAACAAATATTCATTAAGCATCTTTTTTTGTGTGCCAGCCAGTTCTGTTTACTCAGAGTAAAGACCAATACTCCCCGCAAAAGACAAAAATTTCAGTGCTTTTGTGGAGGAAAATAAAGAATAAACACAATGATTAGAAAATGGTGACTAGATCAGACATGACTGAGCGACTGAACTGACTGATGGATGTTATAAGGAGCTAAAGGCTATGGAGGAAAGATGTAAGGCGAGGAAGATGCAGTGAGGAGCTGGTTGCAATTTTAAATCTCAGGGACTGGGTTACATACTAGGAGGACTAGCCCTGAAGATGGGGGAGTCAGCCACCCAGCCTTAGGCAAAGGAAGCAGTCTCCAGGGCTGAGGAAATAGGATCTGCAAGGACTGACCTTGTCTGGAATCGAGGTGTCTGTCCTCTGCCACTCAGAAGTGGGCCCACCTGGTTTTCCTTTCTCTGTCTTGCAGTTTGAGAGGTGCGAGTGTGACCATTAGGAGCTCTTCTAGCTTGGAACTCTGGTGGCAGGTTGGAACAGGAATGAGAGAGTTTGGAGGGGCTGACACCAATCGAAATGCCACTTCTGACTTGTCAAAGTGAATGACAGCAGACACGAAAAAGCCCCGAGGCTGCCACCCGGTTCTCTGTGCTATGGATGCAAACTCAGAACAGAGCATGGGATAGAGTGTGTGGTGTGACAGCAGAGACAGCTGCAGTTTAAGGCAAACTCGACAGTAAGTGTAGCTCCTGCCTAATGTATTTACTCATTAAGTGTGGAACCTACTCTGATTTCACATAGGTTGCGTGCTTTTGTGCTAAATTGCTTCAGTTGTGTCTGACTCTTTTCAACCCCATGGACTGTAGCCCTCCAGGCTCCTCTGTCCGTGGGATTCTCCAGGAAAGAATACTGGAGTGGGTTGCCATGCCCTCCTCCAGGGGATCTTCCCAACCCAGGGATCATACCCATGTCTCTTTTGTCTCCTGCATTGGCAGGCGGGTTCTTTACCACTAGCGCCACCTGGGAAGCCCTTCACAAAGGTTAGTGAAAGTGAAAGTCACTCAGTCATGTCCGACTCTTTGTCACTCCATGGACTGTCCTTGGAATTCTCCAGGCCAGAATACTGGAGTGGGTAGCCTTTCCCTTCTCCAGGGGATCTTCTCAACCCAGGAATTGAACCCAGGTCTCCTGCATTGCAGGCAATTTCTTTACCAGCTGAGCCACAAGGGAAGCCCAAGAACACTGGACTGGGTAGCCTATCCCTTCTCCAGGGGATCTTCCCGACCCAGGAATTGAACTGGGATCTCCTGCATTGCAGGTGGATTCTTTACCAGCTGAGCTAGATAAGAGTTTGTGTAAAACAAGTGACATCAATGAGTATATATTTTCAACCATTGTTTAAAGAGAAGCCTATTGCTTTAGGGAATTTCATCTACAAAGTTCATGGACATGGATATGGGAGCTATTATAAAACCCAATTGCATGCTTGAAATAGAAAAGGTGCTAAATAAGACTTCACTCCACACAGCAGGGTGCTAGTCAGGATAAGGTATGTTGCCAACAACCCAAATCTCAGTAGTTTATAACAACAAGATTATTTCCACTCCATCTACATGTCTGTCATGAGCTGGCTGGGGCTACTGCCCCACATGTCCTCATCCTAGGGCCCAGGCTGGGGAAACAGCTGTTGTCAGAAACATTACCAGTCACATAACAAAGGGAAAGAGATCTTGGAAGGGTCTCATATTCATAATTCAGTGGTTGAGCTCAGCCATTGTACTTCCACTACCACTAAGAACATTTTAAGAGGGAGAACATGACGAGGGCAAACTTTGTATCAGGTTATGTAAAAAGACAAAAAAAAAAAAAAAAAGGCCTGCATTCTCCCCAGCTCCAGCCCAAGACCTCTGATTGTCTCAGGAACTGGGATCCAAAAGGAAAATACCATGTTCTAAATGTGCCAAAGTTTGAGAAAGCAGAACTTCCAGAGGGCTGGATCCAGCAGGCAGGTAGCGATGTAGTTCAGGCAAGAAAGATGGGTTTAGAGACATACGTTCAGAAGTCATCTTCATTGAGCTGAGAACTAAGCCAGGAAAAATGAGGAAAAAATGTCAAGGACAAATGCCAATGGGCTCAGACACTGAAAAGAGAGATCAAGATGTCAGAGGACCAGGACAAGGGTATGAAGAAGGCAGCCGTATGGATTTGGTCCCAGGGGTTGAAGGGTATGTCCAGGCAGAGGGAATACATGAGCATGCCAGGGGGTCTCAGCTTAGACATGGCACCCCAAGAAACCATCCCTGGCTTCCCTCAGTTGCATCTGCAGCCCTCTTGAAGTCTGCCCCCCCCCCACCTCCATCCCTCTCCTTGGACCAGGGCTCCTTGGCACCTGAAACAGTGTTTTGTTCATTGTGACACTTCCTCTCCCCACCCCCCAGTACCTAGTCCAGTGCCTGACACTTAGAAGGCACAAGATAAATGCTCAACAAATGAAGAGGTAGATGAGGAGAAAGAAAAGGTATATCCAGGAACTAGTGATGACTGAAGCCAAGGTTTCAATAGGAGGGAAAAATAGAAAACAGAAAAACAAAGACAGATGCAATTTGGCTTAATTCAACAAATAATGTACTCAGCCCTCTGGGGGCGGAGATGGGGGTTGCGATACAGAATGTGAGAGAACACGGGTCCTGTTTTCAGGGTGCACACAGCCCAGTGGGGAGAGACCGCAGGCCACACAGAACTCCAGTATCAGAGTCAGGGAAGCACTAGAAGAAACTCACAGAGTGCTATGGGTATTTAAAGTAGGGAGAGATGGAAAACCAACTTGAAAAAGATGGCATCTGAGATGTGTAGTTGAAAACAGGGAGTGGATTTTCCAGGAATATGAAACAGAATGATGAAAGGCACCAGCCCAGGTAAACATGGCCTCCCGACACATGGGTCATTGGCGTCTAGAGTTGGGAGAAGGAATCACTAGTGTGTTAATGAGGAAAGTGCAAATTCTTCTTCATAGAAATTACTCTGTGGGAACACCAAAATGTGAGCACAGAGGTACGACTCAGATCGCAGGCAGTATCTCTGCTCTTTTGTGTGGTCACTGAGCTGCTGTCACCCAGGAACAAAAGTGCACAAAAGGACAGATGCAAACAGAAGGTGTCAAGAGGCACCTTCCCCTTCTCACCCACTTAAGACCTACATGAGGAAAGCAGAAAACCACTTTATCATTGACATCACTGGCCCTCTAAAAAAAAAACCTTCTGGCTTGTAGTCTTTCAAAGTCTGGATGGAATTTTTATTTTTTTTATTTTTATTTTTATTTTTATTTTTTTTTGGAATTTTTATTTTTTTATTTATTTGGGTTGTTTTTTTTTTTTTATCATGCCTCATGGCTTATGGGATCTTAGTTCCCCAACCAGGGATTGAACCTAGACCCTCAGCAGTGAGAGCATGGATTCCTAACCACTTGACTTCTGGGGAATTCCCTTGATGGAATTTTAAGATTTTATATTTCACGATTAGTGACTGTGTTTTATTTGCCACAGTCACTTGTCAGTTTGGGACACTGGCAGAGTAACCAGACACTTTGATTGGCCAGAGGCCCTGTCCCTCTCACAAAGACCTCAGAGATTTTCCAAACAAATTATGCAAGAGGCAAGGACTAATGATGCTGTGGCCATTCCATGCCAGAACTGAACTATGGTGACCAGAGCCAGGGAGTGGGGGCAGAACGAAGGGCAGGACCCCAGGTGGAGGACACAGTTAAACCAGGCTTTGGCTCTTCCCTGGCAGAGCACAGGAGAGCAGGTGCTAAGCTCCCTGTGGCCCAGCAGTTCCGCTCCTCAGCATGGCGGAAGGAGGAGGGCCTTCCAGTGTTCGGCGTTACTTATCCCTGTGAATGAACACAAACCTCCTGAGTTTCTCTTTGTAAAACAACCTTCTATAACTGTAGGAACTGGAGAGATCAAAAACTGTCTGTACCCTCTCCAAAAACAGATCAAAATCTCTCCTTGATCTAAATAAAGTGACTTAACAAGTTTTCACTTAATATAGAGATAGGATTTGCATCCAGTTCGACAATCCACCTGCCAAAAAGGCACTTTATGGAAACTAAAGCAGAGTTATGAACCTCTCAGCAAACTTGTGTGTAATGGAAATTATAAATCAGCAGCAATGATACAATTATGAAGGATATTTTATAAGAAAATATCCTCTTAGCATGTTTAGAAATACTTTATGTTCCATAACATAAAACACAAATCCAGGGCTAATTGGAAACAATGACATGGTACATAATAATGAATGCTCCCCCCAGTGAGTTCAAGTATTCATCTGAGTCCTTATCTTGATCTTTCTGGGTAATCAGATTTAGAAATCTTAAAAATCTCATGTGCTCAGAGACAGGTCATGGCAACTTCACCCAGGGGTGAGCACCAAAGGAGTGCAATGAAATAAGAACAATCAAGGGCCAAGCCCACAAGGGCAGCAGAATGCATATCTGGGCACCAAAGCCTGGTTGGCTCTACTGTACCATCCTGAGTTGACCCCAATAAATTCAAATTAGGTGAAACCAAAAAATGTTATTTTTCATAGGACATAGCATTTCAATCCTGGGGAAGGAGGACAGGAAAAATCAGAAATTCTCATATGTCATGTAAATGGCCAGTGTATTGGATGTGGAAGAATGCTGCATGAAAAGTATTAATTCCCAAAATTTGGTACCCAAGATCACTTTAGGGGATACACAAAGGAATCTATTTTTAGGGGGTTCATTTTATTTTTTTGAAATAGTTCTTTAAGAATCTTTTTTTTTTTTAATTTGGAACAATTCAAATGTGTATGTTAATGAACAAAGACAAGTGATACTGGCTTTTCAGCTTATGATATTGACATAAAATTTTCCTTTTGGCTACATTTCAGTAAAGCAGCAGGTTTATTTAAATAAAACTTATAGTAAATAATAGTATGGTCAGCCCTTAGCTAATGGTAAAACAGAGACACTGATGCCCCACTGTGAGGTCTGGGAAACAAGAACAAAAACAGAAATCCTGGACCTTCTAGATATGTCCTTTTGTCCCAGAGTGGGAAGAGTTTCTTTCATTCATTCATTTGGCTTTTAGCAAGTGTTTTTTAGTGCTTGTCATGTCGGGACACTGTTCACTGGCATCTGATGGTGAACAACAAATGGTCTGCCCTTGAGGAGCTCCACATTAGAGGGAATACAAACAATTAAAGAGATAGTGGGGGGCTTCCCTCGTGGTCCAATGGCAAGACTCCGTGCTCCCAACATAAGGGACTCTGGTTCAATGCCTGGTCAGGGAACTAGATCCCACATGCCACAACTGAAAGATCCCATATGCCTCAATGAATACCCTGTGCAGCCAAATAAATATAAATGTTTTTTAAAATAAAAATAGACAGGGACCCATATGCCATGGTAAGTGAGAAAAAAGGATCACGGCTAAGTAATAAAAGAATCAGATGCTTTAAAACAATTGATAGTAAATTATACAAATATTTAACAGTAAGAAAAAGAATGATAATATGTTCATAGCAAAAATAATGGTGTATAATACTATCTTTATTAATGAACAAAGACAATGTTTCAATGTAGAGCCTACTCTTTGCATATATTATTTCATTTATTCCTTACTACAACACTGCTAGTTCCTTGTTATTAAATTTATCTTACAGGTGAGCAAACAGTCATCCTCAAACTCACACAAACTCACAACATCCCAGCAGTGCTGGGATTCAAACTCAGATCTTCTTGCTGCCAGAACCTGAGCACATTACTAAGTCATGTTGCCTCACTAGAGCAGATGTGGGAGGACCAAGGGAGAGAGTAGGGAAGTGGAAGAAAAGTGTGGAGCAAAGAGGAGGAATAACGGAGGAGAAGCAAAGAGGAAAAAGACGTCAAGGAATGGATGAGAAGAATAGGAAAGCAGATGAAGGAAGAGGAAAAGGAGGGGGCAGGAAACCTGTATCCCTGTGATGGGGGAATTAAGGAAAACTTGAATCAACTCAGGCAGGGGGTGGGCCGGGCATGGTGACAATGCCAAATCCATTGTTCAAAATCCTTTAAATTGAAGACATGAAATGTTCACAGTACGAAAATATACAGAGAAATATATATATTTGTGGTTGCCCATGGCTGGAGGCTTTGGAGTAAATGAGGGGTGACTGCTAATGTGTACAGGATTTATTTTTCAGTGATAAAAAAGATTCCAAAATTAATTATGGTAATTGTTGTAGAACTCTGTGCATATACTAAAAACCATTGAACTGTATACTTTGGGTTAACTGTGATATGTAAATTATATCTCAATAAAGTTATTATTAAAAAAAAAAAAGAATCAGAGAACTTGAAGATAGGTCAATTGAAATTATCCAACCTAAGGAACAGAAAGAAAATTGATTGGAGAAAAAGAACAGAATCTCAGAGACCTGTAGGAAACCTTCAATTATATCAATATATGCATAAGAATATTCCAAGAAGGCAAAGAGAGAGAGAAATGGGCAGAAAGAATATTTGAAGAAATAATGGCTCAAAAGTTCCAAAATTAGAAAAAATTCAATAATCTACATAGCCAAGATCTCTACAAAATCAAAATAGGATAAATTCAAGGAGGTTCAAATCAAGATGCATAATAAAACAGTTGAAAACAAAAATAAAGAGCAAACCTGGAAAATAGCATGATAGAA
This sequence comes from Odocoileus virginianus, assembly GCF_023699985.2. NCBI lineage: Eukaryota > Metazoa > Chordata > Mammalia > Artiodactyla > Cervidae > Odocoileus > Odocoileus virginianus. Next base: position 64,270,396 of record NC_069680.1, read on the forward strand.
AAAACACAGTCACATACAAAAGGCCCTCAATAAAATTAGCAGTTAATGTCTCTTCAGAAACCATGGAGGCCAAAGGTTAGTGGGAACACATTTTTAATGTGCTAAAAGAAAAAACTGTCAGTCAAAAATTGTATATCCACCAAAATTATCATTCAAACATTAGAGAGACTCAAAAGATATTTGTATACCAATGTTCAAGCAGTATTAGTCATAAGAGCCCAAAGGTGGAAACAAACCAGATGTCTGTCAACAGATGTGAAGGTCGCTCAGTCATGTCCGACTCTTTGCAACCCTGTGAACTTCTCTAGGCCAGAATACTGGAGTGGATAGCCTATCCCTTCTCCAGGGGATCTTCCCAACCTAGGAATTGAATCCAGGTCTCCCGCATTGCAGGCGGATTCTTTACCATCTGAACCACAAGTGAAGCCCCTATCAACAGATAAATGGACGACAAAATGTAGTATACAGACAAATGAATGAAATTCTGACACACACTATGTAGAGGAACCTTGAAGGCATTATGCTGAGACAAACTGGACACAGAAGAACACTGTATGATTTTACTTACCTGAGTAATTTTATATGAGTAGGCAAATTCATAGATAGAGTTGAATGGTGGTGCTCTCTAGGGGCTGAGTAAGAGGGATTGAGGAGTTAGTGTTTAAAGGACACAGAGTTTCAACTGGGGAAGATGAAAAAGTTCTGGAGATAGATGGTGGTTATAGTTGCACAATGATGCAAAGATACTTATTGCCACAGAATGTATATTTTAAAATGGTTAAAATAATAAATTTTATGTTCTGTATATTTTGCCACAGTAAGAAAAAATGCAATGTTAGATTAAAATAGCAAGAAAAATTAAGGTGAAATTATGACATTCTCAGGTAAACAAAAACTGAGAGAATTTGTCAGTAGCACACCTATCTAATGGAAAATACTAATAGGAGTTCTTCAGGCTAAAATGAAAGAACACCAGAGGATAACTTGAATCCACATGAAGAAATAAAGAGCTTTGGAAGAGATAACTAAATAAGTATGTATGAAAGACAGTATATATGTATAGTTTGTTTGTAACCATTTTTCTCTCCACTCTGATTTAAAAGAAAACGGCATCAAGCACTAATTATAAACTAATTGTGAAAGATTCAAAATATATGTTGACAGTCATATGTAATATAAAGATGTATTTGCTTGACAATGATAGCACAAAGGAAGGGAAGGAAATGGAGCTGTGTAGAAACAAAGTTTTGTATAATTTTGAAATTAACTTGGAACAGTTCCAAACTGGATTGTTTCAAGATGTGAATTACAGTCTTCAGGAAACCACTAAGAAAATAATTCAAAAAAAAAAGTAGAAGAAATGAAATTAAAATGGTACATTAGAAAATATCTACTGAACAGAAAAGAAGACAGTAATGGAGAAATAGAGAAATAAAAATATATATATATAAGGCATATAGTCAACAAATAGCAATGACTGGTGTAAATCTTACTTGTGTGGGATTGTGCTCAGTTGTTCAGTCATGTCAAACTCTTTGCAAATCCATGGACTGCCAGGCTCCTCTGTCCATGGAATTTTCCAGACAAGAATACTGGAGTGGGTTGCCAATTCCTCCTCCAGGGGATCTTCCCAACCCAGGGATCGAGCCTGCATCTCCTGAGTCTCCTATGTTGGCAGGTGGATTCTTTACCACTGAGCCGCCTGAGAAGCCCAAACCTTACCTTATAGGTAATTGAATGTAGATGGACTAGACACTCCACTCAATAGGCCAAGATTTTCAAAAAGAATAAAGAACTAACTATATACTGTCTACCAGAGATACACTTTAGATTCAAAGGTGCAGATAAGTTAAAAGAAAAAAAAATGGAAAAAGACATACCATGCAAACAGTAACAAAAAGAGAGCTGAAATGTCCATATAAATGTCAGACAAAGTGGACTTTATAATAAAAATTGTTACTAAAGACAAAGCAGGTTACATAATTTAAAAAGACCAATATATAAAGGAGACATAATAATTATAAATATACACCTATCAGCCCCAAAACTCATGAAGCAAAATAGTCATAATTGAAAAGAGAAATAGACAACTCAATCATTACAGTTGATTAATTTAATATCCTATTTTCCATAATGAAAAGAGTAGGTAGAAGATCAACAAGTAAAATGAAGAACTGAATAACACTATAAATCAACTTGCACACATCTATAAAATACTCTAACAATAGCAGAATACACTTTCTTCTCAAGTGCTCATGGAATATTTTCCAGTATTAGATCATATGTTAGGCCATAAAATTTTTTTCAATAAATTTGAAAGGCTTGAAATCATACAAATATGCTTCTGATCACAATGAAAATGAAAGTACAAATCCATAGCGAAAGGAAATTTAGGAAATTCACAAATATGTGGAAAATATAAATATACTCTTGAACAACAAGTAGGTCAAGGAAGTCACAGGGGAAATTACAAAATACTTTGAGATGAATAAAAATGAAAGCCCAACATACCAAAACTTATGGAATGCAATGAAAGCAGTGCTTTGGAGGAAATGTATGGCTTTAAGTTCCTATATTAAAAAGAAGAAAGATCTCAAATTAATAACCTAACCTTTCACCTTAATGAGAAAAATATCAAAACCAAAGACACAAGAAAGGAAAACTACAGACCACTATCTCTGGTGAATATAGAATGGAAAAATTCTCAACAGAATATCAACAAATTCAACAATAATTAAAAGGATCTAATTAATTTGAAAATAAATGAAGACTTTTTAAAAAGAGAATTCCCTGGCGGTCCAGTGGTTAGGACTCCATACTTCCACTTCAGGGGGCACGAGTTCATTCCTTTGTCTAGGAACTAAGATCCCACATGCCACCCAGCACAGCCAAAGAAATTTTTTTTAATTAAAAAAAAAAGAAATTTAAAGAAGATCATATACCATGATAAATGCCATTTATTCCAAGGGTTCAAGGATGGTTTGACATCCATAAATCAATCAATATGGCACACCACATTAACAAAATGAAGGATAAAAATCATATGATCATATCAATAGATGAACAAAAAGCATTTAACAAAATTCAACATCCATTCATGATAAAAACTCTCAACACAGTGGGTATAGAGGGAGCATACCTTAACACAGACAAGGCCATATATGACAAACCCATATCTTACATTATACTCAGTGGTAAAAAGCTGAATGCTTTTTCTCTAATATCAAGAACAAGGATGCCCACTCTCACTATTTTTATTCAACATGGCATTGGAAGTCCTAGCCACAGAAATCAGGCAAGAAAAAGAAAGAAAAGTCTTCCAAATTGGAAAAGAAGAAGTAAAACTGTCACTATTTGCAGATGACATAATTCTATAAATAGAAAACCCCAAGGACTCCACCAAAAAATAAAGTTAAAACTAATAAATGAATTCAGTAAAGTAAAGTTGCAAGATACAAAATCAATTACAGAAATGAGGAGTTCCCTAGTGGTCCAGGGGTTGAGACTCTGTACTTCCACCATCAAGGGCCCAGGTTCCATCCCTGGTTAGGGAAGTAACATCCCAAAAGCTGTGTGGTGTGGCCAAAGAAACCCAAAAAACAGAAATAGGTTACATTTCTGTACACTGATAACAAGTAATCAGGGGACTTCCCTTGCAGCCCCAGTGGTTGAGACTCCATGCTTCCAATGCAGGGGGTGTAGGTTCAATCCTTGACAAGGGAACTAAGATCCCATATGCTGCATGGGGCAGTCAAAAACAATAATAATAATAAGCAATTAGAGAAATTAAGAAAATGATCCCACTTACAATTGCTTCAAACAAGAATAAAATACCTAGCAATAAATATAAGGAGGTAAAAGTCTTGTGAACTACAAACTATGAGACACTGAGAAAAGAAATTGAAGACACAAATAAATGGAAAGACGTTCCATGGTCATGGACTGAATTAATATTGTTAAATTATCCTTATTACCAAAGCAATCTACAGATTCAGTACAATCCCTATCAAAATTTCAGTGGCATTTTTAATGGAGCCAGAACAATTCTAAAATTTGTATGGAAACATATAAGACCCCAAATAGCCAAAACAACCTTGAGAAAGAAGAACGAAGCTGAAAGTATCACATTCCCTAATTTCAAACTGTATTTACAAAGCTATAGCAATCAAAACAGTATAGTATTGGCATTAAAAACAACAACACATAGATCAATGTAACGTAATACCTAGAAATAAGTCCATACATATTATAGTCAGTTAATTTACAAGAAAGGAGCCAAGAATATACAATGGGGAAAGGACAATCTCTTTTAAGAACTGAAAACCAGACAGCCACATGAAAAGAATGAAACTAGACCACTATCTTACACCACCCACAAGAATTAACTCAAAATGGATTAAAGGCTTGAATATAAACCTGAAAGCATAAAACTACTAGAAGAAAATAGACTCATTGATATTGTCTTCGTGATTTATTTTTTGATTTGATACTAAAAGCAAAAACCAACAAAAGCAAAAATCAAAAAGTGATACCACATCAAAATAAAAAGCTGCTGAGCAGTGAAGGAAACCACCAGCAAAATGAAAAGGTAACCTATTGAATGGAAGAATATGTTTGCAAATCATGTCTCTAGTAAGCAGCTAATATCCGAAATATATAGAGAACTCATATAACTCAATAGCAAGAAAAACAAACAATCTAATTTTTAAAATGGGCAGAGGATCTGAACAGGGATTTTTACAAAGAAGATAAACAGATGGCCAAAAATACAGGAATAAGTGTTCAATATCCCTCATCATCAGGGAAATGCAAATCAAAGCCACAGTACAATATCATCTCACACCTGTTAGAATGGCTTTTGCAAAAATGATAAGAAAAAGTGTTGGCAAGGATGTAGAGAAAAGGAAATTCTTGTGCACTTGTTGATGTGAATGTAAATTGATGCAGTTACAATAGAAAACAGTATGGAGGTTCCTCAAAAAATAAAAAATAGAAATACCATATTACCCACTTGGGTATTTATCAGGTCAGGAGGTCAGGAAGAGGACGTCTCACACACATATCACTAAAGTCAACACAAATCCCTCAGGAAGAGATGCACCTTGTGTCTCCAGCAGAAAGTAGCATGACTTTACTAGTGCCAGCAGGAAGAATAAAGATTTTCTCCTTGCCTTGCAACAGCTCAGTCAATGAGAGACTGTCATAACTCAGCCAATGAAAGCCACCCTCCCTCAAACTTGTTGTTTCCTCCAATTAACTGGTTGTTTTTAACAGCCCCTCCCAACTTTTCCTTCTCCTCTGTAAAAGAGTTTCCTTTCCTTTGCCTTACTGGACTTGCATGTTCCCCATAGTTGCATGTCCTGAATTGCAGTTCTTAGCTGCTCCTGAATAAACCCATTTTGCCAGTAAAAAAAAAATAATTGGCTATTTTTTTGTTTTAGGTTACCAATGAACATTTAAATTGTCTGTTTTTCTCTCTCCCCGCCCCCCTTTTTTTTTGGACTGCACTGCATGGCTTGTGGGGATTTTAGCTTCCCAACCAGGGATTGAACCCAGGGCCTCAGCAGTGAGAGTATGGAGTCCTAACTACTGTACCACCAGGGAATTCTCTACCTCCTTTTTTATTATACAAAACGCCAGAGTGGAAATTTAAAAATCTCTCCCTTAGAGCACATGTGGGAGAATTTTCCTAGGGAGGGAATTACTGGATTGTGGGGCTATTTTCTTCTTAAATATTATTAGCTATTGCCAGTTTGCTCTGCAAAGAGCATGTCCCATTTTACACTGGCTCTCAGTGTATGTAGAAATTTCAGTTGCTGCACGGCCTAACCAGCCCTTGAAATATCTCTTTGTGGTTTTAATTTGCATTTCCCTATCCCTGGTAAAATTGAACACCTTTTCACATGTTTATTTGTGGTTTAGGCTTTTCTTCTAATTGCCTGTTCATGTCCTTTGATCACTATTCTACAGAGATATTTCTCCCTCTTTTGAAATTGATTTTTTAAAGTTTTTTTATATGTTCTAGATACTAATCTTTTGTTGATTATACCCAAGCTGTTGTTGATTATATGTAATGCAAATATCTTCTCCCCTTCTCTGCCTTGTCTTTACTTTTTTTTATGACATCTTTTGTTGTACAGAAGTTTTTAATTTTTAGACAAATGAATATTTGAGTTCTTTTCTTTCAAGGCTCATGCTTTTTGCATCTTGTTTAAGAAGTGCTTCTCTATGCCGAGGTCATGATATTTTTTCCTGTTCATTATTCCTTTATATTTGTTAATACAGTCAGTCTGGTTGGTGTTAAGAGGGAAAGGGAAGACTGATATGTCCCCTCAGAGGTGACTTGGCATATCTTGCCTGGATTTTTTAATGCTGATTTCATGGTTTAACTCTCTGTGGGCAATTGTATTCTTCTTATTTCCAGGCTCCAGGGAAAGCTTTACTGAAACTTCCAAATCCTAGGCAGAGTTTTATTTGATTGGGCTGGAGTTGGGCCCAGGAATATGCATTTTTGATATGCAGTCCAGGTGATTTTGATGCGAAAAGTCTCCTTTTGAACACCTCTGGCAGCACTTAGCCACCCTTCCAGATATCTGAAAACTTTGCGGTGAACCCAGTTTTTGCTAGCCAATGACTTAGCGTCTCTCTGCCTCAGATTCCTCTTCGTAAAAATATCTCCCTGGAAGAATTCTTCCATGAATGGTGAGTCTCATGTATGAAGACTTGGCCTGGATCTGGCATGTGGCAGGGCTCAGTAAAAGATGAATCTTCATTAGCCCTGAAGGTCTCAAGCTCTGGGGTGAACTGGTCCTGCCTCCCTCCTAGACTCAGCTCCCACCATACTCCCCATCTGGTGGCAAGTCACTTAACCTCTCAGAGCCTTAATTTCATTATATGTAAACTGGTATTAATAATCCCTACTTTATGAAGTTGTTGGAAAAATTAGAAATGGCATATAAAATGCCCAGGACAGCGCCCAGAATGTAGTGGGCAAACTGAGCCGTTGTGTGTTTAATTCTGGAGAAGCTGAAGCTTGAAGTTCAGAAACTGTTCTTACTGAGCAGCCACAGACGCTGGAGAGTCCTGGGGCATCTCCCAGGTCCCTTCCCCGTGGCCAGAACAACCCTAGACATGTAGGCTTTTGGTAAAGGCTTGATCAGTTCATGTTTCTTTCCAGTGTAATAGACAGCACCTCCAAAGGATCCACAAAACTGGAAAACTTTTTATTATTTTATTTAATAGGTGTTTGTACAGAGCTTACAATATATCAGGTCCTGTTTTAAATGCTTTATATTAATTAACTCATTGCCTCTTCATAATAACTCCATGAGGTAGATACTTTTATTATTCCTGTTATATAGATGAGGAAACTAAGCTCAAGGACAGCTCTGTACTGAGTAAATTGAACTTTCCAGCTGTGTTGCTTTCGGAATAGCAGAATTAGAGCCCCAGAAAAAAAGTGCTACAACGCTGGTCCTTCTCAGAGTTTACTGTCTCTGATTAAGGTGGCTTAACAGGCGAGGAAAATAACTTTTGAATTGAAAATAATATGCTTGAGCAATATTAGTTTTTTAAAAATTTTTATATTTTAAAACCCAGTCTACCACTTCTTACCTGTTAGGATGGCTACTAAAAACAAGCAAACAGCATGACAGGTGTGGGTAAAAATGTGAGAAACTGGAACTCCTGTGGTGCCTTGTTGGTGAGAATGGTGTAGTGCTATGGAAAACCATACGGCAGTTCCTGCAAAACTTAAAAATATAGAATTACCATATGATCCAGCGATTCCTCTTCTGGGTATATATCCAAAAACTTGAAAGCAGGGATTTAAAGAAATGTTTGTATACCCATGTTCATAGCAGCATTATCTCTGTAGTCAAAAGGTGGAAACAATTCAAGAAATTGTGGTATATACATACAATGGAATGTTAATTCAGGCTTTAGAAGGAGAGAATTTCTGATGCATGCTGTAGTGTGGTTGAAACTTGAAGACAGTATGCTAAGTGAAATAAGCCAGACATAAAAAGACAAATATTGTATAATTCCACTTATATGAGGTACCTCCTGTAATCAAATTTTTTGATTCAGAAAGTAGAATAGTGGTTGCTGGGGGCCTAGGGGAGGGGTAGAATAGAAAGTTACTATTTAATAGGTATAGAATATCAGTCTTGAAAGATATAAATGTAATTAATGCCACACAGCTGTATACTCAAAAATGGTTAGGATATTAAATTTTATGTTATATGTGTTTTACCAGAATAATAATAATAAATAGTTAAAGGAGAGAGCAAACAAACTACTTATGTGATGGTGGAAGAATGAATTGTAGGCACCAGGAGACCAATGACTTGTCTGCTCTGTTCATTATTGTGTGTACTCTGTGCTTGGTCTTGTTGCTACTTAAAGATATATGTGTGTGCTGAGCCACTTCAGTCGTGTCTGACTGTGTGTGACCCTATGGACTGTAGCCTGCCAGACTCCTCTGTCCATGGAATTCTCCAGGCAAGAATACTGGAGTGGGTTGCCATTTCCTCCTCCAGGGGATCTTCCCGACCCAGGGATCAAACCTGCATCTCTAAGTCTCCTGCATTGGCAGGCAGTTTCTTTACCACTAGTGCCACCTGGGAAGCCCCCTACTTAAAGATAGTGGATGAATAAGTGAACATTAGAAAACAAATCCTTCTGATAACTCCTATAGCCCATTAGAGGCCTCTCAGATGGCACTGACGGTAAAGAACCTGCCTGTCAACGCAGGAGACTTAAGAGATGCAGGTTCGATCCATGGGTCAGAAAGATCTCCTGGAGGAGGGCGTGGCAACCAGAATTGGCAACCAGTGTTCTTGACTAGACCCCCACCAGCTCCCCACACACTACCTTTTTTTTTGGTTCGTGAGCTTTTCAATTCTTTATTTTCTTTCCTGATTTTCAAATAATATTTCTTATAAAAATTTCAAACATCACAAATGTACAAAACAAAGAATGTGACAGCCTTCCATAATCCCACATTTCTCAGATAATAATCATTGTTCACAGTTTGGTGTAGGTTTTAAGATTTTTTCTTTTTTTGCTGTGAATATATTAGACAATATAAATAACCATATTTAATCTGCTTTACAAATTTTTTTCCATTCAATATATTTTTGACAGGTTCTGTATTAGATCATGTAGATCCACCTTGTTCTTTCTAACAGTCAGATTATATTTTATATATGTTTTGCTGTAATCTATTTAACCAGCCCCTATGGGTGGACAGTTGAGAGAACAGTTTCCATCTTTTCATTGTTACAAAAAGGTTACAGTGATCATGCTTTTACATATTTCTTTCTGCACTTGTACAAGTATGTCTATAGGAAAGAATCCCAGAAGTGGAGTTGCTTAAGTTTAAACAGATGCTATAAAATATGAAAAGTATATAAAAGTACTTATTTTGTCATTTTCTTACATATAATTAATCTGTCTTATCTTTGCCAAACTGATAAATTTAAACTATTTCATTATGATATAAATTTGTAAGATTCTAGGTTGAGCTTCTTTCCTTCTATTAACCAAGTATCAAAACTCCAGGGAGGCAGTGGAGACAGCATGTTACTGGCAGAGGAACAAGGCAGGGGGAGAGCCTGAGCCTGGAGAAGCGGGCAGATCCTCAGTGGCAGGTGTGGTGAACTTCAGGTTAATGTAGCTGGACCATACTACAAATTACAAGGTTCAGACCAAGGAGTAACTAAGTTGAATTCTCTACATTCAAGCCTTGGTGTCTCTGAGGAGAGCCTCAAAGCCCCCAGCTTGCCTCTGCCTTCATGTCTATAAAGGAGGCTTTTCCCCAGAGAAGCCTGCCTTCAGACCACGAGCACTCTCGTCCCACCCTTCCTCCTCAAATGTACCAGGACTCAAGCAGGATTTCAGCCAAAGATGGTGGACTTTGGGCTCATACTAAGATTGAGACACTTAAATCATTAGTAGAAGACATTTTTGTAAAACTGTAATACTTGAATTCCTGTACTTCTCAATGTGTACAGTAATTAATAGCAACCAAAATTATTTTTTATATAGAACTTGGATTCAGAAAATTCAGTACTTAGCCACTAAATTTATTCACTGAGTCAACCAGTGTTTCCCAGAGGTTTCCTGACTGGTACCGGGTATTATTGCTAGGTAAAGGGATACAAAGGAGAATAAGAGAAACTTATGGTATGGGCTTCCCAGATGGCACTAGTGGTAAAGAACCCACCTCCCAATGCAGGAGACAGAAGAGACGCTGGTTTGATCCCTGGGTCGGGGAGATACCCTGGAGGAGGGCATGGTAACCTACTCCAGTATTCTTGCCTGGAGAATCCCAGGACAAAGGAGCCTGGTGGGCTGTGGTCCGTAGGCTCGCAAAGAGTCAGACGCAACTGAAGTGACTTAGCACACACGCATGCATTCATGCATGGTATGGTAATGGGAGGAATTACTTCTATTTCAAAATAAGATGTCAATATCCCTATTATAAACAGATATAAAAAACAAAACTGACAGAGAATGAACCAGCAAGAGAGACTCCCTCATCTGTGTTCAAAAGAACAAATACTAAATGCAAACAAAAAAAATTAACCATGTTTAAAATTACCAAAAGGAGATAGTTCAAAAATATAAGAAATAATGTTTTAAGAAGTCAGCCACAAGTGAACATGAACTATAATGAAAAAACTTGTTTCAAAATATGACTCATTTGATAATCTGGTTATAATATACAAGAATCATGAACAATTAAAAATATTTTTATCAGAAATTTATAAACTGAAATTAACCATAGAGAAACATCAGAAAAACCAAACTAAAGGAAATTCTACAAAGCAACTGACCAGCAATCTTTGAAAAAATCAAGATCATAAACACTAGGTGGAGGAACTCATCCAGATTAAAATAAATTAAGAGAGAACAACTAACTGCAACCAAGATTGGATCCTGGTCTGGTAAAGAAGGAGCTTTTGGAGGCTTTATTGGGACAATTAGCAAAATTTGAGGGACTTCTTTGGTGGTTCAGTGGTAAAGAATTCGTCTGCAGTGCAGGAGACTCAGGAGACATGGGTTCAATCCCTGGGTTGGGAACATGCCCTGGAGGAGGCAGTAGCAACCCACTCCAGTATTTTTGCCTGGAAAATTCCATGGACAGAGAGCCTGGCGGGCTACAGTCCATGAGATCACAAAGAGTCAGACGTTACTGAGCACACACACAGTGAAATCCGAGTGTGAACTACAGATTCAGGTCAGTTCAGTTCAGTCACTCAGTCGTGTCCGACTCCTTGTGACCCCATGGACTGCAGCACACCGGGCTTCCCTGTCCATCACCAACTAATGGAGCTTACCTCAAACTTATGTCCATTGAGTCAGTGATGCCATCCAACCATCTCATCCTCTGTCACCCCCTTCTCCTTCCTCCTTCAATCTTTCCCAGCATCAGGGTCTTTTCCAATGAGTCAGTTCTTTGCATCAGGTGGCCAAAGTATTGGAGTTTCACTTCAGTTTAGATATCAGTAATTTAACAATGCTAAGTTTTCTGAATTTGATAACTGTATTGTGATTATAAGAGGATGTCTTCACTGTTAACAGCAAAGATGAAAATGTTTAGGGGTAAAAGTCTACAATTTGCTTTCAAATAGTTCATTTAAAAGATAATTTAAAAAAAAAAGATAATAATGGTATGTAGTGTATAGGATAGTGAAAGTCACTCAGTCGTGTCTGACTCTTTGCAGCCCCATGGACTGAATTCTCCAGGCCAGAATACTAGAGTGGGTAGTCTTTCCCTTCTCCAGGGATTGAACCCAGGTCTCCCACTTTGCACACAGATTCTTTACCAGCTGAGCCACAGGGAAAAAAACCCCTATCAAGAATGGTAAAGCAAATGTAGCAAAAATAAGAATAATTGGTGAAAATAGATGAGGAGGGTTTGGGAGTTCACTGAATTGTTTTTGCAATATTTCTGTAAATTTTACTGTTTTTTTCAAAATAAGAAGTTAAAAATTAAAAAGTCTTGGGAATTCCCTGTCTGTCCAGTGGTTAGTACTCTTTGTTCTTACTGTTCAGGGTCTGGGTTCAATCCTTGTTGGGGAACCAAGATCCCGTAAGCTGTGCCACATGGCAAAAAAAATAAAAGTCTTTTTTTTTTTTTTTTACACAAGTGTACTCTTAAATATACAATAGATTCCAAGACAACATTTCATTCTAGCTATAGATGGCAACAGATGTTATGGCAGGCAATCCAGATGTTTAAACAGGAATGGAGCTAAGAATCATCATCGCCTCAGGCATAAGGAACAGCTTGCTTTTTGCCAGATTTCTTAATTCCACCTGTGGCCAGGGGGCCTTTCTCTGCAGCTTTGGCTTTTAGCTCCTTTAGTTTCTTCTGCTGCTGCTTCTGTTTCTGCTTGCATGCCTCATCTCGTCCATCTCCTTGGCTTGCTTCTTGGGCTGCTTCAGGGGCTTCTTCTTGCCACTTTTGCACCCGCCATGGCGCCTGCCCAAAAAAGCCTTTAGGGTATGTAAAGATAAAAAGATATTTCCAATATTTCTGGTATGGGAGAGATCATTGTTTAGAGTGGCTCCATCATGCTTTCTGGGAAGAGGCTAACCGTTTTAGTAAAGCAGAATGGGACGCCTGAACACAGCCTTTCAATGCCCCTTGCTCATGGAGAACAGCTGTTAGAAAAAAACAATACCAATGGCTGAGCTGCCAAATAAAATGAGCTTTGGGGTCAAGGTGTACCTGTCTGCCTCTGCCCAACATTGCCCCTGAACAGCAAGCAGTATGTGAGACCCTGACAGCAGCCTGACCCACCTCTGCCAAAGGTGGACAGTTGTTCTATACACTTCTTTTTCCTTTTTTTTTTTTTTTATGTTGAATTTTCTTGATTCTTCCTTGTGAATCCAGGAATGCTCTGAATTTTCTGTGGATTGGAGTTAATCATTTGCATAGCACAATCTGGGCCACCCTGTTCTTTGCTGTTGGAAAGGAACTCTGCTTTTCCTCCTAGGTCCCTGAGAAGAGAAGTAGTCTTCTGGAGCTGCCCCAGGCCCTGTAGGGGAGGACTCGCCCCCCGGCCCAAGCCCACTCAGCAGGGAGCTGAGTCCCTGAGGGGCTGTGTGTCCCACTGGGATGGTGGGCTGGGGCTGGCCAGGTGGGAGGCTGCGGTGGACCGGTCAACTCTCAGTGTGACCTTGAATATTGAGGCTGCTAACATCTGAGTCTTGGGGTGAAGTGAAGTGTTACTTCCTCAGTTGTGTCCGACTCTTTGGGACCCCTTGGACTGGGGCTTGCCAGGCTCTTCTGTCCATGGGATTCTCCAGGCAAGAATACTGGAGTGGCTTGCAATTTCCTTCTCCGGGGGGTCTTCCCAACACAGGGATCAAACCCTGGTCTCCTGCATTGCAGGCAGCCTCTTGACCATCTGAGCCAGCAGAGAGGCTGGGGTAATACCTTGAAAATTCACACATTTTGTTACAAGTTGACTGTGACTGTCTTGTGGCAGAAGTGGATAGGGCAGGAGAATATTTTTTCCTTGTGCACTATGCAGATTTACCTAGGAGGCACAGCTGTTTGGCACTTACTCACTAAGTGGAACCACAATCACTGAACAGGTATCTTTTGGGTGCTTATCAGGGGTTCAAGTGATGAAGCGGACAGTCACAGTCCCAGCCCTCAAGGAGCTCAAAAAGAGCAAGAAGAGTCAATGGATTAGGACAATACAGTATGTCACAGCACAGAATGAGCAGTTTCCTAGAACCTTGACAGTGTGTTTTTTATTTTAAAGCTGAATGGCAAAAACCACACAAAAAATCAAAAGATAAGTGATAAACCAGAAGAAAGAATTTGCATATGTTTCAACTGAAGAGCTAAATGAATGAAGGAAAAAAAGAGACCTACTACTCAATAGAAAGTGAGGCCAAAAGCAGACAATTCAGTGAGAAGGAAACACAAATGGCTGTTAAACATATGAAAAGGTGCTCAACCTCACTCACAATAAAAGAAATGCAAATTGAAATTTCAATAGAATACCACTTTCACCTTGGCCAAGAACAAAGGTTGATAACACTGATGTGGAGAGCTTCAGAAACAGGCCTTCTGATATCTTTGTCCAAGTGTGCATTGGAACCTCTGTGGGGCAAGTTGGCCATAACTGTAAATTTTTAAATACACATCTTTTGATTCAATAATTCCAGTGCTAGGCATTTAACCTATAGACACATGGAATTTGCGAAATGTTACACTGTTAAGTGAAATAAAAGCAAGGTACAGAGCAGTGCATATCATATGCTATTAGCTGAGTTTATATCTGAAACCACATGGCTGTACCATAACTTTCTTAACTTTTCTCCTAATGCTGGATGCATTGTTTCCCTGTTTTTATGATCATAAGTAATACTGGAGGGACTTCCCTGACAATCCAGTGGTTAAGACTGTGCACTTCCCCTGAATGGGGCATGGATTTGATCCTGGTCGGGGAACCCCACATGCTGGGGGTGCAAGGGAGGGCAAAAAAAAGTAATACTGGATAGACATGTTTCTTTGCCTATATGTCAGATTATTTCTTTGGGACAGTCCAGATTACTGGCTCAAAGAAATTTAAAATAACAACCACTACAGCTACCACCCCTGTGTGTCAAGCACTCTATTTTTTCCCTCAGCCTCACAACAGCCCTGTGAGGTAGGGAGAAGCACCCCATTGTTCTCATACGTGAAGAAACGAGCTTTAAAGGAGGCAGAGTGACTTGTCTCTGGGCACACAGCTGGATTGGTGAGATCAGGACTCACACTTGCTTGGCCCCCACGCCCCTGCTTTAGAGTCCACTCATCTGCCTGGAGCATTTTTAAGGCTCTTGATAAACGCTGTCAAATATTTTCCAGAAACTTCACATCAGTTTATGCTCCCAGAGAGAGTGTCACACTTACCATACCCAGGCCAGTGTGGGGGGACCCAATGCTTTCATTTTGCTTATTTGGACGGGGAAAAATAGGATCTCACACATCTTTAGTAACTAGTAGGTCTGAAGATTTTTCACATGTTTATTAGCTATTTATACTTTTCCTCATTAAAAAATTTGTACTTATTTGTTTTTGGCGCTGCTGGGTTTACCTTGCTGAGTGGGCTTTTCTCTATCTGTGGTGAGCAGGAGCTATCTCTAGTTGTGGTGTGTGGGCTCCTCATTGCAGTGTTTTCTCTTGTTGCAGAGCATGGGCTCTAGGGCACAGGCTTAGTGGTTGTGGCACATGGGCTTACTTGCTCCTGGCATGTGGGATCTTCCTGCACCAGGGATTGAACCTATGTCCCCCTGCATTGGCAGGTGAATTTTTTACCACTGAGCCACCAGGGAAGCCCTTTGTCATTTGTTAAAGTGTTCGTGTGGGACTATATATTCTTTAAAATATATCAGACTTTCTTTAAAACTGTATCACATCAATTCCGATCTAGTCTCAGTCAGAACACGGGCTCATTTTGGGTAAAGCAGCAGCCCAGGCAACCAGATGGGTTATGCCTGCTCCCGTATCCTTGGCTTTACACTGGAGATCCAGGTCCAGGAGGTAAATGGGATGACCGTGGCAGAAACTGAGTACATTCATATTGAGAAAGGTGGTGGCAAGGAGTTGGATGTGATGCTTAAACAAACCCATAGGACTCAGGATAATGTCCCATCCACATGTTAATTGCTTTCTGCTAGAGTAACAGTTATCTGGGATCATACTCCCTGAAATGACCCTTTCTGCATGATGGCTGATGCCAAGCTGGTGGTGATGCTCAGACTGGACCTCCCCCAGGGGCAGGCACATTTTCAGAATGGAGCAGAGGTTGTCTGGGAGGGAGCCTGCCAGTTTCCAGAACCTTCTGACTGATTTCCCTGCTTCCGTCTGTGCAGGCCACTGGGGTCATGTCCACCAGGGAGGGTCAAGAGGGAAGGCTGGGCTCAGGATCCCGGATTGCAAAGGCCATGCCAGCTCGGGAGGTGGGGGCATGTGGCGTGGGGTTCCGGGAGGTGGCCGAGCAGGGAAGGGAAGGCTCCTGTCAAAGCCAGCTGAGCCCTGCGAGTTTTCTGTGCCAGACATCAGCCCTTCAGCAAGGTGAATTCTTTCAGAAAGAGACTCACTCACATACTGCAGAGACATCCGCAACCTGTTCATGAATTCACACTAAAAGACAAAACAGCAGCTGGGCTAGTTTAGCAACTTTAGTTAGTTTAGCAGCTGATGCTCCATTGCGCCAAAAAGGAGCCTTTGAGCCCAGCCCCCGCTCAGGGAGGTCTCTCTGGAATTATTTTGTATCCAGCGGCCCCGGGCTTCGCGGTGACAGCGGAGTGACTTAGATGGCACGTGGGATGTGGAAACACAAAGGTGCAGAATATCTCCCGCTGGCTGGCAGGGGACAGCGCCACGGACACGGGTTTGCACCCCGGAGTCTCTGCTGCAGCATCCACCTACTGGGAGCTTAGTATCCTCACTCATTTCTCTCTCTCTAAAAAGTATTCTTATCAAAATTAAGTGAGAGGTTTTGGCATACCAGAAAGTAGTTTTTCCTGTGTTCTCACAGCCTGGAAGTGGTTCGGCTTCTGGACCCCTGGAGGCCTGCCTGGAGGTTCTTCTCTGTCACTTTCTCTTTTCCATCGAGTGCCAGGACGCCTCCTTTCTGCCCCAGAGGCCGCTTCGCCTTCCTGGCCTGCAGCCTTCCCGTGCCTTCCCTTTCTTGGTGGAGCCAACTCCCTCTCTGGCCAAGAGCCTTGGACCTTGGCGCCCTGGCTGAGGTCGTGTGCACCTCAGGGGTTGCCGCTGGTCCACAGGCGCTGAGTGGGCCGTGCAAAAGGAGGGCAGGTTGCTCAGTACAGCCCCGCAGGGCCACTCCCATGGGGCCGTGACTGGAGCCTGGCTTTGAGTTCATACTTCATCAAGGAACAGGTAAAGGGAATTCTGACCTCCAGCCAGCCACTCAGCACCTCAGGGCCACAGTTTCCTAGTCTGTAAAATGGGGGATAATAGCAGTATTTAAAGAAGATTTTTGTGAGGATCAAATGAGCCAATTCAGGGAAATCACTTAGCCCTGTAAGTACTCTGTAAGTGGTAGCTGTTATTAATAATATTGTTAGGCCAAGCACTTAAAAGCCATGCTCAGCCAACATGTTCCTGCAGTCCACTTCAGCATCCCATGTTCCCACGCTGTTTATCCTAAGAGGTTTTGAGTGGAGCCACAGAATTATACAACACCATGCCCAACATGAGTCCCCCTTCTTTAATTGACAGGAACAAAATGCACTTCTCTTAGCCACCTTGCAAATCAGCTCCTATATCATTTGTCATTTCTTAGAGCTCCAAGACTAGAAAGGCTGAGAAACTGCAAAAAAGGACACTGAATGAACTGGGGCAGAATTTCTTTCTCTTAAGAAGCAGCAGTTTTTCCAAGAAACACCCATATTTCAAAAATTCAACTTACAGTGGTGACAAAATTAATTATTTGGAAACCAACAAAGCCATGCTAAAGTAGTAAAGTGATTCCAACTTAGTTTTTCTACTGTGTTCAGAAATACAGTAGATTCTAGCCTGAGAATGACACTACCGCCCCAGATTTTTCAGTTTTTATTTACATGAAGAAACAGATCCTTTTCTTTTTTTTTTTTAAGCATTATATCTTTAAAATTTAAATAAATATATCCATTTATTGATATTGATTTATTTGGCTGCACTGGGTCTTAGTTGCAGCATGCAGCATTTAGTTTCCTGATCAGGGAAGGTACTTGGGGCTCTTGCATTGAGAGCCCAAAGTCTTAGCCACTGGACCACCAGGGAAGTCCTGGATCCACTGTTTAATTCCCTTCATCTCATCAACAGTTTTACTAAAGCATCCTGGGGGAAATCCAACATAATATGATATATCTGATATATCCATCACAACTGTGGTCAAAGGGCAGTCAGCTGGGGTGCTTGGAGAAAAAGGATAATTGGGAGGAGGGAAGTGTTTTTACCTCAATGACACAGATACTGACATTTTTTAAAAGGTATTTGTAAAGTACTGCACTTAGGAAATACATTTATTTAGGTTCTGCAACTCTAGTGATTGCTGTAATAGACACACTTCAACACATATCTCTTTGGCCTAACACAACAAAATTTATTTCTCCTGTTACACATTAAAACCAATTGTGGGATTTGGGGAGTCTTCTCCATTTAGTTACTCAGGGGTCCAGGCTGATAGTGACTCTGCCGACTTGTAGCTTCTCGTCTGTAACACATGGCTTCTGAGATGCTTCAGCAAGGAAAGAGAGGCATGGAGAACCACTATCCTGGTTCTTAACTTCCTTGACCCAGAAGTAATACATACCACTTCTGCTCA
This sequence comes from Odocoileus virginianus, assembly GCF_023699985.2. NCBI lineage: Eukaryota > Metazoa > Chordata > Mammalia > Artiodactyla > Cervidae > Odocoileus > Odocoileus virginianus. The sequence goes on from NC_069680.1 coordinate 64,288,743, forward strand.
GAGTCCATTGGCTGAAACTAGCCACATGATCTAACCAAACTGAAAGGAAGGCTATGAAATATAGGGGAACATAGGGAATACTTGGTGAACAGTAATCTCTTTGCCTTGCCATAGATTGAGATACTACAAACTACAAATAAACTGAACTTGGAGTTGTTATTTTAGATCATCATAATTGATGATCTTTAGGAAGCAGAGTCAGGAGCCATCATAGACTCTTTATTAAAGGTTATCATTAGATGTGTGGCACTGCAACAGAAAAAAAAAGGAAGATATCAGTCCCAGCTAGTAGATATGCCAAGTCACATTGGCTACTGAAGTGAGCCACATAGTCACAAACTGGTCACAATAGGTGACCAATATGTCACAAACTGCAAAAGTGCGTGGCTAAAATAGTTGTGGGAGTAGGAGGATTTCCTCAAAGTATGGTATTCTTGATCTTAGAAACTTGAGATGGGTGTAGTTTCAAGTCTGTGTGTATATATATGTGTGTATATATATATATAAGTATTTATATATACCTGTGTGTGTATATGTATGTTTGTGTGTGTGTGTGTGTGTGTGTGTGTGTGTACACATATATACATAGCAGAGAAAAACCAAATGTATATTATAAATAAAACATACCCATTGATCAAATGCTGAAATGTTAATGTTTAAAAAATGTTAATGTTTAAAAATTCTCCAACAAACATACATAACTTAGAAAAATGGTTTTAGATTAAGTAGCAGAAAGTACAGTTTTACAGTGGTTAGGGAATGTATTCATCCAACCTTTATATATTTAATGAATGCCTGTGAAGTTTATGGGACTTCCCAGGTAGGTTCAGTGGGTAAAGAATCTGCCTGCATTGCAGGAGATGCATGTTTAATTCCTGGGTTGGGAAGATCCTCTGGAGGAGGGCATGGTAGCCTACTCCAGTATTCTTGCCTAGAGAATCCAATGGACTGAGAAGCCTGGCGGGCTATAGTCCATAGGGTCGCAAAGAGCCGGAAGCGATGGAAACAACTGAGCATGCACACATGATGTATATGACATCAGGAAATATTTAAGCTTATGAAGTTTACAGTCTGCTTTATGAATTTTATAAGAGCAGATGAATGTTATAAGATAAGCAAATAGATAACAGATCCTTAACTTTTTATTTTACTCAACATCATTTATGAATACCATGTACAGGGCAATTTGGGAACTATACAAATGAACCCAATCCCAACCCTGAAGTTTCCGGCCAAGGTTGTTATGATCAAGCAAGCTCTCAACCATGGTCTCCCACAAGCAGTTTTGTTACTAATACTGGGAAAGGTATAAAGCAGGTTAAACTGCTCACCAGGCTGATCTTCTCAACTGCCTTTAAGATGTTTTTGACTTGCTAACTTGAATGATGGGATGTGGACTGCACTGAGAACCTTATAGCTGGAAAGGCTAATTCAGGCCCTCTGTCTGCAATTCCATCAAAAAATTGGAGTGGTTATCATACAGATATGCAATAATTATCATATGTGCAAACTGTCTGAGAAGTTGCAATATTCTAGTAAGTCCTAGTAAGTTACTTTTTTTTACTACTTCAGTTTCCTTAGCTGAAAAATTTATCCCAAACCTCAGTCACAATAGGAATATTGATTGAGGTAAAAAGTTAGAATAGATGCCAACATATTATCTTTCAGTGTCAGGACTTACAACTAATTTCTGTTTACCTTTCTCCCTTTTTTCTTTATTATCCACACTTTCTATGACAAATATGTATGTTATAATTAAAAGATACAGTAAGAAAAAACATATTTAGAAGTTTCACTGTTTCATCAGTTCTTTAGAAACTTTATATACAAGAACAATGACCTTTTGGGAATCACAGGTAAGCCAATAATAAATTACTAAGAGCAGAGATGAGTTTCAAGATGTTGCCACTCTGGATTTGTCCAAGGACACACATTAGTTGGCAGAGATGGATAAAAATCTGGTGCCTACTTTTATTCTGGTGCTCTCTTCCATATTCCTTTGCCACTGTCTCTTTGAGCTGTATATTTTCTTTCTGTATTAAAGGTAGAATAAGAGAAAACCATCTCTAGTTAGTTGAGCACATTGAGTTGAGCATGTTGGAGAAAATTGTTAATGATTTGATCGAACATGATCTATACTTTTGCCCCTGGAAAAGTGTAAAATAGTCCAGTGATTCCTGAATGCACTCTGGTCAGGTAGCCAGACTCAGAAGTAAAGTTTCAATGTCTGCATTGAAATGGGAAAAAAAGAGGCAGAAAAAAAATGTACCTGTTGATATAGTCATCCACTTTCATTTCATGGGCGGGACTATCCTTTATTCAGAAAGTTCTTTCTTTTTTGTAATAATGCAGATGCATCAGTTTAATCACTCAGTCACGTCCAACTCTTTGCAACCTCATGGACTGCAGCACGCCAGACCTCCTTGTCCATCACCAACTCCCAGAGTTTACTCAAACTCATGTCTGCTGGGGTTGGTGATGCCATTCAACCATCTCATCCTCTGTCATCCCCTTCTCTTGTCTTCAATGTCTCCTAGCATCAGGGTCTTTTCAAAAGAGTCAGTTCTTCGCATCAAGTGGTCAAAATATTGAAGTTTCAGCTTCAGCATCAGTCCTTCCAATGAATATTCAGGACTGATTTCCTTTAGGATGGACTGGTTGGATCTCCTTGCTGTCCGAGGGACTCTCAAGAGTCTTTTCCAACACCACAGTTCAAAAGCATTGATTCTTCGGTGCTCAGCTTTCTTTATAGTCCAACTCTCATAGCCATACGTGACTACTAGAAAAACCATAGCTTTGACTAGGCGGACCTTTGTTGGCAAAGTAATGTCTCTGCTTTTTAATATGCTGTCTAGATTGGTCATAGCTTTTCTTCCAAGGAGCAAGCGTCTTTTAATTTCATGGCTGCAGTCACCATCTGCAGTGATTTTGGAGCCCCCCAAAATAAAGTCTGTCATTGTTTCCACTGTTTCCCCATCTATTTGCCATGAAGTGATGGGACTGGATGCCATGATCTTAGGTTTCTGAATGTTGAGTTTTAAGCCAACTTTTTCACTCTCCTCTTTCACTTTCAGCAGGCTCTTTAGGTCTTCTTCACTTTCTGCCATAAGTGTGGTGTCATCTGCATATCTGAGGTTATTGATATTTCTCTCAGCAATCTTGATTCCAGCTTGTGCTTCATCCAGTCCAGCATTTCTAATGATGTACTCTGCATATAAGTTAAATAAGCAGGGTGACAATATACAGCCTTAACATACTCCTTTCCCGATTTGGAACCAGTCTGTTGTTCCATGTCCAGTTCTAACTGTTGCTTTTTGACCTGCATACAGATTTCTCAGGAGGCAGGTAAGGTGGTCTGGTATTCCCATCTCTTGAAGAATTTTCCACAGTTTGTTGTGATGCAGATGCGTGCATGCATGCTAAGTCAACTCAGTTGTGTCCAACTCTTTGCGACCTTATGGACTGTAGCCCACCAGGCTCCTCTGTCCAAGGGATTGTCCAGGCAAGAATACTGGAGTGGATTGCCATTTTCTTCTCCAGGGGATCTTCCCGACCCAGTCTCCTTATGTCTCCTGCATTGGCACATGGGTTCGTTACCACTAGTACTGTCTGGGTAGCCCCAGTAATGCAGACAGTGGATGGCCATTAGGTCTTTTAAAAAAATGTCCTTATTATCAAAATTATAAGTTGGCAGCTTCGTCATTTTCCCCAATTTTAAAATTCAAAGGACTGCTCTTGCTGCTGCTAAGTCGCTTCAGTCGTGTGCGACTCTATGCGACCCCATAGACGGCAGCCCACCAGGCTCCCCCATCCCTGGGATTCTCCAGGCAAGAACACTGGAGTGGGTTGCCATTTCCTTCTCCAACGCATGAAACTGAAAAGTTAAAGTGAAGTCGCTTAGTCGTGTCTGACTCATAGTGACCCCATGGACTGTAGCCTACCAGGCTCCTCCATTCATGGGATTTTCCAGGCAAGAGTACTGGAGTGGGGTGCCATTGCCTTCTCCATCAAAGGACTGAGAACCATTAAATTAAATATGGTATTGTTTCATTCTTTTTTATAGCCTGGTGCTACAAATTGAGTCTTTATTAAGACTCTTTTAAGTCTCAAAACAAAACCAAAAAGATCCTGAGTCCTCTGTCCTCCCAGCAACAGTTAGCTAATTTTATAATCTTTTACCACCCTCTTGTCTTCAGAATATCTCACTTGATGCTGAGGCATCCTCCTGGTAAATATAAAACAATGGTTCTGAACTGTTGACTGCACAGGGTGCTTAAATACGAATACTAATAAATAGGCTCCACCCCAAACAGTCTTAGCTGTCCTCAAGTGGGACTTGGTGCTAGGCTGATTCAAAAGTTCCTTCAGCTGATTCTAATGTGCAGCCAGGGATGGGAACCACAAGTGTATGTGGTGGTTGTTAAGTAGCTTCTATGGGTCAGGCTCTAGGGCAGTTATACAAGATGACTGGACCATGCAGTAGAAAAGCTAATTAGGACAACAAACTGGCAAAATGTGACAACAGAGTGTAAGTGCTTTTATTCTGTAATTTGACAGACAATAACAGAGCATTTAACAAGTGCCAGAGCTGGATTGCTCCAGGTTTGCTTCAAGTCCTGTGGGCTACCTGCAAAGACCAGAGAAACTTCACAGAAGAGGCAGCAGCCAAGCAGGGATTTGGAGATATCTTTTTTCCAAGGTCTTCATCAAGTAAGGTAGAGAGGGCAGGCATGACTGCAGAGGGAACAGTGTGTGCTGGGCACAGAGGAGTGTGTGGGGCTGGGAGAAGCTGGAGATGAGATAATGGTTGGGTGCAGATGTAGCCTTAGAGATAGACTAAGGAGTGTAGAATTGGTTCAGAATGCTTTTAAATGACCCTAAAAGTTTTTAAGCTGGAACTAATGGGGTAAGAGTACAAAATATTTGTATTTAAAACAATGCAGACTTTTCATCCACACCTATAGCTTGAATTTGCTAGCCTATTTAAAACTAATGGTTTGACTGATCATCCCTCACCCCCTTTGCCCTTGACTGACAGAACCAGACACTGTGACCTTGAGGGGATACACTTTCCAGTCCCAGTGGCAGGTGGAAGGATAGTGGAGACCATTGTTTTTCTAAGTGACTAATTGAATGTAAATAGACTTCATCCTGAGCTTTGACCTGGACAGATCAGCTCAGGGTCTCTGCCTGCTGCCTCCCTTACTCAGGTTCTCTCATAAGGTTTTGTTAGTGCATCTGTGGATATGATCCCTCTTATCAGAGTGTTTGTGTGACTTGCTTCAGAGCAAGTAAACAAACCCAAAAGATCAAACCCTCCAGTTCCCTTCAGCTCCTGAAGCTATTCTGCATTTTTTTACTCTTACTCAGGAGTCAAGGACAAATAGGTCAGACATGGAATCATCTCAGTATACTAGGGACTATAAACTTCTGGCTAAGAAGCTCACAAAAGAAACATTACTTTCCAGTTGAGAAAGATGAGGATTCAGCCTAGGCCAGTAGTTGTCAAATCAGGGATCATAAGCTTCAAGCCAAGTCATGGGCTAAAAATGTAGATTTGGGAGACTCACTGTAGACCTCCTGAATCAGAATCTGGGCCAAAGAATCTGTGTTTTAAGCACTCATTCCCAGATCATTCTGATGCTGCTGATCTGTAGGCCACGCTGAGCAGTTCTGGTCAGTGGCACCCACTGGCAGCTCTTTTGGGGAAGGGAGGAGGACTCATCAGATGGGCCCCTGGATTCATAATCCTTCAGTCCAGTCAGCTTGCAAATTTTGCACTGTGCTTGGTTTTCAAGTTATTTCTAGGTTAACATCTTAATTGAGCTGTTCAGCTCAGCTGAGGCTTTGAGATACTATAGATAAAGAGAGGTTTAGAGGAAGCATTAAGTATGTATCTCTGGCTGTGACTCTGTTATCCTTTCCAGTCCCACTTATCTGAAGAGCCAGGATTTCTCAAAGGACAAGTAACCTTAGAGGGGAGTATCATTGGGAAAGCAACACAGTCCCTTTCCTTGCCATGCCCTGCTAGAGAACTATATTAAGGAAAGAACCTCAAAAAAAAAACAAACAAACAAAACACATCAATTTGTTGGGTAAAGATACTTCCATCTTCTGTGTTTGCCAGCTCCTGGAGTTACAGGAGCACAAGTTTAGGCAAATGAGACCCTTTTCTATCTAAGGTGTCTGTTCAGGTCTTGATGCACTAGAAATCCATCTGGCTAACTCATTAGTGATAACAAGTGTTAGATGCTCATAAATCTCCCACGATTCATTGGCTGAAGACATCTTAAATGTGGACTTTTGGCTTTAATTGTCTTTGGTTGCTTCTTTAGCATACTTTAGTTTGTACAGATTTGGGGTTTTGAAACTTGTTTTTAATTAAGACATGGTTTATTTTTATTGCTTGAGATAAAATGCAGGCTGGGAGGCTCAAATCTAAGTTACAAAATAAAGTGCATCTGGGCAGACCAAGGGGAAAAAACAAAAACAGAACATAAAGGCTGAAGTGTGTGCCAGGATTCTTAGATTTACTTAGTAATTTCTTGGAGAATAAAAATCCCAGCACCTGCATTATTAAAAAAAAAAAAGCATACCTTATAAATGTCCTTCTCTTTGAAATACCTAAATGAACTAGACTGAATTATAAACTAATGGCTTGTAAAAATTCACCTTGAGCCAGCTACTGAAGATATTAAATAAAAGAGGTAGAGAGAGGCTATGAGGAAACCCAACCTGCTGTTTGTTTGTTTTATCAGTAATGTAACTCAAAAGTAGCCAAGCCGAGAGCTTTCCCTGTGTTTTGTTTCCCCAAGCTGAGCCTGTGAATGCCAAGATTTAATCTAAAGAGGTTTGTGTTTTAAAAACTAACAACCAAGTAATAAAACACCTATAAAAGGGATTTATAATGGAACCGGTGACAGTTTTGAGTGTAGTATTACAACTCTTCTGCTCCCCCTCTCCCCTCTTCTGTCCTTTCATCCAACTCTGCACCCTTTGTCTTAGCTCTTTCTCACCTTGCTGCCAAGAAGCATGTAAGTAGGGGCAGCTCACACCCTAGAGAAGCAAACCGTCTTAAAAAGTGAAGTGTGTTTTAGCTCTGCAATTGATGACTGCGCTGGGCTGCTGCTTTTGTTTGTTTGAGAGAAGTTGCTCTAACAAAGTACCTACCTAGCTTGCACAGTGGTTGCTAATGCAGAGCTGAAGATGCTGCTGCTGCGGGGTCACTGCCATGAGGATGCTAGTGTCAACGAGGGCAGGAAGCCGGGGACTCCTCTCCCTGGTCCTTGTGTCACCCTGCCAGGGCCCAAGACCGCCCTGGGGCAGACTTGACTCAACAGGTGGTTTTCCATCTAGGCCACCAAGCCTGAAACTTGGTTCTTTTACAAAGTCATAGTTCTCCTCCCCCTCACGAAGAAATGGCGCCTCGGAAGGGAAACTTCGTACTCAAACTCTGTAGGAGCCATTTCTCAAGGCTACTTTTACTATTTTCTGAAATCTCCCCTGTCAGCATCCCACCGGTCTCCGGGAAGAACGAGGGTCTCTCTTCAGAGTCTGGACGGCGCTGGGAGGCATGTGGGCAGCGTCAAAGTGGCCTCGCCTGGGCGGCCAGATGAGCCCCCAGCCTCCCTCTTGTGGGCCTCAGGAACTCGGGGGGCCCAGGGGAAGCCTGGAAAACCGAACTTCGCCATCAGCCTTCCTTCGAGCGCTGGCTAGAAGAGGGGGAAGGGCCCCCCCAGCCGTCTCCCCCCCGCCCCTAGCCCCTCTGCCACCCGGCTGCATCTCCCAAGAAAGCACTGAGAACGCAGCTCAGAGCCCTCCAGCTCCTCGCAGACCGGGAGAGGGCATCTTGAGGGGCAGCTTCCCCCTCCAGCGGCATCTGACATCCCCACTCCCACCCAAGGATGCCGCCGCCGTGCCCTGTCCGCAGTCGCTGAATGTCACTGCTCCCTCTTCCTCCTGATCAGGGTAGACACAGCTCCCGAAGCATCCCCCACCCCAAAACTGCCGCGACCGCCCAGGGTACAAGGCCCCGCGGAGGACGAAGTTTGGGGCCCACGGCGGCGGGGGGTGGGGGGCGCTTTGGCGAGGACCGCACCTCTCAAGTCCCAGCCCTAGCGGGCACACTCCCCGCCCCAAACGGCCCAGGCGTCCCCATCCTCCCGCGGACACCGGCATCCCCGCCCTCCCCCGAGGGCGGCAAGCGGAGCCCCCCCAGGGCGGAGGCAGGTACCCCCGGGGCGGGGACTGGGGCGGGCGGGGTCCAGGCTGCGCCCCCGGCCGGGCCGGGCGGGCTAGCTGGCGGCGCGGGGGGAGCGGGGCTGGGCGGCGCTGCCTCGGGCTCTGTGCGCTGCAGCCCGGAGCCGAGGAGGAGGAGGAGGCGGAGGAGGAGAAGGAGGCGGCGGCGGTGGGTCCCGGGCGGGGGGAGCGCGGCGCTGCGGACCCGGGCGGCTGGCAAAGGACGAGGCGGAGGCTGAGGAAGGCAGCGGGGAGACCCGGGCTGCAGCAACAAAGGGCAGCAAGCGATTGGCCGGGCTGCAGGCGAGGTTAGCCCGGGACCGGGGTGGCTGGAGGCAGCGGCGAACGGTGCACGTGCTTGCAGACACGGGCGAGTGTGGAGCCGGGGGGTGCACGCCCGGCGGGTAAGGGCTTGCTCCCCCTCGGCATGGGATGGCGAGGAGGCTGCAGCGACATCATACTGTCTGCACCCGGCCTCGGCTTGCAGGGTAGGGGTGCGTGGGGGGTAAGGATGCGAGCCAGGGGGCGGGCGAGTAGTCGCCCGGGACAGGACGGGAGAAGGTGGAGGAGGGGGCGGGATGGAACGCTCCAGGCGGCGCGCCCGTCCGCGCGCTCCACCGCAGGAGCTGGCGACTGAGAACCTCGAATTTTAACTTCGCGTGCCCGCCCGCGCGCGCCCGCCCGCGCCCACCCCTAAATCCTGCGGCCGCCGCCAGCGATCAGCTCTCACACAAACTTTAGCTGCGGGCTAGGGGGTTTGGGGTTGAGTGGGGGAGGGGGAAGGGAAAAGGCCCTCTGATTGGCGTCGTCTGCAGCCAATAAGGCCAAGTACCTCTCCTGCGAGTAGACCCAATCCCTTTCTAGAGGTAGAGGGGGCGGGTAGGTGGAAGTAGAGGTGGCGCGGTGTCTGGGCGAGAGAAAAAAGGCTGGACCAATAGGTGCCCAGAAGAGGCGGGCCAGGCGGTCTGTTGATTGGTACTGGCAGTGGGCCCTCCCCCGGGGTGGTACCGGAGGGGGGGCTGATGGGTCGAGGGGTGTGCCTATGCGGAGGCGAGATGACCGGCAGGATCCTGCCCCAATGGGCTGCAGAGTGGTTAGTGTGTGGGTGACGGACAGACTCCTAGGCCAACGGGTGGCCCTAAGTGTCTGCGGTCTAGTCCAATGGAGCAGCGCTGGGGCGGGACCGTGGCTCGGGTTTAATGAGACTCCATTGGGCTGTAATCAGTGTCATGTCGGATTCATGTCAACGACAACAACAGGGGGACACAAAATGGCGGCGGCTTAGCTCCTACCCCTGGCGGCGGCGGCAGCGGTGGCGGAGGCGGCGGCACCTCCTCCAGGCGGCAGCCGCGGCTTTTTTCTCAGGCAGCGGCAGCGCCCCCGGCAGGCGCTGTGGCGGTGGCGCGCGGCCAGGTCTGTCACCCACCCCGCGCGTTCCCAGGGGGAGGAGACTAGGCGGGAGGGGGGCGGGAGGGGGAAATAGGGGGCTTGTGACGCCCCTCCCACAGGCCTCTGCGCGAGGGTCACCGCGGGGCCGCTCGGGGTCAGGCTGCCCCTGAGCGTGACGGTAGGGGGCGGGGGAAAGGGGAGGAGGGACAGGCCCCGCCCCTCAGCGGGACCTCCAGGGCAGGGGGCGGGGCTCGGGGTAGAGGGGCGGAGCGATATCGGGATGGGGGCGGGGTTCGGGTGGTCGGAAGGCTAGGGCTCGTAGGGGTTTTCTGAGTGGGAGGGACCTACTAGGAACGGTAGGGGGCCAGTGAGTGTCTGGGAAGAACACTCCCAGGGAGGGGGTGGGTGTGAGGGGAAAGGAGGTGTGCAAGCAGGTGCAGCAGGGAGGGTGAGGAGAGTGCAGGATGGGGAGATGTAGAGGGAGGACCGAGGGGCAAGTGAAACGGTGCAGAAGGCTGAACTTGTAGATATCGGGGGAGGGGGGGCAGAGTAAGAATGGATTTGGGTGTGGTGGATATGGAGTAGTGCTGAGAAAGCGGTGCAGAGTAGATGCTGGTTTGGAGGAAGTATTGAGGAAACGGGGGGTCAGGTGCATTTACAATGGGGGGAAGGAGGTATATGGGTGAATCGGCATGCTAGAATAGAAAGGTTTGCTAGCTTTGGGGTATAGAAGCTTGGAAAAAACATGGAGGGTTGGGAAACGGATATTCTTTAGAGAGTTTCCGGAAGGCAGAAGAGCAAACTTAAATACTAAGGGAGCCTACTTAGAATTTAGATATATTCTAAATTATTACGTATATTTTGCCCCGAGGTGACCCTTGCGCAAAATATATCTAACAGAAAGTCTGTAAGGAGTCAGGAGGTTCAGGAGGTGGGAAAAGGTGACAGGTGTGAGGAAAGGTACGTGGGATTGGGCGAATGTGATTTGGATTGAATCGGGAGGGCAGACGGGCAAAGAAAGATGTTAGTGTGGGAGACAGGGTTGTTAGAGGCTTCCCAGGTGGCTCAGTGGTAAAGAATTCACCTGACAATGCAGGAGGGTAGGGGACAGGTTTAATCCCTGGTTCCAAAAGATCCCTTGGAGTAGGAAATGGCATCCCACTCCAGTATTCTTGCCTGGAAGGGAAATTCCATGGACAGAGGAGCTGGTGGCCTACAACCCATGCGTACGCAACTTGGCACACACTTTGGATTTCTTGGGTGTAATTTGAGCTGGAGTCAGCAAAGGGGGAACTGGATGTCTGTCTCAGAAAGAGGCTCCTTGTGTTTGCATATTTTTGAATTTGTAAGTACATTGGTCTGAATTGAGTGCAGGGAGTGGTAGGAGACAAAGGGCAAAGGCAGAGGAGGGGCTAGATTACTAATGCGGAAAATGGGAAAAGAGAACCAGTAAACCAAGATTTGGGTGGAGGTACCTGAAAATTCAAAGTAAAGAGCATATTAAGACTCCTCTGTATATGGACAGGAGGTGGGAGTAGCTAATGGGAATAATTTACACCGAGATAGTGTTCCAGTTTTGTGGTACTCCAAAAAAGGTGTGTGCATGTGTTTTGTATGAATGTGAGTAAAGTACATTGATTTTTTGGGATAATCTTGAAGTAAAACACTCCATTCTTTTGTTCATAAATTCTTCACACATTTATCAAAGTGAATTTGGGCAGGATTTTTTTTTTTTTTTTCTTTTCAGAAGAAAAGGATAGTGCATTTTTCAATAAAGGATAAGATTCTTACCTGAGAACTTGAACTTAGGGTCAAAGATTGAGATGGTGAAGTGATGGTTAAAAAGAGAAGATAAAGACACAAGGAGGGTTTGCCATTAAAGGAGGAACTTAGGAGACTGACTGGCTGGTGGTGATGACACGGTCAGTTGAAATTTTGCCTACTAGTCAAGCCCAGGCCTCTTGAGTAGAGTGAATGTTTTGTCATAGCTGTTACACCAGATGTTTATCTCTCACACTACTTGTGCAGATAAGGTGGGAACTGTCAGATATAAGACATCAGGGGAGGGAAAAGTAAAATAAGGTGAATATTGAAAGGTAGTTGAGGAAGTTGGATAAATAACGTACTTCAGAAACTTTCATGGACTGTTGAATACAAGTCAGAAGAAGACTTAGCCAACGATAACGGTTTTTTAAATGCCAGAGTTCCTAACAAGTGACTTTTCATCTCTTAGTTCTCTATACAATAGTTTCAGTGTTCTTGTATACAGATCCCTGTATTTGTATCAAGTGAGAGAAAAGGAATTGTTTTATGAAAGCAGGTATGTGTGAGCTACAGTGATCAGTCTTCGCATGTGGAATAGTAAATGACTACTGAATGGGAGAAGTGTGAGCAACGGAGATTTCTTCCTTGTAGTGCTTTAATTTGCTTTTCCAGAACGCTGTTAAGCAGCTTTTCATGGGACTCCCATAATCTTCCACAATTTTTCTATCATTAGTTTCACTCTTTTTTTTTTTTGAAATGTCCAAGTAGCCATTTTAAAAATAATTTTATTTATTTATTTTTATTTTTGGCTGCTCGTGGGTTTTCTCTAGTTTGTGGTTAACGGTGGCTTTTGTACATGCGCTTCTCACTACAGGTGACTTTTCTTGTTGCAGAGCGCAGACTGTAGGCTGCAGGGGCTCAGTGGTTATGGCTCTGGGGCTCTAGAGCACAGGGCTCAATAGTTGCGGCATGTGAGCGTAGTTGCTCCCCAGCATGTGGGATCTGCCAGGACCAGGGATCGAACCTGTATTTCCTGCATTGGCAGGCAGGTTCTCTACCACTACCAGGAGCCACCAGGGAAGCCTCATCAGTTCCACTCTTGCTGGATATTTGAGTTGTTTCTAGTGTGGGGAAGTTGTGAACTAAGCTGCCAATGTTCCTGTACTCATGGTATGCATGTGCACGGTCTCCGACCGAGGTGTCCACCTGGGGATGGAGCTGCTGCTTTATAGGCAGCATGATTGTTAATGCTGCTTATACCTGTTATCCCAGTGTTAGTTGTATAGGGCTCAGTCGTGTCCTACTCTGCGACCCCAGGCTCCTCTGTCCAAGAATACTGGAGTGGGTTGCCATTTCCTCCTCCAGGAATTAGTATAACACCTTTAATTCTCAGAAGTGTCTGAACTTGGATGATGATCTGCATGGTTGCCCTAGTCATGGGGTATACTTGTCTGCAACTTTACTAGGTACCAGTTCGACTATTTTCCAGAGTTGTACCAGGTTATACTTCCCCCAGTATATCTATATATCTATATCTGAGTTCCGTGGCTTCTTATTCTCACCAACTTGACTTAGTCTTGTTAGTTTTTCAGCTTAGCCAATCTGGTACACTTTGCCTTTACCTTATTAGTAAGGAGGAGTTTTTTGTTTGTTTATTGGCTACTTGGATTTCCTCATTTGTAAAGTTCCTGTTCAAGTCTGTCCCTGCACCTCTCCCCTCTTTTGTAAATTGGTCCTTGTGTCTTTTTATAGCTATTTAGTAGTTCTTACTCTAAGTATAAGACTCTGTCCTTTGTGTGTGTTGCAAATGCCTTCCTTCATTCTCTGGCTTGCCTTTTCACTCTTTGTAGTGTCTTTTAATGAACAGAACTCCTTAATTTTAATGGAGTCGAATTTAATGGTATTTTCTTTACGGTTAGTGCTTTTTGTGTCTTGTTTTAAGACTTTTCCTGCCCTCAGGTTAAGTAGATTTTCTCCTATCAGTTTTATCTCCTAATATTTACTGACCTTAAAAGATGTATGATCATGAGGAAAATACACTCTTCTTGACCCCATCCTCACCATTTCAAACCTCTTTTTGCTCTTCTTCACTTTTTTCTGTTCTCTGTCTTGAATTTTTCCTGTCTGAGACTATAACTAAGCCAGGTGCTGACTTTCCCTATCTCATAGGAGAAAATGGTCATATAGACAGAAGTTCAGCTAGGTTAGATTTTACAGGTCTCTAGCTGACTGCATTGCCCTTTTTCCTTTTATGAGCTAGCATTTTATTGTGTTCCTGCCATGTGTCCTCCGCCTTGCTTCTTTCATATTTGTTATCTCAGTTATTCCTCTTTACAGGTCTGCAAAACTACATTTTTCTCATTTTTACAGGTGAGAAAACTGAGACGTAGATTGACTCAGTAATGTGCCCTATGTCCCACAACTTAGGTAGCTGACAAAGTGGGGGCTTGATTCCTGAACTCTCTAGATCCATCCCATCATAGCACGTTGCCTTGTTGAATAAGATTTCATGAGCCTATTTGACAGTATCCAAAACTGATGATAATAACTTTCTTTTTTTCAATATAACATGTTTTACTTTAAGCACATATAGAGATAATTATTGTGAAACTGGATAAAACTATCAACCTCTCTGTGTATGTTACAGTAAGTAAAGTTAGTGAGTGGACCTTTAGAGGTCCTTGGGTGAGCAGTAGAGAAATATGTAAGCCCTTGGAATTGTATGCAAATGTCTGTATGTACTTGGGTTCCTATTTAAAAATAGATCGGTAATTTTCTTGAGATTCTCAGAGAGCAGCTTTAATTTGTTTTAAGGATATCCTCTTTGAAACTGTCTGTGATAAAGTTAATGCAGAATTCTGAAATGATGTGCATTTTCAAAATAATCTTTTAAAAATTAAGATGTCAGATTTTTTTCCCCAAATACATTGTTTTTGTCTTTGTCATTAAAACCCAACTAAAGCTAACTTGAGGTTAGAATTGAATAGGAATTTTTAAATGTCAGAAAAAAAAAAGTCACTCTAAGTTCAGCTGATTATTTCTCAAGTGAAAGTGCTTAGTTATAATATTATTACTAATCAGTGTACCCTGACTCCAAAGGCCTGATGACTTTGAATGACTTTTCATCTTGTCTCTAAAATCCTGTTTTACAAGAGATCAAATTTCCTGTGAGGTTCCTAACAGTGTGATTAAAGTTTAGAGACTGAAACTGTTGAGCACTTAAATGTAGGGATGACTATGCAAACGGAATTCATAGGCTTCACCAGGAGATTTGGGACGAGTCGCTACTAATTTATGATGATGATGTTGAAACTAATCTTTGCTAGGGATTATGGAAGCCATAATAGTTTATTGATGGTTCAGTTATTGTTTGTTGAAGCAGATTTACACAATTATAGTTTAATGACATAACAAGGATACTGTCAACTAGGAGAGCATGACATGAAAAATTAAACTTCCAATTAATATAATATGTATTAGTTGAAATTATAATTTTCATGGTGATTTAGCTTCTTGGAAATCCTTGGAAAACATTATTAGCTTTTGAATTGAAAACTTTATGTTAATGAGTAGTGAGAAAGAACTTAGTATTATTCTAAAAAGATGGGAATTAATTATTCAATTCAACTAACATTTATGGAATGCCTACTCTGGGCTTGCTGCTGAGTTAAGCTCATAAATATAAGTTGAACAAGATTGATATTTGGGGAGATGAAATACTGATTGCTAAAAAAAAAAAGAAAGAAACACTGATTGCTTTTGTTTGTTCCTTCAGTCATCTTTCCCTTCAACGTATACTGGATGGATACCATAGCCAGAATTATTCAAATGTTCAACACATGTGTGTGTGTGTGTGTGTGTGTGCATTCCACTCCACCTTGTTGTGTTGCTACTCCTGCACTGGCTTTCTGTTACTTCATCTGTCGCGTTCACATGCCTCAGCCTGGTTTTTGTCACGTCCAACTTTATTTCTTACTCCTATTCAACACATCCCCTCTCCAGGCATGCACATGGACTCAGTATCCCTCCATTCTGACAGCTCATTCTTGTTCTGTGCCTTCTCCTAGATTTCCCTTCATTCATTCACTGGTGCATTCATTTAACAAATAGGCCTCGAACCCCTTCTTATGTTCAAGTTGTGGTCCTTGGAAATCTTGGGGCCTGCCAAGATGAATCAAACATAAGTCCTGTTCTTAAGAATTTTGCAGTCTAGTAGTGATGATGAGGTAAGCAAAATACAGATTAGAAATGCCAAATGATAAGAAAGCTAAAAGTTTCCTTTTAGACAAAGTGATGTAGGGCTTCTGAGGAGGTGTCTGTGGAGAGACCAGGCAGTTAATCTAAGTTTTGCCTTTTAGGGTCCAGTTTAAGTCCCATCTGTCCAAGGTGTGTTCTCCCCACCCGCACTACCAAGGAATAGTCACGGTTGTTTTCAGACTTTGTTCCTTCTCTATTTAGAGGAGCCCTTTCTTTGAAGTGAATATTATAGAGAAGCCCTTTAAATATAGAATAGTTAAGGCAGAGATGCTTTGTTCGGTGCAGGGATTGTGGTGACCCTAGTGTGTAACCCACAAGGGCACCTGCAGGTGGTTCTGAAAGCCCAGGCACTTTCTCACAAGAGCTCCAAGGAGCCTAGTTTGAAAACCAATAGAGAGACAGGAAAGCGTTTAGCATCTGAATTAAAATCTTTCATGACTTACGGGTCTGAGGTCTTGACAGTCAGAAATCTGTTTTTCTTTTGCAAAATGTGGGCAACAATGCTACCTTACAGGGTGGTTTTGAGGTTTACTTGATAATCTTTGTAATTTATGGCTTGCCCGGTGGCTCAGAGGTAAAGAATCCACCTGCGGTGCATGAGCCGCAGGAGACACAGGTTCAACCCCTGGGTTGGGAAGATCCTTTGGAGGGGGGCATGGCAACCCACTCCAGTATTCTTGTCTGGAGAATCCCCATGGGCAGAGGAGCCTGGCGGACTATAGTCCATGAGTTCTCAGAGTTGGACACAACTGAAGCGACCTGACATGCATATGCACATGATAATCTATGTAAAGTGCCTGGCCCACAGTAGGTGTCAGACAGTGGTTGCTATTATTATAGTTTATTGCTCTATTTCTTAAAAAAAAATGGGGTTGAAATTCATATAACATAAAACCATTTTAAAGTGAACAATTCAATGAAATTTAGTATAGTCACAGTGTTATGTGACCATGACCTCTATGTAGTTTTCAAAACACTGTCATCACTCCAAAATAAAGTCCCCTGCCCTTTAAGCCAGGCTTCCGTGGTGGCTCAGATGGTAAAGAATTTGCCTGCAGTGTGGGAGACCTGGGTTTGACACCTGACTGGGAAGATCCCCTGAAGAAGGGAGTGGCTACCCAATTCAGTATTCTTGCCTGGAGAATTCCATGGACAGAGGAGCCTGGCAGGCTATATAGTCCATGGGAGTCACAAAGAATCTGACACGACTGAGTGACCTTCACTACTTTTCACTTTTACCCATTAAGCAGTTTCTCCTCACCATCTCCCCCATCCCTGCCCAGGTCCCACCAATCTATGTTCTATTTCTAGCTTTATCTATTCTAGGAGTTTCTTATTAATGGGATTATATGATATGTAACCTTTTGTGTCTGGCTTCCTTCACAACATATTTTTGAGGTTCATCTATGTTGTAGCATGTATTACTACTTGATCACTTTTTCTTTTTTTAAAGATTTGTTCAATTTTATTTTGGGCTGTGCTGTTTTTCTTCGTTGTTTCACACAGGCTTTCTCTTGTTGCAGTGAGTCGGGGCCCCTCTTGGTTGCAGTGCTCAGGCTTCTCATTGCCGTGGCTCCTCTTGTTCCAGAGCAGGGGCTCAGGGTGTGTGGGCTTCAGTAGTTGTGGCTCATGGGCTCACCGGTGCAGGTTCAGCCTGTAGGATCACCCCAGACAAGGGAGTGAACCTATGTCCCCTGCGTTGGAAGGCAGACTGTCAACCACTGGATCACCAGGGAAGCCCCCACTGCTTCATTTCTTATTATGATTGAATAATATTCTAGTGTATGGATATGCCATATTTTATTCACCCATTTATCTGTTGATGGACACTGACCTGTTTCCACCTTTTTGGCTATTGGAAATAGTGCTGTCATGAACATGAGTGTACATGTACTTATCTAAGTCCCTGTTTTCAGTTCCTTGGGGTGTGTATCTGGAAGTGAAATTGTGAGATCATACAGTAATTTTATGTTTAATTTTTTTGAAGAACTACCAAATTGTGCTGAATTGCTTCTTATCCCCGCAGCATCTACCATAGGGCTGCACACGCAGAACAATATCTCACTAAATTTGCTGGTTTTTCTTTGATAGTGTTTATAACCTCACCTCCTAGTTCACATGTTTTGGGCCTGGAGCATTAATTTTGAGGAGTAATAGCACACAGGATTTGAAAGTTCACCAGTATTACTGTGTGGATGATGTCTGAGGTCCCAGAAATTTGTTCACTGAGAATGCTGTTTGGAGCAACTATGCTAGTTGTCTGTGCTGGGTGGTTATAGAAGGAAAGAAGTTAAGTCCTCTTCCCTTAAACAGTCTGTATTCTTTTTCAGACGATATTGTTAAGATTTGTGGATCCATACTCAATTACATAATAGGCTATGAAAAAATCCAGGAGCCTGTAAAAGTGGGAGAGCTAAAAATAACTATTTTGTCAGTATGACAGAAGAGTAAACTCTACTATTAATCTTTATTTTTTTCTACCACTGCTTTTGGCTCATCCGCAATCTCATGACTCGAGTGTTATGACATTGATTTTGAAACAACACACAGCCTTAGTAAAAGCTTAGAGGAGGCTTCACATATAATTTATGATCCAGGGTATTTTGACTCTTCTTATACTGACATGAGTATTTCTGAATAGTGTTGATATTTTTATAATACTAATGAAGCCAAAAGCTCAGTGTTGGACGAAGCATTTCTCTAGATTTGTTTAGAATAGTTTGTAATGAATGATGTAAATAGTGTTTTATTAAAAACTGTATGATACAACCATGTAATTTACTCATGTTACTTTGTAGTTAAAAATAGTGATTCAAAACCTTAGAAAATAGAGTAATTTAATTTTGATGTAGCATGAGTCCCCAGAATTACTTTGGAATAACTCATTCTTATTTTTGATAGCCTTTTAGTCCAACGTTCAGGCTTTTATAGAAAAAAATGAAAACAGCATAACGGTTTTTAGGGTCGTACTTATAATAGCATGTGCTGTCTACCTGTGAAACCAATCTTAGGGCTTTGGAAAAGAGAAATGGTGTGGATAATTCTGAATCAGGGGAGGCAGGGGGCGGAAAGCATTTCTAACTGGCTTTTTAATGAATTATGCATTTTTTTTTGCCTTAGATTTGTCTTTCTAGTTAAATATTGCTTAGACTAAAATTAAATTGGTTTTCAATCTATTCTCTTAACATATACCAATTTACAGTGGGGCCAGTGGGATGTCAGAAACAAACCAGCCTAAGATTAAAAAAATTTGCAGTGGATAATATACAAAGTGGATAATATACATGTGTTTAGTTGAGAATTGGCTACAGATAAGAGACTTATGATTTTGTTCCTTTCTTAGCTCTGTGTGTGTATGTTTTTAACACTGATTCAGCTTGTAGCAAAGAGCTGCTGAGTTACATCTGCTTCTGCCTAATTAACTCGGTTGGTTGGTGTCAGATGAGCGCTAATTTTGAGATTAAATTGAGGAGTGAGGTGTGTGTCTGCGGCTAGCGGGGGAAGGAGGCTCTGGTTGCGTGGTGGTTTTGTGCAGCCATGCAGTGTTGCTGCACATTTATTTTTTGTTTCCCTGGTGGCTCTGTTGGTGAAGGATCTGCCTGCGATGCAAGAGGCTGCCTGCAGCGCGGAAGCCTCGGTTTTGATCCCTGGGTTGGGAGGATCCCCTGGAGAAGGAAGTGGCAGTCCACTCCAGTATTCTTGCCTAGAGAATTCCGTGGACAGAGAAGCCTGGCGGGCTGTGGTTCATGGGTTTGCAAGAGTCAGACACAACTTAGTAACTACCACCCTGAAATGTGTCCTGTGCTGACATATTGTGGAAACTGGTGCATCTTCCTCTTAGTTGCAGCTGTTGGCCATACCTTGATAATTCAATCAGTACTTAGATACCAGATGACCCTTGGGATAAATAGCGAATGTTGCTTGGGAAAGTTAATATTGATCTTCAAACAATGTTTGACCTTTTTTTTTTCCCCATTCAGACAAAATGTTATACCTGCCTGACTACTTGAGTAATAGCGAGTTGTTTGGTTTTTTTTAAATGATGAAATTCTTTCTTTGTCTCTATCGCAAACCTCATTTTTTAAAATTTGGAGGACAGGTCTAGCCTTGAGGAAGCCTGGAAGTTTACTTACTGAGGTACTTGTTGTGGGGCTTCTTGTCAAAGAGAGCTAACTTATCCCTAAATAGAGTGTACCAATAAACTCGCCGTGTCTGTTTGGGTTGAGTAGCGTGGAGATCCAGAGATGGTTGCTAAATTTAAGGGGTGTCCTAATGCCCGAACTAACATTTACATTTTTTTCTTTTGGCAGATTTGCCTGACGATCTGGACAATCTTCTTTTTTGTCACAGACTGTTAAAACACTTGGAGTTCCAATTCTGGTATTTTCCCTTTTTTTTTAATTGTATTTTTCAGTTGTAAAAATGTCAGTCTCGTTGAAATGTATTGGTCATGGAGATGAACAGTTCTTTTGATTGTGGGTTAGGATTATGGTAATAGCTTGTCATGAAGGTGTATTTTGAGTATTAGTTATGAAATGTATTTTGTTTTAATGTATGTTCATTGGCCTGTGTAACCAAAATGTCCGAAAGCAACTTTGCAATATTAGATACTTTTCTGTGACCTCTTTTCCTGCTTCCTGCAGTTGTATTTTATGCAATCAAATTAAATTAGTTGATTCATCCTGAATAAATGATGAAAGATGAAATAATTACTTGGACACGGTAAAATGTCTTCTAATAAAATTTTGCCCCGAACCATTTTACTTTGGAAAGATCAGCTTCCTGTTCTAAACTTACTAAAGCAGAATGATTCCTGTGTTCTGTCCTGAAAGTGGTTGCACGATGAAAGCCAATGATTTCATTCTTAAACACACTGTGTTCCAAGTCTAACATTTTTGTCAATGATTTATGTAATGCCACAAAGGGGAGTGCTTATTAGATTTGCAGATGACATAGATGACAGAATCAAGATTCAAAACAATTTTTAACAAGTTGGAAGATAGACTCAAACCAATAAGATGAACTGTGATAAGTTTAAAAATCTGAGCATTTATTAAATTTGTACGGGGTAGAGAATGAAAATCCTCAGCTTAACAGTTTTTTTGAAAGAATATCTGAGATTTTTAGTTGGACTACATGCTTGGCATGAGCCAGTTGTGTGGCAGGGCTGGTAAGAAAGTTTATGTAACCCTGGGTTGCATTTATAATTGGATGATGCCTGGACTGCCAGATTTTAAGATGAGCATTAGCCAAACTAATGAGTGAGCATGAGAAGGAGGTGCTTGGAAACCTGTAATGTGTGGGCATGTTAAGGAATTGGGATATGAGTGGTCCAAGGTGGGACTGGAGGTAGAATGGGGTTTGATTGTAGTGGTTTTCAAAAGATACTTGTTTTCAAATATATGAAGGCTCATTGTGTTTTCAAATATAAGAAGGAGCATAGTATTAAAGAATTTCTTGAGTTTGTTCCAGGGGAACTAGAACTAGTGGGTGGAAGTTATGGGAAGAAAGATTTTGGCTCCTGTGAGCAAGAAATATATTACAGTTAGAGCTGTCCAACAGTGGCATGAGCTCTCTTAAGAAGTGACAAATTCTCAATCACTGAAAGTATTTTGAGACTTTATGGCCCATCTTTTGACAAATTGAACAAGGGGTCTTTTACTGTTTAACTAGAAGTTGGATTGGATGACCTCAAAGATCTCTTTAGTCCCAAGTTTCTAAATCTGAATGGAGAAAAATAGAGTGAAACTATAGTATACTAATTGCAAAAAGGACGAGTCCTTTTTGAAACTGCCACTTTCAAGCTGACTGAGCTAGTATAGTTCAGTGGTCCAGTTTTTTACTAACAGAATCTTTGAAAGCAAATGTTAAATTCTTCAGTGTATCTGCTAAAATTTTGGGGGAAAACATTATTTTACTCTTTTTTAAATGTTTATTTTATTTATTTCATTTTTATTGTTTTACCAACTCTGCAACCCCATGGACTATACAGTCCATGGAATTCTCCAGGCCACTGGAGTGGGTAGCCTTTCCCTTCTCCAAGGGATCTTCGTAACCCAGGGATCAAACCCAGGTCTTCCACATTAGAGGTGGAGTCTTTACCAGCTGAGCCACAAGGGAAGCTCATTTTACCCTTTGAGGTACATTAAATGTAAATAAACAATCAGAGATAACTTTATAATTTTATGAGCCGTTTTTCAGAGAGTGTAGGTGTTGTATTAAGTGGAAATGATGATAGCTGTTCTGTGCTTCATATTAGATAATGTGTTCACTTAATTCTCTCAACAGTCCTGGAAGTATATACTATTATTGCTCTACAGGTAAAGTGACAGAAACTTAAGTCATTTTCCCAGGGTTTCTCTGCTTGACATGGGTAGGGCCAGCATGTGGACTACTAGTCTTAATTACAGAGGAAGAACTAGCTGGAACAAGCAGTTGAGGCTCAGGTGAAGGCAGAACTGACTTAAGTGTAGAAGAAAGGCTTGTGAGCTTGGAGTCTTCCACTGACTATTACCCTGTGTTCCACCTTTCCCCAAGCCTCAGTTTACCCATAGAGTCATCCTGCAGATTACAAGTTATATGTGAGCAAAAACTCTGAAAACTTCAAACTGTTTGAAAAAGAGTTTTAAGATGTGGATTTTATCTGTGAAGAGCAAGATTAGAGCCCAGATCTGACTCAACTCCCAGGCCCGGTGCTTTGGCCGGTGCTCTTGGCAGGTGTTCTCAATACCAGATTGGAGATCTAGGGGATTTTTGTGTATATCAGGAGGTTCTCAGAAAGCAGTATCAGTGTCTACCTGGAATAGGATGTGTACAAACCTTGCTCAAATTGAGCAGTTTCATGAACTAAGCGGGTAGAGACACCTAGAGGGCTCCATTATTCAAAAGGTGATGGGTTATGTTACCACATTAGTTTCAGTTTCCTTCCAACCTGTGGATGAGAGCGTTACAGAACCTCTCCAAAGGGCGGGGGAACATGATTCTGTAGCAGAGGCTCAGTGGGAAATTTTCTTATGTGTGAGACTTGAGAAATACATAGAATGTTTAGCTGAAATAGAAAAGTCAGGACTATTGCTCTTCTTTTTTTAAGATTCTTTTTACGTTTAATGTACTCCCATCAGAGTTTTTTCCTTTTTTAAAAAAAATATTTATTTATTTGGCTGTGCTGGGTCTTAGCTATGGCCTTTGGGATCTTATAGTTGCAGCATGTGGTATCTAGTTTGCTGACCAGGCATCAAACCTAGGCCTCCTGCATTAGGAGCATGGAGTCTTAGCCACTGGACCACCAGGGAGATCCCCTCCATCAAATTTTTTGCACCATAGATTTATTTTGGTGTTGATTTTATGTTTATGGTAGATACATATCTTGAACCACTAACATGTAATTTTATTAATTTCAATGAAGGCTATCCATTAAATAAATATTGATAACTTAGATATGATCTCTTAAATGCCCCATAAACTACTCATATAAATAGCAAATGAAAAATCCTAAAAGAAATTCCTTTTCAGACTGTGACCCAATTTCTGGCTGGAAAATATAATCATTGTGGCTTTGTTATATAATACCTGCTTGCCATTATTTCTGTGGTCATTTTGCATTTGAAAAATAGTCTTTTACTTTATATTTAGAAGTTTGATTATTAAGAGATTTCCCTCTTTTTTATCTTTTAAGGTCTTGATTTCCTGGTTAAAGATGTTCTTCATTCGAATGCAGTTTTTCCTGTTGGTCAAATAAGACAACTATCAACTTTGCCTGTTCATCCTCTTTTTGATCTCTAAAGGATGGATATTTGTGAGATGTTGCTTAATATGGTCTGGGATAGTCTGCCCATTTGTTGAATTGTAAGTGACTTAAATGTGCAAGTTCTGTTAAATACAAGGAGAACCTCTATGGGTAACTTTTGTACTGAAGAAGTCATTTGTCAACCATGGTAAAACTTGCAAACCCACTTTATACAGAGTGGATTCTTGAAGCTATACAAAAAATAAAAAAGCAAAAGCAAAGGCCCTCTGAAGAGAGAATCTGCCATGCCGTCAGCACTTCCCATGGGTTGGATAAGAAGACAGTCTCTGAACAGCTGGAACTCAGCGTTCAGGATGGCTCAGTTCTCAAAGTCACCAACAAAGGCCTTGCCTCCTATAAGGACCCAGACAATCCTGGGCGCTTTTCATCCGTTAAACCAGGCACTTTTCCTAAGTCAACCAAGGGGTCTAGAGGATCATGCAATGATCTGCGCAACGTGGATTGGAATAAACTTCTAAGGAGAGCAATTGAAGGACTGGAGGAGCCAAATGGCTCCTCCCTGAAGAACATTGAGAAGTATCTCAGAAGTCAAAGTGATCTCACAAGCACCACCACCAACCCAGCCTTTCAGCAGCGGCTGCGACTGGGGGCCAAACGCGCGGTGAACAATGGGAGGTTACTGAAAGACGGACCTCAGTACAGGGTCAATTATGGAGGCTTAGATGGCAAAGGGGCTCCCGAGTACCCCAGTGCTTTCCCATCTTCGCTCCCACCTGTCAGCCTTCTACCCCATGAGAAAGATCAGGTAAGTGCAGGGAGAAATGTCAGTGCTTTCTAAATATTGTCCATTTGACTTGTATGGTTTCAGTTAAGTTTTACACAGACGCAAGTTCTGGGTTAAGTGTGATAAAATCAAATGTTTTGCCTCTGAGCAGTCTTGTATATTTTAAGATATATATATTATTTTACAATATAAATTGCTCTATATTGTTCTACAACGTATTGAGGGCTTCCTCATTGGTTGACTAAGAATTTAATGTGATGATTATGTGATTTGTTTTTTGAACTCTTAATTGCTAATGTGTGGGTGCTTGAAGGGCCCAGGATAGATAACTTCATTCTTTCCTCAAGGCATGATCATTTATTTATTTCAAAAATCCAAGAAAGGCCATTGCATGCTTTTATCTTTTTAAATTATTCCTTTTTTTTTTTTTTAGCTTTATGAGGTATAATTGATTTATTTTCCTCTTTATTGTTGTTTCCGAGAAGAATCTTAAGACTAATTATTTTAATACTGATAGCTTGTGCATTACTGGAACTGTTTCAGTATGTGACCTAAATCCTGCCTGTTTCAATTTAAAGTCATTTATTACTTGTTCACTTTTCTCATCTGGTGAAAGTGAATATTTATTTTGTCTCGCCTGTATCTATCTTTTAATCGTTGGTTTCTCTGGGCTTTCTGTTATTTCCAGGATAGTTATACATTTATGGCAGATTTCTCCTAAAGTTACTGCTGCAATTTAAAATCTCTGGTTATATAGGGTTATCCTTTGTTTTATTTCAAAGCTATTGAAGTTACCACCCAAACTAAACCCAAAATAGAGCAGCAACTAATTGTTTATAATGGTTTCAGCCCTCCCATTTATCTGTCTATCCCTTGAGGGAGTGGATGTATTGATGTCAGTTATTAATAACTTTACATCTTGTAAACTGTTAGCCATTGTTGATAGACAGGGTGGTTGTTGTATGAGCAAACTGCATTTTCAGAAGTGATAGAAGCAGTGTCAGGAAAAACTGTGCTCCTGAGGACTTGTTTTTCCTCTTTGGATATTATTGTCCTTGCTAGCCCCTGCTTCCCTCATTGTGTTAAGCTGATAGAGGCTCAGCTCTTGCAAACTAAGTGGGACCAGGTGATTTGCTTTTCCATGGACTAATCTAAACCCTGCATTTATTTTTTAACTGTATTTCTATTTTATTAATTTTCCTCAACATTTATTTTATCCTTTGGTGGTATTTGTGTTTGTGTGTAGCCAACCCCCAGTTCTTTGTGAGAAATGTGGGCATAAAGAAAGAAGTAAGTAAACCTATGAAATTTTCTTTTTAATAACATTTGTTTCAAGAAAATACAGCAGGTGACTTAAAGCCTAATTTCTGTTTCTGACACAGCCACATTGAGTACTTCTGTTCCTCATTGAATATTTTTATAAAAGCTTACTCCATAAGGAAATTCCTTAAGGGAATATAGAGCCATTTCTTGATGGTTTTGGATGTCTTTGTTTTAAAAATATATACATTACTCTAAGGCATTAATATATTAAAGCTTTATAATTATCAGGTACGTGGACTAATTCAGGCAGCTTTAGGCAATTTAATAGCATGTTTTAATAATTTTGTGATCCAGGGGAATATCTTAACTTGTGGTAAAGGAATCATTACAGATTTTCCGCAGTCCCTTTCCTATCCTTCTCTTTAACCTTGCTCATCGTTATTTTTGCCATTCTTATCATATTTTTTTCATACAGCATCTATACAAAAGTATTTTTAGTCTAAGGGAAGACTCCTGTCTGGAGGTGTCTAGAATTGAGAACAGAGTGATTTATTGCTTAGCATGCAAATTGTTCTTGCTCTTTTGATGCTATTCTTTAAATTGTCCAGTTAGCATCATCTGATAACAAGGAATGCTGAGAAAATGTGTCCTATAATTTTTATTTGATGAAATTTGGGAATTGTGTTGAGTAGTCATAATCTAATTCTTAAAAGAGGACAAATAAACATAAATGAAAATCAGATCGAGTCACTTTGACCAGAATGTACTGTATTGTTTCCATTGTATATTACAATGGCATTTTTCTTTGAAAAATGTAATAAGAACTACATTAGACTATATTGCCCTTTGAGATTACAAGGGGTAAATAGTTTAAAACCCTGTGAACTTTCCAAGTCAGTGTAATAGAAATTCTTATCCTGGGTCCATGAATGAGTTTGGGGTAGGTAGGCTAACAAATTTCCTTAAATAGAACAGTCGTTTGTATCCACATGTTTTCCTAGGGTCAGGGTCTGTAATTTTTATCAGATTCTCAAAGACATCTAAAGTGTCAAAGAGCCTTTGTGAACATTTTTATACTGTAGAAAATATTTTTGAGTTTGTTATACAAAAACCTATGTGTGTGTGTGTGTGTGTGTGTGTGTGTGTGTGTGTGTAGTTTCTTTTCCATTGTTTTTGTTTCAGCTGTTGAACTTGGATCTGTATGTAGACTAGTTCTACTATAGCTTCATGTATATAGGACTTGCTCTAATATATTTGAAAGGCAGATTATCATTGTTCTTGTGCTAGACGTCTGAAGAATTCACATTGTAGAAGGACATTTATGATATAAAGGGCCACTATACAGAGATGAAGTCATTCAATTACAATTTAGCCGACCAGTATCTTTTAAGAAGCTGTTACTCTAGTTACTTTTGTTGATCTATTTCATTTAATTGTAAAAAGAAAATAAAAATAGTGAAAGTAATAACATTTCTTAAGTGTTAAATGCTGGCACTATTCCAAGTGCTTCACATTTATTGTCTCATTATCACAATAACTGTGAGGGCCATAGATTATTGTCCTTTTATAGATGAAAAACTGAGGCTCAAAACCTAAGCAGTTTATCCAAGGTCACTTACAGAGCTGGTGAACAGTGAAACCAAGATTTTGAGACAATCTGACTCTAGACCTCTTTACCACTGGGCTGTATACTGGTCAACAGGTGTGGCTTTTCATTAACAATAAAAGTATCTTTCAGTTCCTCAAATGCTTTGAAGCAGTTTCTCCCCCCCCCCCCCAACTAATAGATTTTTGGTATTTTAAATTTGGTAGCTGCAATGAGCTTATTACAGTTTGTAAAGCAGGTACTATTTATAATATTAGCAATATGGGAAAGCAGTAGGGAAAATAGTAAATCTGTATCTAATTAGATTTAACATCATCATCATTCCTATGCTTGACTGCTAGGAGGAATACAATGCAAGTTAAAATAGAAGGGCTCCTTCCTTTCTAAAATGTAATAGCACATCTTCTGATAGTCTAGAATTCAAATTGGATATTACCATACTGACTCCTTAGCATAACTTCTTTGTATTTATTTAAGAAAGCTCTCTTTGGTGAGGTGATATGGAAATGAATTAAACCACTGAAGATAAAAGTTTATCTTTGACTTGGTGAGGGAACTCCTAAAGGATAGTGTTAGAGTTTCTCATTAAAAATGGGAAAGCTCAATTAGGTCAGATTATGAGGACTTTGGAAAAGTCAAATATTCTAAGAGAGACTTTAGTTATCAGTATGCATTTTGTAGCATTAAGATTCTATTTGAACATTTGGGCTTTAGCATTTTTATAAAATCAGTTTGGTTCAGTTTTAAACAGATTCCTCGGTATTTCACTTTATTGGTAATATCTTCCTAAAATTTATTAGGTGTCAAATCTTGGTATGTTTCTAGTGCAGTACATATTATTATAATGGGAGCTCTCATTTTTGGCAGCTGTAGCTGGAAAGGGAGACACTTCTAATATCAGGTAGGGCTTTTGATGTTTTTTTTTTGAAGAAATGAAATAACTGTATTATAATCCCCTGAAAAAGCTTCAAACATAATTACCACACCAGTGATACTGTCAAAAAGAAAAAAATAAAAATGAGTTTCAAAAGGAGCATAGATGATCAGAAATGGGGCTGAGAGATAAAACTTTATTAAAAAATCACTTTTTGTGCTCTTGGCCTATTCAGTTGTTTATTCTGTTTGCCCCTCACTCCTTTTAGGGAGATATTTTATTTATGGTTATTGGTTATTACTATGAAATAGTTCCTTAAATAGAAGAATTTTTTTTTAAAGGAAGTGTAATAGGGAAGAACAAATCTGACTCCCTATTAGATCTGTTTCCTTTTTTTTTTTGAGTTTTCATAAATAGAAGGTTAATATATATCCTATATCAATTTCCTGTGTCATGTAAGTGCCATAATTTACACAGCTTAATTTTTTCTTTTCTTCAGTTTTCTCCCTGCCCTCCTCATCCCTCTCTGGGATTTTTTCAATCGCCTGTGCTTTGTGAAGGACCATTCACTAGTCCATATTGTTCTTTGATGTGGCAGGCTTGCAGAAGTTTCTCAGCTGTAGAACTGTCCATGGTTGCGGACAGCTCTGGATCTTTTTGACGGAAATGTGTGTATCTTTTATTATAGAGTCCAAATGTCCTGTCTGTTGTCCTTCTCCGTCCTCCTTTGAATTGGTCTCCTTTGTATTGCAGATGTCACATTTCTCAGACTGCTTAGCTGTGTGCACTCAACTGAAAGTTGGAAAAAGCCCTAAAGACACCAAAATATACTCCTACATGTAACCTGAATTTTGGAATTGGTATGGATCAAAGTTGGTTTTAGAATGACTGAAGTCAGACAGAAACCTGTTCTGTAATGTGAATGACTAGGTGAATCCATATGTGCTTTTCCAGGGTCAGGGAGGGAAAAGGATTGTTATTATGTTGTTCCTGTGTTTAAGCTTCAGAAGTTCTTTAAAATAACATGAGCTGCTTTTGTGAGCAGATAGTACTAGTTACTGAGGTGATGTTGAGAGCCCAGGAATTGTCTGAGACTAGTTAGTTAGGTCAAGGGAAGGACAGAATGAAGAACACCTGCGTCTTTCTTGCACTCGCTGGAGTAAGTATGTTCCACTTTTGAGCTTATATTTAGGTGGGACTTGTGTACACTTCTAATGAAATACATTTCAGGTAAAATATAAACATTAGAAGATTTTGGATTCTTAAAATGAGTGTGAAATACTCCTTTTAACTCTTTGGATCTTAGATGAGTTTGATATTGTAGCTGCCTTTTCCTGACCTTGACATGATACATAAGAGAGTGTTCTCTAATTTCCTAATGGTATTTTCTTTCAAGCATTGAGGATGCTAAGGGTGCAGTTTTGTGGTTTCTTGACTAATTTTGGATGTTTTGAGCAACTTTCAGGAATTTGCTATTGTATTCCTTATACCTATTTGGATTATAACAGCTATATTTCTTTCAGTGCTAAGAAAAATCTAGATTTTTATAGCTTTGACGTTGTTTAACAGTTAAGTGCTGTTTGCTGATTTATTCTGACTGTATCTTGGATGACAGAGATTTTTATTCATCCTTTCCTTTCAAACTTTATTTAATAAATAGTACATTTTAATGTATCTCAGAACAAAAGTTTACATTCTTTTTATGTATTTTATCTTTGTACATGGTAATATAAAAAGAATGCATGTGATTGTTTTATCACTGCAATAGCAAATTTTGATTGGAAAATTCATGACTTTGAGTATTGTTTATAAACTTAATTTTTCTGGCCTATACATTAAACTACAGTTTAATGGGTCTTCTCTGGTTACACTAGCATTTCAAATGTGAATCAGCATACTTAAGTACTTTGATTTCTCCAATCTATTAATGTTTCTAAGTACATAAACATCAATTAGCTCACTAAATTAAAGTTCGCAAATGAGTCATCCATGTAATTTGTGACATTTTGAGTTAGCAGGCCATGAGGAAAGTGTGTTTTTGTTTGTGTGTGGGTTCCCTTATCTCACTGTCTTCAGGTAGTGATGGGGGTTTATACAAGTAAAAGGAGGAGGTCTGGCAGTCAGCCTTGTGAAATGCTAGTCACTGTTATCAGGCTTATACTTTGGACTAGACTGCTTTCCCAGAGAAGTCTCTAGGAGTTGCAGACAGTATACTGTTGTTTTTCCTTTTATAAGTGAACCTTTTAATTAGCAGAGTATTAATTAGAATGTAACTTTTTTTGTTTGGTGAAATATAATATATTGAAAACTCTGCAAAATGGACTATACAGGCAGAATTTTAGAGTGAATATTAAACTGTGAGGCTGATTTCTTCAAAGATACAAAATAAATACTAATCAGTGGTCTAAGCAAAATCCAGGAAGGATTTGTGTTAATTTGACAAGTGGGTTTAGAATTCTTTAGCCATTATTTTGTAGAAACCAGCTTTGTTCATACATCCTTTCTGTAATTTGCTTCACTTTTGATCTTTGATAAAACCAGCTGCAATTTTGTTTCATTAACAAACTTAACTGGTTAACAGATGTTTGTTTTGGCTTGATTGTGTCCTTTCTATTAAAAACAGCATAAGCATACATAGAAACCACGCTGGGCCTTTTCCTGTCTGTAGTTAGACAGGCGTTTCAGAAGAGCAACTTAATTTTATTTACAAGTTCAATTTTTGTTCCTCTGTGCTATTATAGTAGGTGTACAAACATTTTAGCTCTTGTTCCTCCTGTCAGGGAGGTCTTTTGTTCTTAATCCTCCATCTGTTAGTCTAGTACACCCTCCCCCGCTCTTCTTTTTTAGCATTACAAAATCTTAGCATGCAGAAAAAGGTATTGCAGAATTGGTAATTGAGATATTAGTGACTCTTCCACAGTTCACGGGATGGAATGGGACTAGCCTGGTAAATTTAGATAATGTCTTCCATCTTCTTTGATGTCGGTAAGCTGCCACATGGAAAGCAATGAGGCCTGCAGGAAGGAGGTGAGCCTTGGTCTGGGCTGTCTGTGATACAGTGATGTGGGCTGCAAGCCAGAGGCGACACTTGAACGTGTCTATAGTACTTTCTGATGTCCTGAGTTTTGTCCATGGTTGACTGCCATGCTTGTGACTGTCTCAGATCATAAATGAGAATGATGAATTTCAACAAACGGAGAGTAAGGGTTATACTGGGTAAGAGAAACGGTAGTAAGAGAAGCAAAGAGTTCGCAAATTAAAATCCAGTTTTAAAGACATGGAATGATGATTCCAGTTTGATATTTGATCAGCTTGTTTCCCAAACTGGTATTTTAATGCCATGTAGGAGCTTCTACCTTATATTGAAATCCACCTGCAGCTGTTGAGCCTTGGGATGTGAGTGAAGCAGCAGAATGCAAAGTCCACTAGTGGAAGAGTCAGCAGTTTGAAGAATATGAGCTATTGCAGCTACAGTGCTGGCCAGGCATGGGGAGGCTGGGGAAGGTAGGCAGTGTGGGGAGCCTGCTGCTTCTCAGGTGGCACAGTGATAAGGAACCTCCCTGCCAAGGTGGGAGAAGCAAGAGACCCAGCTCAGTCCCTGGGTCAGGAAGATCCCCTGGAGGAGAAAATGGCAACCCACTCCAGTATTCTTGCCTGGAGAATCCCATGGACAGAGGGGCCTGGCAGGCTACAGTCCGTGGGGTCACAAAGAGTAAGGACACACCTGAGCATACATGCATTCAGACTCAGTGGGAGCCAGGAAGACGTTTCCCCCTTAACTTTGTAATTTATGAAATTGCAATACTGCAGATAAGTTGAAAGAGTAATACAGTAAGTGCTGTATTTCTTTCATCTAGACTCATCACTTGTTAACATTTTCCCACATTTGTTCTTTCTCTTTCCCGTATTTGTGTGTGTGTGTGTATACACACATATTCATACTTATGGCTGAACTATTTGAAAATAATAGCAAACATGTTAAATTATAATAATTATATATCAAGGAACATTCTCTAGTGTAACCACAATGGTATTATCTCGTGTAGAAATTCAACAGTGAAACAAGAGTATTACATCTAATAGACAGTCTGTATTGCTTCAGATGGCCCCAAAATGTCGTTTATAGCTTTTGTTTTTGAGTTGGAAACCAGTTAAGCATCTTGCATCACACTTGGTTATCATGTCTCCTTTAATAGAGACCCATTTTCCATCTTTTTTTACTTCTCCTGTCAGTGACATTTTTCAACAGTTTTGCCCAGTTTTTTTTTTTTTTTTTTTTGCCCAGTTATTTTTGTAGGATGTCCCACACTGTTAATTAGTCTGATTATGTCCTTATGATTAAGTTCAGAGTCAGTATTTTTGATAGAATACTACGTGGGCCATGTTGTATATTTCCTTTTTCTGGTCATATCCTTTAAGGTGGTCTTATTACTGGCAGTGCTTATTTGATTAGTTGCTTAAGGTGGTGTCTGCCAGACGTCTCTTTATCAAGACACCTTTTTCCTTTTGTAGTGAATAAGTAACTTGCGCAGTGTCTCATGATCCTCTGAGACCATGTGAATAACTTTTCATCCAGTGTATATTAGTTTTCCATTATTTGCTGTGACAGATTACCACAAATTTAGTAGCTTGAAACACTGCAAATTGGAAAAAAAAAAAGCGTGACCCATGTTCAAAAAAAAAGAAACACTGCAAATTTATTGCCTTACAGTTCTTTTGGTTGGAAGCCCAACATGGGTCCCATAAGATTGAGGTCAAGGTGTCAGTAGTTCTGTGTTCCTTTCTTGGGACTCTGGGGGAGAATCTGTTCCTTCATTTCCCACTTCTCCAGGCTGCTTGCATTTCCTGACTAACGGCCCCTCCCTTCACCTTCAGAGTCAGCAACATCTCATCACTCTGACCATTTTACCATAGTCACATCTTTCCTCGACCAGCAGCCTGGGCAGCTTTTCAAGGATTCATGTGGTTAGGTTGGGGCCACTTAGATAATCCAGGATAATCTCCCCATCTCAAAGTCTTTAACTTAATCACAGCCATAAAGGTCATTTTGCCATGTAAGGGTGACAGATTGACAAATTCTTGGCATTAGGAAATGGACCTTGGGAGAGGGGGTGGCATTATTGTGCTTGCCACGCAGTGGTTTCAATATCCCCACTTAAATCAACTTTTACATTAGAGGTGGCAAATCTTTGAAGATTTTGGTGCTGTAGTGTAATAACATGGTTTAAGTCTGCTTAGAAAGGAGTGAAGGCTGGGAGTCAGACGGCTTGAGTTCTAGGTGTGATGGTACCTCCTGAATCATTTCCATGAGGGCAGGAACAGGGGCTGCCCCCCACTTCCACTTAGAGTTTCTTTACTTCCGAGTCAAAGAACTGAAGAATGGGTTTGGCAGTAATAGTTTGAGAGTTTTAACAATAGGAGTCTGAGTATCCAAAATGTTTTCTAACAGAGTACATTTAAAGTTGTAGATAAGGCTCCTTCATTTAAGTACTCACAGGGTGCAGGAAAATATATGACAGCTTAATATGGGAGACTCTTTGTTGATATTTTGAAGACTTAAATAACGTCTGAAGAGTTTTATGTCTGTTATTTAAATCTGAATCCTCAGTTAGAGAACTCTTAAATAGGCCAATAAAGAAACTGACTAAAAAAGAATAATATCTTGGTCACAATGTTATATGTCAATTATACCTCAATAAAGTTGGGAGAAAAAAAGAAAAATATGCAGGTGAATGTCTATTATGTTCTTTCAATTCTTAGTCAAAACTGAGGAGGAAAAAAAAATCACATCAAGATTCACAAAGGCATTGAACCTTCATTTCCTTTCATTCCATAGTGTTTTAGTAGAATATTCTGCAATAGCTGCAATTAGTTGGCATGCCCTGGCAATACTGACCTTTTCAGTTGTTAAAGAATAACTGTTTGTTATCCGCCTGTAAATGTGCTTTCTAGAGCTGATAAAAAAAGATAATCTTCTCATCTGATGAGTTCTGACCCTCTGTAAACCTCCCTTCCAACTTATTTTCCACCAGGTACTGAAATACAACAAGATGCCAACAAGTACATCCTCACAGAGCATTTATACCAACTTATATAAAATCATCTCTTTATTGAAAAATTGTGTAATGTCTTGATTTCAGTTTAGCATAGCATGTTGGTTAGCAATAAATCTTGTTACAGAACATTGATCAGGGGCAAATTATATGTATTTTTCCAGCTTCTAAAAATTTCAGAGCAAAATGAAATAAGTAGTTATCATCAAGACTACCACTTTCTAGGTTGTTTTACAATCTGACATAGTAGAACATCACCGTGTTATCTTGCAGTTAAGTGCCTTGACTCTCCTAAAATACGTTGTTTGTGCCTGTGTCTATTTCAGTTCCAAGTTATGTCTGTGATACACAACCAAAGCAAAAGAATATGGTTAAAACTTGGTACTTGTGCCTTGTAAAATAGCATAATAAACAGCTCAGATTTGAAGGCTATACGAAAAACATGCAAGAAGATATTAGTATGAAATATTGATACTCAGTACTTACTACGTACCAGGTAAATTCCTAAGTAGTTAATACATACAAAGTAACTTTACATGAACCCTGAGAGATAAGTACTGTTACTGATGGAATTTTACAGATGAAGAAACAGAGATAGATGTTACCTTGCCCAAGAGGACGCAGGAAGTGTCAGGGCTAGTGTTTCAGCCTGGCATACAGCTTGGAGCACAGCCACTTCACACCTTCCAGTCTTCTCATTTATTTGGATGGAACCAGCACATACCTGTTAAATTCTTATAACATATAAAGATCTGTACTAAGTGCTATAAAACTTACATAGTATAAGCTGTATTCAAATTGTAGTTAGAATTACCAGCTGAAATATTCCTAAACATACAGCTGTGCGGTACCTTTTCAAAAGACCAGTGTGGTGATCTTCATTTTCACAGTGATTGAAAATTTATTTTCTTCAGGAATGAGTAATAACAGCCAACATTTATATACTGCTTACTGTGAGTCAGACACTACTTAAAGTGCTTTACGTACTTGCCTGTGATGTAAGGCTTCTTTGCCTTCTTACGAGGGAGGGGACTGAAGCACATGAGGTTAAAGGACTTGCCCAAAGTCACATGGCTGTTGCGTGGGGAAGTGGAGCCAGGATTCAGGTCCAGGCGTATTGGCTCCACAGTCTGTACGCTTAAGCCTTATGCTATACTCCCTTATATTTTCCTCAAGAAGAAAACTTCTTTTAAAGAAAGGGTATTGAAAAGAGTACACATTAAGTTCTTATAAACCTGGACCTCTAAATGCCTTTTTAAGTGTTTATAATCGGAGTCACTGAAAAGACTTAAATGTTGTAGTGTGACCTCATCTAATTTTCCCAAACATCCTGACGTAGAAGGAAATGGTACTCTTTAAGATGATAAGGATGCCAATAACATTCTGAGTTTTAAAGTTCCTGAGAGATTCTGACTTGCTTAACCTACAGTTTCCCAAGACTGGAGCCCACCGGGCTCCTTTGTCCATGGGATTCTCCAGGCAAGATTACAGGAGTGCCTGGCCATTCACTTCTCCAGGGAATCTTCCTGATCCAGGAATCAAACCTGAGTCTCCCGCATTGCAAGCAGATTGTTTACTATCCGAGCCACCGGGGAAGCCCTAGTGTAGTAGGACCATTGTGTAGTTCTTCAACTGGAGAATAACATTTCAGAGTAGCAGGTGGCCTTTGAAGTCACCAAGTTCAGGGGTTTTAAGTTGAGGTCCCAGTATTCCTTTTAGGGGCTTGTGAACTTTGAAATTGTATACAGAATGTTAGGCTTACATGTTTTATGAGTATTCTGAAGCCTCTCATCTCTCCCCTCCTTCAGCAGGTCACTTGACTTTAGACCAGTGGTTTCCCAACTTTGCTGTGTGTTGGAATCACTGGAAGAGCTTTTAAAAATTCCATGCCCAGACCACATCCCACCTATTAACACACAGCGTCTGGGTGGGAGGCAAGCATGAGAACTTTTTAACAATCTCTGGAGGGATGCCAGTGTGCAGGAAAAGTTTAGGAATCACTGCCTGAGGCTAACTTTCTTCTTTTATAGATGAGCAAACAGGGGCTACTTTGTGGTTGAGGAAACAATCTAAATATGTTAATTGGACAGGGCCCCCATTGTTGTTTAAAAGAGATCTTAGGGATCATGCAAGAAAGAAGTCTTAGGAAAAGAAGCTCTGGGGGCAGAATGCTTTGGTTCAAATCCCGACTTTTCCACCGGGCAAGTAGTCTTTGTCTTGGTTTTCTCAGCTGACAGATGGGAGACGATAAAAGCAGACTGCACAGGGGTAGTTTTGCTGCACTAGAAAGGGCAGCTGAACAGAGTCTAGCGCTAAGGGAGGCACAGTTGCCCCCGGCCTTGCTGCTTTTGAAGGAAAAGTGATACCCTCATCACCTAATGAGGAAGGCCTCCTATCCTACTGGACATTGCTGTAGGCAATGTCACACAGGCCACCAATGGCTACAATTTTACATTTCTTTTGTTGTTTTTTCCCTCATTTCTTGTTATTTAAATAATAAGAAAAAGAGTGTTTTCTAGAGTAACACGTTTATTGTACAGGTTTTGAAGAATACAGAAAAGTTCAGGCATGATATACTATGTAAATTTCACTCCAAAGATAACTAGCATTAAAAGTTTGTATTTCCTTCCACTCTTTTTTCCCCCTACATGTGTATTTGTTCTATTTAAATAAAAAGATGTTATCTGTATAATTTTGTATCTTGCTTTCTACATTTAAAATATGTTGTGAACCTTTCCCCATATTAATTCTTTGAAATGTGACCTTTAAAGACTGGTGGAATTTCGTTTGTCTTTGTTGCTTAACATTTAAGATGTTCCTAACTTTTTTGCTATTACAAGTAATCCTGCTACTTAAAAATTTGTGTACACATGGGTAATTATTTCTCATAGGATAGATTATTAGAGGAGTATACTGGGGCATAAACATTAATTCTTCTTCTCTGACTTGTGAAATATATGGTAAAAAATGTTTCAAAAGGTAGTACCAGTTTGTACTCTTGGGCAGAGTATGAGAGTCCTTGAGCATCCACTTGCTTCTTTAGTTCAGTTCAGTGGCTCAGTCCTGTCTGACTCCTTGCGATCCCAGGGACTGCAGCACGCCAGCCAGGCTTCCCTGCCCATCGCCAGCTCCCAGAGCTTGCTCAGACTTGCTTCCTCACCCTTATTTATTTATTTGTCTGCACCGAGTCTTACTTGGGCTTGTGTGATTTACTTACCCGACCAGGGATCAAACCCCAGCCCCCCCTGCATTGGGAGTACAGAATCCCAGCCACTGGACCACCAGGGAAATCACGGCCTCATCCTTACTTTTTATCTTGCTAATGTAGTAGACAGAAGAGTGGATCCCTCTTACTTTACTTTGTATTTCTGTGACTACGAATGACTTGCACGTTTTTGTTTAGTGGTCATTGCTCAATAGCTGTAGTGTTGTGGTTATCCGTCCTTCATTCCTGTGCCCTAGAGGCAACCATCTTCAGCCGTTCAACCATATTTAGTCATTTCTTCTGGAAGTTAGAGTTCTTTGTTTTTAAACAGCACTCTTGTAATGCTGTTTTCTTGAATGTCAGTTTTAGACATTTTCTATTGACTTCTTGCCAGGGGAAGTAAGGATAAAGTTCTCACACCCCCTTCCCTCTCCCATTGCCCTTCTCATCTCAGTGTAATTAAGTCATCGTTTTTGCTTATTGGTATACAGTGTGCAAATATTGTTCAGTTGTGCCTTAAAGTGTATTGTTATCAATGTTTGTGAGTTTTGTTGTGTTTTTAAATAAGTAAAGATTTCTTTATTTATGACTGTACTGTGGGTCTTGGTTGCTCTGTGGGCTTTTCTCTAGTTGCAGTGAGTGGGGCCACTGTCTGTGCGTGGTGCACGGGCTTCTCACTGCAGGAGCTGCTCTTGTTGCAGAGCACAGGCTCTGGGGTAGGCGGGCTTCCGTAGCTGCAGCTCCCGGGCTCCCGTAGCTGCAGCTCCCGGGCTCTAGGGCGCAGGCTCAGTGGCCGCAGCTCCCGGGCCCTCGGGCGCAGGCTCAGTGGCCGCAGCTCCCGGGTTCTAGGGCGCAGGCTCAGTGGCCGCAGCTCCCGGCCTCTAGGGCGCAGGCTCAGTGGCCGCAGCTCCCGGCCTCTAGGGCGCAGGCTCAGTGGCCGCAGCTCCCGGGCCCTCGGGCGCAGGCTCGGTGGCCGCAGCTCCCGGGCTCTAGGGCGCAGGCTCAGTGGCCGCAGCTCCCGGGCCCTCGGGCGCAGGCTCAGTGGCCGCAGCTCCCGGGCTCTAGGGCGCAGGCTCAGTGGCCGCAGCTCCCGGGCTCTAGGGCGCAGGCTCAGTGGCCGCAGCTCCCGGGCCCTCGGGCGCAGGCTCAGTGGCCGCAGCTCCCGGGCTCTAGGGCGCAGGCTCAGTGGCCGCAGCTCCCGGGCCCTCGGGCGCAGGCTCAGTGGCCGCAGCTCCCGGGCCCTCGGGCGCAGGCTCAGTGGCCGCAGCTCCCGGGCTCTAGGGCGCAGGCTCAGTGGCCGCAGCTCCCGGCCTCTAGGGCGCAGGCTCAGTGGCCGCAGCTCCCGGGCTCTAGGGCGCAGGCTCAGTAGCTGTAGCGCACGCACTTAGTTGCTTCTCCGCATGTGGGATCTTCCAGGATCAGATATCCAACCCACGTCCCCTGCACTGGCAGGTGATTCTTTACCACTGAGTCACTAGGGAAGCCCTGTTTTGTTTTTTTTTTTGTTTAGAAAATTCTCCATCCTGAGTTCAGTGAGACATTTACTGTTTTTTCCTTCTAGTTTTTTGTCTGTCTTTATACTTAAATCCTTAAAATCATCTACTGTTTTAATTTTGGTAAGTGGTGTAAGGGTCTCTTCTTGTGTTGTTTTTAATAGCTGACACTATTCCAGGATCAGATAATAAAATTCTTACTTTCCCCACTGATTTATGATACCTTTAAAAAAGATCACATCATAACTTTTTATCTGTCAGAAAGCTAGATCTCTCTTAATACTCAGCTTCATTTTTACCTTTGACAATTTTAATTCGGTTAACTTTGTAACATTTATTTCACTTAAGCTCATTTAGCCTGTGGAACTGTCTTTCAATTTTGCTTTGGAATGTAGGAGAGGACAGAGGAGGCAAAAGGCAAGTGGCCTCTACAGTACAGTATTCCCATTTTCAAAGACTTATGGAATACATATCACTTGAAATCATTTGCTGTCTAAATTCTGTGCATCTTAGAGAGTCTTAACTAGCCCTATTATGTCAGCCTGTTTTTCACTAATTCCTTATGATTATTTTGTGGAACTGAGGATTCAGAAAAGAATGTATTTTACCCAGTTAGCTATTGTTTTTAATGACATGAAGTGCATTTGTCAGAGATCCTTGCTGTGTTAAACCTGTCCCAGTTGGAAGAGAGTAGGTTTCCTCTTGGGCATGCCTGAGCTGTTGCCCATCAGACTGTCTCCTGCACTGCCATCGCATCTTTCCAGCTATCCCACTGTCATTCAGTATTGCCCAAAAGCGTATACTGGGCTGTGAATTTCCTAAATTTACCGCTGTTATTAAGATTTCTGTTTTGTTCCATTGTGATCAGAGAATACAGTTTATATGATTTCAGTCCTTTTATATTTATGCCTAACATATGATCTGTCCTGAAAATTGTTCTGTATGCTCTTGAGAAGAATGTGTATTCCACTATTGTTGTGTGACGACATCTGTAGATATCTGTTAGGTCTGCTTGGTTTGTAGTGCTATTCAAGGCTTCTGTTTCCTTGTTGATCTTCTGCTTGATTATTTTATTATTGAAAGTGTAATAATGAGGACTCCAACTGTTACTGTTGAATTGTCTGCTGCTTTCATTATTACCAAGAAATATTACTTACTACTTAGTGTATTTTCAGGCTCTGTTGTCAAGTGTGTGTATATACATGTTTAAAATTATTATATTTTCGTGATACATTGACCCTTTCATCATTATACAGTATCTTTATTTTCTTTCAGTAACAATGTTTATGTTAAAACCTTTTTTTGTGATTGTAATATAATATAACCACTTCACTTTTGTTCGGCTATCATTTTCATGGTTTATCGTCTTCCTTCCTTTTACTTTCTATTTATTTATATCTTTGAATCTAAGGCGTACCTCTTGTATACAGTATAAACAGTCCTGCTATGAAGATTTGAATAAAGGTATTTGAATCTGTGTTCTCTCTTCTCTTGGATATATACCCAGGAGTGGAATTGTTGAGTCATATGATAATACTGTTTAATTTTTTGAGGAACTTTCTATTTGCTTTCAAAAGTGGCTGCATCATTTTACATTCTTACCAGCAATGTTTTGAGAGTTCCAGTTTCTCCACATTCTGACCAACACTTGTTCTTTCTCTCTTTCTTAACTAGTACTCCCTTATTTTCCTTTTCAGAATTTTCACGGTTAGTTGTGCTTATTTTTCCACATAGATTTTATTTATTATTATTATTTTGTTTTCTTTCTGGTTGTGCCACACGGCTTGTGGGCCCTTAGTTCCCCAACCAGGGATCAAACCTGCACCCCCTGCATTGGAAAAGTAGATTCTTAACCACAGGACTGCCAGGGAAGTTCTCCACATGTTTTTTAGAATGAGCTGTTTAGTTCTTAAAAGATCTTGTAATTTTATTGGAGCTTTTAGGGTATAGAATGGCATTCTTATAATAAACTGAGGCTTATACCAAAGAACAGATGTATCTTCCATTTTTTAAATATGTTTTATTACTTCAAGTTTCTTTATTGTGGAAAATTTAAATCATATGAAAAATCAAGAGCAGTGCTCACCCATTACCATGACAGTAATTCCTCATGACTCCTCAGGTTTCATTTATATCCCTACACATTGTCCCTAGCCCCGCCACGGCTGAATTATTTTGAAGCAAATCCAAACACATTTTGTTTATAAATATTTTTGTAATATAAACATTATCATCCATTTAAAGTCTTGTATTGAATGTAAGTGTGTAGACTATAGACTATGAGCAATGTGTACTGAAGGATGTTAACTTTCTGTTAAATTAATTCCTGGATATGCTATTTTTAGGGTGCTATTGTAAATAGAATCTTGTTACCCTTTCTAATTGACTATTTTTAAAATACAAGATAGTTTTTGATTTTTTAAATACAAGATAGCTATTGATTTTTATGTATTAATTTTGTACCTAGCCACCTTACGAGTTCTCATTTTGTTCATAATAGCTCTTAGTTATTATCTTGGGTTTTCTGGTCAAGTAATGCTGTATTGGCAAATAATGATCATTTAAATTCTATTCCCTCCTTGCTAATTTCTATATCTGAAATTTTTCTATGGTCTGTTTTTATCAGCTTTAGTACTTCCTTGATGATGTTAAAAAATACTGGTGACAGTGGATATGTTTTGGAGGAATACTTCATTATCTCTCCAATATGATACTGTCTTATATATTTATTACATTGATAAAGAAATTTATCGAGTATAGATTTTTAAATTTTATTCAGTATCTTTTCAGCATTAATGGAAATAGTGATTTTTCTTTGACCTTTTAATATGATAAATTATAATAACTGATTTTCTAATATTGACCATTCTTGCTTTCTGAGTATGAATTGCAGATGTTCATAGCATGTTATTTGTTTAAAGAGTGACATTCATTTTAATAGCAAGTTTTTCTGGCATATTTAAAATTTTCAGTCTTATTAAATTAACTCACACATTTTAGAAACATGGCTTCCCTGGTGGTTCAGAGGTTAAAGTGTCTGCCTACAATGTGGGAGACCTGGGTTCAATCCCTCGGTTGGGAAGATCCCCTGGAGAAGGAAATGGCAACCCACTCCAGTATTCTTGCCTGGAAAATCCCATGGAGGAAGGAGCCTGGTAGGCTATATTCCACGGGGTCGCAGAGTCAGACACGACTGAGCTACTTCACTTCACTATTCTGTAAAGAAGCATTCTTATTAGTAAGTTATTTCCTGGTGCCTTTTTGTTAAGGCACTCGTATTAGAGGACAGTATTCAATATTGTGTGTGTGTGTGTGTGTGTGTGTGTGTGTGTGTAGTTTGTGAGAGAGAGGAAGTGCATACACATGGGTGCTTGAGGAAGAGGATTATAACACAATATTGGGCTTTAGAAGCTATGATATAATAAATTGTAATGCATGATATATCCACATCTTTGTTGTAACAAACCATAATGTAATAATTTTTTCTAAAACAATTTAAATATTTTTACCATTAAACTGAAATCACCATGTCTATTTTTTTTGTAGAAATGTCAGTTATGATTTAATGAGATGATGCATTGGAGCACCTGACTTGGTGCCTATTCAATAAAAGAGATGAGCTAGTTATTTTGGACATGTATAAACTCTGAAAAAAATTTTTAAATTAATTATTTTATTTGTAGCTTTGAAATTTTTAATGAAGCACATTTTGGCATATACCTCTCTCTTCTGACAGTGACCTTTTGACTGTCCTTTTTCAAGGCCTAATCAAAAAAGAGTAGGTATTAAATGTTTTCCTTATAGCTTTGCATTCTGGAAGTGTAAGTTTAGTTTAATAGCAGAGGTTTTTTTTTCTTTATTAAT
This sequence comes from Odocoileus virginianus, assembly GCF_023699985.2. NCBI lineage: Eukaryota > Metazoa > Chordata > Mammalia > Artiodactyla > Cervidae > Odocoileus > Odocoileus virginianus. The sequence goes on from NC_069680.1 coordinate 64,331,280, forward strand.
TATTTAGATTACTTATCCCCTATTCTCCTCAGGTTTTTGGTTAGTTCAGTGTTTTACAAATCCAAGTGTGTCTTCATTACAATTTTTGCCAGTTTCATATACCATCTATTATTTTCTTAATATTTTCTTTCTTATTGCCCTACTAAAGGGATAACAGCCAAATGCCATGCATAAATTCTGTACCAGAAATTGGGGGATAATTAGGTACATTTGAATTTGGGCCAGATTTTAGGGGAGATTTCCTGAAGAAGGAAATAGCAACCCACTCCAGTGTTCTTGCCTGGAGAATCCCATGGACTAGAGGAGCCTGGCGGGCTACAGTCAATGGGGTAGCAAAGAGTTGGACACGACTGAGCATCTAACACATACACTTAGGGGAAGTTAAGGCATTACTGTTAATGTTCTTCATGTGATAATGGTATTTTGGTCATCTAAGATTACCTCCTTTTGAGTTAGGTAGTACCTTCTGAAGTATTTAATGATACAGTGTCATGCTGGTGCAGCTTACTTTCAAGTGGTTCATCAACAACCATAACAGAAGTATGTGTGATTCCCAGGTGGTTCAGATGGGAAAGAATCTGCCTGCAATGCAAGAGACCAGGTTTGACCCCTGGGTGATAAAGATCCCCTGGAAAAAGGAATGGCTGCCCACTTCGGTATTCTTGCCTGGAGAATTCCATGGACAGAGGAGCCTGGTGGCCTGCAGTCCATGGGTTGCAAAGAGTCTGACATGACTGAGTGCTCAACATTTTCACACATATATGTATGTTTAGATAGATAGAAGATGCAGATAGAGCTATGAGGCAAAATCTTAACAATTGGTGAGTTTAGGTGAAGGGCATACAAGCATTCATTGTACTTACACTCTTCTGTAGGCTTGAAATTTTTTTAACATGTAAATTTGGAAAAATAAATATAATTACAGTACTCGCTGTCTGTGGGGTTGCAGAGTCGGACAAGACTAAGTGACTGAACTGAACAGTACTTGTTAAAAATTAAATTGCCTTATTTTCTTTACTTTGATCTACTGAAAAAGGAAACTTTTCATTACTATAAGTGGAAAATATGTATTCCATATCATAAACAGAAGATAGTTGTAAAAGTTATTATTAAAAAATTTCTAATTAAAAATATATTTGTATACTGTTATCTGCTGGGGAGCCCAGGCTGGCCTCTGAAACAAAGATTTAGCAAACATTAGCGAGGTGTTAAATATATATTAGCACCAAACCAAGACTTTCTTCTTGACTTAATAAGAAGGTATGAGAGAAAATTGAAAAGAGAACAACAGCTTTCTTATTCTGTGTGATTTAGATTGCTTCAAATTATCTTGAATCTCATCTCAGAGCTTCTTGAATACTACACTTTGAGAAATGCTGCATCCATTGATTTTAGTATAGTGTGTTAGAAAGAAAATAAACTTGTGTACTGTTTATAGTTTCTATTATGTCTTTGTTTTTAAACCTTCTGTGTTGAATCATCATCAACATCATTATTATTTGGTAGTTTTGATCACTACAGATGCATGTTTAGCTGAATGGCATCTTGGCCTAAAAGGCAGATGTCAGATTTTGCATTCTAAATAGCTAGTGGTTTCTTGCTCTGAAGTTGCTCTAGTAGTTGGGGTTTTCCTGGGTTTTTGTCTTTTTGTTTTCCTTTCTCTCTTTATTTTTTTTCTTTCCTGCTACATTGTCCCTGCTGTTACTTGGAAGCCACTAGGTCGCTTCGCCTCTTGAACAATGAAAGGACCCAGATCGTGTCTGTCTCACATTTTGTTATCCCACTACAAGACTCAATTGAATAAAACATATTACCCATCTGGCCTGGAAATCTCAGTGGCACTCAAAATAACTTCCTCACAAGTTGTTGGATCATGAGATCTTGAAATTTTTCCGAAGCTTCAGCGTCTTTGTGGCAGTTGCTAAGAGAGAAGCGCCGTTGACATGAGGCCGTGAGGACGCGTCTGCGCACGGCCAGTTGTTTTACAGGCGTTTGGCTCTGCCGCCTCGCAGATGGTTAGACTCTGGGTGGTGGGTCAGTGTGTGCCGATTAGCTTACTGAATTAAGGTGACCTTTTGTCATTCACTGAATTCTGCAGACCAGTTGGTCAGTGAGCAGCTGCTCTGTGTGGCTTGGTTTGGGTTTGGAAGCACACAAAGAACTATCTTAAAGGGTGGTCAGTGTAATCCAGGTATTCAGCAAAGCAAGAGTGAAAGCCTTCTTCCTCCTTTGACACTGCTTTCTATTCTGACGGAAGCAAATGAACAAAAATGTTATTGCTTCTTGCTCAGTTAACTAAATGATTTAAAGCAGTGGTTTATTGAGTGTTTGGATGAGTGCATTTTTGTAACCTAATGTTTTAAGTTGGAAAAATTATCCTATCATAATATTTGATGTTAGAAGCATTCTAGTTTTAGGGTAGAGTCTGTGTTTGAAGATGCTTGGTAGACTAATGGAGTTGTTGTCTTTTTAGTTTATTTTCACAGATATCCTGGAAACCAAAAGCATGCCTTAGTGATATCATCTTTTGGCAAATTCCAGCTGTATAATTTTTGTAGGGCTATTTTGTTTTGAATCTGCTGTATTTTTGTATGAATTCTAGTCTCAGTTTCTGGAAGCTGTTTCGGGAGGCTTTATTTTTAATAAAGGGGTTCTAAATTGTTTTTAGTAAATTGCCAAAGTTGTGTGGCTCATTTCTTCTTTAGGAAAATTTTTCCCGGACTCATCTTTTTGGCTTCACTCAGAGTGCAGCATAGGGGGCCTCAGAGAAAGTGACTGGCCACTAGTTGATTTCCTTGTTGTCAGAGAGAAGTCATTTGACAATGATTGATGAGTCATCTGATTTCTCTAGTTTGGTCATCTGTTAGGCCTGGGAGACTTTTGATTCAAAGCCCACTTTTTCATTTGGATTTATATGCTAGTAATGATCATGATGTCTATCAACATTTATTAAACACATACTGTGTGCTAGGCTTTGGACTCGGTCCTTTACATATGCTCTTTTCTTTTATCTGCTCAACAGCTTTATGAGGTAGATCTCATTAGTTCCATCTCAAGAGATGATAAAACAGCCTCCCAGGAAGGGTAGCTCGTCCAGTGTCACACAGCTCATTAGTGCCTGGGCCTTAATGGTGTCCAGGGCTCTCAGCCTCCAAAGTTTGTCCTCTCTTCTGCCATGCTGCTATTTTAATGAAGATCTAAGCCACAGAGTTTTGGTCAAGCCTTAGAGTAAGCAGAAACTTCCTTAGGGCTTTAGATTCTGTCTGTGCGTATCTTAATTATGGTAAAAATAATATAGCAACTTTAAAGAAAACTTTTGATATGTGAACACTGTCCATAACATTGCCACCCTCACACAACCATTTTATTTTGTATTTCTCTTCCAGATTTGTCTTTCTATATAACTATAATCAAATCATATCCATAGCTGTATATTCTGCTTTTTTAAAAAAAAATACTATTAATTCATAAAGAGTTTCCATTTTAAATGTGATTCTTTAAAAAGATTTTTCCTGATCTCTTTGAACTTCCATCCAATTGAAGTCCCTTAAGTAATTCCAGCGAAGTACCCAATACTTTATCTTGTCAGCACTTATTACAGCCTACAATTGTGTATTTATTTGTCTGGTTATTATTTAACTTCAGTTGTCCCCTCTAGGTGGAAGAGCTCCACGAAGATGGAGACCTTTTTTCTTTGCTCACCTCTGTTGAGGCAAGGAGTTACATTATTTATTAGCTAATATTAAATTTTTGTTTGTCTTTTACTCCATTACAGAAACACAGAGGCTGTCCAAAAACAGTTGGACAGATTTTCACCAGACTCGGAGAGTTGTGGGAGAGTGTGTTTAGGATGATCAGGAGATGGGTCATATGTTTTCTGATCCTGTCTGTGTCTGAGATAACGTACAGAGATTTAAGAAATGAGACCTAAAAGCAAAAGTCCTCAGGGTGGGTTACTGGAATTGCAGCCTATGGTTTACATTTTAGAGTTGAGTAGCTTCTCACTTGGTTATTCCATATCTTAATCTAGAATGAGGGGCAAGCAGCAGTCTCTTTATTTATTGATGACCACTGAATCTCAGTTACATATCAGCTCATTTCAAATAGATCCATTTGATCTTTTCATTTTCACTTTGCTTCTTTAAACATGAATTGTCTTTTGAAAGTGATGATTTTAATTGCCATTTCTCTTCTGTGAAACACTTGTGAGCTAATGGAACAAATTAAATAGTGCAGGTGTTTATAGTACAAAAGACATGATCTATCGATGTCTGAGGCTAGAATTTTGTTAGAAGAGACTCTGCTACTGTATAGCACAGGGAACTATATTCAGTATCCTGTGATGAACCATAATGGAAAAGGATATGAAAAGAATATATGTGTATAATGAATCAGTTTGCTATACAGTAGAAGTTAACACAACATTGTAAGCCAACTATACTTCAATAAAATAATTTTTTTAAAAAAGAAGAGAGTCTGTATGTTGTGCATAACTCTGTGGAATATATAGTGATTATTAGGATGGTCGAAAATAAATCAGATACTCGAAATGTGTAAGCAAGCCAACTGCCTGGTAATTTAAAAATCTTGGCAAGGTAATCTGTAGACTCCTGCAACTGGAAAAAAGTTGAAAGAGTCAAATAAAAACAGATCTCATTTTCAATCTCTGACATTTTAGAAACCAGTTTTGAATTTAGGGTAGAAGGTTGCCCTTTAGAGTGTCTGGACAACAGACAGATTGGAATCCATCTCCCAGCCACCACCCTCCCTAGTTCTGGGGGCTGTGTTCGGGCTCACGCTGCTGCCAGGGCCCTCTTGTTTCTCCTGCAGGCTCAGCCCGCTCTTCCAGGTCCCGTAGAGGATGCTTCAGCCCTTCCTGTCTTCTTCTCACCACCCCATGCCGTCTCACCCCACATAGCAGGATATTTGCCAAATAGCCACATGCTCTGGTTCCTGTGCTGGAATGTTAAACCAGCAATCAGACGTACATACCTCCTGTCCTGGACGTGTCAGTACACAGCTACACATGTCAAGCTGAGGCCAGAGCCAGCATCACAAGAGGAAAGCTACCACTGAATTCATTAGCAGAGAATACACTCCTTAAGTAGCCTTACGTTACGCACCGGCCTTCGGTTCCTAGCAGACTTCTCACCTCTTCGCGGACAGTCTCCTGTCTCCTCTGAGCCGCTGCAGCACTGTGGCTTTGTTGCCCATCCTGCTCCTCGGCACTGTCTATAGCTCGTCCGTTCTGTGGGCGCTGACATTCTAGGCTGGTTGTCAGTTCCTTAGAGGGTGAGACTAAAGCCTAAATTGATAGCATCCATGCTGCCTGCCACAGGGGCATACTTGATTCAATTAAGAAATCACAGACTCTCGAGGTTGAAAGAGACCTGTGTGTCGTGGGGCTGAGCCCGCGCTTGCATCTCTTCTGCAGAATCCTCCCAACCTCTGCTCCTGCCACAGAGAGGATGGGAGCCCCCGTGCCCAGAAGCAGCTTTTTGTTCTAGGTTCTGTTGGTATCTGAATGCTTGCATATTTTGAGCTGCTCTCTGCTCTGGGTCCAAATGGGGCTGAACAAGAGTGAGAAGGGAAGTATTGAGAGCCTACTCTGTGCCAGACACGGCGCCGGGCATTTCACTTAGACTTGTTCAGAAGTGAGCATTCACTGTTGCTCAGCTGTGTGCCCCGCTTCACTGCCTCCTCACCTCTGTTCAGGAGCCTGTTTCCTTTGTTTCAAAGGACCTGCAGAACCCTCTGCTCCCAGATGGGCTAAACATTTGAGGAAATTGAGGCCCAGAGAGAGTTACGGCCACACGGATGGGAAGCCAACCCCGTCTTCTGACTCCAGAGCCAGCCCTTTCTCTAAAATATTGTGGCCTTCCCCTTTCACGCTGAAGACGTGGGTCTTTGTAACACTCGAAACCGCCTTGTGCTGGCCCGCTAACCCCTCTTGTCATCCTGATCTTAGAAACCTTCGCAGCGCTTACCTGAGGGGGCGCGTTCACGTGGACTGCACCCCGGCTGCGCCCACGTGCTGTTGCTGTCCCTTCAGAGGAGAAGGGGTCTCACTGACTTGTCCCTTCCAGTGTGCAATCTTACACAGCGAAGTCTTGACAAGGCCACTTTTTTTAAAAAGCCATTTGTTTATTCTTTCATTTATTCACTCAAAAATAGCCAAACACTGTTCTCCTTTCACAGAATTAGGTGCTGATAAGCAAATAAGCCAACAATGTATATACAGACTGTTAAGTGACAGGAAGGTAATCAAGAATGAAGTGAGACAGAGGAAAACCAAGGATGTGTCTGTAGACACTGTGCCCTGGAAAGTTCCTGAGGAGAGATGAAAAGATGAGGAGGGGTCAGCTGTGGAAAGAGCTGAGGGGCTCCAGGAGGGAAGGGTCCTCCCTTGTGTTTGAGAAAGAAAAGGGCGGCTTGTGTGGCTGTAACAGAGAGAACCATAACAGCAGAGAGTTTAAAGTTGGGGAACAACAGAATCTGATTTATGTTTTTAAAATCTTCAAGAGACATGACACCTAAATGAAATGTGCAATCGTGGATTGGGGTGGGGGAGGTAGGAAATGTTAACTCTAAAGGACAGTGTTGGGATAAATGGCAGAATTTGAATGCAAACTGCGTATTAGATACTAGTATTGTATCAATATTTGATACAATATTTGATACCTAAATTTGATAACTCCTTGTGGTTATGAAAAGAGTGTCCTTGTTCTCAAGAGGGGTGAAGAGTCGTGGTCTTTGCAGCTTATTCTCAAATAGTTCAGGGGGAAAAAGGAGGAATAGAAGGTGACAAATATGTTGAGGACATATGGCTGTTTATTGTAATATCCTTGCAACTTTTCTGAAGGTTTGAATTTTTTTTTTTCCCGAAACAAAACTTTAAAGGTCTCTATAGCTGCTGTGTGTGAGAGGAATTACAGGGGATCAGAGTAGGGGTCGGCAAGTCTGGAAGGAGGCTGTTGAGATGACGGAGACGTGGATTGGAGATGGAGAGAAGAAGACAGATTTGAAATGTGAATTGGAGGTAGAATTAATGGAACTTGCTGATGCAGTGGATGTGGTGGCCTGGGGAGGTAGGAGGTAGAAATTGCCTCCTTAGGGTAACAGATTGAGTTCCAAAAGAATCTTCTTCCCAAGGTACTCTCATCCCCAATCCATTCTCCTCAAGGCAGCCACTTTATGAATAGTTAACATAGTGATTTATTTTACAGGTGAGGTGAGGCTCAGGGCTATAAAGTGGCTCATTTGAAGTTGCCAGATGTAGACAGAAATTTTACTCTCTTTACCCAGAAGAAACAAGATATAGGCATGAGTTAAAAGTGTTCTTCAAACTGAATCCTGTCCTATTAGTTGATTGTGAAATTGATGTAGTAGTTGTTAGCAGCTTTAAAAAACAGTAAAAAACAAAACAAAACACATTGTCGCATGTCCTGTGTGGAAAGGATAAGTAATGTTTCATGAAACTTCAGTTTTAGTTAAATACGTACATGTGTATATTCTCATCGTGATATAAAATGTGTTATTTACTTTGAGTTACCATTGAAAATTGAAGCACCGCGCACAGGATTATTGCAAACAGGTCTTACAGTCCCCATGGGAATAAGAAAGCAGAAGATAAACTCACGTGGGTGGCTGCTGTTGACTGTCCTGTGTTGTTTATTTTCTTAATGATTGATGGGCTTTAGGCCAATGTGTTTTTTGTAGGCTTCATAGTCATCTTCCCCTTCCAGTCTTGGAGTCAGCAAATACTGCGTGCCTGCCGTGTGCCAGGCTGCTGTTCTAGGCAACCCCAATGAGCGAAACAGCTCTGGCCCTCAAGGAGCTTACCTTTAAACACATTACCAAGTGAAACTTTAAGATTCCTTCAGTTTTTTGAATGATAGGTGCTCTAAAGGTTTAGGAGGACTGATCCAGGAAGGCCTCTCTGAGAAGGTGACATTTGCATTCAAACCCAAGTGAAACTGAAGGTGCAGCTTTGCTTCAGGGGAGAATGACCCAAGCAGAAGCAATAGCCCAGGCAAAGGTCCTGAGTTGGAAACAAGCCAAGGGTTTTGGCGGGACAGAACTGTGGCGAGGGGATCAAGGGAGAGTGGAAAGAGAGGAAGTGAGATTTAGGATATTTTTTTGGAGACAAGCTAACAGGACCTATTCGCTGAATAGCACAGGCATCTGTATTCAATATCCTGTGATAAACCATAACGGAAGGGAAATATATAACACATATATAGTGATGGTGGTGGTTTACTTGCTAAGTCATGTCCAACTCTTTCGGCCCCATAGACTGTAGCCCGCCAGGTTCTTCTGTCCATGGGATTTCCCAGGCAAGATTTCTGGAGTAGCTTGCCATTTTCTTCTCCAGGGGATCTTCCTGACACAGGGATGATTGAACCAGGGTCTCCTGCATTGCAAGCAGATTCTTTACTATCTGAGCCACCAGGGAAGCCCTAGTGTAGTAAGACCATTGTGTAGTTCTTCAACTAGAGAATAACATTTTAAAGTAGCAGGTGGCCTTTGAGGTCACCAAGTTCAGGGGTTTTAAGTTGAGGTCCCAATACTCCTTTTAGGGTGTGTGTGTGTGTGTATAGGGCATAGCAGTTCACTCCAGTATCCTTGCTTGGAGAATCCCACGGACAGAGGAGACCGGCGCACTGGGGTCCATAGAGTTGCAAAGAGTCAGATGTGATTGAAGTGACTTAGCACATTTTGAATCACTTTGTGGTCCAATGGAAATTAATACAACATTGTAAATCAGCTATACATCAATAAAATTTAAAAAAAAAAGCTAACAGGACCAAATAATGGATTGGATATAGGATGTAGAGGGAAGGGATACAGGGATAAATCTAGGTGGACGATGGAGCCATTTACTGGTGAGGAAGACTAGAGGCTGATGTAGAAATATGTAGAGATGTAGAGAAAAGTAATTAAGTGGTTCTGTTCCTGGCTATGAGTTTCAGAGGCCTGTTGGACATACAAGTGGAGACCCAGGGTGGTCAGTTGGATGGTCAAAGTCTTAGGTCAGAGTCTGAACTGGAGAATTTGAGAGCCATTAGTATATAGCTGATATTGAAAGGACTGAGATTCGATGAGCTTCCCAGGGTGAGGCTGGGGGGTTGGATGGATCTGGAGTGGGTGAGCTGGGACTGTGGATCAGAAGAGCAGAGGCCTGGGGACAGAGCCCAAGGGCAATTAAGAGAAAGGTGGAGAAAAGCTCTGTGAGTACCTGGAGAAGATGTTTTGTGGAGGCAGGGGGAAGGGCCCAATATTAATTTATGTAACAGCTGATTCCCTGTTTTTGAGCCCTGGATTTACTAGCAGTAAGTGAATTTATTTATTCTGAGAAGTTACTTCTCTGTGTGAGATAGGTGTTTTTAAATTTCTTATTTGATAAATTAGGGAGAATAGTACTCATTTCACAGAAATGTTTGGTAAATTAAATTAGGTAATACACACAGAGTGTTTCAAACAGTCCCTGGCACATAATAAGAACTCAATAACTCCTAAGTTTTTGTTGCAGTGGTGCTTACTATAATAAATCAATTCAGGCTTAAGGTCTGTATTCCAGGTTAGTATAGAGGTAAGTAGTAGCAGAAATGGCTGTCTGTGTGTGCTGTGCGATAATCAACTTGGTTTAGCTAGTTCTCTGAGATATTTAACGAGTCTTGCACAATGAGGGGACCTTCTTACTCGATTACCATTAAATGGGAATGTCAAGTGACCCTAAAATCAAAGTAATAGAAAGTTGTCTTTTTCTCAGACATTTAATTTGCTGTTTCTTCACCACACATCATCCTTTCTTTCTTTTTTTTTTTTTTTTTTTGGCTGTGCCAGGCAGGATCTTAGTGTGGAATCTTAGTTCCCTGACCAGGAATCAAACCTCTGCTCCCTGCCTTGGAAGCACAGTCTTAACCACTGAACTGCCAGGGAAGTCTCTGTCCTTCTGTACTTTCAAGGTCAGGGGAGATATTAATTTATACCATACTGCTACCTTGTCAAACAAATTATTGTGTAAAGGAGCTTCTTATATTTGACAAATGAAATCTCAGGAGGAACTCGTTAAACCGATAAAATTAAAAATTCTAATTCCCATTGCTTTCTAGTGTGTACCATTTTATTCATCTCAAATAAACATACAAATTCAAGCATCCTATAAGACAAGTAGATTCCTTTTTAATTAGTGGCTCTTTATACAGAATTTTTATCATCATGAAAGTTTTAAACCAAGAAAAGAACAAATATTTGCAGTTGCAACTTCATGTCAACTTTGCCCACTATTTGAAGAGCTCTGAAAATGTAAATGTATCTCCCGTTTTTTCACTGTGGCAGCAAAAAAATAGACTTTGACTTCTTAGGATCGTGTCTCCTCTGTTATGTATGGAATGTGGGAGATACATAGAAGTGTTCTTTTTTTGTGACTGATGTTACTGTTTCTCATGCAAAGACTTGTTTATCAAAAGCTGATCTTTGCTTTTGTGTGTGTGCTTTTCATAGTGCTATTTCTTAGACATCTCCAAATACTAAGGCAGAGTTTTATTTTGAGGAGTTATTGCTTTGTTAATTATTGTACAGAATTATTTCTCAATTTAAGAAGGTCTTGTATTCCACGGCAAAAGTAAGCCAACTGCAGGGGTTTCTGGGAGCAGAATAATGTAGTGCTAAGGTTTTATGCGTCAATGCGGACAGTCTAATACTTTACACCAGATTTTTAATGATGCTTAAATATGTGGTGGTTTTAAGATCCCATTTGAAGTGAAGAAGCTCTTTAAAATTCATTGAAATAATTTAGAAAAGGGGGGAATGATTTTGCCAAGATTTGAGAGAGATGAGCTTTTTTCCAAGGCTTTACTATGGTTTTGATGCTGCTGAAAGTGGCTCTGCCAAATTTCACCTTTATATATGGTGGTTATACTGTGCCTGGATCTAAAAAATGATTTTAGGTGACTTAAGTGATTAAAATATATTTAATATACTAATCTTTGTTTCTAAAGTAACAGAAATAATTAAGATGAAGGACTAGATAAATCCTATGTCTATATTGAATAAGTTAGTTCTAAGCATTCTGCACGCTAAGGGGAAAGAGAAATATGGTTTTTAAGATTCTCATTGTCAAAAAAAGCATCGAGGTTTGAAGAGAGAATATTTCTCCAGCCTTTTCTGAATTTAAGGATAATTTGTTTTGGATTCTAATCCTGTATAATCAACAATGAGTAATAACATCGACAGCCTCTCTTCCCACTCTTTACTCAAAGGGAAATACCCAATTATAAAAATAATGCATGCTGGTTGTACAAAAGTTTAAAACAAATAAAAAATATATCTGTCAAAATGAAGTTTATCTGAATGACACCTCTGTCTGAGTAGACATTTCTCAGTTCACAGAAAGGGGTGGCTTTAAATCCCAACTCAGTGGTGATATTTGTAAGGAGCCGTGATGGCGAGTTCAGCACATAGTTATTGAGCCTCTCAGGTTTGCCGCTATTAGGGATACAGAAATGATTAAGACACCACTCTTTCCCTTAAGAAACTCAAGGACCAATGGGTTTCACTCTTTGTCAGTGACCCATGAAATATTTCGTATCTGTTTACTGGCTACCTATTATGGTCTGGTATGTACGCGCCAGCCAGGGAGACCCTAGTTGGGTACTTCGGTTACTAACTATGCAACTGACGCTCATGCTGTGTTCTAAGTAACTGGGCTCGGCGTGAAGAAGTTAGCTTGAGAGCACAAAAAAAGGAGAGAAACTTGTCTTGCTGGGCAAGGGTTTGCAGAGGAAGGAAATTTTAGGTTGAGGTTTAGTGTCAGAGTGCACCAGACAGCCCAGAAGTGGGGATGGCATTCTAGGCAGAGGGTACAGTGAACCCAGAACTTTGGCGGTGTAATCCAGAATGCACATTTGGGCAACAGATAAATAGCAGATGGCCGAACAGAGTGTATGGCTCGGAGGAGGGGGAGTGTGAGGGAAGATGAGGCTGAGAGGATGGTAGGGCTGTGTCCAGTGAAGAAACTTGGATTTTATTCTGTCAGGAGGCTTTTAAGCTGAGGAAGAGAGATTTATATTTCAGATACATAATCGGTGAAGTGTGACACGTTGATTGTGGGGCAGAGAGATTGGAGGCAGGGAATAATGTGCAACTGAGATAAAGGAGAAGCGAGGTCTTGGGTGTGGAGCAGTGTCTGAGAGGACACGCCGAGTATTGAGACATTTCTAGTCTATTGTGTGGGATGGGTGAGAAGAGTCTGGGGAACAGCGGTTGCTGAGGAGAGGGCGGGTCTCCGGGAATACTGACATTCAAGGATCAGCCCAGGAAGGGGGCCTGGTTTTCATTTCATTAGGTATTTTGAGCAATTTTACTTTTCATTTTCTCCCTGCTCAGCAATTTTTTTTTCATTTTATTTATTTTTAATAATTGTATTATATCTCAACAGACTATTTTGATCCACAAGATACTTTATTATCTAATACCCACATATATATATTAATATACAAATCTTTATAAATAGAGTAAAGCCTCTTTATAATAAACTTGGATTTGTTTACACTTTTTTTTTTTTTTAAGAAACTGTGGTGAAGTTATATGTGCCACCATGTGGAGCCTCATCTTGTCCTATCCTCATTTAGGCAAGCTAGTACATCTTTCAAAGCACCCTTTCCAGCCCTGACAGCCCTGGGTCAGAGGCAGGGAGTCTTAGGACTGGGGCTAGGTCTCAGTCCTGGCTCCTCTGCCTCCTAACTGTGTGACTGGGGGCCTTTCACTTTTATCTCTGAGCCTTAGTCTGCTCATCCATGAAGCAGAAAGATTAATTATCTATTGAAGCTTTAAAAGTTAAAAAACATTTGTTGATTCAAAATGGAATATTTCTAAGAAAACTACATGACATTTTGAAGAGGCCATTTTGATGTTGTAGATTTGACCTTCCTGCCTGTTTCCTGACTATAAAACAGACTATTAACCTTTCAGCTTTAAAACATTTACCTTGTATATGCAGAAAACCAGCAAATACCCCCATCCCAGGTCTGATCCATGCTGTACTCCATCCCTGACCTTTTTTTTTTTTTTTTTTAAATAAAATATACATACCTGGTATAAAAATGAGAACAACTCACTTTTTAATATTGTTTCTCATGATTCCCTTTAAACCTGGAGTAGCCTGATGACTGTTTCTCGAGAAGTTTCACCGATACTGTAGGTAGGGGACATTGGAGAGTAGATAGTCAAGAGCGTCAGTGGAGGTTGAACAGGCAGGGGTTTTGTTTCATGCAGCAGCCAAGGTAGGCGCTCCAAGGCTGCCAAGATGCCACGATGCCACCTTTGCGTCTTTCTGCTTCGCCATCCCTTAGCATTGAGGCCTTCCTCACACTCCTCCCATTCTCACAATGTAGCTTCTTCATGTGCAGTCGCCACTGCTGTGTTCCACCAGGGAAAAGAGGGAAAGGGCCAGGGGTAGCAGCACAAGCTTTCTCCTGGGGAGGCTTTTCCTCTCTGTTCAGGAAACGAGGCATCTTGTCCTCTGCCAGGGGCCTGTGCTTATATTTCATTGCCTTGAGCTGAGTCACACGGTCGTCACTAGCTGCAAGTACTCTGGGAGGTCGCAAGTTTAACTTTGCAGTCTCTCTGGTTAGAAGGCAGAGGAAAAGAGGGTGAGAAGGAGTTTGTGCCAGTCATTCTGTACAGTGTCTGCCCTTGATAGGGTGACGTTGTCTTGGTGTAGTTACTAACTTCAGGGTCTTAATTTAGGGTGACCAACTATCCTGGTTTGCCTGGGACTGAGAAATTTCCTGGGATGCAGAGCTTTCAGTACTATGTATCCTGGACAGTCCTAGGAAAACCAGGGTGGTTGTCACCTTAGTCTTACCATATTCTCTTGGGTCTAAAAATACAGAAGTGAGTTATCTCTTGAGGATAAAACTGCCTTGGTTGGGCTTACAAAGATTGAAAGGTGACTTAATAATTTAATTTTAATAATAATTTAATAATATCAAATATTTAATTGTAAATTGTACAAAATAATTATCAGACTATTAAATAATTTAATAATGTACAACAAGAAATAAGTGATATTGGATCCGTGGAGCATACTGGAAGCAGAACCTGCTTAGTATATCTGAGCTTTTGACAAAGGGTCTTTGGGCTGCAGTGTTACTCAACTCCAGGGGGCTCTGTTCACTCCAGCCTGGGGTGAATTCCATAGTGCTAATGCTGTTCAGAAGAGCCTTTCTAAGGAATTACATGATGAAAGTGAAAGAGCACAGTGAAAAACTTGGCTTAAAACTCAACATCCAGAAAAATGAGATAATGGCATCCAGTCCCATCACTTCATGGCAAATAGATGGGGAAACAATGGAAACAGTGACAGACTTTATTTTCTTGGACTCCAAAATCACTGTACATGGTGACTGCAACCATGGAATTAAAAGACACTTGCTCCTTGAAAGAAAAGCTGTGACCAATCTAGACAGCATATTAAAAAGCAGAGACATTACTTTGTCAATAAAGATCCATCTAGTCAAAGCTATGGTTTTTCCAGTAGTCATGTACGGCTATGAGAGTTGGACTATAAAGAAAGCTGAGTGCCGAAGAATTGATGCTTTTAAACTGTGGTGTTGGAGAAGACGACTGCAGGGAGATCCAACCAGTCAATCCTAATGGAAATCAGTCCTAAATATTCATTGGAAGGACTGATACTGAAGCTGAAACTCCAGTACTTTGGCCACCTGATATGAGGAGCTAACTTATTTGAAAAGACCCTGATGCTGGGAAAGATTGGAGGCTGGAGGAGAAGGGGACGACAGAGGATGAGATGGTTGGATGGCATCACCAACTCTATGGACATGAATTTGAGCAAGCTCTGGGAGTTGGTGACGGACAGGGAAGCCTGGCCTGCTCTAGTCCATGGGGTCACAAAGAGTCGGACACGACTGAGCGACTGAACTCAACTGAAGGAATTCCCTGTGGTCTCGTGGTTAGGACTGTGCACTTTCACTGCTGAGGGCTCAGGTTAGATCCCTGGCCAGGGAATTAAAATCCCACAAGCCACATGTGGCAAGAAAAAAAAAATGCCTTTTTAACAGGACCAGACCAAGTTCCTGGTTTCTCTGCAGGTGAAGCTTCTCCTCTGGACACTGCCATTTTGTTTCTTCACCCTTTCTGAGCTGCTGTTGCTGACAAGTCTCCCCTTCTGATAAACAGTCTTTGGATATTGTATTGTCTTCAAGCAAATTTTTTTTTTGAAAAATTGAGATATAATTCATATATCCTAAAATTCACCCTTTTAAAAGTATATGGTTCGGTGGGTTTATTAGTATATTCACAAAGCCATGCAACCTTTACCACTACCTAGTTTCAGAACATTTTCATTACAAAATGAAACCCTGAACCCACTCGCAGTCATCTCAGCCCCTGGCAACTTTTAGTCTGTGTACTGGCTGTTCGGAATTTGTCTGTTCTGGACGTTGCATTTGAATGGACTCATACAGTTTGTGGCCTCTTTTATGTCTGGCCTCTTTCACTTAGCATAATGTTTTCAAGTTCATTCAAGTTGTGGCATGGAGCAGTGGTTCTTTACTTTTAATTGCTGAATAACATTCCACTGTATGGATATGTCATATTTTGTTTATCCATTTATAAGTTGGTAGACATTTAGGCTGTTTCTACTTTCTGACTATTTTGAATACTGCTGCGAACATTTGTGTACAAGTTTTTGGGTGGACACATGTTTTCAGATCTTTCGAAATACACCTGTGTGCATGTGTGCTAAGTCGCTTCAGTTATGTCCGACTCTTTGAGACCCTATTAACTATAGCCCTCCAGGGTTCTCTGTCCACAGAATTCTCCAGGCAAGAATACTGGAGTGGGTGGCCACGCCCTCCTTTAGGGGATCTTCCCTATCCAGGGATTGAACCTGCATCTCTTGTGTCTCCTACATTGGCAGGCAGATTCTTTACTGCTGATCCATCAGTGAAGCCTGAAACACACCTGTATTTTCCTAGAATAAACCTAAGAGTAGAATTGTTGGGTCTTCAGGCACATCTCACTCTGATTCTTTAAGGATACTGTGTATAACTTATTGTTTGACTCTCATTAGATAGCATTCGTTTTCCAAGATTGGGGTAGATTTACATCAGAATTACCCTCATTGGCTCTCTCCACTTCATCTGTAGGCTTATTGTGAGGCTTTCCTGAGATCAACCTGTGTAAAGTGAAGTGCTGGCCTCCAGCTGCACATCCCTCACTTTGGCATTTCCACTGCCCTTAGCTCCCTGCCTTCCCTTCGGGCCAGCTTCAGACATCCCAGACTCCAACTTCTGTCCTTCTATCAAAACATAATAATTTGATATCTTTCACTGCTACTTTTGATTGATTGATTATACTGAAAACAAGTCTATGTTATCTCAGGCATCATTTGCATGTTAAACTCTATGCTGCAGGCTAGTACACTGTGTAGGGGTGGAGCTTTAGACACCAAAAGCCCTCCTAGGCTTCCTGCTGAGGTTGACCTTGAAGGCGGTCTTAATATAGACAGGCCCTTGGTGGGTGATCTGCAGGGGGAAGGGTATGATTGGAAAGACCCTCCCCACTCCTTTCCCTGATGCTGAGACCCAGACTGGATGTGTCTACTGTGGCTGGCAGAATCCTCCCCTTCATCTCACTCAGAGCCTGGAGCCCTGCCCCTCCTTCAAGATTTCCTCTGCTGTCCTCCCTTTCCTGTTCAAATAGAAATTCCTCTTATTTCTCCTCTTGCTGTTAAAGTAATCTGGCTTACT
The DNA here is from genome assembly GCF_023699985.2 of Odocoileus virginianus. Lineage (NCBI taxonomy): Eukaryota > Metazoa > Chordata > Mammalia > Artiodactyla > Cervidae > Odocoileus > Odocoileus virginianus. The sequence goes on from NC_069680.1 coordinate 64,348,058, forward strand.
CTCTTTTTTCCTCAACCTTTTCCTCAAACTGTCTGATGCATATTTTATATTTTCTTGCATGTTTGACTTTTAGTTAATATTTAATGATAATTTCATTCTGCAGCCATCTTCTTATCTGACATCCTGGAACTCATCCCTGGACCTCTCAATTCTAGCCTCTGATAATTATATTTTATAGAAAAGAAGTGTGATATTCGGATATATTCTCTTATTAGTTAAGGTATTACAGAACGTGAGGCTAATACCATGCATCTGTAACAAGCTGTTCCGCTCTGTGAATACTAATGTCATTTAGAGAGAAACCTTTCTTTGTTAAACACTTTTTCTCCATGGGCCACATGTTTCCAGACCAATTTCATAGCAATTTGTGGTTTTTTAGGTATGTCAATAGAGATGCTGTAACCAGCATGTCAGGATTTGGTTAGATAAACATTTTATAAGATTGCTTACTTTTAAAAATTATCTTTGTTTAAAAGAGTTAATTTCTTCCCTAATATCTGGTAAATCAAGGTTAAAACATTAGTTTTTTTTTTTTTAATGTTTTAAATCTTTTAAACCTGGTTTCTGAAGGTTGATATGTTAGTGCTTTTTTTGATTTACCTCCTTCTGAATTTTAAGAAATCAGTTCCAGAATCTGTAACATGCTTATAATACATATACTTTTGATGATCATGTGGATTTTATTTATTAAAAACAGCTAAGTAAAAATTCAGTGAATGATAGTGTGCATATAGTAACATATTCCTCATCATTTATACACTATTGAGAGAGTGATTCATGCATTGTTTTTGCTTGAGTTTCTGAGAGTTTGTAAAAAGGTTACAGACAGCCAGCAATGGAATTGAAATAATGGATGTATGAAATGGGAGATTAAGTTGTTTCTCATCTGTTTCTCTCTTACCTGGATGAAATTTTAACCTCTTAAAAATTTCCAGTGAAGTCAAGGTCAGTACTGTGAGCCCAGTATGATTCTACCCATCATGGTCTAAGGATTTCCTGTCCTGTCACAGAACATGTATATTTCCAAAGGAAAAAATACAGTTTTTTTCATGATGAGAAACAGCTCTTTAAGGGCAGAGTCAGGCATAAAAAGATGATCTCCATTTTAGGACTGTGAGGTGCTTGTGGCAGGAAAAGGGAGATGAAAGTTAAAAGTTCCCAGTCTGTTGCCTGCCCATGATACCTCCCGCTGCCCTCCTGGCAGAAATTTAGGGATATATTTCTGTTAGGTGTAAATCATTGGTGTTAAGATAGAGCAGAAAACTGACCTGAAGACAGTCAAATTGTTTGTGACCCACTTCAGTTGTCCTTAAAGTAGAGTACATCTCAGTAAGAAGTGGTAAATGAATGACCTTGGGTAGTAGGTAAAGCTCGATTTCTTAGGGTGGTGGACAGCCCAGTAAGAATGTCACAAATATACAGTAAAAATGTGTAAAATTCAGACTCTAACGTACCATTTTATACCCTGACTCTTTTTTTTTATCTTGTCTTTTTTTTATTTTGTCTTTACCTTCAGGCCTCTGTCATTGTCCACCGTGGTTTTGATTTTTCTTTTCATTGTGCATTTATTGTCCCTCTTACTGATTTCACCGTGGGAAAAAACTTTTCTGTCAAAGTGATGTAACTTTGCTTTCTGGATCTTTTACCTTTAAGTCTCTGTTCCTAGAAGTCTGCAGAAGATCACTTTTCTCTCACTCCCCATGTGTGTATTTTATCTGTTAAGGAAAAAAATGGCATTTAGTGGGAAGGGGTGGGAGATTGACCCACATAGTAGAGGCTTCCTTTGTTATAATTTACATACTTAACATATTCATGGCAGCCTTTCTCCTATTTTCAGATTCTGAACTCTTAGAGAATTTAGATACTTTGGTTTTGTATGCACACATGGTGAAATTCCTGGGTTGAAAAAAGTTCTAAGTGTTTCCACACTTGGCCCAAGACATTAAGGGTTATATAAAATTTAGTTCCTTAAATGACCATTAACCAGAAATTTTATCTGGCCATACAGAGGAGACATGTAACTTAAAGTATGCCTTGCCCTCTGCCTAGCATATTACTTTTGGCAACCAGAGATAGATGAGAACTATGCTATGTTTAAATTTTTCATTGTCATAAGACAAATCTACTATTATAAAAAGCTTTGCTGATCAGTGAGTGTTTCCTTCTGTTGATTTAATTAAAGGAGTAGTATATTTTTAATTTAATCATGGCACTTTGATGATCTGATACTTATTGGATGCAAGCTAAGAATTGTTCAGTTTTTCAAGATTTATATTGCATCTAGAGTGATGCTGATCAAAAGAATGAAGGAAATGTGTTCTGTGTCTGCCTTGTCCAATATTAACCACTTGTGGCTGCTGAGCACTTAAATGTGGCTAGTGAGACCCAAGAGTTAAATTTTAAGTTTTCTTTATTTTTTAAATAGTCACAGGTGGTTGGTTAGTGGTTATCCTATTAGACAACAGAGATTTAGATCATGTAAAAAATCACCCTTTAGTATAATGACATCTGGGGCTGTCAAGGTTTCTCGTTTTGGGTGGAACCAGCCTCAACTGGTTAAACTTGAAGTTAGTAAACAGCGTTGCTGTTAGCCATAGGGAAAGCCTTATTTAACAAAGGAGAAGTTTATCAGACTTAAGTATATTAGAAATGAACTTCTTTGAGAAAACAACTGAGTCCAAAAATAACTCCAATATAATTAACTGAACAAATATTTAGAAAATATTTCCTGTGTGTAAAGAACTATACTAAACGTGGAGGCCTTAGGAGTGAACGGAACTTAGGTGGTCCCCTCAAGGAGCTTTCTATTTGAGTCTTTTTCTTTTCTTCTATTTGAGTCTTAATGGGGAGGTTTTGGTAAGCTGAGGGGGTGAGCTCTGTCCAAAGGGGTTCCTTGTAGAGCTCAGAATGCCAGGCCAAGTAGGGTATTATCATCAGACTGTTAGAAGTCAGGATTCGGCATCAGGGCTTTGCGGCCTGGCTGGGGCTGTAACAGCCCAAGAAGGAACTGTTTACATCTGGGAACATTGAGATCCCGACATACAAGATTAATCTGGAGTGAGAGAGGGTTGAGGTGGGACTGGGATTTCTCCAGGTGTGCACTGTGAGAAGCTCTGCTGAGTTCCAGATGTGTTTGAGCAGGCCCCTCAGGTCTTCAGCATTTCTGAAAGATGGACTTTCCCAAGATTCTGGAAAGCTGGAGGCAGAGATACTGGGCATAAATCCTCCCACACCCCCACCCCACCTCTGCACACACATTTCTCCTCACCTCCGTGAGGAGAGATTCTTAATAAATGCTAAGTCTGGCTCAACAGCCAGGATTTTCTAATGGATATAAATATTCCCTTAAACAGAAGTATAGAGAGTGTTAAGTAAGCCAGATTTTTTAAAAACTTGCGAGAACTCAGCTTTTTTCCCTTTAAACTGACAAGATCCTGGGTTCAGTTGGCTCTGCTCTTAGTTTTTAAACCCAGGGACAAAGGAAAGCCACAGGAGAACGGGCAGCACCTGCGCCTGCCCCGTGTAGCCACCTCACTTGCCCGTGAAGTTCTGTGATTTTAGCTAAATTAATCCTGAGTTTAGAGCAGAGGGGGTGTGTTCCCACCAGTCTGTGACCCTCCACAGCCCTAGGTCTTCCCAGTGAGCCACTGGGCACTGCTTGGGAGGCAGGGAGCCCGGAACCTAACTGTTGGGCCCTCTTTGTGGCAGTTGGGTGAGTCATGAGGGCCTGAGGGGTAAAGCTCAGGCAGGCGGGGAGCAGTAGGTCACAGGCCGAGAGAGGGAGGCGTGTAAACGGTGGGGAGCTGGAGTCAGTGATCTGATCTCATGGTGCAGATGTGGAGGGAGAAGGGCCAGGTTTTTCCCCTGGGGACAGGAGTCCCTGTCACACAGCCTGTCTTGGCAGCTGGGCCTGTCAGGATCCAGTCACTAGAGTTACCTGCTGTGGGTACGCACTGTCACTCTGGGTTTGTTTTTGCCAGGTCAGGGATGCAGCGCCACATCCCTGTTACAGTCTGTTACCTCTGAGGCTGAGGTGGTGGTGGGTGCGTGTGTGTGGCCTTGGGTTGGCAGTCTTCACACAAGGTGTCCAGACACTCGTGGTTCAGGACCTCAGCCATGGAGAGTGGGATGCTCGCTTCTGTGTACCTTGGGCCAGGAGTCGGGCTGACCGGTTTGGCACACAAGCCTGGAATAGGTTAGGCTTCTGCTTCAGGCATTAAGGAAGGGAACTGGCTAGGCCTTCCTGGTGCCCACTGGCTGGCACCTGCCCCTTTCAGAGGTGGGCTCAGGGTAGCTGTGGAAATTTTCCAGTGTTTGTATCGTGGGAGTGAGTGTATGCCTTCTGCCCGTAAGCACTGCCAGACCAGGACCCAGTAGAATTGCAAAGAATGAGTTACTATTAGAAGAAAATATTTCCTGTATGTAAGTAAACTCAGGTACAGATGGGAAATGATGAGTAAATTGGACTTGCAAAGATTTGAAACCTCTGTGTCACTAAAGACAAAATCACAAGTATAATTAAAGGACAAGTAGGAGACTAGGAGAAAAAAGACCATGTGTAATAGACAAAGGATAAATGTAGAGAATGTGAGGAACCAGAACAATCAGATATTTTTTTTCCTGTTACATTGACAGAAGTTAAAAAGATTAATAACATTCCCTTTCAGTGACAGAAAAAAATGGATGTACTTTATATATAGTGAGTATATAAATTGTTCAGGTGTTTTTGGAAGGCAGTTTGACAGTGTCTATGAAAATAAAGTCACATACCTTTGATTCAGTAATTTTCTGTCTAGTACAATATACATGGGCACACACTTATACTCTCTGTGTTAGCAGTGGTGAAATATTGGAAAAGCTAAATGCACAGTGGTATAGCCAGCATGTAGAATATTATGCCACACCTAATAACAGGGTGGTAGTGCATCTGTTTGCAGCTTGTATGGTAAACTCTCCCAAATACATTCTTAGTGAGAAAAATAACTTACAAAATTATCACATTTATGTTAAAAAAAAAACCCTCAGAACTAGATCTATTTCTATATGTATTGCATTTCATAGATTCTTTATGTATTATGCATATGAAATCTATATATAAAATAAATTCATTTCTGTTCTAAATGTACTTCATGGATTCCAAAACACGTTTTTCACATTTTAACATTTTTAAATCAGTGTGTCTATATATATGGGGAGATAGAGCTGCCTAGTTATCTGTGTCATCTGAGTCATTTTTCCCTATCTTATATTTGATACTCAGCTCATCTGAGACTGTCAGGCTTGCATGGCTGAGAGATTGTTCAGCCTCATTAAGAAGTTAAGGAGCTGTGAAGATACATGGGGAGAGACTTGAGTACTGAGGCCCAAAAGAAGCGAAGAGCAGGACACTCGAGCCCAGGGCCAGTCGGCATGGTCACCTTTACTGTCAGTGTGAAAGGTTGAAGAGCTCAGTCTACAAGGTGGCACCAGGTTAGCCAGGGCTAAGTACTGTGGGGTTATTCATCTGCTCACTAGGGGTTTCCTGGGACAAGCCTGGTCAGTGGTGTCCCATCCACTGTTTGGTTAAGGTAATGGTACGGTGAAGCAGAAAACAGGTCAAACCACAAAGTGTTACTCAATGCTACTGAAAGAAAGTGCATTGTCTGGGTGGAGACCTAAGTCCTGGTGATGAAGAGCCAGAGGAGTAAATGAACTTTTATACCTAAGGGGTGTAACAAGGCAGGTAGGAACCGTAGGTTGGTGGTAGGGTCTGCCCTGTTCTGGAGGCCCGAGCAGGAGATCTTTGTACACAGAGCATAGTGTGGGTGTCTCTGCGGAAAGTTAGAGCTACATTGTGAAGGTAAACACAGAGTTTAGTGCTAATGCTGTAAACCCAGTGAAAGTCGCTCAGTCGTGTCTGACTCTTTGCGACCCAATGGACTGTATGGTCCCTGAAATTCTCCATGTCAGGATACTGGGGTGGGTAGCCTTTCCCTTCTCCTGGGGATCCTCCCAACCCAAGGATCAAACCCAGGCCTTCCACATTGCAGGCGGGTTTTTTTTACCAGCCGAGCCACAAGGGAAGCCCCCTGTAAACGAAATGACTGTTGAAAAGGTACAGAGTGTAGCTTCTTGTAAGAGGTCAGCCAGGGCTCTGGGAGCCAGAGGAAAGGAAGAGCACTCCCTGGGAAGCCCAGGAAGGTTTCCTGGCCAAGATGTCATTGAGGTAGTCATTGGACGAAGAGTGGAATTGGAACTCGTTGACTTTTAAGGAGCGATGTGGGAGGAAGGGAAGAAGGGCTCATTGCTGTGAACAAGAGCACAGAGGAGAATATGAGGAACTGGGAGCGGTGCCGCTTGCTGGTACAGGCATGTAGATAGGTAGATGGAAAAGGTAGATAAAAGGGAAGCAGTAGAAAGTAAGATTTTAAAAGGTAGGTTATAGCTGGGCCGTGAAGAGCTAAGAAGGCCAAGTTTGGAAGTTTAACTTTGATTCCGTAGGCATATAGTTTACGTTGAATCCTTTGGTTACCAAGTATTAAATATCTTTGTATCATCATTGGTTAATTTTTGTAAAGTGGTTACTCCCGATTTAGTTTCTGAGAGTTTTTTTTTTTTTTTTTTTTGTAATATAAATATTCAGATCTTGTGTGTAGAGCCCAGGATTTTTTGTTTTTTGTTTTTTCCCTCATGCAAATGGCCGAATTTTAAAATTACATGTGTTCTATAAACTTTGTTTTTACTCTCTGCCTTCCAGCATTTGCAAATAACCACGTCTCTTTCACAGGAGATCATAAGAGGTCCTAGCATTTATCTCCTTCAGTGAAAGTGAAGAACCGAGCCCTGTATGAAGAGGTGAAATTGAACATGAAAGATTTACTGAGAACATTGTTTAGGGAAAGCTGTGATCCCTGTACCTTTGCTGTGACATGATTTGGAACAGCTCTTCCGGTCCTGGCAGTTCTTTACAGCCTTTCTTTGAACTCAGCTTCGCTTCCGTTGCCAGTTTAACCTCGACGTTAGCTGGTACTGCTGCTTCGAGGGCTGTCTTTGGCAGGAAGCCTCCAGGCATTTTTCTGGATTCTGGTTTTGGCTCCCCAAGTACTTTGCTGAGCTGAATTGGCCATATCTGAAATGTGGAGGACCTAGTCTGAAATGTGGAGGGTCAGTTTGGAGTAGGAAAATACAGTAACAATTCTTGCTTTTTCTGCTACAGTATAACTTATCAACGGAGAAGGCAATGGCACCCCTACTCCAGTACTCTCGCCTGGAAAATCCCATGGACGGAGGAGCCTGGTGGGCTGCAGTCCATGGGGTCGCGAAGAGTTGGACACGACTGAGTGACTTCACTTTCACTTTTCACTTTCATGCATTGGAGAAGGAAATGGCAACCCACTCCAGTGTTCTTGCCTGGAGAATCCCAGGGACAGGGGAGCCCAGTGGGCTGCCGTCTATGGGGTCGCACAGAGTCGGACGCGACTTAGCAGCAGCAGCAGCAGCAGCAGCAGCATAACTTATCAAATCCTCTTGTTTTCCCCTTAATGGTACAAGGGGTTTCTCTGAAATGGTTATTCATCTGTGTCTGTGATATTTTTAAAAATAATAATTTCACTAATATGTCACAACATGCATTATTTATTACTTTAGTAAATGGATAGTTTAATAAGCAGCAATTTACAAAGTTAAACATGACAATTAGCATGATCTGACATAAAAAATTAAATAATCTCCTGGCATCTTTGTCATCAGCATTGCATTAATGATTTTAGCCCTTCTGGGAGCTTTCATTTTTTCTTGACTCTGACTGATGATGGCAGACTGTGGTAGTGATCTGCTTTTATAAATTATTTTTTTAGTTGGAATGCTATTAGCATGTAATGTGGACTTGCAGAAATAGAATTGTTTATCATTGTCAGTGTTGTTTTGACTTATATTCTGAGTTCTTCAAGGAAGAAGATAAGGAGTGTCTCTGACAGACATTTGGTGTCCACTGTGGTTTGCCCACTGGTGTGCCATGGGGAGGGCCTGCCTTCGGCTGTGGAAGCTGATGCAGGTCAAATGCGCGTTTCCTGGTCTTGCCTCTTAGGAGTTACAGGAGTGGGCTTACTCCTTAGGCTCAGCCTGCTGACTGCTTTCACCCTGGAGTTTGAAACTGGAGAGAATGGTGTAAAATGCAGGGACAGTAATGGCAGTACAGCTACTAAAATGGCCAGGATTTCATCTTCCCTGGATAGTCCTCATGGCACACATCAGTGTTGATACAGGTGGGCTTAGCTTTTACTTTCGTTTTGCACTGATACCTCCGACCTGCTTTTGTGCACACAGTCAAAACCTTGAGCATTGGGTGACAGACAGTTCAAGCTATCGTGTGGTGACACTGCCTGCCTGCCAACAGCTTGGGTTCAGCAGGGTTGATTTCTTTTTCTGTGCAGCAGTGCTTATTTGCACAGTTATTTTAATATTTAGTAGAGTTGAATTTTAAACTCTTCTTGGAGGAATTTTCGACTTAATGGAAGTACCTTGGATACCTGATGACCGAGTACCTCAATTTGATATAGCCCTTCTCATTTTTCTATCCTATTAGTAAGGAAATATGTATGGTAGTGTATTAAATGGGAGTTTTTCTTTTGCCTAAAATTCTGGCCAAGATCCAGAGCTGTAGCCAGTAGGTGGTAGGCACCCATATAGTCTCAAGAGAGATTCTAGAAGCATCGATCATGGGACTTGTAAAGGGGTGGCTAAGCGGGTCTAGCAACTGTTACACCCTCCATCCTGTAACCCAGCCTCTGTCAGGAAGACTGGAAATGAGTTCCATGCACAGAACTCCCAGGAGGAGACAGTGCTTTTCCTTGAGGGACGGGAAGATTTCGCTCTGTGTGTCGTTCTCTCAAGAGAATAACAGAAAGGTTGGGATGACGGTGAAAGGAGACTGGCATTTTATTGACTCACAGTCACCAGCCAGGTGCTGCTCTGGATTTAGGATGAAGTCCTGAGGAAGAATTCCGGAAGGAGTGTGGCGTGCCTCTCCTGGAGTTTGGAGGTATCTGTGAACAGAGGCTGGTGTCTTCCTCTCACCTGGAACTAGGTGTGTGGCTGGAGCTACCTTGGGTGGTGATTGGGGGGAGCAGTGTGTGGAGAGAGGGCAGCAAATGCCAGACACTTCCTGCCGGCCAGGAGGTCTGCTTGGAGGCAACCACTGAGTCTTCTTGAAAGAACTTCCCTGCATGTGCAGACTGCCTGCCAGGCGTGGGACCCCAGCAGAAAGAGGCTGTGGACGAACCACAGGCAGGAACTGAAGCCAGAGGGCCCCTTGCCTGCCTCAGGAGCATGGAGTATCCAGAGATGGGGTCTCACTGGAGAGATCTGGCATTTGGGCTCTAGCAGTTGACAGGTGTTTTACAGGCCAGAGGACCACAGACGAATAGATGGACATTTCCTTTTCCTTTTTCTGCCGTTTGCCTCTTTTCATTCTCTGGCTCCCCACACTTTCCTCTTCACATTAGATGAAATTAGGTTTGCTATGGATTAGACTGGACTTTTTAGTACCCGAAAGTTTGACTGTATTTAATGTAATTTCTTTTTTAAACTCGTAACTACAAATATGTAGTTCTAAGTTACTGAGCTTGGAAAAAATCCTTTCATGATGACACAGTCAGCATCTCGGCACCAGTAGATTAGAGCTGGGCAGTTTCACTTATTTTGTGTCTTGCAGATTTCAGGTGTATAGCTTGCCAACAGTTACTTTGTCAACTGAGAAAGTTGAAATTTCACTATAAACTGAACATTGTAAACTTGCTAGCTAATTTTATAGCTAGTACAAGTCATGTCCCTGTATTGGCATTTGGGACCCCTTATGAGGTAGCCTGAAACTTTGCAGCTTTTCATTGGTTTTTTTGGTGTGTTTTGCTGTTATTTATTTTTAAAGTGTGTGAAAAACATTAAAATTTACCATCTCAACCATTTTTAAGTGTAAAGTACATAGTATAGTATATTTTTTAAGTGCATAGTTCAGTAGTGTTAATATGTGCACATTGTCATGTAACAGATCTCTAGAACTTTTTCATCTTGTAAAACTGCAAATCTATACCCATTAAACACTATTCCCCTGCCCCTTTTCCCCCTTCCTCAAAACCCATGGCAGCCACCTTTGTGCTTTCTGTTTCTAAGAGTTTATTTTAGATACCTCATATAAGTGGAATAATCATGTAATATTTATCTTCTTGTGATTGACTTTTTTCACGTAGCATAGTATCCTCAAGGTTCATCTGTATTGATGCATATGACAAGATTTCCTTCCTTTTTAAAGACAATAATATTCCATTTGATGTATACACCACCTTTTCTTGACTCATTCATCCACTGATGGGCATTTGTGTTGGTTCCACCTCTTGACTGTTGTGAATAATGCCGTGGTGAACATGGGTGTGCAAGTGTCTCTTTGAGATCCTGTTTTGAATTCTTTTTGAATATGTGCCCAGGAGTGGAATTGCTAGGTCACGTGGAAGTTCTATTTTTAATTTTTTGAGGAACCTTTATACCATTTTTCCTAGTGGCTGCACCATTTTAGATTCCTACCAACAGGCCACTGGAGTTCTGATTTATCCACGTCTTCATCAATACTGATTATTTTCTGTTCTTTTGATAGTGCCCATCCTGATGGATATGAGGTGATGTGGCATTTCTTTTATGATTAGTGATGCTGAGTATCTTTTCTTACACTTGTTGGCCGTTTGTATATCTTCTTTGAAGAAATGTTTGTTCAAGTGTTTTGCCCATTTTTGAATTTGAATATTTGCTTTTGATCATTGAGTTGTAGCGGTTCTTAATATATTCTGGATGTGGACCTCTTATCAGATATAGGATTTGAAAATGTTTTCTCCTATTCCATAGGTTGCCTTTTCACTCTGTCCTTTAATCGTATTTTTTTGCAGTTAAAACATTAATTATAGTGATTAAATATGTTGAAATACTGAAAAGTTTAGGAAATAATGGCAGACTTTGATCAGATCTTCAACATTTTCCCAGTAGACTTATTGAGTAGTGCACGAAACTTGAATTAATTCCATCATTTGACTAAAATACTCTTCTCCCATCATCACTCTTCCTTATTCTCTCCCACTCCTCTTCTGTCCAAAGACTCCTTAAAAATACTGTTTCATCCTTTTGTCTGTACCCTTTCACACACACTTGTTTCTTTTGTATGATATAAGGCGAACCTTATTTTACCTCATGTTTTACCTTTTCATGCTCATGCTCCTTTAAGACTCAACCAGTCAATCAGTAATTTCTTCCATGTGCTAAGTTGCTTCAGTCCTGTCTGACTCTGCGACCCTGTGGACTGTAGCCCGCCAGGTTCCTCTGTCCATGGGGATTCTCCCCATGGCAGGAATACTGGTGTGGGTTGCCAAGCCCTCCTCCAGGGATTTTCCCAACCCAGAGATCAAACCCAAGTCTCTTCTACAGTCTAGGTTGTCTGGAGGTATTTTGAGGATTTTTATACTTTGCCCACTCCAGTCGAGCAGTGTAAACTTCTAAAGCACCCAGCTTGTTCTTGTCGCTTTAGTCCTCATTCCCGTGGACCTGCCACAATACCTAGCCCATAGTGTTTGGCTTCTTTAATGATTACAGATAGAAAGAACAAATGCCTTTTCAGAAGCAGCAGAACTTTTTGCCAACTTTGTGTCTAAGTATCCTTTCTCTTCTAATTTTATCTGGTAAAATTTTGGCAGCTAATTGTAGATTTTTATGAACTTACATTGGGTTGCTTTTGTCTTCTGTTATAAAAGCAATAATTAGAGGAAATGATCCTTTTGAGAGGTTGCTTAATGAATTCTGCTTCTTTCAAATGTGCTGCTTTAAATCTTATTTCAAGTAAACTGAACTAATGCCCAAATTATTTCACTGTAGATTCCAGAGTATTATGATTAATTTCCTTCCATTAAATTCCTTAGCGTCTTTTCTTTGGTGGTAGTGGTGGGGGTAGGGGCTCAACAATCGAAAAAGACTTTATTGATTTTACATTTAGTGTGGTTTACTCTGCTCAATTACATTGTTCAAATATAAGTTTGTGTGTGGTAAAAGATTGTGTATATTGGAATTCTATTTTCTCTTAAATTACTTTGTGTTTTATTCACGACTGGTGTTTAATGGTTTAAGATTTCATAAAGCCTTTTCTTCGTAAGTCCTCAAGTGCTTTTACTATAATCCTGCAACCTAACCTTCTGGTTTCACTGCATCCTTCCCCACCCTTCAAACAAGCCCAGGCACAGACACACACTCTGGCATGCGCCCCTGTGAGCCCGTCCGCCTCCCCTGCCCCTCTCCCCCAGCCGACAGAACTGAAAGCAGTGGCCCGGTTCCAGCGGCCCTGGTGTTGCCACTGCCCTCCCCACTGTGGGGGCCCGTGGACAGAGATCTCTTATCTTCAGCTGCAATAAGCTGGTTAGTTCCCTTTACTTCCATTAAGCTCATGGGCAGTGAGAATCCATTAGGTCATCACTACTTGGAGACTTTCTTTTTTCTGTTACTTTTTCACAAGGCATGCTGCTCGCATCCTCCAGAATGTAAGAGATGAGACCAGCATCTATTTTTGTGTCTTAGCAGTGAACTTCATCCAAGACGGTCTTGATTTTTAAATGATTTTAGCTTGCATCATGATTTAAATTACTAGTCAAAAAATTTCAGCTTTTCTATAAAACATTCTATTAAAAATTTAGATGTATTCCTCATGGCTTACATTCAATAAATAAGCACTATAAGCAGGGATCTGTGTTGTTTTTTTGGCTTTGAAAAGTGAAAATTTGGGAGCTATTATGTTTTAGAACTTGAAAACTCCATAGGAAATTAAGTATAATTCAGTTGTAGTTATTTTTGCCATGTTAAATTAGAATTTTAACTATACCAAGCATAGAAGACACTTAAATTACTTTGTTCAACAAAATGCGATAGATGCTTATGTGTATTCATTAGACCTTTTCTTTGTCACCAATAAACTGTATGTTTGTTTAGTAAAAAAGAACAAAGTGCTTCTTACAGAATGTTCATCCTCTCAAAACATGTGAAATGCATTTGTAAACTAGGCAAAGTCACCTAGAATTTGGGTCCTTTCCAGTCAAGGTATATAGCTTTCCTGTTCTTAGTAACTGGAGGCAGGGTTGTGATGGAAACAGTGGGGGCTGGGCTGTGGACAGACCTGCTTCTTCTACCCGCTCTGTAACTTTTTGCAAGTTAGGATTAACCTCTTTGAGCTTTGTTTTCTCATTTATAAGTTGGAAGAGGATTAGCATCCTGTTTGCACATAGCACATGATACTAAGTAATTTATTTTCTCTAGACAGCACCTTGTATTTGTGAACTGCTTTCAGGTGATGCTGTTTTATTTATTTTTTAAACTTCATCTCATTGGATTTTTACTGCCCATTTAGATGCAGCTAAGAAAACAGGTTCAAGAGAAGTTTTATGCTTTATCTGTCTTATCTTTTTAAAAAATTGTGTTTATTTATGGCTGTGCTGGATCTTCGTTGCCGCGTGTGGGCTTTCTTTAGTTGGAGCGAGTGGGGCCTGCCCTCCCATTTGCGGTGCGTGGACTTATCACTGGTGGCTTCTCTTGTTGGGGAGCCTGGGCTCTAGATCGCACGGGCTTCAGTAGCTGTGGCACACGGGCTTAGTTGCCCCGTGGCGTGTGGAATCTTTCTGGACCCCAGAGATTGAGCCCGTGTCTCCTGCATCCGCAGGTGGCATCTTAACCACTGGACCACCAGGGAAGTTCTATCTGTTTTATCTTTACATGGCCAGCCAGTGACAGAGCAGGAACTCCAGCTTGTATCTCCGGGCCCCTGTCCCATGATTTTCCCACAGAAATGCTATTTAATGCTGTGAAATGGCAGGAAAAAAAGAAGCGTAAAGTAGCTCTCTGCTGATAGTCACTTTATTTTTCCAATGTAATTATATCTTTGGGGGAAAAAAATGAACCTTTGATTTTTCATCTCCCAATAATTCCTTTATTTATAGTCAATTAGTCCAAAGAAGGAATTTTTTTCATATATTTATGGAAGCAGCCACTATTTCTATGAAAGATTAGATAATATATCACCATTCTAAATGGATTTTTTAAAACTCTGTAATCCAGTGAATGGTTCTTAAATGCTTCTTAGCCTGAAGCGTGTAAGGTGGATTGTGAAGATTTTATCACTCAGGGTTTGTGCATTGTCACCACTCTTCTTTAGGTGTGAAGTTGACCTCCACTGCTGTGTAAATGAGTGATCATCTGTTCTCTTGGAAAAAAAAACACAAAAAACCCCCTAAGTATATGAGGTGTGACAGTGTTGCAATGAAACAGACTCACCCAGTCACACATCAATACCAGCGTCGTTATTTTTGGTCAAATGCGTATCACATAGCTAAAATTTATCATCCTTATCCTAATCTAACTTCAAATATCTTAGACCTAAGCAGCCTCTGTATTCTTTTCAATATGTAGCAACGAGAGATTTAAAACTTTAAATTAATTACACACATGGGACAGTAAGAAAACAATGCAAGATAAAAATCTCAAGGTAATGTTGTAGAAATTGAAGTTCTATAGAACTTCAGAAAAGAGAAGGATCAGTAGGATGTCCTAGCAGAAATGTGAGCTTAACTGCGTTTTGGTCAGAATAACATTTTTTTCTGTTATCTTATTGCTAATATCTAAACACAAATAAATCTGGCATTAACCTAATGTCAGTGTTATCTAGAGACATCTAATGTTCAAAACAGAAAGTGGAGGTGGATTAGCCTCAGTTGACTGCCCTCGCTCAGAGGATGTGGTCAGGGCTGCCTGCGTCTGTAGCTCGGCTCCCTCTGTGTACGGGATCACTGTGCCTGTAGGCTCTCTCCCGGGTGACGGGAAGATGGCTGCCCGTACATCCTGCCAGGTGAGTGGTTCCAGCCTCCAGAAACTTCTCTCTCCCAACACATATATAGAAACGGCCTTCCTGAGGCATGCATCCACCCCTCAGACCAGCTGTTGTCACCAGATGCCTGGGGTCTATGGTTTAGAGGATCATCCCTGTGAGTTGGGGATGAGGACATGATGATTGACAGTTCTCCAGGACCAGAAGTGGAAGTGGGTTCGCCAAAAGAAAGGGGGTGATGTGCCAGAGGAAGAGGAGAGGGTGGGAAATGTGTGCACAGCAGCACAAATATCAATAATAACTCTCATAGTCTGCAGCATAGGACTGCAAAACAGTTCTTAAATTGTCCTCTGGGTTCAGGTCAGGGGTGTTAAATGCAGAGGAGCACTCTGAGTAATTCTAGACGGTCCAGGTGTCATTCCCTGTTATAGTGGTTTTTAAAGCTTTCAAATCGTCGACTACTCTTTTACCTAATGCCCCATGAAAATATATATTCTGAGTGTCCCTAGTGTTTGTGCTTTGAAATATCTATATATACCTTTTATATTTGTGCTTTTATAAGTTGAAAAAGGTAATCACCATGGCCATCTATTTGGATGTGACAGCCCTCCATTTTATAAAATAATTACTATTGAATCAGAATTTTTGTTCAACGTGTGCTATTAGGTTACCTATCAAAGCCAACTGAATGAATGACTAAAAGGTTCAGATCAAAAGCAACTGGCTTAACTTCATGGAGATTTTCATCCTTTAATTTAAAATGTGTCTGTGTCTAACTGATTATCTCTCACATTTTATAAAGAAATATTGACGTCCTGTAAAGTATACAGTGACCTCACTTCTGGCTGTGTGGGCAGACTTCACTGCAGGCCTCTGAAGCATTGATATTCCTGTAACCTTTGAGGCAAGATGTGTGTATAGTGTATTAATGAGCTGGTGGAAGTGATGTACAGTAATTTCATCCTTGGGTAAAAACAGATGTGAAAGATTCTGTTTTAATATTTAATCAGGCTCCAAGCCTCTGTTGGCTTGTTTAAGTTGACCTGACAGCATTATACCTGGAAACACTTTGAATTAAACTCTGAGTGCTTGACCTTGTTCAAACAGTTGTAATTTAATAAGGCTGCTGTCTTGGTGGAGATAGCGTGGCTAATAGGCAAATCCTTTTCTGGCTGGGATTGTTCTGTTTGTGAGTGCTGAGGGTGGGGAGGGTCAGAGATTCCCAGGTTCTCACCAGCTTTGGGGAGGAGCTAGATTTGAAGAAGCAAAATGTCTAAATTAAGAAATTGTCTTTTAGAAGACCCTTTAAGACCTCGTCTTTTGTTTTAATTTTTAGCCTTACAGAAGTAATGTTTTTAATGTAATTTTAGTTGGGCTCATTTTGGTTGAAAACAATGAAAAATCATTTGTTAAGAATGATTCCAACCAAGGGAGCTGGAAAATTCTCGGGAATCAGAGGAGCCCTAGGAGAAGCAGATGCCAGCTCTGGTTCTTTGTCTGTTTGTCCTTCTACCTCCTGTCTTCCCTGCCCACCCATTCATTCATTCATTCTCCTTTCCCTCTGGTCTCTGTCTCTGCCTTCCACGGCAAGTCTCTGGCTCCTCTCTCCTCTCTCATCTGCTGGTTTCCTCACTGTCCTTCCACCTTTTCCTCTGCCTCATAGCTTCTGTTTACTCAGGGTTTCTTTTCTCTCAAGCCACCGGTTTGTAGTAGTCCTTAGTAGTTTCACCTTTTTGTATCCTTTCTGATGTGGTTTCTGTCATTAATAAGTTTGTTTCCTTATTCAGATTCCAGATAGTGGGATGCTATGTCAAAGCTACTATGTTATCTGGAACATGTACAGGAATTGGTTTTGTCTTGAAAGAAAGTTTGTTTGGACCAGATACCATGAGT
This sequence comes from Odocoileus virginianus, assembly GCF_023699985.2. Classification (NCBI taxonomy): domain Eukaryota; kingdom Metazoa; phylum Chordata; class Mammalia; order Artiodactyla; family Cervidae; genus Odocoileus; species Odocoileus virginianus. The sequence continues at coordinate 64,364,823 of NC_069680.1, forward strand.
TGCCCAATATAAAGGTGCACACACACACACACACACACACACACACACACACACACACACATATATATTCTGGTTATGAGAGTGTTCTTACATGCTTATTGGAAAAAAATGAGAAAAATTAAAAATTAATCAAAATGCAATTAAAATCTCCTGTGATTCCCGCTATTCAAATAGCTAATACTTTGGTATATTTCCTCTCATATGTTTTCTTATTTATGTATAAAAATTATATACACATTACACACCCTCACCAAATTTGGAACCATATTGGTAATACTTTTTTTTTTTTTTTGGTAATACTTTAAAAGCCTTCTTATGTACTTCTGTCACCAGTGACATTTGTAGGTATACTCAGGCTGTGAGACTTGTATTAAAAGCTGTGCAGTTTGGTGTGAATATTTTATTCTTGGACTTCTGACTAATATTAAGTGTGGCATCCTTAATCATTTTATATTATCTTTTCTTTGACTTGCATTATTTATCAGTCCCTTTGAGAGGAGTTAACTTGAATGTATTTCCAGCTTTCACTGTGTTTAACATAGTGACTCATATGAAATAAATGTCCAATATTTGGTGTCTTTTGCTTTGTTTTTACAAAATAATTTCTGTATATACTCTAAATACATTGATAAGGTTCCAGCTCAAAGGAATAAAAAATATGTATGTGTATATATGCTAATATGCTGAGGATATGGAAAAGGAACAAGGAAATGCTAATTGCTTTAAAACTAGTAGAAATTTTGACAGTCCTTGTAGTATATGTGTCTTCTGTAGAAAGCTAGCTGGTTCTTCTTTTTCAGGAGGCCTTCCAGGATGGCACTCATTGTCTTGTTGGGTTTGCTGTGGTCCGGTATGGTAAGCAGAGTGCTCAGAATGCCCCCTGATGACCTTTGGCCTTTGAACAAGCCCCTCTGCCCTGAGCATGGGTGCAGCCTGTGAATGTGTTGAGCTGGCACGCCCACGATGATATTACCTTGGACTATGAAAGTGGGCAGTGTCCAGGTGGGCTAATGTAATCAAAGGAGCCTGTTAGTAGCGGAGCTTGCCCTCTGGATAATGAGAAGAGAGAGAGATTTGAGGCTTGAGTAGGGTTTGGTTGTGTTTTGCTGGCTTTGGAGATGGAAGGGAGTACGTGCCTCGAAATGTGCATTGCTTCTAGAAGCTGAGTGTGGCTCCCAGCTGACAGCCAGCAAAGAAACGGGGACCTCAGTTCTACGACCAATAGGAACTGAATTCCACCAGCAACCTAAATTAGCTTGAAAGTGGGTTATTCCCCAGAGGCTCAAGATAAGAGCCTGATTAACGCCTTCGTTTTGACTCTGTGATGACTTAAACAGAGAACCCAGTCCAGTCAGCCTGCTTGGACTTCTGACCTACAGCACTGTGAACTAAAAAATGGGTGTTGCTTACTCCACTGTTTGTAGCAATAGAGAACTAATATAACCCAGAGTCTTGCTAATTCTTAGCTTAGTCAGATTTTATCTTTATTTTCTCTGGATATCAAGGGCAGAGCTCTCTGTCACACAGACTCACATTAACCTAGCTGAAGAATTGATGTATAAAGTTTGGGGGCCAGTATATTTGTTTATTTGTCTAAGAAGTAATTATCCCGGGAGTAGTTGATTTCTGTTATCTCCCTGAAGGCAGACCTGTGTAGGAAGCCAAGCTTGTATCAGTGGGCATGGCATCTAGCCTGAAGAGTTAGATGATTTTAGTTTTTCTGTCTCACAGCAGGGATTCCTGTGTCCTGGATAGTGTTTAAATGAATGCTGCCAGCTTATCTGGAGACTTACTCTATTAGTTTTCAATTGCTCTGTTAACAAATCACTGTAATTTAACAGCTTAAAACAACATTTGTTATCTCACAGTTTCTACTGGTCGGCATGGATTAGTTGGATCCTTGACTCAGGGTCTCACCAGGCTGCAATAAAGATGTTGGCTGGGGCCGTGATCTCTTCTGAAAGTTGAGTTCCTCATTGGATGTGGGTGGAGTTCAGGTCTTTGTGGTCGTAGGGTTGAGGCCCTTTGCTTCTAGAGGCTGCTCTTCCATATGACCCTTCTCCACGACATAGTTTTTTGCTTTTTCAAGATCCTTTGAGAATCTCTTATAGACTTCCAATCTCTGATCCTTTGAAAAAACTCCATCTGATTAAGTCAGGCTTACCTTAGATGATCTCTATCTTGATGGACTTGAGGATCAGTGGATTTGGGACCTTAATTATATTTGCAGAATTTCCTTACCTTGGTCACATAACGTAACCTAATTGTGGGGGGCTGGGAAGAACCCGTAATATCCATGGTCCTGCCAAGGGGAGGGAATTATAGAGGTTGTATACACCCAGAGGCCATCCTAGAATTCTGCCTATCACTGCTTTAGTCTCAGTGTCCACTGCTGACTGGCTTCTTGTTTCTGCCACCTTCTTTCAGTTCAGTTGCTCAGTCATGTCTGACTCCTTTGCGACCCCATGGACTGGAGCACGCCAGGCCTCCCTGTCCATCACCAACTCCTGGAGTTTATGCAAACTCATGCCCATTGAGTCAGTGATGCCATCCAACTGTCTCATCCCTCTGTCATTCCATTTTCCTTCTGCCTTCAATCCTTCCCAGCATCAGGGTCTTTTCAAATGAGTCAGCTCTTTGCATCAGGTGGCCAAAATATTGGAGTTTCAGCTTCAGCATCAGTCCTTCCAGTGAATATTCAGGACTGATTTCCTCTAGGATGGACTGGTTGGATCTCCTTGTAGTCCAAGGGATGCTCAAGAGTCTTCTCCAACACCACAGTTCAAAAGCATCAATTCTTTGGCACTTAGCTTTCTTTATAGTCCAGCTCTCACATCCATACATGACTACTGGAAAAACCATAGCCTTAACTAGATGGGCCTTTGTTGGCAGACTTATATCTCAGCTTTTTAATATGCCATCTAGGTTGGTCATAACTTTTCTTCCGAGGAGCAAGCGTCTTTTAATTTCATGGTCGCAGTCACCATCTGCAGTGATTTTGGAGCCCCCCAAAATAAAGTCTGCCACTGTTTCTACTGTTTCTCCATCTATTTGCCATGCAGTGATGGGACCAGATGCCATGATCTTTGTTTTTGGAATGTTGAGCTTTAAGCCAACTTTTTTGCTCTCCTCTTTGACTTTCATCAAGAGACTTTTTAGTTCTTCTTCACTTTCTGCCATAAGGGTGGTGTTTCTGCATATCTGAGGTTATTGATATTTCTCCCGGCAATCTTGATTCCAGCTTGTGCTTCATCCAGCTCAGTGTTTCTCATGATGCACTCTGCAGGTTAAATAAGCAGGTGACAAAGGAAATGGCAACCCACTCCAGTATTCTTGCCTGGAAAATCCCATGGACTGAGGATCCTGGTAGGCTACAGTCCATGGAGTCGCAAAGAGTCGGACACGACTGAGCGACTTCACTTCAATATACAGCCTTGACGTACTCCTTTTCCTATTTGGAACCAGTCTGTTGTTCCATGTCCAGTTCTAACTGTTGCTTCCTGACCTGCATACACATTTCTAAGGAGGCATGTCAGGTGGTCTGGTATTCCCATCTCTTGAAGAATTTTCCAGTTTATTGTGATCCACACAGTCAAAGGCTTTGGTGTAGTCAATAAAGCAGAAATAAATGTTTTTCTGGAACTCTCTTGCTTTTTTGATGATCTAGCAGATGTTGACAGTTTGATCTCTGGTTCCTTCTTCAGCTGTGTTAATACATCCAGTGTTTGGAAGTCTGGGCTTGGAAGCTGTTTTGCATAAAGCTGCTACATAGTTCTACTCATATTCAGTGTGTATTGATTTTTAAGTTTAAATTTATAAAGCAGATTAATTAATCTTTTCCCTTCAGTAATTGAGGAATGGAATGAAGGGAAATGTCTTCACTATAATTGCCAAGATTCTGACAACAGTGACCTCTTTTTGTAGTTTTATGGCCTGAAGATTTTATATTATTAGGGAAATTCTGCCCTCATCAAACAGTTTTGTTTTGTGGCCATGTTCTTGGTATCTTAGTTCTCCAACCAGGGATTGAACCCAAGCCATGGCAGTGAAAAACACCAAGTCCTAACCACTGGACCACCAAGGAAGTCCCCTCATCAAACTTTTGAGGACTATAACTTAACATTCTACTTAATAGATGGAGAAACTGGGGAGAGGAAATGAGTTGTTTGCACACTTAAATTATTAACCATTGAAGAAATGCCAGTGTATTGTTTCTTGTTTATATTCTACATTCTTTCACTGTGAAGACTCCTGGTAAAAGGCAGTCTAAATTTAAAGCAATTAAGATAAAATTCTGTTATGAGGATTTTGATAGTACCTGAACATAGATGTCCTTGTTCATTAAAATGAATGCTAAGGACTCCAGAATGTGTTTTCATGAGGCAGGTTTTGACCACTGCCCGTCTGTTCTGAGAGATCTTTGCCTCAGGCCACAGTGGCCAGGAATATGGCAGTTAACCTGCCTTGCTCTCTGGGGAAAAGTCCAGAAATGGGCAATGAATTAGTAAGTAAGAAGTGTTCTCTGAGCTATAGGCAGTCAGTTGTTGATTCACTGATGAAAAGGTAGGAGGTAGGCTAATGAAACACGACATTCAGACTCGGCTATTGACTCTTAGCTGAGCTGAACTGGGGGTTTCTGCTGTTTTGCTCGTTTTCCCTGAGTGGAGTAGTTTATAGGTTAAACATGCAGCCCTGGGAATCAGGCTGCCTGGGGTAAACCCTCATTCTCCATTTACCTCTGTCTCCCGAGCCTCTCTTTCGCTGTCTGTAAAATGAGGGGTAAAAGAGAGTTCATGTAAAACACTTCCTGTGGTGCTGAGCGCTGGTACCGGTGGTGGACCCAGGAGAGATGGCTGAGATGGGAGCCATCCGTCCCAGCAGGGAGGGTTAGAATTGCTTCGAATTGCCAGTGCAGAGTGATAATAAAAAGCAGACTGGCTTTAGTCAGTTTATTACTGTTTTTAAATTCTCTGCAGACGAGGTACCCCGTTATTGCCTGCACCCTGGGTAGACCACTCCTTCCATTCAGCCCCTTGAAATGCCACCACTGCCTAGCCAGTAAATGCCCCCAAAATGTTTACTGCTTTTCTCACATTTGAGCCAAGGTAGATGTTTTCATTAGAGAGGAATTGCTGGGTGAACATGGACTAATAACGTTTGTGATCGTAGAGTGTAGAAAAATTGTTGTAATAAAAATAAGGCATTTTGAATACAGTTTATAAACCATTAAGAACAAAATGTAGCAGAATCTGACCTGAATAACAGAAAAATGAGGCAGTACTGAAATCAAAACATAGCTTTGCTTTTTTCTTTGTCTGAGTCCCTAACATTGTAATACTTCAAACATGTGCATGAAGACATGAACTGTCCCTTCACTTAAGACTTCAGTCTTCCATTTTGTCTGTAAACCATACTTAGACTTACAGTGTCAGCCTGAGCTTGACAATCAAGATGGTCCCTGTCCCTAGTCTTGGCCTCAACCCCCTTTCTCTAACTCATCACCCCAGACTCTCCGTTCACTTACATGCGTCGTGTCCAGCTCTGCCGGACTGCTTCTTGGGCTTCAGCCCCTGGTGTGCTCCCTGCACTGTGTCCCAAACAACCTAAGTCACAGTTCTGCAGGTTAAGTCTCTATGCATCAATGAAGCCTTCCTTTCCAGATCTCTTTACTGCTTTTTCCTGGTGCTAAATTCTTCTTTTAAATTTATAGCATTTGTTTATAGGACTCATTTTTTCCCCTGCCTGCAGATGTTGGCTGAGATCTCACTGTGGTCAAAGCAGGATGATCTCTGGGTTCTGCAGAGAGGCGGCTGAATGGGTTGGAAATGGTCACTGTTGCCTTCCTGAACTTCTCTTGTCCCATTTTCTTTTCGGGATACATTTGTTTCACAGTCAACTGTCTTCTCTACTCTTACTACAGATGGAAACGAATCCACCAGAAATTGCTTAGATTAAGTGGGAAAGAACTTTCAGAATATTCAGAAGGGATCTTAGAAGTAACTTAATGTAGAAATCTCTTGAGAGGGGATGAGCCTCTTCTGTTTGCACAGTCTGTTTGCTGTTTGTCACAGGTGCATCCTTAATATTGAGTCTGAAATTCCTCTTCATTCTGGTGCTGTCCAGTGCAGTTTCAGTGAATTTTTCAATGCAAAGTATATGCGGCCTTATAAAATTGCTGACACCGCACTTTTTTGGTTCTGTGAAAATGGTGATTTTATGTGGGTCAACCCAATATTTTCCTCCTGATCCTGTTTTTTTGTTTGTTTGTTTATATATTCTAGTTTAAATAACTTTCTGTCACTTAAAGCCTTAATATAAGTTCGTAGTTCCTTTTTACATATTTTTTATGATTTATGTATATCCTTACTGTGGTAGACCGCAGGGTTTTGACCCACAGCAACTCAAATTCAACTGCAAGTTCTTTCCCAACTGCTCTCCTTTTTGGACTCTGAACCAAGGTTTTTTAATCACAGCATCTGCAGTATATATGTGATGAGGTTAGAGGGTGGTAGTCATTTGTGCTGGGCTCAGTCACTCAGTCATGTTCGACTCTGTGACCTAATGGACTGTAGGCCACCAGGCTCCTCTGTCCCTGGAATTTTCCAGGCAAGAATACTGGAATGGGTTGTCATTTCCTTCTCTGGGGGATCTTCTTCACCCAGGGAATGAACCCATGTCTCTTGCATCTCCCACACTGGCAGGCAGGTTCTTTACCACTAGTGCTACCTGGGAAGCCCAGTAGTCAGTAATGGGGGCACAAGAAATCTGAAAAGTAAAATAAGAGGTGGCCATCTTGGCCTTGTTAGTATGTAAACAAGGCCAGGCCTGTTCCCTCAAATCAGTTATGGAGTTTATCCTCTTGATCGTGCAGAAGAATTATTCCCTGTTTAGTTCTTTATTGGCTAGACACCAGGCTGCACTTCTCAGATTTGGGTTAGCGTTACGCTGAAACTGGACTCCCACATCCTTCCTGGATAATCTCCTCACGTTGTGCATAAAGCTGTGGCTCACCTCCCCCGCCCCCCCATTGTGGCTGCACATCTTTCCCCTTAGTTCTCTAGGGCTCTGTGTGGATACTGCCTTCTGAGGAAAGGGTTCTGTGGCCAAAGATGCTTTCTGATTTGCTTGGACTAACTTGAGTTCTCCCGCAGACTTAAATTTCTTTCCCCAAGTTTTTGGTGCACATTTTGTGAATGCTTATTGTTCTTTACCTGTTGTTGTTTCAAAGGAGTAGAGCAGTTGTCATACTTCCAAGATGAGCAGATTGCCTGGCTTCCAAGCCCCACCCTGAAGCACTTAGGTCCCACACTGCTTGAAGGGAGGAGGTTATTGTGCTGTTGGGTTCAGCTGTGTCTTCTTCCCCTAATGTTCTGTTTTACTCCTGCTTTCTTCTTTGCTGTTCAGTCCCTCAGTCGTGTCTGACTCTTTGCTCTGCGGACTGCAGCACAGCAGGCTTCCCTGTCCTTGTCTATCTTCTCGAGTTTGCTCATGTCCATTAGGTCGATGATGCCATCCATCCATCTCATCCTCTGTCTCCCCCTTCTCCTCCTGCTCTCAGCCTTTCTCATATCAGGGTCTTTTTCAATGAGTCGGCTCCCCACATTAGGTGGCCAAAGTATTGGAGCTTCAGCATCAGTCCATCCAATGAATATTCAGCATTGATTTGCTTTGGATGGACTGGTTTGATCTTGCTATCCAAGGGCTCTCAAGAGTCTTCTCCAGCACCACAGTTCGAAAGCATCCATTCTTCAGCACTCAGCTTTCTTTATGGTCCATCTCTCACATTCATACATGACTATTAGAGAAACCATAGCCTTGACTGTACAGACCTTTGTCAGCAAAGTGATGTCTCTGCTTTTTAATACATTGTTTAAGTTTGTTATAGCTTTTCTTCCAAGGAGCAAATGTCTTTTAATTTCATGGCTGCAGGCACTGTCCACAGTGATTTTGGAGTCTGAAGAGAGTGAAAAAGCTGGCTTAAAACTCAGCATCCAAAAAACTGCTTTCTTGAGGTCATATATTTATTGAGTAAGATGAGGTAAAGGGATACATCCCATTGTTGTCGCTTTAGTAATCTGTCTACTTTGGTTAGACTCTAGTTTGTCAGTAAATTAGTGGATTCACCTAACTGCCTTACCTTGTTCTTCTGTCGTCCGTAGTTATAACATGAAAAGAATTTATTACCTGCCTTTTTGTTTTGTTTTGTTTTTGAGTCTGTGGCATTTTCCTCTGACTAAGTGTCCAACAGCCTTATTAATGGATGAATTGGGGGCTTCCCTGGTGGCTCAGTGGTAAAGAATCTGCCTGCCAGTGCAGGAGACACTGGCTCAGTCCTGGTATAGGAGGATCCCACACGCCTCTAGGCGGGTAAGCCCGTGCGTCACTATTGAGCCTGTGCTTTAGAGCCTGGGAACCACAGTTACCGAGTCCGTGTGCTGCAGCTGCTGGTGCCCGCGTCCCCTTGAGCTCAGCAACAAGAGAAGCCTTTGTCAACAGAAGCCTGCATACTGCAACTAGAGAGTAGTCCCCTCTCTGCAACTAGAGAAAGGCTCTGGCAGCAATGAAGATCCAGCACAGCCAAAAACAAAATAAATAAATAAATGTTTTAAAAAGAGGAGAAATGAACTTAGTTTTTGAGGTTTAGTGCCTAAGTGACTCCACCTTGGGGTCTAAAAATAACTTCATTTCTGGGTACTCAGAAATAAGCTGTTTAATTTTTTCTAAAGTTTTTGCTCAGGGGGAGTGGAGTATCTGCTTGCCTGTTGTTTTCTGAATATTCTTCCTCAGCTTTATTGTTGTTGTTGGCATTTGCTCATATTCAGACTTCTGACATCTCAGCCGTTCTCCCTGACTTTAAAAACGTAATGGACTGTAGGTCTGATGCCTCACTGGTAAGTCATCTCAACTTTAAGAGGAAGTTTACTGAGGGTTGGAAACTTGAACTTGTGTAAAACAGATATCAACACTTACCTTTTATGGATGAAGGCAGGGAGTAAATACACATACATACAGAAGCTAGGTCCTCTCTTAGCATTTCTTCCCTAATCCTGGGCTTGAGCCAACAATCTTGTCTAGTGTATCCTTTGCCATTTTCAAGATCCTCTTCTTTGATTCTTGCTAGCGAATCTTGGGTATTTGTCTTCATTCCTGAAAGAATTGTGTTTTTTAAAAAATATTTTGAGAATAGGCACTTTATTATGTAAAACATCTTTCCTCTAAAATCTTCAAAGCAACTTTATTTTTCCTTGATTACTCTGAATAGCCTAGCAGAGTATAATGTGTGAAGGTATTTGATAAACACTGCATTCCTCTGGGATTCAGGCTCTTACATGGTAGCCTATATGTGTGTGTGTGACTTGTGTGTATGTATGAACATATTTTTTAAAGTTGATTGAGCATAATTTTTAACTGTCTTCACTCACTTTAGTTAGAATTTAGTCCCCCTGCTGTTCTGTGCCATTTTTATAGAACCATGTCGTTTTTCCCTTGATGCCTTCCCTGTCTTTCTTCTCGTCATGATTTTTAAATTATTATTTTGTAGTATTTGTGATTCTTATATCCATTTCAAATTACCTTTCCTTTAAAAATATTTTGATACATTTTCTTGAATGACTGTGTATGTCTATGATCTGGGGAAAAAACAGTAAGTGTTTGTGATTACTTTTTAAGAAGCAGATTCCATTTTCTAAAATTCTATTCCCTTTTGTATTACAAAGGATTTCTAAACTGGTTTCCTTCTAATGTGTCTTCAGTAGCTAATGAGTTCAGCCTTCAAATATCCTTCTTTCTAGGCTGTTTGGGCAAGTTACTCAACTGTTTTGCATATATGTATGTGATAGTGAAAGGTTGAAGGGGATAGGGTTGGAGGATGAATCCTAATTTTCAGTAGATTTTCTGTTAAGTAGTCATTCAGATATATAATTTCCTATATTGTAAGTCTGTTAACTTTGCTCAGCGATATATCTTGTATTTAGCTCTGCCTGTATTATAGAAAGGTTATATATTATATGAGCATTTGCTTTCTCTTATTTTTCCCTCTTTAATTTCAGTTATAACCGCTATGAATGCAGTTTGTAACATGGGCAGCCGTGTCCAGTTTTTAGGCTTTCAGAATTACAAAAGAGGCTATAATATATTGGTTCATAGCATTGCCTAATTACAGTCAAATTCGCTAATGACCTGTATAAGTTAGTGCTCTCCCTGATGTCTGTGTCTGTGTGATGGAGCAGAGTGATCATGGCACATGGGGCCAGTCTGGCAGGGCTTTTCAAACATGGTGCCCCAGCATCAACCCCAGGGCAGCCAGCAGCTGGAGCAGCATCTGCTTTTGACAACAGAGTGTCCTTGTTGCTATTGATTGGGTTGTTCAGTAAAGTGCAAAAAAAGAGTCTAACCATAAATGGTAGTTATATGATAATCCTAGAGATAAGTAAGTGTCATGTGAAGTGTTACTTGCATTTGGGGATGTGAAGAGAGGGAAGAGGTAGGCAAGTAATCGGTGGGAGAAGTTTGGTGTCACAAGCTATTCAGTGGGAACTCTGTTAGGGAAATCTGAAATCAAGCACCCCATACATAAACTTCAAACTAGATTTCAAAATATTCTCATAATGTTAATTGCTTCTGGAATTTCACAAGGATTGGATTAGACTTGGATCTTGCTACAGAAGCACATTATTTGGCATTAGTCAAGCAAGAACTTGTATTTTAGAAATTTGCTCCTTTGAGAAAGGAAGAAAATGGGTATGCTCGAGGCCAGCAAATAGATCTACATTTGGAGACAGAAAGCAAGCTGACCTGTGGGGGTCACCCAGGCTTTCCCCAGCAGAGACCCATACCCAGTGCCTGAGTCACCTGCTACTGAGACAGTACAGTAGACCTGCCCTCAGGCCCAACGTGAGCTTTAAGTGTTATTTTATTTAGCAAGTCTGTAGCATTTTCTTCATGTAGTATGTCACTGTGCTTTCTCAACATATAATTAGTTAATCCAAAAATTAAAAGACCTGTGACAGAAAACAGATGCTGTTCTCACCAAAAAATGAGAAATAAAATTCAATCAGGTTTATTATTTAAATGAGTTCTTCTTAAATTGAAGAATTGTTATGTGGGTAGCTTTCAACATAATTTTCTTGGTATCAGATGTGTAGAACTAATTTGGATTTGGTTAATTTCATATTTATCACATTTAGTTATTATTTACTGCCAAGGTTAAAGCAATTTATTTCTTCTGGAAAATGTTAGGATCTTCTGAATAAGGAACTTCAGCCAAACTTGGTAACTTTTTCAAAGTAACTGGCTCAAGAAATTAGGAATTTCTTTAATGATGGGCCATTTTTGTTTTGAATTCACTAATTTAAAAGGCCTGCATAGTAGGTTATGATCCCAGTGTACCCTCAGTGCAAATGGATTTTTTTTCCCCTGTTGACATAGTCTGCTTTGTTTTCAAGTTTATATAGTTCCCTTAGAAGCAAAGAACGTATCTTTTGAGATACAGCTTTTTATTAAAACCTGTTCTTTGGCAAAAGTAGTGATAATTTAATAATGATAAACCATTACTATATGTAGCTTTGAAAAGCATCCTTATAAGTTTCTCTGTGTTCTTGAGACTCGTGCTATATAGGCTGATAAATGTGTATACTACCCATCCTACTGTGTACTCTAGCATTCTCCATTTTCCTCACTCTCCTTAATCTGCCGTGCTCCATGTGTTTTCAAGACTTTTCTTCCCATAAGGTGCCTCACCCACCAAGAACCTCACTTCCTGCCTTCACTTCCTTTGTCTAGCTGACTCTCACTCGTCCTTTAGATTTCAGTGTCACTGGAACTGGAATCTGGGAGGCCTTCCTTGACTAGGTTCTGAGCTTCCAGTGCTTCCGTGCCCTCACTAACATAACATCATCACGTTTATTAGTGATCTCATTGTAAACCCCAGTAAGGCAGGGACTGGATCTTTCTGTGTCTCCAATACTACTCCAGTCCTGGCACATACTAAGTTGCAGTGAAATGTCTATAAGAATAAAAGACTGTTTCTAGTCTTTCAGATAAAGAATTAACTGGTTACCTTTGTCTTAAATTGAAACAGTTTAAAAGTTACAAGTTCTAGTAGGTCAATTCAAATCCACCACTTCAATACTGCTGCTTGTTGCCACTGTTATCAATATTCTGAAGATGATTTAAAATTCACTTACATTGCTTGCAATGGTTGTTTTTAAAAACCTGTATTTTTTTATAGTGGTGTTGCCGTTGTGACCCTGAGAGGTATCATAATGCCTTAATGGTAATCTGTCTTGTAGATCTGTTTGCATTTTCACTTACATCTATAGTTCTGCGTGTTTTATTGAATTGGTGCTTTCTTTGATAATTCGAATTTTTGTCTATGTCAAACTGACCTCTCAGATTTGTATTTTCACCATCTCAGCAGTTTTTATTCAGGACGTATTCTTCTGTTGTATTCTGTAGCATGGCACAGTGCTTTATACAGAGCTTCGTTTCTTGTGCAGTGATGAGTCAGACTGAAATATCTGTGGAGAAGGAGATGGCAACCCACTCTAGTACTCTTGTCTAGAAAATTCCATGGATGGAGGAGCCTGGTGGGCTACAGTCCGTGGGGTCACAAAGAGTCAGACATGACTGAGCGACTTTTCACTTTCACTCTCACTTCCTAAATACAATGGAGGTTCTGATTATTGCACTTGAAACTGGGATGTTGAACTATATTTTCAGTATTCTGTTTAACAGTAAAGTACTGTGTAGATAAAATGATATTAAAAAATCTGCACAGTAGTACTGGATTTCATGTATAATGATTTCCATGTTCTGTATATCACTACATTACATCTTACCCAGAGAGTCCTTATAGAGTCTGCATCTTTATTGACTGTGCTGGCCATAGATAAATTTCGGGTCTATTAAATTTGCTTTGTAGTTCTCATATACTTTATTTGCTTGGGTTTTTTTTTTTTTTTTTTAAGTTATACTTGACACATTGTATATTAATTTATTTTTGGTAAAAATTCAGGTAGTGTCTATCTGGTAATGGTTCGTTTGACCTATTTCATCATTTTTATTTACATTGTATGTCTGGACATTTTGTATAAAACTGAACATTTCTTTGTGACATTTCTATCATTTGAGAAAATAACTCAATCCAGTAAGGACTTTAAAAAATTATTTTGAAAAAATAATACAGAAAAAATTGTGAAAACAGTGTAGTTTATATGTACTCTTTAGCCCCCCCCCAATGTTTACCTGATCCCCTAATGTTTACCAATTACATTGCTGTAGTATGATTATCAAAGCCAGAAATGTATTAATACAACACTGTTAAACTAAACTATAGACCTTACTTGAATTTTACCCGTTTTCCACCTCCTGTATTTCCTTGTCCCAGATCCAATCCAGGATCCCACATTGCCTTTAGTTGTTGCTTCTTCTTTGTCTCCTCCACTCTGTTATACTTCCCTGTTCTTTCTTTCAATCTCCTTAGCAAACAGTTTTGGATACTCACTATGTCCTAGACACTAGGTTGGTGCTTGGGACTAGAAAGATAAAAGAATGGAAAAGTCATGGCCCTTACCTTCTAGCTCTCAAGGTAGACAGCATATATACAAGCGATGAGCACAATGTAGTATATAATACCTTCTGTAAAAAGCCTTTGTTCCATCCGAATAGAGGGGAGAGAGTTAACACTAGCTCATTAGGGTTTCCCTGGTGTCTCAGACGGTAAAGTGTCTGCCTACAATGCGGGAGACCCAGGTTCGATGCCTGGATCAGGAAGATCCTCTGGAGAAGGAAATGGCAACCCACTCCACTACTCTTGCCTGGAAAATTCCACGGACGGAGGAGTGTCGTAGGCCCATGGGGTTGCAAAGAGTCGGACACAACTGAGCAACTTCCCTTCCCTTAATTGGGTGACAGTGTTGAGGCTGCCTTTTCTGAAGTCATGACATTTGATCTGGTTGTTAAAGAATGAGAGAATTTTTCTTTTTGAAGAACTGGCATGGAAGAGAAAGGACATTATGGACAGAGACAACATTATTGGCATGAATGCATAACAGACAAAATGGTGACTGCATAGACTGGCACATCACTTAATTGAAATATGGAGCATAGGGTATGTAGAGAACATAGTGAGAGATGAAACTAGTAACAGTTAAGAACTATCTTTTTTCATTGCTTTTTAATTATGTAGATATAGCCTCATATTTATGAGGTAAGTTTGTCTTTTTAAAAAAGTTTCAAGTTAACCGTACTTATAAGCATTTAATTTGTAATCAGTGTTTCTAATTTTAGAATGTATAGCATTAAGATTTTATTGTCTGAACAAAGGAAACCTTTTCAGCTCTTAAAATGGAATCTAAAATCTTCTAAAAATTCTATTAATATTATGAATTCATTTTATAATGTCTTTGAGCACCTATTATGTAACAGACATTCTTTTAGGTAAGGGATATAGCAGCAAAGAAAACAGGAAAATTTCTGTCCTTGTTTCAGTACATCTTAGTGGTCTTTGTTGTAATATATTTGAACTGACATGGCAGTGCAGTTTGTCAAGCATTTGTTTCCTGCCTACTGTATGTAATGCAGAGGATTAGAACAATGAATAACTGTATGACTGGGTCATGTAAGAGAAAAAGAGTTTTGTTGAGTTCAAGTTTGCCGGCACAAATAATTTTGTCTTTATTTTACATTCTTTCTTGATTATTTTTGCTACGTATAGAATTCTGGGTGGTTGTTTTCCTTGAGATGATGAAGGACAGGGAAGCCTGGGGTGCTGCAATCCATGGAGTGGCAAAGAATCAGACGCAACTTAGTAACTGAGTAACAACAATGGTTTTCTTCGAACATGTGGAAGATAGTCCCTTGTCTTATGACTTCATTTGTTAAACTAAGGAACCTGCATTTTAATCTATTTTCTTCAAATTTTATGTGAAGTTTTGCTGTGATATGTCTAGATATTCATATCTTTTTATGTGGTCTGCTAGGTATCTTAGTTCATATAAATTCTCAGCCATTATTTTTTTACATACTGTTCCTGCTTTCTCCTCTTTATTCTCTCTTGTCAGGTTTCTTTCTTTTTTTTCTTTAGTTCTTGAACATTCTGTTTATAAGATCTTTCTCTTTTTAAAAAACATTTATTTTATTTTTGACTGGAGGATAATTGCAATATTGTGATGGTATCTGCCATGCATCAACATGAATCAACCATAGCTATACGTGTGTGCCCTCCCTCTTTTCAGGTTTCTAATAAAATACATGTTATAATTTCTTACTGTAGGCCCTATGCATACAGGGCATACAGTATTTTTCTGTATTTTTCATCTTTTGAAAAAGATTTTTCTCTTTTATTTCTCTTCTGTATGTTTCATCTTTTTTTCTGAGCCACACTTGACTTTTCTTCTCAATTGCAGTGTACTAGTTCTCTCTTCAACTGTATCTAATCTGCCAATAAACTTACTCACTGAATTCCTAATTTCGGCTTTTGTCTTTCAGTTATAGAATTTTTTAGTTATTTTTCACATTTGTCACATTTTTTAGTTGACAGTCCCCTGCCAAATCTTTAAGCTTGGTTTTTATCTCTTTGACTATAATAAATGTAATTGTTTTTTAATCTTAGCCTGTATTTTCAGCATCGGCAGACCTCAGAGATATTGCAGATTTGGTTCTGTAACACCACAGTAAAATGAATATTTAAGTAAAGGAGTCACACAAATTATTCGGTTTCCTAGTGCATGTAAAAGTTAGGTTTACACTATACAGTAGTCTATTAAGTGTACCATAGCATTATGTATAAAAAAAACTGATGTATGTATCTTGAATAAAAATATTTTATTGCTGGAAAATGCTAACCATTCATCTGAGCCTTCAGCAAGCATAGTAGTAAGCCCAAAGATCACCAGTCACCTTAACAAATGTAATAATAGTAATGAAAAAGTTAGAAATATTACAAGAATTATCAAAATGTGACATAGAAATACAAAGTGGGGAAATGCTATTGGAAAATTGGTTCTGATAGACTTGCTTAGTGCAAGTTTGTCCCACATCTTCAATTTGTAGAAAAGGCAATATCTGTGAAGTACAATAAAGCAAAGTATGCCTATATCTGATATTTCTGTGGGTCTGATCCTGTCTTTTAATGTTTCAGGTAGTTCTGACTTACGGTGTCTTTTCTCTTCATGTGCTTGATTATATGTTGGATACTGTTTTTGAAAAAACATTTTTATAGAAATAATTTCAGGCCTAGAATTTTCATGTGCTCTGCCTTAATGCCTTAGGCTGAGGCCTCCTCAACCCAGGTCCACAATTCAGATGTTGTAATGTGTGTGTTCAGTTATTCACTTGTATCTGATTCTTTGTGACCCCATGGAGTATAGCCTGCCAGGCTCCTCTGTCCATGGAATTCCTTAGGAAAGAATACTGGAATGGGTTGCTGTTCATTCTTTAAGGGAATCTTCCCAACCCAGGGTTCGATCCTGAATTTCCTGCATTAGCAGGTGTATTCTTTACCGCTGAGCCACTGTAAATTGGACTGCAGATCCATATGTAGGCTTGTTACTTATATTTCCCTTCCCCACTTATGTGTGGCCCAATTTACAGTAAGGGTCAGACTACTAAAGACCCCAACTTCTTAGGCCCCAGAGGCCAACACAGTTTCACCTCAGCCTTTCTTCCTGAATAGGTTAAAAAAATAATAATGCAGGACAAATGCAGCTCTTGGGTGTTGGGCTTATCTGTCTGGCATCCAGTTCTCACCAGTCTTGGACAGATAATCTGACCCTGTCTAGTTAACTCTTTGGTGCTTCTATGAAGATGTATTTATGTTATCCAGCTTTTTACGTTGTCTTTACCAGAAAGTTGGGTATGAACTGCCTATTCTCCCATCACTGGAAGAGTGCCTCCAGCATTTACTGCTTCAACTCTGCAGTTCAGTATTTTAGCTGGACTGTTTGTTTTTTTAATATTTGTTTATCCTGGATTTTTAACCACATCGTAAGCTTTGTGGGTAAGACTTTGCCTAATATTTTTTATCTATCTCACATAGCATTTAGTATAATGGTAAGTAGATAGATAGTTCTTTACAACTTCGTTGATTGGCTGATTAAAGGGCAGTTTTCCAACATCCAGTGTGTTCTCCTTTTTGTTCATAAGGCTGCTCTTGTTCCTCAAAAAGAGATTTGTTATAATTTAAAAATAGCTTCGATTTTTTTTCCTCTTCCCTGCTTTTCCATCCCAAGGTGGGATAGCCCCAATTAAACCAACTGATAAAACCCTGGCACAAACTGGTACCCAGGGAGTGTTCCTTAGTTTTAATTTGTATGTATTATCAAAGGAAAGATTGTTTAGATGTTTTAGAAATCCAATATTTTGGTAATGAAAATATTTATGTAATGATTTCTTTTGAGCTTGATTTGCTGTGGATTTTTGTTTCTTTCTTTTTTCCTTAAGATCAAATGGTTTCCTGATATAAATGGATTATTGTAATCTAAGTATTTTTTGAGTGTAGATTTTTTAGCTTTGCTGTTCTCAAGTACAAACTGCCTTTTGCTCTTTTTTGTGCATCTTTCAAGTATGTCCTAACCACTGAGTAAGAAGGGCTATAACCTAGGAAGTTGTAGATGTGCTTTTCTTCTTTTATTATCTTTCATTAATGTGCACTGAATACCTAGTGTATTACAAATGGACTTGCCTATTGTATTCTCACTGCCCTTCCAAATTTATCCTTACTTTGGAAGGTGGGGGGCAAAAGCAAGACAGCAAGCCCCTTTTAATGGGGGCACACCATTGGTTCTTCTGTACTTTTGGCAATTCTCTAGTGGCTGCTTGAACTACTGGTTGTCAGACTGACCTGATTTGTTTCACTTGTAAACAAAATGGCTTAAGCCACTGTTGATTTTTGTGGCAGCTCAGTTGCTTGGAGCAAGGTGCTAATGAGACCCGGGTCATAGGTCCGGGCTCTGAGTGGGTTGGTAAGCTTTGCTCTGGCCCATGGCCACAGACCCCGACTCCCCTTGCCAGCTGTCTTGCACATGTGTGCCGTGACTCATTATGGGTACAGAGCAGGGGGTGTAGATAAGACAAGGCAAATCTGTCATCTCTGCCAGAAAAGACAACTCCTACTGATGGGTCAGTAACCTTTTTGTTGGAAGAACAGCACATTCGTATTGGCTTCCGTGGATGTCCATCTAAGTCTTTTTCTTAAAATAACCCTTGTGATTGTATGGGCTGTCTGAAGCAAGTTTGGAATGCTACTGACATTTTAAAATGTGTTTGAATGTAAGAATGGCCTTTCAGTTTGTTAAAGATCATTGTTCTCAATTAGAAATTTCTTACTATAATCTGTAAAGTAGAAAAGTAATCTTTAGAAGTCAAATTTGATAAAGCACTGGAAATAAACTGTGAAATTGCTGTTAGGAAGAAATCATCAAGTTTAGGAAATGTCTCCCAGGTCTCCTTTTAAAAGAAAGCAAGGAAGGAAGTTAGGTAGGAAGGAAAAAGACAGACAGGCAGGCAGGCAGACTGGGTGCTCAAAAAAAAAAAAAAAAATTATCTAGAAAAGCATACAAGTTTGCTCTTTACCGGAACATTTTAGCAGATATCATCTTAGAAAAGGACCCAACAGATAGTTGAATAGATTTTCCATTAGGAGCTTAGCTTTAATGGTCTGAATCAATCTGACTAGGAATTTAGACATTTCTTCATGATATATTTGGAATCTATAGATAATCTGATTCTTTTGGGACTTGAATTCTTAACTTACATGGTGTAAAGCAAACGGGAGCACGTGTATGTGTGTGTTTCTTCCTAAAGATATTGCCTCAATATAAAGTTTTTGGCTTGTATCAGTGAATCCTGGAGTATGGTTTGTACCACTGGTGGTGAAATGTGGACAAACCCTTCATTCCTATAGTCATTGCTGTTATTTTTATACATATTAGTGGGACAGAACCTGCTTCAGACTTCTCTACTGCTTAAGATGAGTTTCTTCTTACATTCTTTTTTTTTCCATTTATTTTTATTAGTTGGAGGCTAATTGCTTTACAACATTGCAGTGGTTTTTGTCATACATTGACATGAATCAGCCATGGATTTACATGTATTCCCCATCCCGGTCCCCCCTCCCACCTTCCTCTCCACCCGATCCCTCTGGGTCTTCCCAGTGCACCAGGCCCGAGCACTTGTCTCATGCATCCAACCTGGGCTGGTGATCTGTTTCACCCTAGATAATATACATGTTTCGATGCTGTTCTCTTGAAACATCCCACCCTCGCCTTCTCCCACAGAGTCCACAAGTCTGTTCTATACATCTGAGTCTCTTTTTCTGTTTTGCCTATAGGGTTATCATTACCATCTTTCTAAATTCCATATATATGTGTTAGTATACTGTAATGGTCTTTATCTTTCTGGCTTACTTCACTCTGTATGATGGGCTCCAGTTTCATCCATCTCATTAGAACTGATTCAAATGAATTCTTTTTAATGGCTGAGTAATATTCCATGGTGTATATGTACCACAGCTCATTCATTTTTTTAAAGAATAAAAGTGAGCCAAGTTAAAAACATTGTTAAGAAAATAATAGCACAGTTGATGTGTAGATGAAGCAGAATTGCTGAGGATGGTCTGGGAATGACTAAGGATTGGAAAACACATCTAAATTGTAGTCTGCCACAGAAGAAATGTAGGCTTTTAGAAGCAGGCAGAGGTTATTGGAAAGATTGGAGTCTCTAATGTTTAGCTAGAAGGTGAATAAGTTGGTTTCTTAAGTTCCTGTTTATTTATTGGGTATATCCTCAGGTAGGTTAATAAGAGTTATATTTAAAATGGATCTTTGAGAAATGAACTCAGAACAATTTTAATGCTAAATCATGGGCAAATAATTGTATTACTAGAAGTAGCATGGAAAAGGTGGAAGGAGGAGAAGTCTGTCATTTTAATTTATTCATTAAATAAACCAGTATTTCCTGAGCATCTGCTGTAGGTCAGGCTCTGTTGTAGGCATTGAGGATACAGCAAGGAACAAAACAGACAGTCCTCTGCCCTCATGAAATTCATTTTGCATTCTAATGGAAAGAGACAGATAATAAACAAGTAGATATATAGCATGTCACCTGGTGATGAGTACTGTGGAGATAAATAAAGCAGAGTTAGTGAGTGACAGGAATGGGAGGCAAGATTGCTCTTTTAATTAGTTTGATTAGGAAAGACCTCCCTGAGAAAGTGACATTTGATTCTGAAGGATGTGCAGAGCATGCCGTGCATGGAGACGGAGTGTTCTAGACAAAGGCAATGGCAAGTACAAAGACCCTGCTGATGGGAGTGTGTTCTGACCTATTTGGGAAACAGAAGGGAGGCCAGTGTCACTGGCTGGAGTGGAGGAGGAGAGTACTTAGAGATGACAGAGGGGAAGAAAGACCCCAGCTTATGCCAGGCCTCAGGAACCAATGTAAGCCTCTGGCTTTTCTGTGAGTGAGAGGGGAGTCCTTGCGAGGTTTTAAGCAAAGAAGGCCATGATCTGAGTGACTCAGTTTTAACCAGATGTTCTGGCAGCTGTGCTGAGAAGAAGCTGTAGGACGGCGCTCAGGAGGCCAGCTAGGAAGGCGGGGCTGTAAACCAGGCAGGAGCGGCAGTGGCTTCCACGCGAGCGATCGTGGAGGGCAGTGATAAGCGGCTGGGTATATATTGAAGTAGAGCCAACAGAATTTGTAGATGGACTTCGATACACAGTGTTAGGAAAAAAGGAGACCTCAAAGTTATTGGCCTGAGTAACTAGAAACATGACGTTTTCTTTCACTAAGATGCAGAGAGACAGTGGCAGGAGAGGAAAGGGGGAAAACGACAGAAGTACAGAGTGCACTGTACTTTTACATTTTAAATTTATTTTTGTTTAAAATAGCCACAACTCCCTGCCCTGTTGCACACAAAGGACCTGTGCTTGCCTTTATTCCGGATTTGTTACTGTAGATTTCCTGGAATACTTCTTAAAAACTATAAATAAAGTAGTCATAATATAGCTCATTTTGCAAATTTTTTTAAACTTCCTTCATAAGCTATTGGCTTCCAAATAGCAGTGTATTCTGCCAATTTGGTGACTAATTGGGTCAGAGGTTAATAGCAAGACATTCTTATAAACATCAATGGGAGTGGTGTCTCCAAACGTAAGCTTGTTTTAGGCAAAGATTCAAAGAATGGGAATGACTAAAAAACATGTTCCAAGCCGAGTAAATATTAAGAGTTTTAACTTTGAAAGGAAGAGACGTTATCCTTGGAAATAAATGTCTTAGTTGGATGTTCTCATGGTCAGGTTTTAACAATGAAAAGGTATTCATTACCATCAAACCATCACTTCTTAACCATGAAATTGCCTTTTTAAAATTAGAAATTCTATGACTTGCTCTCTACTATGATGATTGGACATTTCTCCTTTTGCCAAAAAAAAAAAAAAGAAAGAAAGAAAAACAGTGTTGGATTTAGTGCCTTCCAGCCAAGAGAACTGCTCTTCTCTCTCTCTCTAGGCCGGTTAAATGCTTCTCACTGCTCTGTGATGAAATCAGATGATGAAATCTGTCAGTTTGCTCTATTGAATTTTTTTTTCCAACTTTGTTTTAATTGAGCCTTTGGGGCATAAACTATGTTTTAACATCTGAAAGCTAAAGGCCTAATATTGTGGGATAATCATCCTATACCTCCTCTCTCCCCAAGCCACCCCCTCTCTCCCACTGAAAATTTTCAATGAAGAGGATTTCCTCGGTAGGTCTAGAGGTTAGTCTTGTTCCAGTCTTTCTATATAATAACATTTCTTTTTCATACTCTTTACGAAGGCACTGGTAATCACAGTGGTTGGCAGAGAATAAAGCATTTTTGAAACCTATACCTGGAAATTGAGTCACTTTTATTGCTTAAATTTCCTTCACAGAACAGCATAGTTTCTGTTGGATGAGTATTTGTTATAAAAGCAAATTATTAAGGGTAGAAACTTTATACAGGGTGACGTGTAGGAGGATATATGAACTAGATTATTTGCTCCTTTGTGTTTTCAAAGCTCTTTAATAATACCTCTTACAACACTCATTGCATAGTGTTGTCATTAATTTTTAGGTGTCTGTATTCTGTGGAGTGGGAATTCTTTTATAACACAATGCCCGATATACATCAATTCATTCATTGGAAGAATGTTCTGAGTGCTCACTATGTGCCAGACATGTGTATGGTGTGTGTGCTGGAGGCACAATAGTTAGCAGAACAGATGCAGTTTGTGCCATATGGGGTTCACAGCCCATGGTGGGGTCCAGGGATGGAAGACAGTAAACCAGTAATTGTACAGGTAACCATGCAGTTACAATAGCAAGTACAAGGCGCAGTGAGTGTGTAAATGGGCACCTAGTATGTATATTGTGAAGATTCAATAAATAAATGTTGAATTTGGTTTTGAAATTGAATGAATACCAGTAAGTCTCCTACATATAAACAAGTTCCATTCTGGGATCATGTTCATAAATCCAAGAGTTAGCCCAGGTACCCAACTAGCACAGTTGGTTATGTATTGATGGTACTGTAGTGTCATGGGTTTATAATATTTTTCATATGATTCATACACAAACAACAAAACAGCTTTAATCTCACAGCGCAGCACCTTGAAGAGCATAATGGTACGGTGCACAGCTGGCGTCCCCGGGCTGGCAGCAGTGCCGGCTCCACCAGTGCTGCTTTTCACGCTCGCTTCCAGACATCCCGGGCCTGAAATGAGGCTACTGTGCTACTCTACGCTATGCAGTAGTGTACGGTAAGGTACAGAAAAGCGCACCCACGTACGGAGGATGCATGCCTGTGGCAGTGTGTGTCAGACATGTGAACTGGCTTACATGACTGGACATGGGAACACATGTTTGCATCTTTGAAAGTTTGCAACTTGAAGGTTTGTATGTAAGGGACTTACTGTACTTGAGGTTTTAGACTAGTTGAAGTAAAATGTGTTATTAAAAAAAAAACATTGGGGGGAAACACCATTGTATGTATATTGCTTATAAGAGAAAATGTAAACTACCTGTTTATTTTACGATGGCGTTTTTGTTGTTGTTGTTGTTGTTTTTTAAAATATTTACTTGGCTGCACTGAGTCTCAGTTGCAGCGTATGGGATCTAGTTCCCTGACAGGGATCAAACCCAGGCACCCTGCATTGCAAGTCACTGGACCACCAAGAAAATCCCTTTTTTTCTTTTTTTTTTTTTTTTAAAAAAAAACAGGTTAACTTGACCCAAGCTCTTTCTTGGGTCCATGCCTCTGAACATCTTCACATATATGTTCTAGTCTTCTTCAGTGATGGCAGACATTTGCCCTTCCAGACCCAGCCTAAGCTCCACCTTGTCCTTCCCTGTCGTCTCAGAGCTCCTTTAAGACCATGCGGTATTTATCTGAAATCCTAGAGCTTGGCCTGCTGCTTCCCATGGAGGCGTCGGGCAGGGGTTTGTTGAAGTAGTGACTCTGTTTCCACACCTTCCTCGCTGTGCGCCGAGGACCTTGTTGTGGTTCCCAGGAGGGAGTGAGCTCTAGTCCGGTCAGCGCCGTGCCGCACTCCTTCATTTTGGGGTGTTTGTTCTTGCTCTTCACACAAGGTTGCGAGGATTAAATGTGTAATGAGGTAGGAGTCGAGCATGGTGAGTAAATGTAAGGCAGTGGAATCATCATAATCAGCAGTAATTACCACTACACTGCTGTTGTTCCTTAGAATGCGCATTCCAGAAATGTAATTGCAACATCTTACTGAGGACGCCAGTGTTCTAGGTTTGACCTAGATGTTAATGGAATAAACTGGTCTCCACCAGTTAGTGTGCTGGCCGAGCAGAGGTCCCTGACAAGGCCCCTTTCAGGCTTCTGTATGTCGCTTCCGCGCCCACCCCCACTCCCCTTCCAGTAGTGTGACTGCTAATGAATCAGGAGCCCCTGCCGACCGGCCAGGGGCTGCCTCAAGCAGGTCCCCGTGGAGTGAGACCTCGCTGCTTCCGTGGGTATAAAGCAGCCTCTCGGGAGAGCCCGAACGATCCAGGAAATCTGACCTGGGGAGCCAGCAGCCCAGCAGGAGGCGCCTCTCCTTGCCTGACTGAAGTCTGCCATGAGAAACCTTTTTTTTTTTTTTGGCTCTGACAGACGCGCTCGGGAAATTGAAAATCTCCTTTTTAAGAAACAGATAATTTAAGATCCTTTCCGATTCCAAATGTCAGCAAGTGGTGATAGGCTGGATTAGTCACTGGTGGGGTTAGGAGGAGGGGAAGCCACAGAGAGCTCTGGGTTCCCTCAAAGCCCAGTTCCCCAGCCCCTCACCCCTCACCCTTCCTCAGAAGGTGTCTTTCTCCTGCTGGCATGGAATGGATGTGTTTTTCCTACCCAGTCACCTTTGTTGGTGTCCTTTGCTGTTTACAGCAGTGCTGCCAGGAGACACTTTGGGGCCTTCCACAGCCGTCTTTGCCCTTGGACCCTATGCTATCCAGCCGGGAAGTATGCAGACCAAGCTGTCATGCACTGCTTTCCAGTGCTGGCAGGTAGAGAGACCCTCCGAGCCACCCTTAACTCAGGAGGACGCCTGTGGCTCATGCAGGCTAACCCAGCTCATGAGTCAGGCATCTGAACTCATCAGCAGAGAATGCTCTAGGAAAAACAGTTGGTCTACCTGGCATTTTATTATTTGGATGTTTCTTTTAGCTGGCAGTTCTGTTTCATCAAGGGTAATAATAATGCAAGAGTATGCAAGGCAAAACTCAAAGAAAGATAGTTGTGTGGCTGTAATATCAAATTTTTTACTCTGCTCAAAATTTGTGACATTGTTAATCCTACTTTATGAACCAGGATATTTGAGTAAAGCAAATATCCATTGTTTATGCCAGAAGCAAGAGTTTGCTTTCTCTTTCCCTGATTAGATTGTCACTTACTTGATAGATAAGTAATTTTTTAAAAGTCTTATATCCTGTTGGTGCATTAGGCCCCAAAAAGGATATAAAACTATGAGACCCTCTCCCAAGAAATTAGTGGTATGATTGAATGGATAAGGTTATGCATGTGAAGTAGAATACTTATATTTTGAGTAGTAATCAAGTGTAATAGTTAGTGTATGGTTGATTTCAGCTTTAAGTGCAATGTGTGCAGGAAGAGATGAAAGATAGATATTATTTAGTAAAATTCACTACTTGAGAAGAAATAAATATTAGTAATATTTTTAATTCTTCTGTCAGGAAGAACATTTTGAATCACTGATTTAGAGAACCTAGATTTTATTCTGAACCTTGAGTTTTTAGCTCATTTATGTCATTTGACATATGAACATGTCTTTTTGGAGGAAGGAATCTTTAGTTTTTATACATAATTGTTAAAATTTTCAGTCTTTTTCTTGAAAAATTAAGACATCAAGTCAACAAGTATTTGTTGAACACTGACCTTGGGCCAATGCATGTACATTTTTTAGTTTTTAAACAATGGTAGTGTAACCCTGGAATAATGCCTCTTAAGATGACTTTGATAAGTACAAGATGGTGAGTTGAGCTTTTAGCCAAGAACCTTTGTTTTCCCTTGTGAATATATTTCTCTTTTCTTGTGTGGTAGAACTTGAGTTAGAAATGTTCAGACTGTTTCTGTCCAAGCCACATTCTCACTATTGTCAGGGTTTGTTTAGTGATTTATAATTGATGAAATAAAAATTTGCAAAGCTTGTGAGGCTCTGCAATGGGAAAATGCTGTGCCGTATGAGGTGTGGTAGTGGTTTAGGCCTCATCTAATATATCTGGATGTTTGTCTTTCATGATTCTATGCCTATCTCTACCAAACAGAGATTCTTTCCTCTTAATGGAATTTGAAAAAAGATCATTTATCTTGAATGAAATTGGTTTCTTCTGTCTATTGCTGGGGGATTTAGTTTTCAACCAGAATGTCTGATCTGTTTTATGCGCCTGCCAAAAAAAATCCCAAAATACTGGCCGCCTGAGTTCTGGCTAATGTTTCCAGGCACTCTGTTTTGAAAACATTCCGTTTCTACCCTGTGTTACAGATGCTCTTGCATACAGTGAAATCCTGTGATAAATATTTTTCAGTGAACATAAAGTATTTGAAAAATAAACGAATGGCAGTGTTATCATTAGTCATACATTGACTGAGCGCCACCAGTGTATTCATCATCATGTACAGGACGTAGTCCAAGACACAATCCCTATTTAGTGGTTTTATGGTCTAATTATCTGTGAAATGGTCATGTCAGAAAACACCAAGGAGCTATCAGTTGGGCAAATTCTTTGCAATTATGATTAATAACCTGCTCTGAGTAATTAATGGGAAAGTATATATGGCTCCTACTGGCCTGCTAGTTTCAGATCGATTGGTGGTAATTGTGTATGCAAAATAATTCATAGTAAATTAAATAATTCTTTTTAATAATCCTAGGCTGGTTCTTACCTGTATTTTAACCCACTGAAGAAGAAAATGAGCACAAGTAGGAGGTATCTACCATTCTTTATAATATTATTTAGATCTTAAAATCAGTCAATAGCAAATTACATTATTTGAAAAATGATTGCTTTTCAGAGACTGATGATCCTTGCAGTATTTATCCTTTCTTGATTATTTTAAGGTACTTTGAGAATACTTAACATTTATTTAGACTTCTGCTGTATTAGAAATAAAATATTTTACATTAAATAAAATTGAAATGTATTAAGGTCAAGTCTACAAATGCAAATATATATTTAAATTCAATATTCAGATTGGAGTTTTGTAGGCAAAATATTTAACGATGTTTTTACTTCATTTACCTGTTCTTTTGACTCACACCGATGCAATATAGTGAGTATAGATATAAAAACTTATGCACTTGAATAGGATTTTTCCCATCTATTTGCAGGTGCAGTTTTTTGATAACTTTAATTCAAGTGTGATTGTGTGATCCACTTGACTTCATTATAGTAGAAGCTTTCTTATTTGATGTGATAAGAATTGACTGGTTAACCCAAAAAGGTAGTTAAAAGTAGGAAACAAAAAACTGTATCAGTATATATGTGGCAACATTTTATTAACTTATAATAAAGTATGTATTGTGTATATACTTGCCATTTGTTTTGTGGAGGTTCCAGTCTTGTCTTTGAGGACAGGTTGGAGTTTCCCATCTTTTTTCTCCACAACTTTCAGTCTCAGTTTCCTTAGATGCCCTTGTGAAGTAATTAGAATGCAGCATTCTTCTCGTTGTAATTTCCTCTAAGTCTTGTAATAATTTTTTTCGCTATTAGTCAGATCTGTCTAAAAACATTCAACAAAGTGTCCATAGAGACTACAACTCTCTTTGTATACATAGTTTATTGGGTATTGGATAACAGTGTGTAATTAAGGTGCTTAATTATAGTAACAGGCATAACTGACATAAACAAATTTGAAAACAAACACGATTAAGCACAGACCTCAACAGGTGGAAACAGAAATGCATGGGTGTCCTAGAAAATAGCTTATTAGCCACTGGTGTTGAGCATTTTGTGGGGAAATCAGGAGCTCTGGGCTAGGGAGGCTGTGATGTGGTTGGTCAGTGAGGAAGAGCTTTGTTTCTTTTTAATTTGAGGCTCTTGCCAGATTGGATCTCCATCTAAAGGACCTTCTTTTTTCCGCATGAATCCTTGTGTGTTTCCATCATCACAGCCGCCTCCTCTCTCCTTTCCGCCCAAGTCTGCTGCCGCCAGCCTGTACTCTTTGTGTCTACCTCCCACCCTCCATTTGAAATTTTGCATCAAAATTCAGCCCCTTGTAGAAGCCCTGTGGATTGACTCTACCCAACTTTTATGCTTTTGTTGATAATTTGTATATTATCTTTATAGCTTTAGTGAAATAAAACTTTGAACACTTGAATTTTAGTATCAAATACAGTATTATGTATATATAGTAAGTGCTCAAATATTTCTTTAGCCATATGAAACCAATAAAATAGGGCAGTTCTTCCCCTGAACATCCTCTCTGCAGGTTTATTGAGAAATAATTGATGTGACAGTTGTTGAGATGTTTAATTTTCAAGTATTCACCATACCTTTCCTTAAAAGGAGGTGGAGGAAATGGCCTTTTAGAACGTGACTTGCCAACCTTCCACAGAACATACTGTTGAAGAAAGCAAGAAACTCATGTGTCTGTGGGATTATGTTCTTGAATTGTGCATGTTTGCTTTTTTCCCTGTAATTTGTAAACTCTCCAAAAGCACAGGTCATATGTTCTCCTTCTTTGAATTTTCTGTGGCACAGTGGATAGAGAATCTGTGCTCTTGTACAGTAGAAGTAAGAAGCAGGTGCTGAAAGAATGTTGAGTGGCCAAAATGCCTACACCAAATACAACAGCAACTCAATGTCTTCCAAGCAGTCACTGCATGCTGTAGCACTTAGCACTTTATATATGTGGTCTCATTAATTCATGCAACTTTTGTAATTCCCATTTTACAGAGGTAGAACCCTAAAGGAGGAGTCAAATTCTTGGCTATGTTCACACAACCAGCAAGTGGTAGAGCTGGAACTCAAACCCAGGGAGTCTGATTCCAGATTCTAGGCCTTCAGTTTCTTTACTGCAATGTGTGTCAACAGGCTTTCAGAAACCTTCTGTAACAAGTTTTGAAAATTTAATGAAATATGATTATTTTCTTAACCAAACCAAATGGAAAACTAAAAACTGACTCTTAGGTGAAGCCAATGTATGCTACGTAGGAAGGCCTTGGGAAGGCCTGGTCAGAAAATGAGAGAATGGGAGAGCAAGCATGGTGCTGTCCACTGCCCGATGAGGAAAATATCTACTTAATGCTGTGAACCCTTTTGTTTTATACGTGTAACACCTGAGTGAGGATGGTAGCGTTGTCAGGCGCTCACATCTCATTGCTGGGCGACATCAGGAAGCTCTTTTTTTAGGATAGCTGTCCATCTGTTCTTCTCCAGGAGCTCCTGGACCTGTGCCACTTGGCTGCTGGCTTCAAGAGAGCCTAAATCAGTGAGCTGCTCACACCAGGGAGAACAGACAGGCTCTTCTCCTTAAAGTGTCTGTAATTATATGACCATAATTAGAAATAAAACCTTTAGGTAATTTGCAGCTTACAAGGAAAGACTTTCTGCTTACACACCATTTTATCCTCTATTGTTTCACATGCTGATCAGGAAAACAGGTTTCTTGGCCTAACAATAGATCATTAAGCTAACTGAGAGATGCAGATTCCCCACACTCCCTAATTTTGCTGTGTGGTCTGGGGCTATCAGGTGCTTTCTCAGCTTTTGGTTTGTAGTATTACATGATGTGGCCGCAAATACGTATAGGAAGTGTTGCATGAGACAACCTGAATTCCTGATATTAACTCCCTGGAAAAAGAGATATCCTACAAATAAATAACTTGTGAGTAGAGACACTAGTTTTGGTGCTTGTGGTTAGGGTTCATGTTTGTTGTCATGATAGTAAATGATCACATTGTTTCGGTGGTTCTACAGTGTTCAGAGAGATGGAGGTCACTGCTGTTTTTGTCTGACGGTTTGAGTTGGAGTAGATTCTGATTAATTCATGAGCCCCAACTGCAAGGTAGATGTTCAGTATTGATTAGACATATGCCCCTGGTTGTATGCTGTTAAAAAGGACTCAGTTGTGAAAATACTCCTAGAGCTAAATCAATAAGCTACTAAAGTTGTTTTTCTCCCATAAATGTTTGTATTTTATCCTTTAACTAAATGAGAAGGACTGTGAGGAATGTCTATGATCTGGACTGTTAAAGAAACCAGCTGTATCTTTGGAACAGTATGCTCATATGTTAGCCATTCCAGGTGAGTATAAATTATTCATATGTACATCTTAGCTAAGGATAACTCTGGCTTAATGGAGGAGACAGCATAACAGTTTTCTCTGGGAAGTTATCTTTTTTTTTTTTTCTGGTGACATGGGTAGAGAATTTGCTCAGAGGACACCCAGATACTAATGAAAATTTCAAGGGCTTTGAGACATAGTTCCTCATAGCGTAAGCGTTTAAAAATGTCTACAGTTTCTGTGATGCTCATAGCCAGTAATTGCTAAGCAATTAGCTGTACTGGCAGAATCACTGGGAAGTTTTCTGCCTTGGCAGTTTTTTTCTGAAAATTTTATTAAATTTAGAGAGCAGTTTCTGGCTGACTTTCCTTCCTCAACATACAGACTTGTCCAGAATAACACCCATCTTTATGAAATCATCGTGAAATCCACTGAATAGCTTCTAGGCCTGTCATTCTCCTCTCTTGGGCTTCTCCTCCAAGTTCCTAGAATGGACTGTTACCTCCTGCCGGGTAAATTTCCTGACCACGCCAGCCCCTTCCTTAAATCTTTACAGGGGCTTCTCATTTCCTCTTGCATCTCCTCTGGCTGTTCGCCCCATGCATCAAAGCCAGTCTCTAGCAGGCTCTGGATTATCTCATTTCCCTCATCTGCTGCTCAGGTCCCTAGCCTTCTCTCTCCATTCGTTTCAGTTCCTCTAGGTAGCACCTTCTCTGTGAACTCATTACGTTAGTCTTCTGAACAGTTTCCCAAGCACTATCATTTTCTTAGATTCTCTTCTCAACAAACTGTCCTTTTTCCTTCAGTTCTAAATAACTCCTGAAAGCCAATCTTCTGTAAAAGTCATTTTGAATTAAGTAGAGAGTTGCCAGTGGTGGTCTGTTCATCTCCTCTGACAATAAAAGACCTTGCATGGCTTCTTCCTCTAATATCCATCCCTGTTATAAACTTACTTCTTGCTTCCCACTTCCAGAATGACCCTTGCCCTTGACTTATGTGTGTATCCCATCCTACTCTAGTTACTGTTCCTAATTTAGAGACTCACACAGGGGTGAAGAAGGCAGGCTCTGAGGTCGGCCTCCTGACATGGAATCTGAGCTCTGCCGCTTGCAGCTGTGGACTCCTTGGGGTCCATTATTTAACCTTTCTGGGCCGCAGTTTCCTCCTTAATAAGTTTGGAACCATAAGAACACCTCGTTGAGTTTGTTGAAATAATGTAAATACCTCACACAGTATCTGGCACATGGTTAGCATGCAATAAATATTAACTGTTATTTTTTTTTAACAGAGGAAGAGGAATGAAGAACACACCCTATTAATATATCTGTATATCTACACAGTACATATATATGTGTGTGTGTATACATATATGCATATGTGTGCACACATCTGCATTCACTTACATAGTTACATAGTTTAGAAAAACATTCAGAATATCATTTCTCTTTTAGAAAATGAAAAATTACATGTTATAAAATACAAAACACATAAAGTTGAACAAAATCTCGGCGGGTGAGGCAGGGGTTTCAGTAGAGGTGGGGGAGTGCACTGCAGCATTTGTTCCTGCACACCTACTGAAGATCTGGCATTAGTGGTTTGACCTTTGTTTAAAAGCACCAGAGTTCCATGTGCATGTGTGGGCACTTGTTTGCTTTTGAGTGATAATGATTAAGGCAACTGATTTTTCTTAGGAAAGTTTCAAAAGCTAATCCACCCCAACCTTAAGTAAATGAAAGAGAAATTAGTTTTTTAAAAAAGAATAGTGTGAAGGACAGCATTCTTTTTAAAAATGACTGTAGAAGGAAATGCTTCAGATAAGTCTATGATGAGTTTACACATATCCCTTTAAACTTTGATGCATCTTCAGTACAGCAATTATTTAGCATGAGGATAATTAATTGCTTTTGTTTTCCTAGTTTTCCTACTTGTGATATTCTGTTAATGAATTTTATAAACATACTGAAAATAATCCTGGGCTGATGGGTATATTTTCCAAATAGAATAATTACCAGGCTTGTGTTGATTGTTTATATTTGAAAATGTCGAATGTAGATGTTGTTGGATTGCTGTCAGATTAGTCGTTTATTCCTGATTTAACAGAGATGTATC
The DNA here is from genome assembly GCF_023699985.2 of Odocoileus virginianus. NCBI lineage: Eukaryota > Metazoa > Chordata > Mammalia > Artiodactyla > Cervidae > Odocoileus > Odocoileus virginianus. The sequence goes on from NC_069680.1 coordinate 64,396,699, forward strand.
AGTGAAACACTTGTTTAGAAAATAGAAATAATTATAGATAGGGAAATTAAATTTCTTAAAAAATAATAATAAGTGATTTAATATACCAGTGTTTTTTTGTATAATATTAGAGGACCCAGAAGTGTGCAGTGTGCACGTGACTTGATTTAGTCCTATTAATATTTATCACATCTTCGAGGTCGCTACTCTTGTAAATGTAAAAATTATTTGAATTTCCCTATTTTCATTTATGTAATTTTAAAGCTTACATCATTTTAGGTTGTCTTATTAATGCCAGTTTTATAAAATAAAATAATTGAGAACTTATGAGGAAGGGTGGCATGAAAGAGGCGACCAGAGTTACACAGTTTAATATTTGTAACTTTCATTTCTTTTCAAATATAGATTTATTCCTGGTGATACAAATTGCTGTTTTCCTTGGCAGGCATTAGGAGCAAGTCTATGTGAAATTATGTAATGTCTGAAAAGTTATATTCATGATTAATTGGCCTATCCTAGAATGGTATTTGTGTGTGGAATAAGGCGATCATGCTTTTTTATTTGGCAGTGAGTTAAAGTGCCCCTGCTCAGATCGGGTTACTCTACAGAGCTTTTTTGACTAAGAACTGTGTATTTAGCTTGATCTCTTTTTAAAAAGCGTAAAATGTAGCTTCGAAGCCAAATATGCTGGAATTCATATTGTAACCAGTGTTAGTCTTTGGATAGCTTCAAAAGCAAGCTGTTCCACTCTGTCACACCTTAGTTAGCAAATGAAGCCAGAAGATTTAAAACAACAACATTATCCTCTCCATGGCCTCTGAACTCACAGCCAGTCTTGATTATCTAAGGGTAGATTGTCTGTAGTGTCAAATCATAGTTTTAAATTCTTCCTGACCTTGACCCAGGCTGATCAGTTACAATGATCTGTTTGTTTATCTAAGCTGGACTTTACAGGAGCTAGAAAATAAGGCCTTTAAACAATTGCCCTTTCCCATGTGTCAGCTTGAGAAATGATGACATTCATTACTAAAAACACAGTGATGGTGAACTTGATAACTGAGACTGCAGTGATCTTGGAGCCCAACTGTTTAGGGAAAGTTAACTTCTGTTTTCTGATCTGTAGTGTGGAGATAATAGTACCTACCTTCTGGCGTTTTAATGATTGATTAAGTGCTTACCTGAGTATCTGTTATTAGTGCTTTTCAAATGCTTGCTGCTGCTAATTACTGTTATTTCTGCTCCTGCTGCTACAACTGCCACCACGCCAAAGACTGTGTTACTGTGCCTAATAAAATAGTTCCTCTGGCAGGGCATTAACTCCAGGGTTCTGGTCTTCAGTGAATCCTCATACTGAAATGGTAAAACATATCCCAAAGTTGAATATGAGTAACTTGGGGGTTACTCTTTAAAAGTATCTATATTCTTATTGCTCAAAGGTGTGGACCACAGATCAGCAGCATTAGTGTCGCAGGAGACCTTCTTAGAAATTTAGACTCTGACCCCATTCCAGAATTAATGAATCAGAACCTGCATTTTAACAAGATCTCCAGGTGTTTTATGCATGCGTGCTCAGTTGTATCTGACTCTTTGCCACCCCATGAACTGTAGCCTGCCAGGCTCCTCTGTCCATGGAATTTTCCAGGCAAGAATACTGGTGTGGGTTGCCATTTCCTACTCAAGGGGATCTTCTCTACCCTGAGATCGAATCTGCATCTCTTGAGTCTCCAGCATTGGCGGGCAGATTCTTTACTACTGCACTACCTAGGAAGACTGTCTATTAAAGATTGAAAAGTATTTATTGCCATCATTTCCCAACCTCTCCCCACCATCCTCAAAATCATCTGAATGACTTAGAGATGACTACCAGCAGTGGACCACCAAGCAGTATCACATGAGCCAGGCCCTCAAAACAGGATGTTAATTAGAAAGAAGGCAAGATGGAAGGAAGAAGGGAGGAAGAAAAACCATGCCTGACGACACTAATACTGTAATTCTGTAGTTGAGTCTGTGGTCACTGATTTTAGATTGTTTTTTGTTGTAACATGGATCATGGAAAGAAGTACTGAAATTTTATGGGCTGGTAGCAAATTTCTTTGGCTCCGTAAGTTCCAGTGATCTGTCAAACTTACTTTGCAAAGTTTCCTTTTAACTCATGGTCTCAAAAATTAGTATGCATCCCTTATTTTCTTAAATATATACATACACAGTGCAGTCATCTTATAATCCTGCTTCATTTAGCTTTTTAATGTGAAGATGGTGTTCTCACTGTGCCGATCCTAAAAGACCAGTGGATAGGAGAGTAGAGTTCCATGTATTGTCCTTACTGTCTTTGGGCCAGTACTTCTACCCTTGGTTTGTTTCCTCTGTGTAAACATTGTGAAGATATATAAGAACATTGGTCTTTAATTAACTATGAATCATGGATGGTTGTGGAGGAACAGTTCTATGTATTATCACATGCTAGGGAATAAAAGAAATTGCTAGTTTTTTGACTTAAAATGTGACCTTTGAATCTATTGTTTAAAGTTAATTTGAAGAACAAATTTAAGTTAAAATATGGTACGGTTTTCAACTATTAAATTGTCAAGGAAAAATTTTGCTAAAGTGTTAGGTAGGAGTGATACAGTGGCACAACTTTATGCTGTTAAAAATGCCTGTGTTCTGTGACCCAGCAGTCTCGAATCTAGGCATTTATTCTACAGGTATATTTGCACATGCAAATGTACATATGTACATTTTTGTGGAAGCAAAAGAATAATAACCTCAATATCTATTGGAATGAAGCGGGTTTCGTGTACCTCAACTTTTAATTTTTATAAGATGAAGGTATCTCAGTTTACCTTGTGAAAGGGGATTTGAGTGTCCAGAGATTAAATGTAGGATGGAAACTTATTTTCCATTCCATGTGTCTTTATAATGTTTAAATTTTAAAAATACACACACACACACGAAAGTTAAAATCGACAAAATGGGCCTTGTATTGAAGAAACTGAAGCCATTCAACACTTAAACAATTTTTTTTTACTTTCCTTTTAAAGTATATTCATGTCCATAAACTCATTCATCTTCCCTCAGACACACAGTAATTAAGAGTAGCCAGTGAATTCTTAGTAGCCTCTCAGTACTATGTATACTCTTGCACTTCTCAGACTCTTTCTAACATAAACTGCCTGATGTCCTAATCATTCAGAGCTATGATTCTCGACCTGGGTACTACCAGAATCTCTTTGAAGCTTTTAAAGAATCAAAATGTCTGAGTTGCCTATTTAATAGAAATCCATGTGTGTGACTTAGGCATGTACATTTTTTTAAAACTACATAGGTGATCCCACTGTTCACACCTGTTTAAGAACCCCTGTCTAGAGAGCAATTATTGGTAGGATTCCTCTTCTGCTAAAGCACTAGCTATTACCTCCTGCCTGCCCCCTGCCTCCCACAGTAGAATGTTTCGGCTCTCTGCTCTACATCCCAAGGAAAAGGGACTGGCACTCTAAATAACCACATGACTCTATCTGTTGCATTAGAATAAAAATGATGATAGTGATAATAACAAGTCACGTTTCTGCATAAGAATCAACATTTTTCTGCATATAAAGAACATTGAAAGTAAATAGGGGAGATCAAGAGCTGATTCTTTGAAAACATCAATAAAATTCAGAAACCTCTAGGTAGAAGAATCAAAAAATAAACGGAAAACAAATTATTGATACCAGGAATGGAAGTGAGGATATCACTTGAAGACATGAAAAGAATAATAACAGAACATTATGAGCAATTTTATGCCAATAAATTGGGCAACTTAGATTAAATGAGAAAATTCCTTAAATGCCCAAATCACCACAGCTGATACATACAGACAAAATGGCAACTCTGAATAGCTCTATATCTGTTGAAGAAATTGAGATCAAAACATTAAAACTGTGGTACAAAGGAAACTCTTTAAAGGTCAGACAACAGACAACTTTAATGGTGAAGTCTATAAAATATTGAACAATACAAATGTTAGATTAATTCTTTCAGAAAGTAGGAGGTAATACAATTTTATTTCTCTTTGGTAGCAGTGAACGTTCAGAAATTGAAGTACCATTTATAATAGCACCAAACAATATGAAAGTATATAGGGATGAATTTAGCAAAATATGTACCCTGTAAAGTATTACCATTATTGAAAGAAAGGAAAGAAGACCTAAATAAGTGGAGAAATATACCTGCTCATGGATTGGAAGACTCAGTAATGTTACAGTCAGCACTCCCCAAACTAGTATACTTAGTCAACACAATCACGATAAAGCAAGCTTTGTTCTAGAATTTGACAAGTTGATTGAAAAATTGAAATGGTGACACAAAGAACTTAGAATAACCAAAACAAATTTTGAAAAAGAAGACCAAAGTTGAAGGACTAATTTAATGGGAAGAAGAAAATGTCTACAAATTGTCCCGGAGTCACTGGATATACATATGGAAAAAAAGTGAATCTTGAACCTTACCTCACTCCACACACAAAGATTAAGTAAAAATTTATCATAGACTTAACTTATAAACTAATGCCATGAAACTAGATGAAAATATATGATAAAGCCTTTGTAACTTTGGATTAGGCAAAGATTGTTTAGAGTGGATATGAAAAGCAGAAAAATTGGTAAATGGTACCTCATAAAAATGAAAAACTGCTGTTTCTCAAAAGAAATTGTTAGGAAAATGAGATAAGCCACAGAATTAGAGAAAATATTCAAAGTGCATATATTTTCTATACATAAGTAAGTGTTAGCCCCTGCAGTTGTGTCCAGCTCTTTGCGACCCCATGGACTGTAGCCCGCTAGACTCCAGCTCTTCTGTCCTTGGAATTCTCCACTGGAGTGGGTTGCTCTTCCCTTCTCCGGGGGATCTTCCCCACGCAGGGGTCCAACCGGGTCTCCTGCATTGCTGGCAGATTCATTACCATCTGAGCCACTAGGGAAACCCTTTACATATATATAAAGGAGTTGTATCTAGAACATGTATCCTGCAACTCAGCAATGAGACAGACAACCCATTTCACAAACAGATGTTATAGGGCGTGTTCCTTAGGAGTCAGGCACTGAGATAAAGTTTTGTGGTAGAATATTTACTAAGGGAAGGCTTTAGTAATCTGACTCTTGTGGGAGGAATTGCAATAAAGCAGCAGTGGGCGGCGGAGAGAGTTGAGCATCGATGCAGCTCAATAACAGCCATGGCTGACTTTGTATGTAGTTCTTGGATGTGGGCCACTGCAGGAAGGAGAGTATCCTTTGATGACATGACTGCAACTGAAGCAGTCCCTGAAAGGAGTGACAGCTGAAAACTGCCTGCTGGTAGCATTTTCAGTAGCTGGGGCAACAGGTTTTTAATTGGAAGAAGGTTTGGCAATATATTGCAGTAGACCACGATGACAGGTAGAAGAGTCTGATAGAAATTGTACAAAGGAAGATGTGTGAATGGCCACTGAGCACTAGCCATCAAATTTATGCAAATTAAAACCGCAATGATATCCTCTTACACACTCTCTGAAATGGTTAAAATTAAAAAGACTGGCAAAACCCAAGTGCAACCAGGAGTGTAAAATGGGGCAGTTCACTTTAGAAACCACCCTTGACAGTTTCTTATAAAGGTAAACATATACTTAGCATTTGACCCAGCAGTTTAACTCCTAAAAAGAAATGGAAACATGTAACTCCAAAGAGAAATGAAAACATGTTGAACAGTGCATAGCATTTCAGCTGCCATATAAATCTCTGTGAAGGCAGACATTCTTGGAGTCAGGTGGTGGTGATAGTGACCAACTACCATGTTAATATCTGTCTACCTATGCTTCATCCTTTCACTCTGCTTCCCTGTTTGTACCCAGTTACAATCAATTCAGTTGCCTGTGTTTCTGAGCAGGTGATGCACATTTCTGTTGGTGAAATTGGTAATGAGAATGTTTACGTTCACATCATGCCTAGGTGACCTTGTATGTAGGCACCACATCTAGATTAAAATGGTTTCCTTGGGGCAACTGAGGAAACCAATGATTCCAGCTATGTGATGTTCTGGAAAAGGCAAAACTATGGATACAGTAAAGAAAAGATTAGTGGTTAACAGGATTAGAGCGGGGAGGGAAAGATGAATAGGCAGAACAGGAGGATTTTTTTTAGGCAGTGAAAAATACTCTCTATGATACTATTAATATAAGGGTAGATAGATGTCATCATAAATTTGTCCAAATCCATAGAATGTACAACACCAAGAGAGAACCCTGATGTAAACTGTGGGCTTTGAGTGATAACAAATGTGTGAATGTAGGGTCATCAGTTGTAACAAATATATGAGCCTGGTGGGGGATGTTGATAATGGGGGATGCTATGTATATGTGGGGGCAAGGGGATATATGGGAAATTTCTGTACCTTCCTCTGAATTTTGCTGTGAACTTAAAACTGCTCTGGAAAAAAAAAAAGAAAACTGAAAGATTTGTGACACTTGAATATGAATTGATTTTAAAATTCCATTTTTCAAAATCTAGGGTAGGGTTTTTATTATATTGCTAATATTGTGACATACTCACTGAAAATAGTAGTTTGTAAATCCTAAGCTGACTTCCTATAACCATGTGTTGAATTTCCAGCTGTGTTGAGTCAGACTTTGATCCCTCTTGAGAAGATAAATGCAGTATCTGCAGTTTTTAATGTTAGGGGTGTAGGAGAGACTTTGAGATGAAATCTTAAAAACCAAGTCCCTGTCCAGATAAGAAATTAAAAACCCTGGGAAAGGCAGTTGTTTCTTTGTCCTACCCCTCCCCCGTTTGTAGGCCTCATTATTACACCCCTCACCCCCACCCACCCACTCCCACCCCTGCCTAGGAGGGGAAAAAGAGCAAATGAGATGTTATTGTTAAATGCTGTGTTCAGGATCAGATTTGTTTCCTTCTAATAGAATCAATTTCCTTAATCAGCTCTCTTATAAATGGTACACCTGCCTAATTAGAACAAGTTCTAGACTGCAGGATATACTGTGAGCATTTCAGTTACCTCCACACAATTGATAGCTATTGTGACTGATGTTCTTAGAAAGTCTTCCCCTCTCTCTTTTTATTCCTCTATGGCCAAGCTTTTTATTATTTTATACTTACGACTCTGCCTTTGACTGTGGAAATTTCATGGTATGTGGTCATTGATGTTGTTTCTGTTTCTACGTTATTCCTTAAATGAAAAAAGAAGTGATGTATTTATGGATATGTGTAGGGATGCTTTTAAATATTTTTATTTTATTGGATTTAATTTGCTTGTTGTCACTCTTAAAATACAGAGAACTCCCTTGACTGTGACAAGAAGGTGAAATACAACAGTCACATTCAAGATCTCCATACATTAGCCATAATAAATCTTCTTGCCCTGAGTAATACAGAAACTCAATCCAGAGCCAGTGAGGATGATGTAGTGCTCCCTCACAGAACCAATCACCCACCGAGAAGCATAATGAGCAAGGGAGGTGATATAATAAAACCTCTATGGCCAGAGGAAAATTATGGTAAAAACTGTTGCCTATGAAAAGTCTTGTAATAAGTATATCTCCAATTATCTTCCGAAAGAAATTATTTAGGCATCTGCTCAGGTTAAGATTCATGAGGGAAATGCAAGAATGGCCTTAGAATAGCAAAAGGGTACGTGAGCGTAGAGAAGGCGGTGGTGGACATGTTGTGAGCAGAGCTCTGTTGTGCCCCCAGGGTCTGCAGTAGCCGCGGTGCTTCTGTGAGGGTGTGTGGTCACCAGGCCTTCTTCTTGCAGAGGGATGTCTGCACTGACCACCGAGGGAGACAAAATAACACTCTTAAAAAGTAAGATGGTTTCAGTGATCACAGAAAGACTCTCAGTTATACTCTGAAATACACTATTTCCCAGGACCGCGGCTTCGGCAGACAGCTGTAAAGGAAAATCCTTAATGTGCATGATCTGTATCCTAGTTAGGAGTGGGCTTGATCTGTTCAGACAGATAGCAGTTGAGTAAGTGGGTTAAGTGGTGAGAGATGAAGTCTAGCTCTTTATTAGATAAGTGGCAGGTAGAGTGCTGAAGCAGCCAAAAAATAAAAAAAGAGGAAGTATGTTCCCAAAACAACAGGAACAGTGTCATCCTCTGTTGTCCCAGCGCTCACTTATACCTTTTGTGGAAAGTAATGCATTACCAATAATAAAACACCAAAGTTTGTAAAATACTTTTTAAAATAGATTGAACAGATTAATGCTTTTTTATAATTCTGTTACTCTGACCACAGTGTTCTTGACTTCTTTTTTGTGTGATAGGTACTGGTTCTGAGCATGGCCCCAAATCTCTCTTGCATACAATCTATAGTGCCTGTTAGTGAGTGAGCCCCAATAGTTAATATCTGTGGGAGTGATGAGGCAGTTTTCATCCCAGCTGATTTTTAAAATGTTCTGTCTTGTCAGATTAGACCCACAGAAGTATTATGTCCAAACATAAGTATCAGTCACTGTAAATGATCAGAATAGGAAAAAAGCAGTCAGATTAGACCTTTAGGTCACTCACCTTGCCGCCAATCGTTGCTTCATATTGTAGTCATTAAAAATATACATTAAAATAAAGAACAGTAGTTCAGTATTTGGGGACATCAGAGAAATCAGTCTGAACCCAAAAGCAGTCTTTTCATTCGTTCTTTCGTTTATTCCATAAATGTACTTTGAGGCTGGAGGAACAGCAACAAATCTCTGCTCTCTCAGTGTTCACTAAGTAAAACGAAACGGACAAACGATACAGCATATGTCAGATAGTGATGCACACCGCGCAGAAAAATGAAGCAAAGCGCGGAGGATCCAGAGGTGCTGGTGGCGCGCCCTTTGGAGAGAGTTGCCGGGGACAGCCCTCCGGATAAGGTGGTACCTAAATCCACCTCCAGAGGAAATGAGGGACCAGCCATGGGAAGCAGAAAGAGCGAAGAGCGTAGAGGCAGCAAGACGCCACGTCTTAATAGCTTTGTGACCAGAGGGCGCATTTAGCTTACCTGTGACACCAAACAGACGCAGGTCACCAGGCCTGTTTCACAGGGTTCGTGTTCGGCTCAAGTGAGACACTTGAGAAAACCAGGGAACGGGAAAGCAGTAACTTGACTTCAGATTTCAGTGTGAAATGATAAGAGGGTACAAATTAAAGAGATAAATACAGCAGCCTTAAAACAGCCCTTTCATACAGCTTGTTGTGAAATTTTGAATTGAGTTGTCTGAGCTGAAGTGTGGAGAGCATTCTCCAAAGATGAACCATTTGATACTGGGGTGTACAAGATCTTTGTTTGCCTTCATGGTATTATTTGTTTAAGATTTTATGTTTGTTTGTGCTTTTCTTCCTTTGACATCTTTTTCTTTCCTTTTCCTTTGAGCTTTCCTTTTATTAAATCAGTTCCAGGCCTCTTCGCTCTCGGTTGAGGCGTCTTCTACCCTGGTTCCTGTGCTCTCTGAGTAACTCATTAAAAACAAAAACCAGAGAGCCCTTTAAGATGAATACTTATCATGGGGCTCAGAGCCTCACAACATCCACCTTTTATAGAGTAATTCTAGACTCCAGATCGAATTATTTGCACTGATGTTTGTTAAGGACTTGAAGCCTTTTGTTTACCCTGTTTGTTTTTATAGCCTGAGTGAATTTTGCAATAGTTGTAACAATGTTTGAACAGAACTTTGTAGCCTACAAAGTACCTCACACACTCACTCACTTGGGAACTTTAGCAATCCTGGATCAAGACAACATGGACTCTATTGTGCTCTTTTAAAAGAGGGGGAACCTGAGACTCAGAGAACAGAAAATAAATTCAGGTCTTTCCATGATACAAGTGCAAATATATGATTGAGAAATGCGGAATTGTTTCCAGCACTTGGAATTACTAAAATGATATGTTCTATAAGTGAAAGTGAAAGTCGCTCAGTCGTGTCCGACTCTTTGCAACCCTGTGGAATCGTCCATGGAATTCTCCAGGCCAGAATACTGGAGTCGGTTGCTGTTCCCTTCTCCACAGGATCTTCCCAACCCAGGGATCGAACCCAGGTCTCCTGTATTGCAGGAGGATTCTTTACCAGCTGAGCTACCAGGGAAGCCCTGTTTTATAAGTAGATTCAAGGAATTTTGTAGATGACTCCAGGAGAAGAATCCATAAGGGAGTATGGAAAGAGAGGACTATGTCCCTGATTACTGTGAATGGTGACTGTGGAGACAAAACCCCTTTTGGTGTCATTGTCAGAACGAGGATGTGAGCCTGGATGCTCTTGCCTTCATCTGTGCGTGAGCTTTCTTTCTTTTTTTTTGACAGTTACTTAGACTAACAAGACTGGCAAGCATCCCCCACCCCCTCACCCCCCGCCCTTTTCAGGGTGGAAATAAAAGCAACCATAAACAAATACAAAACTTACCTAAAATGAGTTGTCTTGAATTTTAAAATGTTTCCTCAGAAATGACTATTTTATTTTGATATTGAGGGTTCCTGAAGACTCTTAAAATGTCTCTTAAAGTATAATAGAAGCAATAAAAAATTAGAGCTCAGCTGGGAAGGGCCTTTGAAAAGGTCCCACATCCCAACTTGTGGGAGACTCCTTTGTCCACCCTGGTGTCCTTGACATCTTGATAGAGTCCACCCAGCCTCTCATGGCCTCTTCTGATTTTGAAGACTGTATGATTCCATTTATATGAGGTCCTTAGATTACTCAAACTCATGGAGACAGAAAGCAGAAGGACATTTGCCTGGGGCTAGAGGAGAGTAGGGAGTTACTATTTAATAGGAACAGACTGTCAACTTGGGAAAATGAAAAAGTCCTAGAGATCAAGTAGATTCCTTGAATCTACTTAATGCCACTGAACTGTATACTTTAAAATGGTTAGGATGATAAATTTTATGTTATATGTATTTTTCTATATATATATATATATATTTTTTTTTTTTTACCACAATGTGAAACATAAAGAAGCAAGAAAAAAAAAATCATTTTGTTGCTAGAAGGTTGGGGCATGGAAAGCATGGAGAACAAACCTAACCCCTCCCCCTAAAAGAGTACACCCACTTGTCCCCTCGCAACAGTCTCTTCCCAGCGAACTAGCCCCAGTTCCTTCAATAGGTCATTTCATTTTGTTTTACAATATATTTGAATCATGATTAAGATAAAGACTATACATTATAATTGGCTGATAAATCGCTTTTAAATCTCTCTTAATCTATTGTTTCTTCTTTCATATCTGTTTCTCTGTCTGTTCCTCTCTCACTCATTCTGTCTCCCTTTAATTTATTTGTTGAAGAAACTGGGTCATTTGTCCTCAAGAGTTTTGGTACTTGCGTCCCTCTGCTTTGCAGACTGATACCTTCCTCTGTCCTCTGCATTTCCTGTGAAGCAGTAATTGGATTGAGTTATTTTATTTTATAAATGCTGTAATCCAACTATATAATAACTCATCTTAGGTCCTTTTTTTTTTTTAATAAGTGCCTTCCTAGCCTTTTGCTTGGAAAACTGTAAACATTGAATGGATAACTGAAAAAATTGAAAGAATCATGTCATGGACACCCTCCTACCTTTATGTAGATTCACCAACCATTAACATTTGCCGCATTTGCTCTCTCCCCCTTTGCACACAAACACACTAATACACATAGGGATTTTTCCCATGCATCTTTCGAGCTCAAGTGGTAGACATCATGACACTTTACTCCAAAATATTTCAGCACACAACTCCTAAGCACAGCTCCTGTATAATCAATCAATCACAGTCTGGTTTGTGTATTGTCTATTTAGTGCATATTACCCTACTTATCCAAATAATGTTCTTTATGGTCATGGGTATTTTTGAAAACCAAGTGAAGATCACAAATTGTATTTCGTTTTCCTGACACTTTAGTTGCCTAAATTGGTTCTGCCCTTTTTGGGGGTTGAGGTCTTACCTGACATTGACATTTTTTGAAGTGTCCAGGCTAGTTGTTTTACATCATGTCCCTGTATTTGGATTTGCCTGATTATCTCCTTATGATTGGAGTCAGAGTAAATGTTCCCAGAAAGAACACTGCATAGGCAGCGCTGAGTCTTCAGTGCCCCACTTGGAAGGCACCTGACGTTGGTTTGTCCCATAATGGCTGCTAGGTTTGATTGCTTGATTAAGGAGGTGTCTACCATATTTTTCTATTATGAATGTACCATTTTCCCAGTTTTTCTGTTTCCCCATAATAAATAATCTGTAGCATATTAAAGGTTGCTTTTTAAATAATTTTAAAAGCATGCTATTTGGTCATGGGAGAAATCGGATGGCGAGATTATGAGCACATTAGAATTATTACAGCCAGTGGAAAAAATAATTTTTAAATGTTTGTTTTTCTTGAGCAAGGAGAGACAAGGAGGGGAGGTAATAAAGGTGAGAAAATGGGCTTTAGCAAAGACAGACTTGTGTTTGAATCCCAGCTCCATACTTGAATCTGTGTGACTTTAGGAAAGTTACTTCACTCCTTAGAGCCTCAAGTTCTTTCCTACGATGAGCATAATAATAATCATTCCTGGCAGGATTGTTAAAATGATTAAATGAGCTAGTGTATGAGTGGCCTCTAGCCTAGCAGTTGCCCCAGGACTATCACTTGGGAAGTGAGGAAGAAATGCTTCCCCAGCAGTTTGCAGAGTTTATACTTCTCAGTGAGTGTTTGCTCTTGAGATGACATTGAAATATTCATGCCTGTTGATAAGAAAATATGATCAACAGGTAAGGTGCCTTTTTGAAATTTCAGAGAAAGGAATTCAGAACTGGAAGATGTTTGGTTCCATTTTCAGACCTCTTAAACATGATTTGTCTGTAGTGGAATTGAGCTGCCATTTATTCAGACCTGTTTCTGACTGCAATCCATTTTAATCTGTTACCAGGGATTATTTTTTGAAACAGTATATGTGTAGTCAGATTGAGACTAGTGAGTCGTCATAATCCCATGACCCATTTACATGCCTTACTGTAAAAGTTTCATTTCATACAAGTGACAATTTTTTAAAGTTAATTAGACTCGGCTATACTGAGGTTAGCAAAAAGTGCTTTGAATTATCAATAATTCAGCAGGGCAGACATTTCTGTATAATGCAGTGGTTTTATAGAGTATTGTGAGATAGTTATCCCCAAAATGAATGGTTGTGAGCATACATCAGCATGGTGGGGCTTGCTTGAATGTAGCGTGAAGTGATATCATCTGTGCTTTCTATTATTGAGCAGAGTGTGAACCATCGGTCTTTCTGGCCATGAACTACTAGCAACCTTTGTCCTTTGTGTTACCTTTAGTTAAAAACGAAAAATGAGCATGAATGCTGGCTGATGGCCATGTCTTTCTTACAGTGAAAAATTCGTCTAGGGAAGAAAAATAGGATTGCCGATTTGGATTTGTTTCATTGCGTGAATGATATGTGACATTTTGTAAATTATTTATCACTGCAAGGATGGCAGCAAGGGCTCAAGCATTGTTATATCAAATTAAAGTAGGAATCCCATTAGTACAAGGACTGGGTTTTAGCTGGAATCTATCAGGGGAATGTTGTCACTTGAAAACCAGATTGTTCTTTTAATTGCTATTTAAAGGAACAAAAATGTTCCCAAGGTACTGCAGTTGAGCAGTTGCGAGTAATAACTATGGATCCATAATTATGCAGTGCTGATTATCTGGCATTTAAAAAATGGTGGCAGGAGTCAGTGACCAATTTGTTGTAGCTTTTTTTTTTTTTTTTGGTTTTTCTAGAACAGAGTTTTATTCTCTGCTTTTTAACTGGGGCTACAAAAATATATTTGCATAGTTACCTCAGAAAGTAAAGCCTGTGCATATTAAAAGAACAAATTAAACTGAAAATAAGGGCAAGATAATGAAGGCTTGTATTCTAAGATGAAATTAACAGTCATATCGAACAGTTTGCAAATGCTTGGTCATGAGATGAGTTCTGGTTTTTGATGACATGCCACATTGAACCAAAACGTTTGTTGGAATCACTGTTACTATTTGAAATATTATTTTAGAATAAGGTTTTTTAAACTAGCATACATTTCTTTCATTTATTCACATGTATTTTTATATAGTTAGCAAAAAACATTTTGAGTGCCTCTGTGCATCAGGCTTTTGGAATAGAGTGGCTGAACAAATGAGGTTTATTCTACACTGATGTATATTTGGAAAGTTAGGCCTAGCAAAATCTTGTTTTTAATTTACATTTAAATAAAAAAAATTTTGTGATTATACTAAGCTTTCTTGCCCTAAATTTTTGATTCACAAGATTCAAATATAAATGCGTTAAGAGTTCCATTCTGATGGCTAGCAGACAATGTGTGATGCTTGGAATATGCAGTAAAATTTTAGTTCTCATACTGTTTGGCTGTGCAAAATAATGTGACCAGACCTGTAGGCACAGTCAGCTCTTCATATGGATGGGAATACTAGTGTTGCTGGTAGTCATAAATAACAGTGAAGGCACTAAAATGTATGCAGATTTATACATTGTTAAAAGCAGTTTCCTTAGTGAGAGTTAAAGGGGTGCTAGGGATTAGACAAATGTTTTGTTGTTTCTTTTATTGAAGGGGACTGTCAGAGATTGAGAGTTTATCCCTTTTGTGTGGCATGGTGTGGTTTACTTTTGAAGACACTGGGGTCAGAAAGGGCTTGTTAATGGCCTTTTGATCATCTTAAATGATCCTACAGAATTTTAAAGTTCTTAACATTTTTTTGGCCATGCCACACAGCATGCGAAATATTAGTTCCCAGACCAGGGATCCAGTCCACGCCCCCTGCAGTGGAAATGCAGAGTCCTAACCACTGAACCACAATGGAAAACCCCTTCTTTAGTTCTAAGGCTGTTATTATGTCACCTTTTAACATGCCAGTATTTTATGTCATATATTTAATTGATGGATAATAGTAACCTGTACTAAAACATTTGATAAAATTTAAGCAATCTGGTCTGACTAGATGATATTCATAGACTGTAATACTGAATAGATGAATCAATTTATTGTAGGCATATAGATTATGGAAACGATTTGAGACTTCAAATGAATTCTTAATGTTCATTTCAGGAAGGTAATACATAATATATATAAAGGTTTTAAATTTCATTGGCTTAATAAAAATTATTTCTGAGTCTTATGCATTACACTTAAATGTATTATTCAGGCAGTACTTCACTATCAAATAATTTGAGGGGTTTTTTAATTAGCAGAAAACATTGATATGAATACCCTATTTTTTCAAAGAAATATGTAAGACGCTTTTGATTTTAATACTTTGTATTTAATTTTGAAGTGGAGAGCTAACAGTGTTTTCTCATTTTAATTTTTTCATAGCCCCGTGCCGATCCCATTCCAATATGTAGCTTCTGTCTGGGGACAAAGGAATCAAATCGTGAAAAGAAACCAGAAGAACTTCTCTCTTGTGCAGACTGTGGCAGTAGTGGTAAGTTGTTATTTTTTGTATGTGTGCACAATGACTCCCCATTATAGCTACATGCAATTTCTCTATCAAAGAATACTTGTTATTTAAAGCAATTATTTGATAATACTGTAAGCTTTCAATTTAAAAAGTAAATACAAGTTGGGGGGAAGTGAGTATACTCGCACTGATATAAACAGTGTTATATATGTTTATAAAATACTATGTATTCATATTTTAAATTAACCTTAGATTTCATACCAACATTGGTAATTCAACGTGGAATATTCTACTTTGAAGGTAAATTCAGGGTAGAAAATTCTGAACTTTCAAGCTGATTGCCGCTAGAATCACTTGTTTTTTATAACCTGAAGTCTGAATTTAATACATTTGAGTTGGAATATATAGTGCTTCAGGTCCTGACACCTCCTGGTGAAATATAATATTACAGCCCAGCTCTGTGTGACAGTGAAGGGGATGGACAGGATTCTGGCAGCTGCACTGATATATTCCAGAAATCATCAGGCATGAAAGAAACAAATTGCCCAGTGAAAGATAGGAAAAGACTGGTCTGTTCAGAAAGTGATACTGAAATCAAGGAACTACTGGGTAGGGATACTGTTAGTTGCTCAGTTGTGTCGGACTCTTTGCAACCCCGCCTGCCAGGCTAGTCTGTCCATGGAATTCTCCAGGCAAGAATACTGGAGAGGACTGGGTCATTGGTAAATTGCAATATCCAAAATGCTTTCAAGATTGCTCTCACCTCTTTTTCTCAGCATAGGACTTTAAGAGCACATTTCCACTTTTGTAATGGAAATTAAGTCACATTATGCTTATACTAAAAGAATTTGTCTTGGAACTCACTTGGTGGTGCCGTGGTTAAGACTCTGCATTTCACCGCTGAGGCAGGTGCAGCTTCAGACTCAAGATCCCACATGCTGCAAGGCTTGGCAAAAAAGATAATTAAAAAGAATGTGTCTTACCAGCCAGCCTTCCTTCTTAAGTTGCCTAGAGATATACAAGGTTATATGTATGTGTGTATACACACACATAAACAACTCAACAGAGTGAGTGGCAATTACTGGGCTTTTAAAAAATCAACCTCTGTACTAATCTTTAAATTGTCTTCTCCTAGCCTACTGAAACTTTTCCCCGAAAAAATGTTATTTTAAAATTAACACCAAGTATTGCTCTAGTTATAGTTAATTCTTTAAAAACATCAACAAATCTGCAAAACACAATAGCATTCTCTCGTTTAGCAAGTCAGTGATATAGTATAGTGGTTAAGACCTAACTAGAAAGCTGGCCATAGACCCTCTACTTTGAATGGGTTAACCATTCTCAGCCTCAGTTCCCTTATTAGAAATGTAGAGATAATGGTATCATCTTATATCTTGGGTTGCATGGAAACTAAAGAAGAGAACACAAGTAAATAGCTTAACACATGGTCTACACTCTGGTAAGTGTACTATACACGTCAGCAGTTGTTGGTCTTTTTTTATTTTTGGCGTATCACATTGTTTTCCTTGATTGCTGCAAGAAATTTAAAATCTTATTGTTTATGACAGCTGCTTGATGGTTGGATAGAGGAAATGTTTCACACTGAAGAATGACACTGTTGTGTAATGATTCTTCCTCCTCCTATGAAGGTTTAACTTGATAGATCCTAAATGGTTCTGCAGCTCTCGGGACTTGACTAGGAGGAGAGAGCCTTGGAAATAAGACATTTCAATCTGTGCTTGAGAAATGCTTTCTGACAGTCTTTTTGATGGGCTTTACAGATTCATTAAAACTCCTTCACCTGCCATGATATCGTGGCTAGTGACAAAAGGGCATGGAAACATTATCTGTATGTTCGGATTAATAAATCTCAATCCTTCACTCTCCTTGTTTTATCCTGGTGAGCTAGTGCCTCACTCATCAGTTCTGACTCTGTAGTTATCTTTTGGGTTTTCTCATGAGACTCATTCTGAATGAATTATTGTTTTGTGTAACTGCCTGATCAATTTAGTAGTGTTCTTTTGTCTAAGATTTACCCTTTGTGATTTTTAAGGTGGTACTTTAAAAATACCCTTAACTGTTTTATTTCTTGAGTGTCTATTTGTCTGGGCACCTAGAAAGATTAAAGACATACTTAAATCTGAAAAGAAAAGGTCCCTTCATATATTTCCTTACCTCTGGTGATACACTTACTTAAGTTGATAAGAGATCATTATCTTCCAGATCATAACTTCAAGGCTTCTTTCACAGGGTATAAAGGCGTAATTCTAAACAGGTAGATCTTAGATTTTCTGATGTAACCAATCTCCCTTCGTCTTTCCCAGATTGAAGCCTGCCAAAAAAGAGGTTTGAGTTCCTTTATAGTTAGAGGTGACTGAAATATTTTCACTCCTGAAGTTTCTCACTTTTCCAGGGTATGTAGATGTAGCGTTGTGTTTTCTTTTTTCAAAAATGATCTCTTGTTTTCTCTTTTAACACATGGTGAAGAATGGATTGAGGATACTATCTAAAAGACTTATATCCAGAGTCATTTTGTGAGCCCCTTCCTTCACATAGAATGAGCTAGAGACTTTGGAGTTGAGGTGTGGGTCATGGTAGAAATTCAAGACCTGCGGTCGTCAGGCTCCTTTGTTTAGGATAGAGGATGGCTGGCTCAGTGTGCTTCTCTGGACTCCCCTATGTGATCTGGCTCTAGTGTTAAGGTTCACTTAATCTTCCCTTGTAACGCTCAAAATTCTCCAAGCCAGGTTCAACAGTACGTGAACCGTGAACTTCAGATGTTCAAGCTGGATTTAGAAAAGGCAGAGGAACCAGAGATCAAATTGCCAACATCCGTTTTATCATCAAAAAAGCAAGAGAGTTCCAGAAAAACATCTACTTCTGCTTTATTGACTACACCAAAGCCTTTGACTGTGTGGATCCAAACAAACTGGAAAATTCTTCAAGAGATGGGAATACAAGATCACCTAACTTGCCTCATGAGAAATCTATATGCAGGTCAAGAAACAACAGTTAGAACTGGACATGGAACAGACTGGTTCCAAATCAGGAAAGGAGTGCAACAAGGTTTTATGTTGTCATCCTGCTTATTTAACTTATATGCAGAGTACATCATGCGAAATGCCAGGCTGGATGAAGCACTATCTAGAATCAAGATTGTCAGGAGAAATATCAATAACCTCTGATATGCAGATGACACCACCCTTATGGTAGAAGGTGAAGAAGAATTAAAGAGTCTCATGATGAAAGTGAAAGAGGACAGTGAAAAAGTTGATTTAAAACTCAACATTCAGAAAACCAAGATCATGGCTTCTGGGCCCATCACTTCATGGGAAATAGATAGGGAAACAATGGAAACAGTGACAGATTTTATTTTCTTGGGCTCCAAAATTACTGCAGATGGTGACTGCAGCAATGAAATTAAAAGATGCTTACTCCTTGGAAGAAAAGTTATAACCAACCTAGACAGCATATTAAAAAGCAGAGACATTACTTTTCCAACAAAGGTCCATCTAGTCAAAGTGATGGTTTTTCCAGTAGTCATGTATGGATGTGAGAGTTGGACTATAAAGAAAGCTGAGCACTGAAGAATTGATGCTTCTGAACTGTGGTGTTGGAGAAGACTCTTGAGAGTCCTTTGGACTGCAGGGAGATCCAACCAGTCAATCCTAAAGGAAATCAGTCCTGAATATTCATTGGAAGGACTGATGCTGAAGCTGAAACTCCAGTACTTTGGCCCCCTGATGTGAAGAAACTGACTCATTTGAAAAGACCTTGATGCTGGGAAAGATTGAAGGCGGGAGGAGAAGGGGACGACAGAGGATGAGATGGTTGGATGGCATCACCAACTCGATGGACATGAGTTTGAGTGAGCTCCGGGAGTTGGTGATGGACAGGGAAGCCTGGAGTGCTGCAGTCTGTGGGGTCGCAAAGATTCGGACATGACTGAGAGACTGAACTGAACTGAATCTTCCCTTGAGTATACTGTGCCAGCCTGGATTTACCTACTTTAGTTTAAAAAAAAAAATTGTTCCTATCTTGGGGAGATGCACTGTAAGCATTTACTTCATCTGGTAGATTGGATGAGTGGACTTTGTCTTTAAATAGAAGGACTAAAGGAAAAATATGGTTCTTCTTAGAAAGCCTGGGGAGATTTTGTGGTTACAGTGCTCTGTTGTGACATGTTGGTGATTATAGGGAAAAAAGAATCAAATAAGTTGGCCTGGCTCAGCAGTGTCCCCCAATAATGGTGGGAGCCCGGGTGTCAGGGTCCAGTTCAGCTTCAGAAGTGGAGGTTACAGAGTGGCTGGTAGCCCTGGTTGGCCTTACAGAAATGCCCGCTGTCTCATACTCTAGAGTCCATTGGTTCTGGGATTGGATTGAGACTGCTTGTAATGATCAAAGGAATCCCTAATGTAAGATGTTTCTGTGAAAAAAAAAAAAAAAAACACAAAAAACCCATAGCCTTGTAAAACAACAGCAAAAAAAAGGAAATATAGATAACAGCTCATAAGGATTGCTTTTAAATGTGTTTCCCACATGTGCCTGTTGGTTTTTAGTCACCTCTTTCTACCTGAAGTATCATTTATATGTTGTCACATTTAGACTGCTTAGACTTACTAGACCTGGGTAATAAGTGTTTCCTTCTGCTTATGTCATAAAGTAAAGCCAATTAGAAATTTCTGTGTTTTTAAGATGGCTCAGTGCTGCAAATGGGCAGTATTTACTTTAACTGTGTTTTTTCTGCTAAAACTCCTTTTGAAAAGAAAGTCTTCAAGTTTGCAGGTAGTAAAACTGTGAAGGGGGGTACATAGTACAAGGAGCCGCAGATGCAGTGTTGCAGGCCTCTTCACTTGCTGGCTGGGAACCGTAGTTGTACACATGTGTGAGATTTGGAGGAGGATGTCTGTATCCTGCATCCACAGGGCTGTTGTGAGGGTCCAGTGAGATAATGCTATGAAGATCATCAGTTCTATAAATCATCACACAAACACCGAAGGGCTATTTGAAGCACTAATAGGAATGTGGGGCTCATCACATAGTCTTCAGGTCTATGGAAATGTTGGGACTAGAAAGTGATTTTACTTGACTTTCATGGATCAGCCTACTTTGAAATTAACACTGTTATATTCTCTTTGCCTCATTAAGACCAAATTATCTTTAATTAGCTTCACATAAGTATTAGATATTATACCAAATGAAATTTTGTGTCTGCTGCTCAGATTGCTGGGTGGTTAAATCTTACTTACAGATGAGTTATGTGCATGTGTGTTTTCAAATTAGCAAATCTAAGATAAGTGCACAGTTCAAATTACAGCATCATTCTAAGTGGAAGCTCATCGACACTGGAGACAGCACGGCTGCTGAGATGCAGCCGGAGAGCAGGAAGATTACCTTTGTGCCGTGAAGGGAGCCAGAGACACGGAGCCGCGTTCCAGTCTGTCCTCAGGAGACGTGGAGTCTCCCCTGGGTTTGTCTTTGTTAGTGTAACCCTGAATAAAACTTGCCTGCCTTCTGCTCCTAGTGAACTGGTTGGTGCAATATGCATATATATGTAATCACTAGCTTCTTGAGGTTACTGTGAGAAAATACCCCAGGGGTTGGTTGGTTAGTTGTCCAGTTTCACACTGACTATACACAGATTGAAAACTAGGTTGGGAGGAAGCCCCTTAACTAGAAAGAAACCCCAAGATGGACTCTAAAGAGGAATAGACAGGGATGGAGGAGGAAGGATTGGTGAGCCCCCCTCTCCACAAGCCCAGAGCTGGATTGACAGTCCAAGCAGAGTAACAGGAAGCAGAAGCCTTGCTTCTGACCTGTTATTTCACTAAAATTCTGCTGGTATGATTAAAAGTGACTTCTATGTAGCAAAGTCTATAAAGGATGCCTTCCATGTTTTTATAAAACTCTAGGGACTTCCCCAGCAGACAAGTGGTTAAGTCTCTGAATTTCCACTGCAGGGGGCACAAGTTCATCTCTTTTGGAGGAACTAAGATATCCTGCGTGCTGTCCAGTGGCATGGCAAAAAAAAAAAGCCTAGTGGACATCTTTCAATCTACACCAAATAACTCTTCTCAGTCATATTTGAGTTATTGAGAATCTTTTTCCTTGAAATGTTCTCATCTTTTGACTTCTGTGATTTCATATTCTCTGTGTTTTTTATCAGTTCAGTTCTTCCAGATCTTTTGTGAACTCCTTGGCCTCTCTTCATGACCTCAGAGTTTCTTCAGGCTTTTGTCCTTGGCCCTGTGTTTCCTCACTTTGGTTCATAGCTTCTCCTGGGTTCCAGACCCTTAGATATAAGCACCTCCAGGACTCCTCTACTTGACACTTCATAGGCTCCTCAGAGATAATATCCAAAACAGCTTATGAACCTTGCACTGCTCCCTCCTCCCGAAACAACCACCACCACTGTAGCAAAGACAGAAATCTTAGCAAATAAACAACACCCTGCTTCTCTTCAGGGATTTCCCATTTCAGCAAATGACACACCGCCAGCTACTCATTCAGTTCTACAGGCCCTCCTCTGTCCTATTCTCTCATAGCAAGAAATTCCCAAAAATGCATTGATTGTACATCCTAATATGTATTGTACATCCTCAGTATATCCACAGCCTTCACCAGACCTGCTCAGAGCTGCTATGATAATAAGCTAGTTTTAATCTTCATACTTTCTCCTCACCCATTTTGCATACTTCAGCATAAATTACTTTTTAAAGCCATAAATCTAATCACAGAATTTTTAGTGTCCACCAGTTAACCTTAGGAAAAATCCAAGCCCAAAGCACTCTTCTGGATTGGGCTCCTGTTGACCCCTTTGCATATCACCATCCCTGTCACACTATATGAGGTAATAAAGAGGTTATATCAAACTCCTTTCCTCTTCTTAAATGCCCCCGTGTTCATCCCTGTGTTCTCCTGTCACCCTGCACATGCTGCTGTCTCCCACCCTGCCCGCCTCTGCTCCCCTCTGATCTCACTTATCCTTTGGGTGTTTTTTTTTTGGGGGGGGGTGTCTTTTTAGGAAGGCCTTCCTCTAACCTGCTAGACTTGCCCGCATCTCCACGCCAGCCTACCCTAATTCTTGTCTAATGGTTGTCTTTCCTGCTAGACCATGTGATCTCTAATGTCTGTCCTTTTCCTCGTTGTGTCTTCAGTGGACAGGTAGTTGGTCAGATAACTGATCTGAGGGACCCAGTGTCTTGAGTCTTTCATAGTTTTTCCATTGCTGCTGTAACAAATTACCACACAACTGTAAACAGAATTCAGTGCCTTGCATATGCAGGACCGATTTCCCCATTTCTTGCTGTCACGTGCTCGGCATTCCCTGCTCCTAGTGGACGCCTCTATTCCTTGGCTTATGTGCCTCCCCACCCCACACTGGGTGCAGTCCTTCTCCTGTTTTGAACCTCTCCTCCTCCTTCTGTCTCATGTTACTAACCAAGCTGGAGGATTCTCTGCTTTTAAGTACTTGGGATTAGATTGGAATAATTACACAGATAATTCAGGATAATCTTCCATCTCAAGGACTGTACCCTTGGTCACATCTGCAAAGTGCCTTTTGCCATGTCAGGTAATATATTTGTATGTTTTAGGGATTACAAATAGACATATTCAGTCTACTACAGAGCTCGTGGTTTTTTCCTTCCATAATACTTTAGTCAAAAATCACTTCTACTGACTTGTGGTCTCATTGGTACTTGTTTAATTTTAAACGGTACTCCTTTCGTTTCGCTGGATAAAACTGTTGTAAGTTATCAAATGTGCTTAAAATGTGCTGGTATAAGACTGAATGAGAGGGAGAGAGAGAGAGAGAGAGAGAGAGAGAGAGTGTGTGTGTGAGTGTGTGTGTGTGTGTGTGTATGTAAACCACCATGAATTGTGTCAGCGGAGAGAACCCAAATTTTAGAGGGGATTGTTGAGTTTACAGAAAGGCTAAAATGGGAGGTAAGGAATTGAATTATCAATAGCATTGCTGTCCTTTCTCTACTGTAGATTGTGTAATAGTATATCAAGACTCAGTCACAGTCTTTTGTGTAAAGTTGGCCATGATAAAATAAAAATGGAAACGTTTCTTCATCCCTCAGCATCCTTTACAGAATCATAGAAATTTAGAGCTGGAAGGGATCTATGGCCAATTCTCTTGAGCTAAATAAAGGAAAGATTGCTGCCTAAAGGAAAGATAGACCGAAGATTTTAGAATTTGACCGGGTAGCTTAAATGGTAGTAGTTGCAATATAATATTACTTAAAAGTGAGAGGAAGCAATAAGAAGAAGAATATTCCTTGCTCTTGATTGAAAGTGGCTGAAATCCATTAACTTTCAAAAGTATAATTAATTATTAAAAATTATTTTTTATAGGATGTCTGTGAGAAAAAAGTAGTGAGCTATAATATGATGTGAATTACCTTAGTTGCTGGATATTAAGCTACAAAGTACAAAAGCAGATTTTAATGTAGAGAAAAATTTAGTGCATGAAATTGAGGTCATATGTGCTAGTGATGTATGACTTACAGGAAGTAATAAAAAGGAAGAAAAAAGAGAAGTAAATGGTATACTTTTAAGCTGATGGGACCCATTTTAAGGGTGGAATTTAAATTGCTGTTCTTTAAAACTTGAGTTTTTACCCCCATCACTATGTAAGTGGGGGCGGGAAAACCCTGATCTTAGTAGACCTTCCCCTCCCTCTTCAGAGTATACTTCTTGAAGTCAAAAAGCAAGCTGTCTTTGTTTGCTGTTCCTGAGCAGAAAGAGGTGGTTGATACCATTTTTATATATATAAACTTGCCCCCCACCCCAACATTCATTTGAATGAGAGAAGCCCTTGTAAAAGAAAAGTGTCATAGGTTAAATGCATCTGCCTGGGTGTCTACTGCCTAAGGTCATAATCCTATGACAACATTTTATTTGCTCAGCATCTTAAATACAGATGTTTAGGTTTTTGGTTTTGTGTTTTTTTTTAAATTCAGGAATAGTGTGCTTTTATTAACAGTATTGATGATTGATTTTGAATGTTTTTACTTCAAAAAGCCAAATCTCCTGGTGGGTGGAATTTTATGAAGCACCTGTTAAGCTTTAGGGAGGAGGACCTTTTTGGCAGCAACCCAAAATACATATTTAAACAATGAGCCTGCCAAAGTCAGGAAATTATAAAACAGTTTTGAAATCGCAGAATCTGCTTTTTTTTTTTTTTTTTTCAAATTATTACCCCTCAGGTTTCTTTTGCAGCTTGGTTATAAGTTCTTTCACATGGGATTTACTAACATCCGTACTATTTTAAGACCAGCTTTAGAAAACTAAAATCAAATTTGGAGGTCTCAGGTTTATGTGATAAAAGACCATCAGATTTTAAACTTCCAGTGTCTGGACTCACTCCCCAAACCTTTCAGAAAGATCCATTACTCAGTGTAGCCTGGCTGACTTTCTTAAGTGGTGCTATCCCTTGGGGTCTCCAGTTTTCCTGTGTGCGGTGAGAGCTGCTAGATGAAAAGTATGTCCAAAACAGGGTGGAAAAGCCGAACTCTCAGAAAAATGTGGGACGCTTGCTAAGGGTATGCTTCTTGGCATGTTCTATGTAGCCTGGACTTTGCAACTTCTTAACTCCCCAATTCACTGTTTCTATTCCTGCTTACAGAGCTTCCCAGGTGACTCAGTGGTAAAGAATCCGCCTGCAAAGCAGGAGACCTGGGTTCGATTCCTGGGTTGGAAAGATCCCCTGGAGAAGGAAATGGCAACCCACTCCAGTATTCTTGCCTGGAAAATCCCATGGACAGAGGAGACTGGTGAGCTACAGTCAGTGGGGTCGCGAAGAGTCAGATGTGACTTAAGGACTTAAACAACTCCCACTTACAGATTTTAAGTTCAGGAACCCAGGGGCAAGATGGCAATAGTGTCTTCTTTGTATATCCCAGCAATGGGATATTCTTTGTATACTACTGAGTTTTTTTCTTTTTTTGCATTTGTTCATTGTATTATGTTAAGCAGCGTCAGATTTTTATTTAGTTAACTGTTGTTTTATGTTTTATGATTTCGTTACACACAGAAAGTAGGAATCATTTGAACTTCAGCACTCTCCTCACAGGCCAGCAGGCCAGAAAGCTTTGGGGTAAATGGTGGTTGATGAAGAGGGCAAGGGCAAGAGATTTAACAGGAGGCACAGGTATGAGAACGTGATCTGAGCATACATTATCTTCAAGTTCTCCAGGACTTGTGATTAGAGTTGGTATACATTTTCCAAGTTTCTCTTAGGGAAAACACTTGTATAGTCACTCTGTCACATATCAATGCTACGGGGAAGGGCAGAGGGGAAAATATAATTTGGAATCTTCGATTCTTTTGTATTTTCATGTTCCTAAGGTTCTTTGTCTGACATCGTCACTATCTATTAAATATTAGGGAGTTTAAAAAATTGAAGGCACCATTCCCATAAAGCAGTTTGGTTTTTTATTCTTATAGGACACCCATCCTGTTTGAAATTTTGTCCTGAATTAACAACAAATGTAAAGGCCTTAAGGTGGCAGTGCATCGAATGCAAGACATGCAGTGCATGTAGGATCCAAGGCAAAAATGCGGTAAGTATGGCTCTCAGTATCCATCTCCAGGTAAATTGTTAGCTTTCAGTGTTAAGGTTTTTCATTTTTGTAGATTGCTGCTGTTTTCTTTTTAAATGTTTAGGTACATGTGATACCAAATGTCAGCAGGGATCATGGTGCCTCTTTATCATATTTTATTATTGTTAACCAGATAACATAAGAATTTGTGGCCTTTTACAGTTGATTTCAGTCTCAATTAGTCTCTAATATGCTACATTACAGGATAATATGCTTTTCTGTGACTCCTGTGATAGAGGATTCCATATGGAGTGCTGTGATCCCCCACTTTCCAGAATGCCAAAAGGTGAACCTTTAAACCTATTAAAAATGTGCTTTATTAGGTACACATTAGCCTAGTCCTAATGTCTGACAGCTCAGGAGTATATAGGTTCTTTAAGCATTTTCTCATCCCTCCTACCTTCCTTATACTTGTGGGTTTAGTACAGGTGTGAGCAGAGAAGTGTAAAAGCTTATAGTTTGGGGGTAATGTATATAATAAATACTGTACTTCAGACACAGGACTAAAAAGATCATTCCTCTCCTTAAACCACTCCCCATTAGAATAAATTTAGACTAGGTAGGTCAAAAGTTTAGAGTATTTTCCATGCTGCTCAGTATAGCATTCAGAGGTAAAACATTACCTGTTCTCGATGATGGTGATAATGATGACTCCAAAAAAGTCCTATGACAGGAGCCATCACCATTTACTTGGCTGTTGATTGATAATCTTGAACATGAAGATCTGAACTATCTTACATGGGTATATCCATATAGAATATGGATTTTCTTCTCTGTTTATTGGATAGTCAGCCGAGTTCAGCCTTCTTTTTCTCACATGATAATATATTGAACATTGTAAATAACTTTGTCTTCTTATTACAAAGTTTATACATTTTCATTGTGAAAAATTTAGAAAATACCGATTGACAAAAAGGAACGGAAAGAATAATCAATTAGAAATTCTTTCCCTGCCCCACGCACCCTTTTAAAAAGAAATGGAAAATTCTGTACATGTTTATGGTTTTTCCCTCTTAACAATAGATTCTCATATTACCACATCATTAAATATTCTCCCAAAGATAGTTTTTAATGAGTGTGTAGAACTCCGTAGTATATAGAGCTGAGATTATGAGCATGATGACTGTGGGCCACAGAAATGTTTTATTGAGACTTCTCTTAACTGTGTTACAGAAGATCTGGTACTATATTTAAAGATTTTTTAATTTGAATTTGCCAGTGCTCCATTCTGCCTCAGTCTTACTGCTACCTGTTGCTTTACATTCCAGCTTGCTTCAGTCACATGTATTATACCTGGGTGGTTCCTGAACATAACTGATTTTGCAACCCCATGTTTAAAAAAAAAAAACAACCAATTTCGTCTAGTGAATATTACAAATATTTCCAATTTTTTCATCAACAATTATTGCCTTAAGATAAATTCCTCAGGGAGGAATTTCTGGATCGAAAGCTATGTCCATGAAAGGTCATGTCAGTTTTCAGGCCAGCCAGAAGTGTATGAGAATACCTGTTTCCCTGTATGATGACCAACACTCATCATTACTATATTACATTGAATCTAAGACACACATTTTTTAAAAACATTTTAACATCTTTGAAATCAGATGCATCTTGTAGTCATAAATAGCTTAGATTCAATGCAATACAGTGTTAATATTTAAATTTTTTACCAGTTAGATAATAGAAAAAATATGTCTGATAGTTATTTTCTTTAGTGAATTTGAACATTTTTTTGTGTTTGGTTATTGGCTGTTTGTAGATCATCTTGTAAAGCACCTGTTTTTATCCGTTAATCATTTTTCTATTAGGGGTTTTCACCTTTTTCTTACTGATTTGCAGAATCTCTTTGTATTTTCATGTAGTCAAATCCATGAATATTTTTCTTTATGGCTTCAGTCTTAAGTGTCAGTCATGCTTAAATTATGTAAATAGCCATGTATTTTTCCTGCTTATAACATTTAATTTTGTCACATAATATTCATCTGCCTAGATTGTGTTTATAAAAGATAGGAAGTAATTATTTTCCTTCCAGATAGACATCTATTTGTTCTAGCACCCCTTTCTGAATCATTTCATCCTTTCCCCACTGATTTGAAATATGACCATTATGATATGCTAAACCTCTCCGTTGTTCTGGCCTTTTAGTTCTTATCCATTGACCTGCTTCCATACGCCACACTTCAAATTATTGTAACTCCACAGTACTTAAATGTTTTAAGTTTTAATTTAAAAAACTATATGTTATAATTATAACTTATTTAACATAGAAAATTCCCAAAAAGAGATGATAAAACAAGTATTATTTTCCTAGAAGTTCCAGTTGACTTAAAAATGTTCCGATTGACTCAAAAATGTCTCCCTCAAATCCAAAAATACATAATATTTGACAAGACTGGGTTTTCACATGTGTTTACGTGGTGGAGGGAGGCTTGGTGACATGTTGGGCAAAACCTTATTGGAAGAATTCTCAGATGGGTCAGCCCTCTGCTCTCATCACCTTGACCCTGGGAAAACTGACCTTTAGTGACAGCTTCCTGAGGAGAATGACAAAAGGGAATGATTCACCTTCTAGGGTAAAGTTCTGCATACAGACATCCTTGGGCAGCTTATTACAGCTGCAGTTTATATTTAATCTCTCTCCTAAAATGAAACATTAAAATATTTTTCTCATATATATATTAATTCAGGGATGTGGATTTGCCAAGTCTGCAGACCAAAGAAAAAGGGAAGAAAACTACTTCATGAGAAAGCTGCACAAATAAAACGACGATATGCAAAACCCATTGGACGACCGAAAAATAAATTAAAGCAACGATTGTTGTAGGTTGAGATCTTATCAAAAAAAATCTTTTATGTTGTGCTTTAAAATACAGTTGATTGTAACCCCCTTAGATCCCATTAACTTTTTAGCATCATTTTTACAAACTCAAGGGATGAGGAATATTTCTTCTTTTGCATAAGCTGTGGAAATCTTTTTGAAAATAACATTTAAAATTACAATTGGCATTTTGAGGTCTTCTGTTGCCAGTATCTGTGATGCTTAGTGACATTTTTCAAGCAGCAGGATAGAAGCAGAATGTAAGAATTGGAAACACTCATTGTGCCTACTTTATTACTGGCTGAGCATTAAAAGAGCTTAATTATATAAATATTTTTATAGGAATTTTTAAAACAAGAGAGGGATTTGTTCACATCTATAATGACTCTCTTTTGTTACCCCAGATAACATTTTAGAAAAATACTCCTTATTTCTGGTGCTAATGTAGTATTACAAATTGTTAAGATCCTTTTATGAAATAGAAGCTTCTGAGAAATCTGCAAATGACTGTCCTAATGTTTGCCTCCAGAGAGTTAGACAGGACCATTTGGTATGTGCACATACATATACAACATATGTATACAAACATATAAACAAAATAATATATTTGCAGTAGCATGCAGTTCTATTGGATTGGTCAAAAACTCCATTTGGGTTATTGCATAACATCTTAGGGAAAATCCAAATGATATACTTTTTGGCCAACCCAATGCTATGTTAGCCCCATTTCCTCTAGCCTAGTTGCCATGTGGTTGCCATTAAAGCCAAATAGAACATTTAGCTGGAATTACAGGAGAAGTAGAGAAAAGAGGTGTAATGAGTGTGTCTGTTTTTTTAACCCGTATAGAATATAGAACTGAATATCAGCATTAGGTAAGGTGTTTAGAAATGAAATCTGTAGACTTGCATATCTGAAGCAGCTCTGTCAGTAAGACCATTGCCTTCTCTTTGGGCTTAGTGAAAGGGTCATTGTGATGTAGAAATGAACAGGACCTCTAGACACAGTGAACAAACACCAGGTGTCTTACTTGCTTACTCTCCCCTCTCCCTTAGTTTTATCTGAAGCAATTCACTTTATTACCTGCTCTCAGGAAAACAGTATCCTCCTGCACTTTTATCTCCCAAAGGAGAAATAGAAAATGCATGCTCCTTTCTAGAGTGTTTTGTGAAACTTTATGGCAATTTTCTAACTGGTGGACATTCTAATATGGAATTTGTGTTAATTTGTAGAAGCAAACATGAAACATATTCATGAATAAAATCTTTTATATTAGCATCACTTGAAGTAGAAATTATGTGTTTTTGCATTCATCCAGTGTTAAGCATTGTTCTTGAAATGGGACTGTATCCTCAGGGCCCAATTTAAAAAACCGAATTAGGATATAAACTTTCTAAACAAAGGACACAGCTGAAAATTACATCTGGCACCAATCCTAACTTTTTGTTTGTCCAAAATTGTCCTTTGAGCTTAGGAATTTTTAAGACAGTCTGGGGAGTTTTCGTTTTTACATGCTTTATAAGCGTATTATCCTTTCTGGGCAATCAATTCCAGATACAGTCCAAATGTAACATTCTGATGCAAAACATTTTAGCCTGGATGAGTTGTTTATTGGTGACTCTCACTATGACACTCGAGATCTCCAGCTCTAACCTGATTTGGCCGACTCGGTGGTGTTGGGCGAATCTCGTGGCGGTTGAGCTGCTCCAGATGAGCCTTAGTAGCTTGCTCCATTGACCTATGCCAGCCTCCCCTTTAGGGCGACTGCTGAAATTGTTCATCAAATCTCTATGTACAGGATAACCACTAAACTGTGCTCTTCTTTTTGTAATTACTTAAGATATTTTTATAATTTAAGATCATATCATTTTCAGGCTTCCATTTCTTCATTACTAGCTGTCAGCTCAACTGATAATTTTTAAGGTCCGTTCTCGGGCCCCAGCACTGCCATAATTCACATGCACATGTTTCTGTTGTATAAAATTCTGCTGCAAAACGGGTGGCTTTCCAAGCCCTAGCCTGAGGCAAAGGCAGGCAGCTGCCGTTCCTGTAGGCAGCTGTGCTAGCAGTGACCTCCGGTCTCCATTGAGCACACAGCTGCATGAGCAGAACCAGCATCACATGAACTGAAATCGCAGTCAGAACTAGTGTGTAAAGACTCTGATGCCAGGTGTCTGATAATGACCATGGTAAATGTGCTGCTTCTCCACCAGACTTTCCATGTCATGTCTGACCTGCTGTAGCTTTTCTTTAACCATTTCTTCAGTTTTTTGCTATTGTTGTCCTTTTTTCAGCAATATTTTATGCTGCAATTAATTGTCTCCTCTACTTAGAGAGTATTATTGGTTATCTTATCATCCTAAGCATAAAATGCTAAGAGGAAGAGGGTATTTTTTTAATATTTTCTTTAAAAAAAAAACAATTTATGGATAATAACTAAATTCTGTTTCTATAAATTTTCCATTTGAGTTAAAATTGCTTCTAACTAGAGACTACATAAGTTTCTTCTTTCACTTCGAGATAATACTTATGACTTATTTCCTTTAATACTTCTTTTAAAAGGCATTTCAGAAAATCACAATTATGTGTAATGACACAAGGGGTAACATTTTTTATTTAATTATGATGAAACCATTGGGTGATGTTTTAATCTCCTCAGAAATTTTCTTACTCATAATGCCCTTGGGTCCACATGGTTCTTCCAGTCCCTGTTGGACAGGCCCTGGGAGAATCATGACTTGTCACCTTAGTGTTATAACCTGTTCCAACAGAGAAAAGCACCTCAGTGAAGGCACACGCACACAAGCAGGGCTTTAGGGTTGCAATTCAGTTTTTTAAGTTTAAGCCCGTTGACTGCATCTAGTTGCTATAAACTTGTGTTAGATACCTTTAATTCTATTATTAAATGCTGATACTATTCTCTAAATTTTTGCCTAGGTCTGTAACCAGTGATGAAGGATCCATGAATGCATTCACAGGAAGGGGGTCACCTGGTAGGGGTCAAAAGACTAAAGTCTGTACCACACCTTCATCCGGTCATGCTGCATCTGGGAAGGACTCAAGCAGCAGATTGGCTGTTACAGACCCCACTCGGCCTGGTGCCACCACCAAAATCACCACCACCTCCACCTACATTTCTGCCTCTACACTTAAAGTTAACAAGAAAACCAAAGGGCTCATTGATGGCCTTACTAAGTTTTTTACACCATCACCTGATGGTCGCAGATCACGAGGTGAAATAATAGACTTTTCAAAGCACTATCGTCCAAGGAAAAAGGTCTCTCAGAAACAGTCATGCACTTCTCATGTGTTGGCTCCAGGTACCACACAAAAGCTAAAACCTCCACTTTCTTCACTCCCACCCCCAACCCCCATCTCTGGTCAGAGCCCCAGCTCACAAAAGTCCAGCACTTCTGTTTCTTCTACCTCTCCCCAGAGTTCTTCCAGCCAGTCCAGCGTGCCCTCCTTTAGCAGTCTTACTAATAACAGCCAGCTGAAGGCACTCTTTGACGGACTCTCTCATATCTATACCACTCAGGGACAGTCTCGCCAAAAGGGACACCCAAGTTATGCACCACCTAAACGTATGCGTCGTAAAACCGAATTCCCTCTCACAGCAAAATCTAAAGCCCATTTCTTTGGAAAAAGAGATATTAGAAGTAGGTTTATTTCTCACTCCTCCTCCTCTAGCTGGGGGATGGCTAGAGGACGTATTTTTAAAGCAATTGCTCACTTCAAGCGAACAACTTTCCTTAAAAAGCACAGGATGCTAGGCAGGTTAAAATATAAAGTGACCCCTCAGATGGGGACCCCCTCACCAGGGAAGGGGAGCTTGACAGACGGAAGGATTAAACCTGATCAGGATGATGGTAAGCAAAAGGTCAAAGCTCCAACCAAACCTGCGTCCCGTCCCTTTCTCCCCAACCCCCGGAAAAAAAAAGAATCAATCAATTCCTATTTGTCACATAGGTCTTAGCTATTTCTCTTGTTCTCAACTTCACTTTCATACAGAAGCAGTGAAACTTTGACCTTTTCCTAATGCTGACTAAACCTCCAAAACATTATTTTTTCAACTAATACTCTCCCACTTTTATGATTTACTTCCATTTGTAGTGACACTAGGACCCCCCCAGATGCCGTCATAGCGTTGCTTCTGGCTCTGTAGTCCCGCATGAACAGCCACTGTCACGCTTCCGCCACGCTGCTCCCCGCGCCACCTCTCCAGCCGCAGCGCTGCGGCCACATGCTGTCCGCGCTTCCAGCAGGGGGGCGTCGGCTCTCGTTTCCCTCTGTCCATTGCTTTCTCATGACAAAGTTCATCCTGCTTCCTTCTCAGCAAAGCCTGATCTGTGATTCTGTGAAGTGTGCTTTTTGGATGTGAGTGTGTCTGTGTGTGTATTCACCTCAGGGAGAAAACTGATTTCATGATTTCATTTAACAAGTTGGCCCGTTACATTTGCTATCCTTTATATAAAACAAAAGCCAAGATACGTGTCATTGGGGCAGAATCATAGATTTTATTGTCTCCAACATGATCATGGGAATTCTATGCCTAGACATTGATATGCCTTCTAATCTTGGTTGAAAACTTTGATTTTGCATTGTATTGCTGTTAGTTTCCCGTGTTTGTTTACTGAAGCTATAAGAAGATAACAGTGATAATTCAAATAATTTGGGTACGGCAGGGAAAAGGTACTGCTGGATCTATGAGTAGTGCTTAGATGTAAAAGCTTATAAAGCTTTAAAAAAATAATAAAATTCCCTATTTGCCCACTGTGCTAATTTGGTACCATTTTGGTAATTATATGGTGGTTATTCATGATGCAAGTCAGTAAATACACTGTCTGCTGGTTTTAAATGACAGATACGGAAATCAAAATAAGCATCAAACAGGAAAGTACAGATATAAATGTGATTGGAAACAAGGATACCGTTACTGAAGAGGATTTGGATGTTTTCAAGCAGGCCCAGGAACTGTCTTGGGAGGTAAGGCCAGAATACTGCATTCCATAAACAAAGATAATATATGACTTTTGTATCTGACTAGTGTGAAATTAACTGCCTTGCTTTTATAAAGAATCCCCTTCAAAACCCTTTGTCGTTCTTTAACTGCTACCATCATTTCTGTTGACTGTACATTCAAAAGTACTGACTTTTGAGTTGTCTTCACTCTGACAAGTTGGTAATGGCTCAGCTGGTCTCAGAAAATAGGCCAACTGCTAGTCGCAGTTGTTGAGGCAGATTTTGAAAAATGCTTCTAGGGGTAAAGGAATAGATTTCTGATTATTCTTGCTCAAATTAAGAAAATAGCCCTTTTAAATAGTTCACTGAAAGAAGAAATCACTTTTAAATTGACCAGTGCTTCTTCCAGCACAGATGGCCAGCAATACGAAAAACGTCTCCTGATTTTAACTCCTGGGCATTGGTGAAGACAATATGGTGTTGCATGATCAGTTGTAATTACTTTTATTTTCAATGTCCAGTAATTTCTTTTAAATGATTTCCCTAAGAGAGTAACTCTACTTAGCTTATTTACACCAAAACATTGAAAGGAAGGGCTGTTGGACTTCTCAGAAACAAATTTCTTATGAATTGTGAGTTTTTCTGTTAGTAGACCACATTTATTAGCCGACTCATTGGAAAAGACTGTGATGCTGAGAAAAACTGAAGGTAAAAGTAGACGAGGGCGGCCTAGGATGAGATGGTTAGATAGCTTCACTGACTCAGTGGACATTAATTTGAGCCAACTCCGCGAGATAGTGAAAGACAGGGAAGCCTGGCATGCTGTAGTCCATTGGGTCACAAAGAGTCAGACATGATTTAGCAGCTGAACAAGACCACCTTCTCAGAGCACGATATTCATGGCTAGATTACCTGCTCTACCTCACTTCCTTTTGTGGGGAGTAGGGGTCTGTCTGAAGGCTCTTGAGCTTTAGTTTTTTTAGTAGAAACCACTTGGACTAAATACTTGTGCTTATTTCTCCTTGAGGGGCCATTGGATACTTCCATTCCTCATTCTACATTCTTTGTAGTGTTTTTCCCTTTGGCTAAGATAATATGTATCCCATCACACCCCACCCCCCACCCGCACCACCCCCTCCCGCAGTCACTGAGGTTTGAAATCCTTAAATATTACCACTTTGGGAGATTGTATCTGGCATTCATATTTAAGCATGATGAACAGCAAGCAATTACCTGAAAGTTACTGCTAAACCTGAAGCCCTTTCTATCCAACCCAGTAACCCTGGCTTTTCCATTCAATAACATTTCGTGGCTGTGTCAGGCACTGAGCTAGACCCTAGGAATGTCCCGATGAATGAGGCAGGCAAAGTTCTAACCTCCTGCATGAGAGTAAAAGGAGATGGGTGTCAAACTGCAGACTTCAAATTGATTATTTAATTACAGTTGGGGTAAATATTACTTGGTGGAGAAACAGGAACTGTTAACAGTGTGACAGTATGTAATAGCCACATCATCTTAGAATTTCCTTAGTTTTAATACATTGTAGCAGATCACTGACTGTTCATAGATGTTTGTATGTTTTAACAGGTACTCATTTTTTCCTATATTGGTAATACTGTTTCTTAAAGAGTATTTGTTTATATATGAATATAATACAAAGTTGACTATTGTTTCCCAAGGGCCTATGATTTTTTTTTTCAACAATATGAAAATTCACAATTATGATTAGCATTGGTAGATTTTCATAGCCACTGGTGAAATAACCAAAGTGTAAGTGAAGAAATCCTCTTCTGAGACTTCTATTTTGTTTTCTTTCTGACAGAAAATAGAGTGTGAAAGTGGAGTAGAAGACTGTGGCCGGTACCCTTCTGTAATAGAATTTGGGAAATATGAAATCCAAACCTGGTACTCCTCGCCTTACCCACAGGAATATGCAAGGTAATGGAATAGGCCTTTACCTATACCTATAATGGAATAGGTATACAGCCTTAATGTCTCATGTGTAGGAAAGAGCCTTCTAAAACTGAAATTAGGTGATTTTTAAGACATAAATTTTGAGTGTCAGTTTCAGGTGTTTCCAAAACTATTACTTTCATCAGCACCTTCTTATAGTACTCATTGTTCTATATAAACACCTTATACTCGTTAGTTACACCAGTGTTGTAAATTTTGTCTTTTAACTTTCAGTCCATTTTTTCCTCTCTTGATTACTGGGGAAATATTGTTTCTGTAAGAAACCAAATCAAGAAAAAAAAAATTTAGCCATTGTAAAGTATTTGGTAGTTTCTTCTTGGTTGCCTTTTTCATTTTCCTAATAAGGCCTGCTAGTTTTATCTCTGATTTCTGGCATTTTATTGTCAAGTATTCTTTTTTTTTTTTACATAAATTAGAGCAAAAGACCTGGAGGAGGACTTGGCAACCCACTCCAGTATTCTTGTTTGGAGAATCCCGTGGACAGAGGGCCTTGGAGGACTACAGTCCATAGGGTCGCAAGAGTCAGACACAACTAAAGCAGCTTAGCACTTAGCACACATAGCAAAAAAAAAAAGGAAATACAGAAGAAAATAGGTGGGAGTGGGTAGCCTTAAGAGATTCTTCCCTAAGTCTTGACTTTTAGAGCCATCTGTGACTGACATATTAAAAATGGAGAGAAAATAATGGTACTAGGATTTTCTTTTGTCCTGAACTAAGATTAGCTGTGAAATTGTCTTGAACTAATGTATCTAAAAATGGGCGTTTTGTGAACAGATTTTTTTTCCTTCAGGTATGTCAGGGCATACTTCATTAGTATCTTCTCATATGCTTTAGCCTGCAAAGTTCGGTAATCACAAATTTACTTTTCTTCTAGAATAGATTTCAACCTTTTCTCTTTCTCATGGGCATCTGCCCAGTCGTCTAACTGGAGAAAATGGGGAGGATTTCTAGAAGTTAAGTGGCAGACTAAGAGTCAGGGGTTTTGGTTTCTCTTCTCAGTTCACATCACTCAGCTCCGTGTTCCTAAACAGTTTTTGAAAAACACCAAACACCAATTAGCTTTTATATGTATGGGTAATCATAAGTCATGTTGTTCTGAGAGCTTTGGATAAATTTTGTACATGAATCCAAGATTCGAAATTTCTATGATGAGTCTGTCTAGTTCTCCCCAAAACCCTTCTCCCCATGATTATATCCCAAAGCCCTTGAGAATGCTTCCAGGCATTCTCTTGTAAATACAAGCAGTGTCCACCTAAGCATGACAGGGCACTGGTTAACAAAATGGTGTCATTTCTGAGGTGGAGAAAAAGCCAGCAGAAGTGAGAAATTGTTTGTCTAATGTTACTCAGAGTCAGTGGAATTGGTAGGAACAGATAAGGTCATTTGACTTGACTGCATTTAGTGCATTAGATTGTGTATAACTGATAGTAACCTTAAAGTTACCTCATCCGTGAGAAATGGAGACAGCTAAATTCTAGGACTTCCCTGTCTTATAAGTACACAGATCATTTTAAAAATAATGAGTTCACTTCTCTCTGAAAAGATTGTTATCCAAAAAAAAAAGATTGTTATTGTTACACCACTGATTATATGTAATATTGAAATCATGACATTAAGTGTGAAATTTGAAAAATATGCATGGATGACAGGATGCCATTGTTTTTAGAGTCATAGTTCCAAGTCTGAAAACCTTTTTTCTATAGGACATTTCTAAGGAAAGAGATGATTTGTTCGCACAGTAAAGACAGCAAATATTATTAGATTGAAAAATAATGTAAAGTTTGTACATTCTGTTTACTACTGACTTTCTTTTTCCTTTTTTAAACTACTTCTTTCAAATAATATCATACCACCTTTTTATGGCTTAGAGAGAATTGAACAATGTTTAATGTTTCCCCCTGAAAGGAATAACCAATCAGATTATATTCTTTGGTTTTAAACTTTCAACAGATTACCAAAGCTTTACCTGTGTGAATTCTGTCTTAAATATATGAAAAGTAAAAATATTTTATTAAGACACTCAAAGAAATGTGGATGGTTTCATCCTCCAGCAAATGAAATTTACCGAAGGAAAGACCTTTCAGTATTTGAGGTAAGCATGTATAAATAAAAAACTCAGCGTTGGAAACCTAATGCTTCTAATTGTTGACTATGTACTGATTTGTTCATAGAAGGTACAAAGTTTATTCAATTTTGGCACTGAAATTCAGAGTGCTTTTTCAAATATCTCCATATTTTGGAGTGTTGTGCTAACCATGTTAAGCAACCTTTGAGATTGATGATGAATTCCTACTTCATCACATTAACTTTTTTGTCTTCTCCCAAATCCCTGTCTGCACCAGATATATTCACCAGTGAATTTATGATCTCCTTAGCTCTTTGTAAATTCTACTCTCTTTGGCAGGAGAAATTAGCTTTGTTCAGCAGCTCCAGCCAATGTCTGGCAGGTGCTCACTCTTCCAGGGAATTGAGCAGCTGTACATATCTCCTCAATACACAACCACCTGTGTTTCCATCCACTTCTTGGCAGGGTGGATAATCCTTTTGGTGAGACCTCAGCAGATGTTGGGACTCCCTCCCTTCCCAGTCTGGGTCGGTGACCACCCCTGGAGAACCCTGCTGTTCACAGGAGCCCCTTGTGGCCATGTGTCTGTAATTGTGTGTTCTTGAAGACATTTTGTGTTTTCAGAATTGATTTAGTAGCAGAAGATCTTTGCCGGTATATCGTTTCATTGTTTGATCATGTTCTGTTGTCAGTTGCAGGGATCCAGTTTAGCTGAGTCACTTGTTCCTTGAGGAGGCCATGCCTTTCTTTCCTGTTATTGCCTATTCACAGGCCTTCTCAATTCTCTCACTCTGGTTGAGCGCTTCCATCACCCTGCCTTATTATCATTTCTGTTACTCATCTCAGTCATTGTGTTCATTCCTGAGTGCTCAGAACAAGCCTTCCCTGCACAGCAGATATGATCTCTTTCTCCAAAATAGTTTTACTGTAGGGTTCTCTTTTTCGCAGTTGTTCAGATTAGGAATTTATTATTCTACCCCACATTTCTCTATAATTCTGGTCTGTAATGTCTTGCATTAAATTTAATGTAGGGGAGGGTCATGCCTAGGTTTCTCACATGGATCAGGCTCCCTCTCTCAGACAGTGTTGGGCCTACTGCTTTTTCCCAAGACTCACCAGAAAACACATGTATTGTGTCTTAGGATTTTTTGAAGCCCCTCTTCCTGGTTAAATTGGGCTCTTTTGGCATGCTTGAAGGGAGAAGGGTATTGTTGCTGGGAAGGTTTGATGTGTGTGTTCTTACTAAACGGGAGGCACAAGGTCTGTCACCCTGGGGCCTGCTTATGTTTCGGGCTGGATCGTTCTTTGGTGTAGGGGGCCTTGTAGGGTGTTTAGTAGCCTCCCTGGCCCGTACCCACTAAATGCCAGTAGCTCAAACCCCCGCTCCAGTCAGAATATCCAGACGTAGCCAGTGTCCCTTGGAGGACAAAGATCACCCACAGTGAGAACCAGTGTGCTAAAGGGAAAGGCAAAAGCCAGTTGCTGTCCTGGTGTTCGTCTTGGGATGCTAACGGGCCAGCCCCAGCCAGTGGAGACAGCAGAGCTATTCTCAGTTGAAGCTTAATTAATGAATGTCACAAGTTTAACTTAACTGTTGGCTCCTTCCTTGATGCCTTGGAAGCTTTCTTCTAACCAAAATAAAATGAAAATCAGTGTCTCATTGTTTCTCAAAGGACAGAACACATTGTTGGCTTTAAGTAATTGTTAAATAAATCAGCATAACTCTGCCAGAGGGGGTGAACCTCTCATAAATCCAGGAAAAGTCTTCTTGGGGTAAGAGAATCAATCTTGTTAGGCTAATGAGAATGCTCTATTTCAGGGTAGGTACTTTGGGACCATACATAGATAAGAAGGGAAAAATCAGAAGCAGATCTGTAAATTTTTTACTCATAAAAATAATAGAAGGATTTGGATTGGGTAAGTGCCAAGGTACCTATTTTAGAATCTGAGTTAATATTAAGAGTACAGTATGTGGGAAACTTTTGTCTTTGCAGTGTCCTTAGTAACATAACATAAGTAAATAATAATCACAGATTACTACTTTGCTATCTTTTCTATATCCCTCTTGAAAGCATGTCATATTAGATCTTTCACAACTGGTAAGACTTTTCAGCATTGTCATCTCTCTGTTTTTCTGGTTCAGGGATACATACATCTCTTAACCGTTTTCAAAAGGACCATACTCCCAAAAACTTCCTTTAATTAAAGAGAGAATTGTATCCTCTGTGCCCATTGCCCATATTTGATCATGTTGCCATGTATGGGACCTAGGTATCATCCAAGAGAAATGCTTATATGAAGTCTAAAAATAATGTGTGCATTATGAGAAGCAGTATGGTCCACAGGAGACTCAAGAACGATCAAGTTCATTGTCAAAGAGCTCTGGTTAGCAAATATCCACTTCCCATAAGAAAAGTGTAGGGAAATTCTTCTTGAATCTGCTGTGCTTTCTGTTTTCAACAAGTAACTACATTTGATCAACGAAATTGGCATCTGTGCCTCGCCTCCTGTCTGTAACCATCAGTGTCACAGCTTGACTCTTTTACTTTGAGAAGTAGACTGTCGTCATGGTAGTTACTGTGGGTTAAAATTCATCTCACTTTCTCTAAGTGTTCCCAACATAGGAATTTTATCTTTTCCAATTATGTTTAAAATAATGCTTGGGATAAAACCAAAATGGAAGCCTCTTTTGCGAATCCACATTTCTGAGGAGTCAGAATAATACAGTTTGTTTTTATGTGAAGCCCTTTGGAAACAACATAAAGTTTAACTTAACTCAAGCAGCATTTTGATTGGTTTACGTTTCTTTAATTCAAGTTTACTTGGTTCAAACAGAGAAGGCATGCCTAATCATTTTTTAGTTGTAATAAATAGTAAATAAAAATTACTCCTTTGTTACCAATGTGTGGCCTTTCTTCAGGAAGTGTAAAGAGAAATTTAAGCTACCTTAAATTTACCCCAATTTATGGAGAAAAGGTGGAATTCTGATTTGCCAAATGACAGCTATTTTCTGGTAAACTTTCTTGGTTAATGGAGTGTGTTAATTGTTTAGTTTGGGATTTGAAAAAATATATATGCTTTCCAGAATACCATATAAAAGAAACAGTTTTATATTGAGTGGTATTTTTATGTTAAATAATGTTGTCTGTTTCTCTTTGCTAGGTTGATGGGAATATGAGCAAAATTTATTGCCAAAACCTTTGCTTGTTAGCCAAGCTCTTCCTGGACCACAAAACATTGTATTATGATGTCGAGCCATTCCTTTTTTATGTCCTTACAAAAAATGATGAAAAGGGCTGTCATCTGGTTGGATACTTCTCTAAGGTAAAACAAGAGCCAGTATGACCTTCATTTTCTTTTTCAGGATGTTTTTGGTAGTGTCCAATTCCTCAAACAGGGCCTTTTTATGACTCTAATTTGAATAAATGACATGTTTCTGAAAAGCTCAGATTCTTATTCAGAGCTCATTAAGAAAAACACACACACAAAAACCATAAGCTCTGTGCCTAGGAAGTGTGTGAAAGACCTCGGCACTGTTTGCTGTGTTGACTGTCAGCATTCATGTAATGTTATAATTGCTGCCTTGCAGACCACCTAGCATCTTTCATTTTGTAAATGTTAAGCTTAGTTCCCCTTTCCCCCTAAGTGGTATCAACATGAAGGTTTCAGTATAATGTAGCATTTAAAAGATAATTCTGTTTTCTCCTTGTTGCATTCCCTCTGTGGTCATCAGTATCTCAGTGAGTTGGAACATTGGCATTTGGACAGTTAAGTTGATATAATGGCTGGTTTTACTCTTTCGTCTTTTACTCTCTGCGCTATTGTTTTAAGATCTAAAGTAGCCTCAGCCTTAGAAAGCCTAAGTATCTCCAGCTGTTAACATAGGGGAGCCCTTGACATATTGAGTGCCTATAGTTTGTCTCTTTCACGTGGTACAGAGCAGTTCTCTCACATTCTTCTTTTCAAAGGCTTCTGAGATACATTAACTCATATGCAATAAAAGGAATCTGAGTTTGGAGATATTTATCAGGCTAACCTTAAATTTTCTTAGGTAGTTAGGAAATAGTTTAATATGCCAGAATGGTAATTATAAGATTTCTCGGGCAGAATATAAATGCTCCAAATCCTATAGCTTATTTATTTTATGATATATGTTTACATATTAGGTGATAAGTGAATTCCAATTAATCTACTGTTGCATAATGGAATGCCTAATGGAATTGCCATTTTCATGGAAGGTCAAAACTTGGCATACAGAACTTTTTCTAAATTTAAAAAACAATCCAGAGACCATAAACAAAAATAGGAATAAGTGACAGC
Organism: Odocoileus virginianus; assembly: GCF_023699985.2. NCBI lineage: Eukaryota > Metazoa > Chordata > Mammalia > Artiodactyla > Cervidae > Odocoileus > Odocoileus virginianus. The sequence goes on from NC_069680.1 coordinate 64,438,832, forward strand.
AGTCATGGGAAACAGCCTTAACATTTTAATTCATGTATTTGATAAAGCTCTAAAATGAAAAAGAAGACTGTTAACTTTTATAGGTTACAGATGATAGAGAATTAATACAGAGAAATTAATATAATTAATTTAATTAATTAATTAAATTAATTTAATATAATCATTAAATTCTCTAATGATAGAGAATTAATATAGGGAAAGCAATAACTAGGAAATTTATATAATTTATAGAACATTTTACCTTCTGTATAGATGTGTCCAAAGAATTTTAAAGAATTTTTAATTTTTTCTCCAAAGAATTAAAAAGGATAATGGTCATGACTGTCCTTTCTGTTTGAAAATGGTGTTTCTTTAAATCTATGTGCATTTTAAAACAAATAGTGATGCTCATTGACATTGTCCTGCCTTATGTTGAGTTGACCTCTAGGTCTTCGGTTCACAGTAACTTTGGGGGTTTGAGTCTTCTCTTTGTCACAGGTTGCCCAACATTTTTATTTGCGTGGATGCTCAGTCCTGTCCGACTCTTTTCGACCCCATGAACTATAGGGTGCCAGGCTCTGCTGTCCATGGAATTTTCCAGGCAACAATACTGGAGTGGGTTGCCATTTTCTTCTTCTAACATTTTACTTAGAACAAGCTAAACTTTTTTCATTTTGTCCCTGTTTCTTTTATAGTATGGCAGCAACTACCATCATGTCTTACCATACTCAGAATATTAAAATATCCTTTGCAAGTGCAGTAAAACAAAATTTAATCTAAAAAGCAGCTGTGTTAAAAGACTAGATGCAAATTAAGCCATATTCTAACATGTCAGTTGGAGTTTGAAGGACTGTGGCCCTTTGGGATTAAACCAAATTCTAGATGTTATAGCCAAAGAATGGCCAAGGTGACCTAGAAAATAGAAAAGTTTAGTGTAAATCATTACATGCATATATCTTACTAAGCATGTACTAGATGACTCAAAACAGGAAGGAAAGAGGGAGCAGTTGTTTATAATTTAGCTGTGGTAACATGTGTTTAAAGGCAGGGGGCAAGGATGGGGGAAAAGGACCACTTATGGGTTAGATTTCCAAAAATATAATACAGGTAAAAATAGTTTGAAATAAAGAAAAGACTTGTGTCAAGGATGAATCCTTTAACTCAGAGTACACCTCATTTTAGAGACAGTGACCCATTTGTCTGACTTTGCAAAACAGACTAATTAGTTGAATCTTTGCCATGGATGTACACATCCAGTGATGGGGCCATCCAGTTTCTTAGGAAAATTGACATACATTATTTCTTACTCCTCATTTCTTGGAGACTCCACAGACAGCTCCAAATGTGCTAAAGTCGGGAGCACATCTTTTTCACAAAGAAATCTTTTAATTCTGCCCTGTAGTGTTTTTTCCTCCACCATTTCCTGTGATCTTTCAAATAGGTTCATTAAAGATCTGGGTGTTCCAAAGTAATTCTTTGATGTGGTTAGTACCATTTGTGGTTAATCTAATTTGTGGTTTATAGTTGGCCAGAGCATTCACAACCTCAAAAGCCTTTTCCAGATCTTCTCTGTGTAGGTTTTGGCGACTTCTATGTACCATGAAGAAAATATTGCTGCTCTGATGCCATAGCCCATGAAAATTGCAAATTTTCCCTGAACTACAAGAACCATTTCCACTCTATTCTCTCCAGTCTTCTTCCTGGTTTCAGACTGTTGGTAATCTGTTGGCCTTAGTTTGGTTTGGAGACTTGGGGATTTCTTGTTGCTGTTGTCTTTTTGTTTGTTGTCCTTCTTTGAAATATAGATTATTTCTCCAGCATTTTACTTTGACTGTTTATTCATAATAGAAATGTATTTGTGCAAGTTTACCCACACAGACACTGTTTTAGTTTCACTGTGGCCTTTAACAAGGCATTCTTAACTGATCCTGCTGCGTGAGTCTCTGAATCTTCCCCCACTCCCCCTGCCCATCTCCCAGGTTGTTTGAGCATAGAAAACCTTTTCTTCCATACTGTGCTGTTTCATTTGACTCACATTTCCTTGGATTCTTTATTCATATTTCATGGTGCTGACTTTCAAGAATAAAGATATAATTGAGAGGCATGCCTGGAGTGCGTAGTTTGTTGTTAGCTGATAGTTTGATTGATTAGATGGTCGAGTTATTCTGCTTGATCCTGACCTAACGCGTCAGCCCACCTTAGTGGACCATGGTATATGGACAGCGGCAGGTGCAGGGAACTGCCCACTTTAGCAGTGCTCTGACATACTTGATCTGTTTCTCCTTCCCTCAGGAAAAACTTTGCCAGCAGAAGTATAATGTCTCCTGCATAATGATCATGCCCCAGCACCAAAGGCAAGGATTTGGACGGTTTCTCATTGATTTCAGTAAGTGAAGTACTTTATTCACTTTCATGATCCAGGGAGCTGATGGCCATTAAAGGAGAGTGGTACATAAAATTCTATTTAACCTTCTTTGTTGTTTTTATCAATAGATAATGGGTTTTCTACTTATATTTACATAGGTTAGAAAACCTTCCTCAAGTGAAAAATGTATTGCTGCTCACTATTGTACTCTAGGAAATTGAGACCCCATCTCTCGCAGTGTCACCAGCTCACAAAACCATTACCCTGAATGAACCGGCAGAATTACATTCCATTCTGTGAGGCTCATGCTCATTAGCACCAAAAGAGGCAATTATTTGTGATTAAAGCCAGAGGAAGTGTTATTTAAAAGGATTTTCAGCTTTCTGAAATTCTGCCTATAATCTTGTGCAGTACAGAGCAGAAACGGAGTTGGGGGGGGAGTTCTATTTAGAAAAACAATTCTTTAGGTAGCCTATCCTTGGAGCTTCTCTAGTAGAAATAAATATCTTGTTTTGTCAATTTCCCTTTTCTGTTATGGAAATTACTATGGAAATGTTTGTATTTAAAGATTGCCCAAGTAATACTTTTTATGCACATTTGTATCTGCTGAGTATCCTCAATGAAAATCGGAATGCTACTTTAAAGTATGCATAAAATAGTGTTTAAAGAAAATTGGTCGTTTTTTCCTCCTTTGTTTACATTAGATTGGATGTGTAAATACAGTATTAAAGCTGTATTTGGAAATTTGATTCAAAATATCCAGATAACAGGAAGACCAGGTATCTCATGATAGTAATCACTTCTGACCATTGAAAATCTGTCACTGGGAACTCTGTGCTTCTTCATTACCAGAGTTTAAACTGAAAGAAGGAAAACACAGCAAATCATGTAATCTTCATAAGGTACTTCAGATGCAAAACCAAAATGTAAATATACTCAAGGAAAACCATGAAGCAATGTGTTGAGTGTAAATCTATATTATTAGATGTTGAAATATGAAAGTTTGGGTGTAAAATATAACTATATAGCAGTGTTGGACTGATTTGTATAATTTATTGACATTGAAAGATAATATTCTTCTTTGAAGTATTTAGTTGATTATTTTTATATTTTCAGATGCTATTTCTAGTCATTAATTAATTACCTTAGTCTTACTCTTCTTTCTTGATCTAGTTGTCCCATGAAAGGTCATCTTACCAGAAGTTCACCATTTTATTTTACAGTCCCAGTTGTAATGTGTACTACAGGCAAATCCAATTGTTTTATTTTGGAATTTTTTGTGGCCACTGTTCACAAGATGTTCCTAATAATTTTTGGTATGCCTCACAGCCACTTGAGCCTTAAATTTTGGATAGTATTGCATGCTTACAGAGTAAGGCAGACTACTTAGTTCAATATTCCTGATCTTCCAACAGCTAATTCCAGCCTCTCTTTGCGGCTTTTTCATGTGTTATGTTGTATATTAACCTCATTTCCTCAAATACTCTGAGCAGGTTCCCATATTTCCATTGTCTGTGTGGAGCCTTCCTTAAATGGCCACTTCCTCCTTTTCTAGCGTCAGTCTATTCAGAATCCTACCCATTGTTAAGAACTGGCTCAAGAACCTCCTTTTTATTTTTTTCTTAATTGGAGGATAATTGCTTTACAATGTTGTGTTAGTTTCTGCTGCACAACCATGTAAATCAGCTGTAAGTATACATATATGCCCTCCCTTTTGAGCCTCCGCCTCTTCTTTTTGATCCCATCTCCCAGAGTTACATCCTGTTTTTTTCTTGGCTCTTTATCTCCACAGTGTAGCACTTGGATCCAATTCATTCTTTTGTAGTAATTATTTGATACAAGTGTCATGCTTCCAGCTTGCTGTAAGCTCCTTGGACACCTTCTTTTTATTCAGTAGGGCAGAGCACTCAGTAATCTGCATTAGGTGTATTTTTGCTCATTTGAATGGAATCTCCAAAGTGATATGGTCACTGCCCATGATGATTTTCTACCTAAGGTTTAAAAGAGACTGGTACTTACCAGGTAAAAATGCAGGTCTCTAAATATAGTAGCCACTTATTTGTTCAGCATGATCTGGTACTGAGGCCTTCTGCATAAAATAACAACCCAGGAACAAATGCCAAATCTTTATGTTAACCATTTTAGTGAAAACTGTATTAGAGTCTACTCTGTTTCTTAAAAACAACTAGGGAACACAGTGGAATCTATCTGGATGGCTCAAAGCCATCATGATGAATGCCATCCATTAGGGTGCAGCCAGGCAATGCAATGCTAAAATGTGTCATTTTAGATTTTCTCATTCATGTACCCTTGGCATCATCCTGCACTGGAGTGGGTTAAGAAGTATGGTGAATGATTTGAATAAAGCTGAAAGGGGACTGGTGCTGTTTCTTCAGAGAAGAGGAGATCAGGGGAAGAATTTTATAGCGCTCAAAGAAAATGGGAACTAGTATTAACCAAACAAATTCAATTTAAAACCAAAAAATAATTCCTTGGCTACACGCGTTTTAAAGAAGATAAGAGTAGGCTGCTGTCAAAATTGATAGCCTCTCCTCATTTGGAGTTACTTAAAATAATAGTAGATAAATATCTTTCTATAATGATTAGATCCAGTCTTTTGCAGAAGGAGGAGATAAACCCCATGACCTCGCATAATCCTTATTGACCTTACAATTCAGAACTCAGGGCAAAACTGATAACTGGAGTTACAGATTTTCTAAAATCTGCTCTGTTTTTTTAAAGGAACCTTTTAAGGGTTAAATTTATTTTATTTCTACTTGTACATGAGCCTGAGGGTCTTTTGGTCCGGGCAGGTATTTTCAGTAATTTAAAGAAGGTTGTAAGGCAGGAAATCTTTATTTGGTCTACAATAACTACTGGTTCAGGAAGCTAGAACAAGACATCAATAGAAGGAAAGCTGTTCACTGCCCAGCTGCCCACTGGCACACAGGATTATAGATATGGCCACAAAATGATGAGTGAATATAAAGAACTGTGAATCTAAAACTCTGAACACTGTTCTCAGGAGATGGAATGGTCATCCCAGGACCAAATGCTGTCCTTGGAATAATGTTATTGTGTGTGTCTTCCTAGGACAGCTTGTCTGGGATGTGTCAGAGCAGGGCTTCCTGAGAGGTCATCTGCAGATTGGCCCAAGTGACTAAGGGCATCTACTCCCAGCCTGCTCATAGACCAACTCACAGGTTTTGTAACTCTGCCCAACACTTCAGTCAGAGGTGGATAGCGGAAGGAGAGGCTTATCATGGATTGAAGCTGATGCTGTATTTCTCTTTCTCTCCTGCTTTCTAAGATTTCCCTCTCTCCCTCAGTTAGAAAATTTTAAAGTCCTCCCCTTCTCTGTGTCCACACACACACACACACACACACACACACACACACACACACACACACACACACACACACACACACACACACCACTCTCCATCCACACCAGACATCTCAGAACTCCAGAGAAGCCCCCTTCCCTCAAAACTTCTGTGATTCCTGCTTCCAAGCCTCCCAGGGTGAGGCAGTAGCATGTCCCTGCTGCCAGAGCCACCCAGCAGTGCCTTTCCAGCTCACTGCTTTCCCTTCACTTTTGAAGTACTCTCAGACTTAGAGGAAAGTTCCCATCTACTCCACCCCAGTTCCCCAGATTTTGTCACATTTTGTCACATTTGCTTTTTGCTGTATTATTCTCAGTCTTCCTCTCGCTCCCTCCCATCACCCTCTGTCATTCTGTATTTCTTTTCCAGAATCATTTGAGAGTAAATCACAGACCTGTTGCACCTTTACCCTTATACCATTTCAGTGTGTTTTTCTTTAAAAAAAAAATAAAAATAAAAAAGATGCTGTCATACAAAACCATAAATTATCAAAACCAAGAAATTAACGTTGATTCAGCATTATCTGTAATCTATCTATTTTGTTCAAATTTCAAATGTTGCCAGTTTTCACTTATGTCTTTCCAGGGGTGAAAAAAAAATTTTTTTTCCCAGTCCAGGATAGCGTATTGAGTTATTACGTCTCGAGTTATTTGGAATAACACCTTAGTCATTTTTTGTTTTGTTTTGTTGTTACCTTGACATTTTTGAATTATACAGACCATTTTTTTGAACACTGTCCCTCAGTTTGGGCTTGTTTGATGTTTCCTCATGAGTAGATTGGAGTTCTCAATGTTTTGGCAGAAAGATACAGAAGTGATGCTGGGTCCTCCCGAGCACTTCCTAGCAGAATCACATGATCATTTCTTTGACCCATTACAGTGTAAGATGTTGCCTTTCGGATTTCTTCACTATAGAATAACATTTTTCCCTTTGTAATGAGTAATATCCTAGTAAGAAAATACTTTGGAATTATGTAAATACCCTGTTTCTCATCCAATTTTCACCTACTACTTTTAGTGTTTATTTATGATTCTTATCTAAAACTCTTATTACTTTGGTAGTTACCAGATAATGATTTTTAAAGTCCCAATGTATGATCTACTTGTTGATATATGCTGTAGGGAAAGGGGAAGAAAGCGAAAGTCGCTCGGTCATGCCTGACTCTTTGTGACTCTTCCATGGACTATACGGTCCGTGTAACTCTCCAGGCCAGAATACTGGAGTGAGTAGCTGTTCCCTTCTTCCCAACCCAGGGATCAAACCCAGGTCTCCTGCATTGCAAGCAGATTCTTTACCAGCTGAGCCACCAGGGAAGCCCAGAGTTTCCTTTGTTAATTTTTTTAGTTAAATAATCACTTCATTTATCTCATTATTCTTTATAATTTATATAATTACGGACTACTTAATGAATTTTTATTTTATTCTATGGATTATAACCTGTAGCTGCCATTATTTATTTTGATATTCAAATTGCCCCAGATTTATTCTGTGAGAACTGCTTCAGACTGGCCCCTGTGTCCTTCTGACATGTCTGATCCTTCCTTACCTTCTGGTACAACAAACATGATGTGCCAGATTCATCTTATTCTCTCTCTGACCTAGCCCTAGAATCACACATTTCTATTTAAAAAGTCTTTAATTCTTTATGGTGGGAAACAATGTAAAAGCCAAGATCTGAGCACTTAGATGTCCGTACTGCTACTGGGGTGTCCCTGCTTCTAGGGCCTCTCAAGGGGGAAGAGCTAGGAAAGAAGAGATATATGTTTATGTGTGTGTGTTTATACACACACACACATCCCTGTTATGAGTTCACTGAGCTTTGCATTCCAGATCAACACCTCTGCAGAGTTTTAGTCTATCCTTCCATATTGTATTTGCAGCTCTCTTCTCTGGTCGTGAGAAACCTGACTTCCATTACCTACAGTGTATTTATTAATGTGCTTAGTCCTAGAATACACATTAAATCATTTTAGGATTGCTAATCACATCACTGTATAAAACAGACCTTCTAATGAGAGGTCAGTATTTGAATATAGTTCTTCATGACTTTACCCTGAGTACAGCTGTTTTCAAGTGTTAAGAATATAGCACAACATGATTTTCAAAGTTGAAACTGTATTAAAGCGTATACTCAAAGAAGTGTTACTCCCTCCTCAGTCCCATTCCTGAGCCTTTCCTGCAGGTCACCAGTCTTATTAGTTTCTGTTTATCCTTTCATTGTTTCCTTTGGTACAAATACTTATGGAGCAGTGATAATCTGTTGTATATACCTTCAGTTGTGTAGGACTGTGCTTGGCGGGGCAATGGATGGGCAGTGACGAACTGTCTTTTACTTGGGCCTGCAGAGCCGAAACCCTGCATGGGGAGCAGGATACAAAACCCAGGCTCCTGTGCTGACCCAGGAGAGACCCAGGGAAAACAGCTGATTCAGCAGTAGGTTGCAGAGCATTGTACCAGGGAGTGGTGAAACAGGCTGGCAAAAGCACGTACTTGTGTGTTTGTGTAAGCGCATTAATCTGATTCTGAACTGGATAATGAAGAAGGATGAGAAAAGATTCATTTCTTACCTCTTCACTCAGCCTTGTTGATTGGGACACCCTAGTCTACATTCAGCTAAACACAAGCAAGAGAAATGAAGACGCAGCTCTTGCTGGGTGGTTAATTAAGTTCACTGAGGAGACATCAATTGTTGGACAGTATGTTTCTACAATAGATATTGAGAGCTCGTGGCTTGAGAAGTTAAAGTGAAAACATTCCAGGCTGAGGAAACAGCATATTCAAAAGTGTGAGCATGTACAGAAGCGTGTTAGATATTTAGGTAACAACAAAAGAAACTCTAGGTAGATTAAAGACTTAGAGATTAACAACAAAAAGAACATTTAGAAAGTAAAAGAAAGGATATCTAATTATATCTGGTCTTTAGATGGTCGTGGACATCCTAAGCATTAAGAGAATGAAAGAAATCACACACACAAAAATAGACAAACTTCACTGTATAATAATGTAAAACTCCTATGTGGGAAAATATTAATATTTAAAAGCAAATAGGAAAGATGTTTGCAACAAATGTACCAGGCGAAGTTTTGTTATCTGTAGTATTTAAACAAATATAAAAGTAAAGGTTTTGATAGTGTTAAAACATAAAGCCTAATGGGAAAATGAGCAGAAGTCATGAACACAAAATGTGCAGAAAAGGAAAATCATTGATGGCAGCAACAGTGCTGACATTTATTAAGTGTCTAATATGTGTCAGTCACTGTCATAGGAGTCTGTCCTCACATCACGTGTTGAGATGTGTGCTTTTAACCTCATTGTAAAGGGTCCAGAAGTAGGAAAAGTAAGCCAAAAGAGGTCAACATTTCAACAACAACAGTATCCATAATCATAGCTGACATTTCTAAAGCGCTTACCATGTGTCAGGTTCATGCTAAGTCGCCTCAGTCGTGTCCGACTCTTTGTGACCCTGTGGCCTGTAGCCCGCCAGGCTTCTCTGTCCATGGCATTCCCCAGGCAAGAGTACTGGAGTGGGTTGCCATGCCCTCCTCCAGGGGCTCTTGCCGACCAGGACTGAACCTGCATCTCTTAAGTCTCCTGAATTGTCAGGTGGGTTCTTAACCACTAGCACCGCCTGGAAAGCTGTATGTGAGGTACTGTAGCCCAGATTACACAGACTCGCTTAATCCTTGCAGATGCCCTCAGTGGGTTACAGTTAACTCTCTTTCGATGGCACAGAGACGCTGGGAAACTTGTCTAAGATCACTCCTGAGCCACGGTTCAGTACCCCGTAGAAGAAGGTTAAGATAAGGTGTAAAAAGCATCCTTTCAAGGACTGGGTATAAGTGAAATTTAAAGAAGTAGATTCAAAAAGCTTAATTATCAAAGGCGGTAGGTTTTTTGTTTTTAAGCTAGAGAGACTGGAGCACTGATGGAGAAAACTCACTGCGAAAACAAAGGATAACCAGAGGGGTTGTTTAGTACAAATGAGAAAAGGCATTAGATGAAATTCAGTATTCTTTCCTAATTTAAAATAAACATACTAATTTGAATCATAAGAATTCTGAATCTTATATTAACTTGTTCTTGTTTCAGACTTGACTTACTCTTAGGGGAAGGAGCTATAAAGAATAGATGACAGTTGGGTCCAGGAGTCTACAAACTTAAATATACGGTTTTCTTGAGACTGGTATACAGATGACAAGCTTTTCAATTACATAAATTATCAGTTAACTTTACCTTCAGTCAGTCATTTTAAAAACAGCTGTTTGTTTGTAGGCTAATCATAAAAGTTTGTAAGCAGCTTCGATTCTTGGCTTTCTCTCCTCAGTATTAAAATACTGTACAATGTATCAGGGTTGTCCTTCATGGAACAGAACTTGCTCTAGAGGAAATATGAATGATGGAATGAGTTAGGTACTTATTTCCAGAAATTACCTTTGCTGATCTTTTTTGTGATTTTGTATGTCGAGAGGTTTCCCCTCAATTTTCATGAGGAATGTATACTGTTTACAAACTCAATCTGTCATTAGTGTGTGCTGCTAGAAGATGTGTGCAAATGACCCAGTTTTGTGCCTATAAGTTATGAACTTGGTCATGTCCCCAGTGCGGTTAGCAGTGTCCTTGTACTTGTTCACTTTTCTTAAGAACAAGACTGGATTTAAGTCTCATTCTTAAGGAGTCCACACACCTGGATTTAAAGAAAATAAGAAATACAATAAACTTTTAAGAAAGGATGCTTCTGGGTACCATTTAATAGCTAGTTTCATTCTCACTGAGAATTAACAGATTAACTTTCCATGCCCTCATTCTTTCCCTGATCTGGTTCTAGTGACAGAGATCTCTTAGGTAGTTTAGAGAGTCCAGTCCCATCTTGTCTTTGCCTTAGCCTCTTTGTACCTCTCTGCTGATTTCTTGAGGAAACACCACTTAGACAAGAAAGCACCTTCTCTCCCTACCACTCTGCCTTTCTAGGTCCATCAGGCAGAATTAGAAACTCACATGCTGCATCTCTACCTAGAATATTGTGATGTTGAAAGTTAATATGATGTTGGTGATGTTAACCATGTTACCTCTCTCAGAGAAAATGTCTTCTCCTATATCTTAGATGCTAGCCCCTAGCTTAAATGTTATATATCTAAATACCAGGATACATCTCATAGTATTTCTGGTTACCAGCTAGCAACTTTCAGTTTTAACAGTCAGCCTTCAATAGATTACTTTAAACGAGCTACCACTTACAAACTTTTCAGAACACAATTTAAGTAAAACTTAAGAAAAACATTAAACAAAAATTTAGAGTAACTTCATCCTACCTGAAAATTGCATGCTTTTTTTAGAACAAAATTTCTGATACCGACTGGCCTGTCTCCTGTAGAAAATAGGAGTTTTAATTTAGGAATCCAGTTGGTTGGGTTCCAGTGTGCCGCATTTTACTTGTTAGTAAATTCTAAAGAACCAGGACTGGACGGGAGTCACTAGCTTCTCTCTGAGGCCAAGTTGAGTACAATTTCAGGACAAACAGATTCTCCCCAAGAGCTAGATCCTTGGCGTGACAGGCCCTGGAGAGACACCCCACTGCTCTAGTGAGGGTCTCTTGGCGTCTCTGCACTACTATGGTCAGCTTAGGGCTACACTTTCCTACAAGTGACCCAGGACCTGGTCCAGGTAGCCAGAGACGTTGCAGTCTTCGTAGCTCTAGTGCTGGTCACATCACCCTGAGCAGCCTCATCCTTTTACCCTGGCAGGCATGTGAATATTATCTTCTCCCTGTTGGGGTGGAGGCCATGCAGCACTCCCTGGGGCATAAACTCCGTTGGGTAGGTTACAGGGTAAATATTTTCACTTTCCCCTATTTATGAGCCCCACAAGCCAAGCATCAAAGATGTTTTAAGAGACCATGGCAGTGTGTCTTAGGTACCTGATCTGACTGAAACACTCTGACCGCCTGTGAGGAGTTAAGCAAATTGAATGAAGGAGCTATATGTTTGAACATGTGCTATTTACCTACTTTTGTGATTTTTATTTAATAGTTTTTCTTTTTTTTCAATGGCACCATTAAAAAAAAGTGCTCCAGGCTGAGTAAGTGCAAAGTCATTTAGAAAGTTGCATGTGTCTTTTGTATGCTCATGGCTTCTTGTCCATCGCGGAGGTAGAGTCTTGTTCTCTTCTGTAATCTCGCCCCCATAAGAGCCTGGCACTGAGTTGTTGTTTCGATGCTCTGTCGCGGCCAAGTCTTCCGCAGCCCCATGGACTACAGCCCACCAGGCTCCTCTGTCCATGGAACTTTCCGGGAAAGAATACTGGAGTGGGTTGCCATGCCCTCCTCCAGGGGCTCTTCCCAACCCAGGGATCGAACTCACATCTCCTGTTTCTGGGGGTGTGTTCTTTACTGCTGACCCATCAGAGGAGCCCCTGGCACTGAATAGGTCTTTATTATTTATTGAATAAATGTTAAATGAATTACCTCAGGAAGAACTTTCTTAATACACTTTCTCTTCTCACATGTGATTCTTAGGAAGAAGAATTTTATCTTATTAGAATATAATTAATTAGGTGTGGTTTGCTCTCTTCCAAATGATGTTGTGTACACCCTGCCTTCTGTTGAGGTCTGGTATTTTTGTTCAAGGGCAGCCTCTGTCTTAGAATCATGTAAGTTACATCAGAAAGGAAGCTGTCAGTTATCTACTGTAAACCTTGCAGAGCAGAGAATTGAGAGCTGTGACAAAATGCACATTTACACACAGTTGGCCAAAGAGATATTTATCTTTTCCTACTTTCATCAGATAATTTGTTTCTTCATGCATTTATTTTGGAAGGAAAATTCCAACTTTAGTCCTAAGAAACTGTCACGAAAGTTTCTTTCTTTGCAGAGCTTTCCCAGCAGCTCTCCTCCCGTGGTGAGCACAGGCAGAGCAACCATTAAGGAATAATAAATTACGCTTTTGAAATGGTGCTCAAGTCCTTTATGGCCTTTTCTAAGATAGGAGCTGCTCCCCCCACCTCCACCATGACACTTGTTGGAAGATAGAACCACCAGCTGTATCCTCAGACTTTGGCTGGGTTTTGGAAGACACGTTTTGACCTGTGTAATCAAATATAATGATGACATATTTTTTAATAGGATTCTAGTTTATAATATAATAAGGGAAATGACTATTTTTCCTTATTTTCTCATTATAATATGTTGTACTAGAAGCCTTTGTCATGACTGCTTTATTACGCTGGGCTGAAGTACAGTATATTTTAATATGCTAAAGATAACATCAAGGTTGAAAATTGAGCTCTTCGGTGATTTATTCAGAGGGTGACTGTTACTGAATGCATTGAAATGACTTGCATGAGGCAGTGCAGCTGACGATTTATTTATGTATTTTTTTTAACTAAGCTTGTCATAAATAAGAGCAAATAAATAGCTCTTATAGAATAGTTTGTATTCATGCATCAATGAAAACATTGTAAATATGAAACATACGATCTGCAACTACCATTTTGCCTTACATAGCTGAGAATGTTTCAAGTTTTGGCATGCAGGTGGATTTTTTTTTAACAAGTCTTTTGCCCGGTTGAATTGTTTACATTGACCAACATTTGCAGTCAGTAGTTTTGAATCCCACTACTGGGCAAGCTCCATTCCAGAAGTTAGTATGAGAAAACCTAGCCTTCAAGAATAAAGAGAACTTGGCAACACCGTCAAGGCTTCCCTGATAGCTTAGTTGGTAAAAAATCTGCCTGCAGTGCAGGAGACCCTAGTTCAATCCCTGGGTCTGGAAAATCTACTGGAGAAGGGATAGGCTACCCACTCCAGCATTCTTGGGCTTCCCTTGTGACTGAGCTAATAAAGAATCCACCTGCAATGCAGGAGACCTGGGTTCGATCCCTGGGTTGGGAAGATCCCCTGGAGAAGGGAAAGGCTACCCACTCCAGTATCCTGGTCTGGAGAATTCCATTGACTGTTTAGTCCATGGGGTTGCAAAGAATTGGACACGACTGAGCGACTTTGACTTCACTGGCAACACCATCACGGGTGCCAGGACTTGTTTGCTGCTTTACCCCAAGCCACGAGCAGTGTCATACTCACAGGTGAGCCCACAAAAAGTTTGCTGAGGGAGTGAAGTAATGAATGCCCAAATGTAGTCTGTCCTCCTCTCTGTGTCAGTGACAGCACCTGTCCGACTGACCCAGCCAGATCTCAGATCTCCTCTCCATCTTTGGTTTTTTGCTTTTTTTTTTTTTTCCATTCATGGATCCCTTCATCCTTTCCTTCATGCTTTGCACTCTGCCGGGATTAGCCTTGGTGATGAAAACATCAGGATAAATGATCTAGTTCTTGCTCACAGGAAATGAGCACACTGAAGATGCTCCCCACCCCCCACCCCCCAGTGTATGCTGTGCGTGCGAGGCACACTTGGGCTGCATCATTGCAGAGGAAATGCTTCCAACTTCCGTTTCCATTTTCCCAGCTAAGATAAATGCAAAGGAAGCATTTTTTCATTATTTAACCAAGAGCAAGAAAGATTTTTTTCCAATTTGTTGAAATTAGTGCTATACCTGGTTTTGGTTTCAAGGGAACTATTCTTCATAAACATGTTTTGCAGCTTGTAGTAGTATGTTTGAAGTAGAATATTCTAAGATAATAGTTTGATAACATCTTCTCTCGAGGGAATTTCTAAATAATATGTTTAAAATTTCAGCTGATTGTAAAGCAGAATTTTTTTTTTTTTTTTTAGCTTTATTAAAGTATAAAGGAGATAGAGAAAGCTTCTGACATAGACATCAGAAGGGAGTAGGAAGAGTACCCCCAGAAGTTTTTTTATATCAGTTTGTTTTGGGTAAAGCAGTTTTCTTACATTTGGTTAGAATTCTCTTAGGAAAATACTAGTTAGAAACCTGATTTTTTTTTTTTCTCCCCCATGGATTTATGTTCAATGTGTTTCTACTCTAATATTAGTGCTGCATTTTCATGTTTACCAATATAAGAACCTTGTTTTATACTTATTCACAGTGAGTCCTGCTTTGAGCTAACACCATAGAGGAGCTCCTTTTTTTCAACAAAATTGTTTTAAATTAATGTTTATAAAGTGCTTTAAAATAGTTTGGTGGATTAAGAATAATTCAGTTATGCATTTTTCCACATTGAAAAAAAGATGCAGTGTGATTATATAGTAGAAGGTATTGAAAAAAGTTGCTGAAATCTTGAGGGAAAATACAATGCAAGTTGACCTCACTATACACAGTGTATTTGCATATGTCCTTGGGGGCGATATTTTGGTGATAAAGGTATAAAGAAACACAAGAGATTACTATTAGTCATGATTGTGGTTGCTTATGAGGAAGAAAGGAGAAGGGTAAACAGGATGGGACAGGTGGGAGGTTTGCAGGGCTCGAGCTGGGAAGCTTCTACTTCTTGATTCTGGGAGATGGTTAAAAGGGCGGTTGCCTTATGATAATCTTATTAAGCTGTATATGTTTGTTTAATATGTCTCTGTGTTTTATTTTTGCTTTTTTTTGTTGTTTGTTTTTTAAAGAAAGTGATGTTCTTGAAATAGAAAATCATGCCCTATGGTATCTGTTTTAGAGCTTAGACTTTTACATCAGAATAAGGGGATTCCCAAGTGGCGGTCCTGGTTAAGAACCTGCCAGTGTGAGAGACATAAGGTTCAATCCCTGGGTCAGGAAGATCCCCTGGATAAGGGCATGGCTACCCACTTCAGTATTCTTGCCTGGAGAATCTCCATAGCAGAGGAGCCTGACGGGCTGCAGTCTGTGGGGTTACAAAAAGTCAGACACGACTGAAGTGACTTAGCACACACAAGTGTATTTGGTATATTAGCATCACCTTTATGTCAGACTTTGCAGGATCATTTACTTTTTATTTTTATTTTTTTTCTTTTCCATCCTCATTTACTTTTTATTTTTAATTGGAGGATAATTGCTTTGCAGTGTTGTGATGGTTTCCATGTACAGCAACGTGAACCAGCCGTAAGTCTACGCGCATGCCCTCCCTGCTGTGTCTCCCTCCCATCCCACCTCTCTAGGTTGTCACAGAGCACCAGCCTGAGCTCGCTGTGCTATCCAGCAGCTTCCCACTAGCCAGCTATCTTGCACATTGTGATGTGTATATTTCAGTGCTATACGGAATCATTTTTACATGAAGGAAATACCCTGAAATTTACTAGAATCATAGCCTCTCAAATGTTAAGTCCGTTAGAAAAACAGCATTCCTGTAAACTATGCTTCTACTCTTAAACCTAGAGAAACATAAATGAAGGGCTGTATGTTAACACAGGTGATAAAATAGCAGATTCGGGCAAGGAATGGCTGTGCAGAATAGGGGTGAACTGAGGAGAGAATATGGAATGGAAAGACCAAACAGGTAAAGAAGAGACACTGCAGCATTGGGATTTTTCTTCCTTTTCTCTTCCCTCCCTCCCTTCCTTGCTGCTTTTTTTCCTCCACCCCCCACTTTCCCTCTCTCCTTTCCTTGTTGTTTCTTTTTTTTTTTTTTTAATAATTTGTTTATTTTATTTACTTTTTTGTTTTGAATTTTTGGCTGCACTGGGTCTTTGTTGCTGCACACAGGCTTCCTCTAGCTGGGGTGCATTGGCTGCTCGTTGCAGCGGCCTCTCTCGTAGAGCACAGGCTCAGTCCTTACGCCACATGGACTTAGTGACCGTGGCACGTGGGATCTTCCAGGATCAGGGAACAGACTTGTGTCTCCTGCACTGATTGGCAGGCAGATTCTTTACCACTGAGCCACACTTTTTTTCTTTTTTTGATCCAAGATGAGGGAAAGCAATACTGGCAGACATTGTTAAGTGTTAGGAAATTGCCCTTCCTTCCACCAAGAATGCTGAGTGTTCAGCATTCTGATATTTGGGGCAGATTTTTAGACACTAGAAACAGTGCTTACAGAAGAGAAAAGATGTTTAAAAGTTAGATTTTTAAGACAGGTAAGGAAAAAGGCTAGAATGTCTTAAGATGAGAGTAGATTCTGCTGATTATTTGTTGCAAAAGCAGGCTTCCTCCTTCTAAAGAAGCAGATGATTCTCTGTAGATTAGAAGTCCTTCCCTGTGGTTTGCCCAGTATTGGAGCTTTTCCCCATGAATTTAAGGAAGCTAATGAGATTTTCTTTTCCCTACCAAAGCAGAAGAGCCATCTGAGGACTCTGACAGCCTTCTACCCCTGCAAGTTTTAGTTGCATCCAGTTAAGAACTTACAGACCATAATGAATGTTTTTAGAGAGGAAATAAATTGAATGACGCCTGTGAATTTGTTGTAAATGTTGTTTATTTTACCAGATAATTTAGATAAATCTTTCTTGAAGAGGAAGAGAAATCATGAGTTTTCGTGAATAATCTGGAGCTTTTCAGAGGATTACTTTGAAATGCCTCCCTGCTGACTTTTTATAAATTAAGCATAAACTTTCTTTGACCTCATCACACATAATTAAATAGCTGTTGAAGGGTTAAAACCAGCTACAAAGCAATTCTGTATCTTGATCCCCATTCTCCAGCAAAATTATACAGGAAGTTTCTTTTGGTTCTCAAGCAGGGTAATTACAAGAGACAGTCACATAATTTACACTTTCAGTCTGTTCGTCCGTAATCATACACTTCCACCTAGTTGTGTATACCCCCATGAGTATCCGCATTATACTTTGATTTGTAAATGATGATTGCAGTGTAATTGATTGCTTGCATGCAGCATATTGAATTGATTCTTAAAAATGAACTTTAGCTGTTAACATATCTACTTGAATTCCTGTTATTTACGTAGTTTGTGGTTCTTGTGTTCAACAGTTGCATACTGGTTAACAAATTAAACTCCCAGAGCTTTTTTCCTTATTAAATTTGGAAAATGTAGTGTCTGTCCACAACCTAACTAGAAAAGTGCCTAGAACACAGTGGGCATTCCACTGCTGAACGCACTGCTAAACAGTCCCAACCTTTTGAACGTTGGATGGACATTCTTTGATTACCAGTGACCACAGAGTATAAAGGCTTACGGGTTTAATACTAGTAATACTGTGGCGAAAACTGCCAGTATTAATATATTGTTAATATATATACAATACATACAATATACAATGTATACAATATATTAGTACAGTTCCCTCATAGCTCAGTCAGTAAAGAATCTGGCTGCAATGCATGAGACCTGGGTTCAGTTCCTGGGTTGGAAGATCCCCTGGAGAAGGAAATGGCAACCCACTCCAATATTCTTGCCTGGAGAATCCCATGGACAGAGGAGCCTGGCAGGCTACAGTCCATGGGGCTAAACCACCAATATTAATATATTGTTACTGAAGTCTCAGCTATTAAGTACTTCTCTAATTAGGGAGCCAATCTAAAAAGTGGACTTTGAGAAATAATCACCTACTCACTAAAGGGGTAGTCACTGATGTCTTTTCATACTACTAGTGGTGATGCTTCATAGTTTTTTGTTTTTCCACCCAACAGCTAACAGCTAACTATAGCCAATTGGACTTTAAGATCCCTATAGGATTAAAGGCTAGACAACTTACATGACCCCAAGTCCCCTGGCAAACCAGCCAGTGACTTGACTGAGGAGCTCGTCCCAGCCTCGCGTCCCACCCCATCCAGCCTGCAGGGGTAGGTGTGCTGCCCTTCTGTCAAAACGGGCTCATCAGTAACCCTCTGGGGAGACCACCTTTTATTGCCAGAAGCTTTGTACTTCCAATCCTGTTTGAAAGCTTAGAGGACAGAAATAAAAAGTGAAAAGAGAAGTTTCTGACTTCTTTAGACCAGTGAAATAGCACTGTGTGTCTAAGTCAGCTTGGGTGATAGGCCATGCTTTGGTTTTAGAAAGTTGTCTCAAAGACCCTTTTTGAAATGTACTTTGCAAACAAAGAAAAATTTTAGGTTTTGCTTCCCACTTTTTCCTTTCTTCAGTCTTGCTATATTCTTATATTTGCTGTGCGGAAAGTTCATCACTCATGATTGGAATTACAACATACTTTGTCCGGTCTTTGAAAATTATAACTGGGAAACACAAACACACAAAGTATTGCGGGGCAGTTGTGGGAGAGGAAACACATGGAAAGGCAAGTTGCTCTTCTCTTTGTCTTGTCTCCCAAACATGGTTTGAGATCAGTGGCCAGTGGCCATTGGTTTAAATGCTCCCCCTTGGTTGGCTGGGTAGGATTAGACCAGACAACTAGCTATTAGAATAACTTTTTCAGCCACCCTCCACAGAAGCTCAGTGGTCAAAAGAAACTCCTGTTTTTGTTTTTTGTAGTATTTAAAGAAGAGTTCAGTTGTAATGTTTTACAGAGAAAGGTCTCACAGGTGCAGCATTGTGAATATATACTGTTACATGCTCTGAGCAGATGCTTTATTTGAAGTGTATATGGGTTTAATGCAGTGATTAAAATGTTGTAACTGTTCAAAGTTAAATTCTTGTTACCAGGATTTTGCAACTTAGATATAAAAATTGTATCCAGGTTTCAACTTGGAAGAAATTTAGTTTTTGAAAGAGTTTTTCAGATTGAATCTCTCCAGTGTGGACTTTTGCCTATTTACAAGAAAGGGCATAGTTTTTTAATGCCAGATTACTTCATCTTAAAAATTTGTTTTTGGTAAATTTGTTTTTCCCAAAACTTTCCAGAATTTAAAAGTGGTTTGAACTGTGGAAACCCACAAAAGGTCCAAAAGGAGGGCATTCTTCTGACATGTTTTTCTAATTTCTGTCACCTCAGATGTCATGGTACCGGTGCTGTATTACTATTACCTAACCAAGGGTCCCTCTGAGTGATGAGTCAGAGCTTAGCTTAGTTTGCAATAGGCAAGGGCCTCATTAAAAAAACTAGTTACTTCCCAGATATATTTAAGGAAAGATTTTTTTTTTTAAATTCTTGCCTTCCCCAAATTATTTTAATTTGGGAATAAATGATAGTGACCAATTGATCATTTTGTTCTTTGTCAGAGGTCATCTTCCTAACAAGAAGTTTGGGAGACTGAATCTATTTCATACATGATCGCCTTCTTAGGAAAATTATATTTTTCTAATATACCAGACCAGAACCTTGATGGTGTGGTAACATGCCATATGTAAACAAATATTTCTCAGTTAAATGTTTAAATCAGTGAAACTTCTGTGAAGTCTGTCACAGAGTTCTCTGCCAAGTGACCCTCTTCTCCTGTTTGCCACTAACTCTCAGACATGTCTCTGTTTCCAAGATTCACCTTCTACTTGGATCTCTCATTAGGCACCACTGCCGCCACCACAGCCCTTTGCGGGGCAAGGACAGAAATAGAGGAGTGGGATTGGTATACCACCTCTGTTTAACATTCTGGCTAAGGAGTAGTCTCCAAGATCCTTTGCCTAATATAAACCCTAACATGTCTGAGACCAGACTGGCTTGAGAGGCGAGAGTTGTGATTGGATGAAATATGGACATCTGGAGTTTTTAAAGGGTTGAGTGATTCTAGTGTGCAACCAGAGTTGAGAACCTTTGGACAAGACCACAAGATAGAAAAAGGAGAAATAAAGAGACAGTGTCACTCATTTAAATTAATCAGTTATTAAAAAAGCATTGACTCATTTTTACCCTGTGGCTGTCTCACAAGGGTCTGGCCCTGGTCATCCCCAACTTGGTAACTCATTCAGAGATGTTCACCTTCTCCAATACAAGGGTGCCACAGAGGGAGGCGAGTTCCTGCCACCTGATGTCCTGTTTGTGAGCTGTGTACACAATGAGTTTGTATATGCAGAGAATGACCACCCACTTTGAGAGGCCACACCCACTCACAGACTCAGCTGGTAAATTCCAGCATGGTCTGTATGCTTATACACACACACACCCCACAGCAGCAGGGGCGCCATGCCCCACGGACACATCCCCCAGGGCGGCGGTGGGGGTGGGGGCATGGCTTGAAGGAGTACCATTCCTCTTCCATGTAGTCTGGAGAGCAAAGCGGGGGCATTCCGTGGAAAAGACCAATGGCCCCACCACAGCACTGAGGAAGAGCCCGGCTTCCGCACAGTCTGCGGAGGAGCTCGTCGGACGCCTCCGAGAAACAGCCTGGCGTGTGACCCAGGGCAGCCAGCCTTCCCGCTCCAGAGGCCTGCTGTTCCCATTCTTTGGGTTTCACTGGCTCGAGCCCTGTTCCCAGGCACACCCTTGAGTCTTCTATAACATTTGGGTCTTTGTTTCATCTGTCTTGGGACCATCCCCGGGTTCTTACTGAAGCCCTCCAGCCATCATTGTTACTGTGGTTTGACGCGCTTGCTGTTTCCTGAGGGTAGTCCTTGAAGTTAAAGACTTGAGGACCGAAGGGAATTTGGGGGCACAGAAATGTGCTTGCTGGGAGCTTTTAGTCGCCAGCTTCTTGAGATCATTCCTGAGGCGGAATATGTTTGCCTTTTTTTTTTTTTAAATCATAGCTTCTTCCTTTAATTTAATTTATGTTTGGGTGGTTAGATGGGGACGGAGGCAGGAAGAAAACTGTCTGAGGCAGTGGACTGAATGGAATGGTTTTCAGGTGCCTCAAGCAAAAGTAGGAAAAAGGAAAGGGAGCTGTTCTCTGTCTGTCTCCTTCTGTCCCAGTTTTCTTTCTTTCCCCTACAGTAAGGGTAAGCAGTCATCAAATGACCAGCTTGAGATTTCTTTCATTCACTATGTTGAATAATAATGATAATACCTAACACTCATACAGGGTTTCTGTAATATGCCAAGCACTGTTCTACGTGCTTTGTATTCATTCATTTAATTATTATGACAACCCTAGGTGACAGGTATGATTGATGACTCTCTACACCTTATGGATGAGGGATCTGAAGCACAGAGGGATTAAATAACTTGCCCAAAGCCGCACAGCTGTTACATGCGGGCCCTGGATTCCATCACAGGCAGTCTTGCTCTAGAACCCTTGCCCTTAACCCGTAGTGCCTCTTACGATCTGTCATACGGTGTTCAGTAAGTGCCATATTGTTTTATCATACCTGTGGCCGTTTTGCCCATCTTGACAAATTCTTCTCATTTTTTATTTAATGCAGATGGTTTCAAAGTATGGTCCAGAGACCACTGGGGATCTCAGAAGCCCTTTTAGGGAGTCTCCAAGGTCATAACTATTTTCAAAGTTATACTAAGATACTGTTTGTCCTTCTCTCATTCTCCCATGATCGTACAGTGGAGTTGTCAAGAATTTCATGACCTGTGATATCACAACAGATTGAATACCAAAATAGATAGGAGAATCTAGCGAGTTGTAGAAGAGTTTTGCAAAAATGTTAAACAATGCTACTCTTCTCATGTTTTATTTTATTTATTTATTTATCTTGTATTTCAGAAAATGATGTCAACACATAATGGGTTTATGGGGGTTTAAATAAATATTTGTCAAATTTTTTTCCAAAATTAATATATGTAGCCCTTATAAACAGAAGCTCTTAAACAATTTTTTAATGTAAAGAGGTCCTGAGACCCAAACGTTTGAGAATCACTGGCTTCATGTATAAACCTTGCTATTCAAGCATGGTTCATGGTATAGGAACTTATTAGAAATGCAGACTCTCAGGCCCCACCCCAGATGTTCTGAATCAGAATCCAGTTGTAACAAGAAGGGGATTGTTTGCACAGTGAAGTTTGGGAAGCACAGGCATAGAAGCTACAGACAAAGCCACTCTCCAACTCAGTGACCCTGGCTAAATTTCAGTCTGGTGGGGCTTTCGAGATTCTCTACCACCAAGGATCTGGGTGAGGTCTTCTCACTGAGATTCTTCAGCCACTGTCTCTTCATTGGCTCTCCTACTGCGCAGGGCCATTGTAACATCCCCATCAAAGCCAGCAGCCTTATAGCAGAGTTTATTCCAGTGCCCCTCAAACTTCTGTGCATCAGAATCACCTGGAGGGCTTGTTAAAGCACAGGTGCTGGGTCCTGCCTCCAAAAGTTCTGATGAATAGGCCTGAGAATTTACAGCCCTAACAAGTTCCCAGGTGATTGCTGATACTGTTGGTCTGGGGGACCACACTCTGAAAACCACTGGTCTTTAGGCTGTAGACTGAGAGGTCAAGCAGTGTTTATTCAAGTTGTTATATAATTACTTCAAGTCCATAAAATTATGGGACTGCTGCCTTAAACTTCCATGTCTTCAAAACCTGTCTCTTAAAATACAGAATATCTTTAAAATTAAAAATTTCCAATTTCGCTGAGGACATATCTGAGCAGTTAAGAATTCAGGCAGATCACAAGTTATGTAGAATACTCCTATTCTCTTCAAACAGTGAGAAGGCTAAGGTTCAGTTTCCTTCTTTACTAATTGCAAAATCACCACAAAATTTCACTGAGGAGACATAAGTAGTCTGTCAAACTGATTTATCTCCACTGTTTAAACTGATAACATGCCATTTGTCCACTTGGTCACAGAGCTGCTTAACCCCAGAAACCAGTAATAGATGAGTGTGGACCAGTGAATTTCCGTCCGCAATCATCAGATACATGGTTAGAGCCACTGGATTTCCTCTGATCCAGAGCTGCCATAAATCCCTGGCCTGGTGTCAGTTCCCAGGCTTGCAGACCCAGTGCTGTCTATCGATAGGAACCCTTTAGTGGGGTCTGCTGAGCTAAACAGGTGTCTGATGAAAACTGTGTAATCCTTAAAGATTATTTTCCCCTAAAAGCAACTGGTTACTCCAGACCCATATAATCCAGATAGATGGGAGTTGGAAATACTTTGCCAAAGTCTGCCCTTTTGTCTTTGAGGAAGTTCATATGGTTTGGCTCCAGGTGGTGGAACATAAAGATGTGCAAGGGTGAGCGTGGCTGCCTTGGAGAGGAAAATCCTTACCCGTGCCCACCCTCTCGCTGGAAAACATTACTCCACTCTGGTTTAGTCTACATTCTTATTTACTACATTACTGATTTAAAAGAAAAAGAGTGTGTCATATTAATCAAGGGTTAACCTTGCATTTAATATGCTGGGGGTTCAGTTAATTTGGGAATTTGGGCTGCAAAAACAAATCTTGACCTTGTCTACATTGTTCCCTCCTTATCCTAATGCCTACAGGAAGGCAGCTCTCTACCACTTTTTCCCCCTGCCCTCAGGAGAGAATTAACCTCTTCAAACACTGGGGATCAGAGCTAGTTAACATGCGGATTGCTTATCTTACTACAGGTAGGTCAGCCTCAACCCAGGTGAGGTAGATTTGGGTCCCATGCAATACAGCTTAGAAACACTTACTTCTTTGCAGACCTCGCCTTATTTTTCCTTCCCCTTTAAGCAAATACCTTGATAATCTTTTGAATTTAGTGTGTGGTTCATACACTAAAACTTAGACCTCACTTTCTCTTGGGTAAGTAGTTCCAGTGAAGCAAAATAGGAAGCTAGCTTCCTCAAGATAGTTGATGTGGGTGAGGGGTGTTGGGCCAGTCAGCTTTAAAGTACAAGTCTTCTGCTCACAGAGTAAAGAGCTGTTCACCAGCACCTCTGGCTCACAATTTACAGGGAATAATTTCACCAGCGGTTGATTATACTGCAGCTACGGGGATTTGTCCTCCAAATATCACTTTGTTTCCAGTCTGAGCAGCCAGGTTTCTCCAGGGATAGTTCAGGTTTTCTGATTCAAAGTATCCTGAGTTGAGGAAAGGCCTTAGAGCACCACAGGAATCTATTCACCAGGGGTGTATTGTACTTGTTTCAGATGCTTCAGGATAATATACTGGCTTCCGAGATTAAGTGCTTTTTATTTCCCTGCATCTTAGATCAATTATTTGGAATCTTTTTGGTAAGTTAAACTTAAGAGCTGTAACTTAAACCACCACATCACTATAATCACTCAATAAGTAACTGTTCTTACTAAAAATTATTGTCATTGGGCTCTATAGTGATGATAATTTGAGGAGCCTAGAAAAAGTAGAAGGAAACAGAAGATGGCAAGAAATTCATTATTTAGACCACTCCATGTTATGAAGGTCAGAGTCATAAAGTGCCATCAGCTACAGCTTTTTTGAGGAAAAGTGCCTGCTGCAGGTAAAATTTAAATTATGTATTATTTCAACCTTGTGCACAAATGGAGTGGCAAAGACATGGCACAACTTTTCCTACTAAACTATTGTATATATTTTAACATACTACCAGTGATTTGACTTTACTACTAAGGAATCAGAAATTGGACCTTGGTCATTTTGTTTGTTGAAATGGATTCCATTTAAAGCAAAAATTTCTCCTTCAAGAGAAAAGACTTTGTGAACTTACAAATGGCTCTTAGCGCAAGTATGTTTCTACTGGTGTACGCTTCTTGAGGGGCTCATGAGTCAGAGAGGAGAAGGGAAAACTAACCGCCATGATGTCTTTGGACAGTGGCATTGTGTGGTCTGTAGTGTGGTGGGGCCATCATCCTTGGAAACCTGCTTGGTGTTTTCTGGTTGGAGTTTGGGTTTGCAGTTTTTTCTCTCCCCCACGGAGGAAAGTATCGCTTCCTGGCAGGTGTGGGTAGGGTAGCCTTTGCAGCCTTGCTAGCATAGCACAGAGGTGCTCTCTGTGAACGTCCATTGGGCTTGGTGTACACGTGCTCAGTGGGGCTCAGTCACAGATCACAGACTATGTCCAAGGGAGCATCCCACGGAGAGAGCCACTTAACGCGGTGAGAGCAGCAGGTGCTGAAAGGTCTGTGCCTGGATGTTCTCCACAGACCCCAGGTTGCCTAACCCGTCTAGTCTGAGGCCCTGAAAAGGTGCATGTTACTCTCTCTCAGGGTGTGAAAGCACGAACAATTGCGTCAGCTGTCTTTTGGGGGGATTCTGGCTGCTTCCCTTTAGCCCAGCATAGCACTCATGGAAGAGAAGACGGAACAAAGAAATACATGTGCTTCCTGGATAAGGTTGCTCATCACAGAGGGGACATAAGGTTGGGAGGGTGCAACTTTGGTTGTACAGAAATCTGTCTGCTGGGCTTCGGGGTGGGGGTGCTTACTGTTCCCAACTGTGGGGTTCAGATGAGAACCAATGAAGGGCTAGGGAATTTCACAGTCACTGCATCAGACTTAATTGTGGGATCCTGTGGACAAAAATGGATCATTCCATGTCCACAATACTATGGTTCTTTTCCCCCACCCTCCCCTACTCCCATGCACCCCGGAGGTACAGAGCTGAGACCTCCAGCTGACCGAGTAAATTTCTCAGCATGTACCAAGCACTTAGGAGGCAGGTGACAGATGTGCCAATTATCTGTGTCCTGAGGTTTGGGTACCCTTTGTATTCTAGTGACAGAGAGCTCTTCTGCACACTGACAGGGCGTAATCTGGGCTGGATTCAGCACAGTGGCCATCACTGTTAGCATTCCTGAAACACTGCTGTAGAAAGCCTCTGCGTGCAGCCAGATGACGTGTCGACAGTGGTTTGACTGTCAGATTTTGTGGTGCTTGTTTGCATTCAGTCAGATACTTTGCACTTAAACATGAGTTAAAGAGACAAGTCAAAAGACTTCAGCAAAACCTAAAGTTAAATATGTGCCTGATCTTCATAATGGCGTTCAGATTAAAACCATCAAAATGCAAAATGCTGTGGTTATACCCTTCTAGGGTAATACTGGATTTCTTGTTGTATATTTCTGCATTATTTACAGTGATTCTGAGAGGCAGGAAAATGCACCAGAGACATTGCTTTCTCCTTTTAACAAAAAATCCAAAATTGAGAAAATTCTTGAAAATGCAGCCATTTTGGAAATGTAGATAAAGAAGAAAAATGCTGAAGATTTGGGTGGTTTACAAAGCAGCATGATTTTGTAATTGCTGCCACCTACTGTATGTAGTTGATGTTTGTTTAAATTTAGGAAGTTCATGAAGGTGAGGCTGTTGAAATAGATAATTAGAGCAAGGTAGACATCATTAGTTTATAACATTTCTTCTCTACTCAGTAAGTGGCTCTTAATTACCGAGACAGCCGCCAGCTTTCATTCATTACCTTCAAGTGGGTTTAAAGTTTTTCTCATTTTAAAGTTCCTTTGCCAGTGAACCTTCAGTAATGCTGTCGGGTACGTGTTCAAAAGCCTACCATGCTTAGGGCTTTTCTGTGTTTACATGAAACAGTTTGTTTTAAGGAAGTTGTTTTGTTTTAATTTGTAGGAGCAACGGTTGGATTATAAATTAATTTCCATGAAAGGGGTGAAAACAGAGCTGGGGAGCTGACAGGAGTTGCAGCCGTTGACTTAAAAGACATTCTTTTATTGGTCCTGAAGCAAAGCTTCAGATCCGCCGCTAGTTAAATGTAACAAGCAATACAGAATCTCAGTCAACAGAGGCCCTTGTCTTTTATTAAGACACAGCTGTTAAAGGGTCATTTGGTTCTTCCTGTGGAAAACAACCCCCCCATTAATGTTCGGGGTGGTCCCTTGACAGGATTTCTGAGTAAGTGCCTGACATTTAGTTTTTGAAAGGATCTGAAGCCGGGGGACTTGGACGTTGAGACTTATCAGAAGTAATGTGTTCAACTTTAGCTTCGTTAAGTATGCCACAATATATGTCTGAAATGCTGCCATCAGCTAAATGAACTGACTTATAGAGCTACTGTAAAGGATTAGGGGGCATAGACGTCGTGGATGTCAGATCACTATAACTGGGAAGAGAATATACATAAAATTAATGCACTTCTCCGATGTGATGTCACTTGTGTGATATGTTGTGATGTGATGTACCTTGTTGCTACTTACAGTGTAAGTCTTACATTATTTTGAGTGGCCCCTGTTCCAATGTCTGAGAACACCACAGTGAGGTCGACTTTTGCTTTTTCTGCCCTAGGCTATTTGCTTTCTCGAAGAGAAGGCCAAGCAGGGTCTCCTGAAAAGCCACTCTCCGATCTGGGCCGTCTCTCCTACCTGGCCTACTGGAAGAGTGTCATCTTAGAATATCTCTACCACCACCACGAGCGGCACATCAGCATCAAGGCCATCAGCAGAGCTACGGGCATGTGCCCCCATGACATCGCCACCACTCTGCAGCACCTCCACATGATTGACAAGAGAGACGGCCGGTGAGCACCCGTGCCCTGGGTGACCCAGCTGCCTCGTAACCATCTTACCCCAGAAAGGGTCCCTATAGTTAGGCAGATTCATTCTATTTAAATATTAGAGGTTCCCCAACAATATTATAAAAACTTTTCTCCTAAAAAGAAAACAGGCAGTGATACTTCTTTGCTGGTCAAATTTCAGTTTGCTCCACATTTTCATTGATGAGCTTTCTGGTTTTTTCTAACCCAGGTAATGTTAATGCTAGCAGAGATCAATATCTGAAGGTGAAATGAAATTTCAGCTTTTGATTGCACTTTTTTCTGCCTCCTCACATTACAGATTTGTCATCATTAGACGGGAAAAGTTGATATTGGGCCACATGGAAAAGTTGAAAACCTGTTCCCGGACCAATGAACTTGATCCAGAGAGTCTGAGGTGGACCCCAATCTTAATTTCTAATGCTGCAGTTTCTGAAGAAGAAAGAGAAGCTGAAAAAGAGGTAGCTTGGGTTCATCAACCTAAGTTGTGTAATTTCAATCTTGTAGCATTTTTAAGCTAAGGTCATTAACATCATTGTCAAAAGCTTGGTTATGTAGAGAGAGCTTGTGAAATGATATGGCACTAATTTATCCTAAGTGAGGTTGCATGGTAAGACATGATAATTTTATTGAATTGAGTATGAAAAATGAAACGTTTATCACTGATCACAAAGCAGCATTTTTCACTACTGACAGCATGTAATCAGATCAAATTTGGTGCTGAGCTCCAAGACTGCAGTGTCAATCGATTCATTGTGTTTATGAACTTGCTTAAAGTGCTCCATGCCAGTGAGCATGTAATGTAGTGATAAGGACTCAAATCAATTCGCTGCATCATTAATACTGCTAAATATCCCATGAAACCCAATCTTCTTTGATTTGTTATCCTAACTGATGCAAAAGAGTTCTGAGATGATGCAGCTGGAATAGTGCTTGCCTGGCTGATTATCCTGATCAGAAACGACGTAGAGATCTTTGACTTTGATCCTTAGAGGCTCTGACTGTGTAACTGCCCTCACCCTGGCCCGCCATTTTTACCTCCCCTTTAGGCCGAGCGGCTAATGGAACAAGCCAGCTGCTGGGAAAAGGAGGAGCAAGAAATCCTGTCATCTAGAGCTAACAGTAGGCAATCACCTGCAAAAGTACAATCGAAAAATAAATATTTGCATTCCCCGGAGAGCCGGCCAGTGGCAGGGGAGCGAGGGCAGCTGATGGAGCTGTCTAAAGAGAGCAGTGAAGAAGAGGAGGAGGAGGAAGAGGAGGAAGAGGAGGAGGAGGAAGAGGAGGAGGAGGAGGAAGAAGAGGAAGAGGAAGACAGTATCCAAAGCTCTCCTCCAAGGTTGACTAAACCACAGTCAGTTGCCATAAAGAGAAAGGTATGTGTCTGTTTAGATTTTCTGTCTTGTGAGTCAGTTTCAATCAAATCCTATCAGTCATTGCAAACATTCTATTAGTATTTGTTTCACTCTCCATTCTTTAGATGTAGTTTATTTGTATCCAGTCCTGCCGATCATATATCCTCATCATTTATCTTACAGTCATGATTATGTTTACTCTGGGGTTTGTTGGTGCTGCGACAGGAAACGGGCCAGGCGGCCTGCTCGCCTGGTAGTTACTGCCACCTGCTGGCTTGTGGGACTGGAGTAAGTCAGGCTGTGGGGACAGAAAAGGGCCCAGGGCAGCGCTTAACCACCCTTCAGTCAATTTTGATGAAAACGTCCAAGGCCTAGAGAGGATAGGAGACTTGTCCAAGGTCACACAACTCATTAGAGATGGAGCCAGAACCAGACAAATGCTCAGACTCCAAGCCCAGTGCTCCTGATGCTATTTCCTTCTCTTGTCCTTGGCACAGAATTGTTAGAAGGTATTTTAAGCCCTTAAGTTTAATGCTGATATTTTGCATTTATGCAAGTACATATTCTTGAAATGTCTCCTATTGTAGTAGCCTCGTGGTTTCTCTGAGTACACATACCAGGTGCAGAAGTTAGAAAATTGATTTTGTCTTTAGGTAAATGTTCAACCCAGATCTGCTCTCTTTGTCTTCATTGTCTATCTGTGACATGCAGAGGGGCCGGATAGTGTAGGATAGCCGAGACTAATAGTGAGAATGCAAGTTAAGGCTCTGCCCCAAGGCCCCCCTGTGTGGTTTCTGTCAAAGAACCTGCTGTTCTGACCCCCAGGGTGGTTGGTGCCCCATCACCTGAGCCTGGCCGTGTTTGAGTGAAAGGGCAGCTGGGGGGCGGGTACCAGAAGAGCATCCCACAGAGTGGACTTTAGGCTTATGAATCATATTTTTATTTCTTACAAGGAACATGTATCCATGTATTATGTATGTAACAAAAGAAATTTGCTTCAAAAATAACAAAACCCAGAATTATCCAAGGCATGTTAAGTGCCTACCATCACACAAAAGGACTCAACCTAAAGAAAACCAGTTCTGCATATTGGCTAAACTCATGTTTGGGAAAATTCTCATGGATTAGGGAGAGCAGGCTGACTGAAGGGATTAATAATCATACATACTAAAATACAGAATATGACTATCAAAATTTATATGTGCACTTCAGTGAACATCCAGACAGTTAAAAATGTGAGGAGATGCGGTAATTCTTGGATATGGTTTACCTAGAATTTGAGTTTTAAACAAGCATTTTGTACTCTTCTTTGCACTGTACTTTCAGTAATTTTTCAGACCCATTATGGACAGATTACATCTTAGCAGCAAATCTACCTGTTATTCTTATACTTGGATTTTGTATCATTGAGTACATCTTGCTTGGAAAAAATATTTTATGTTTTCAGTTAGGGAACGTCATTTTGCCAACCTCTAATGCAATGAGAAAACATTGTTATATCTTACATAACATTCCACATGTCTTTACATTTTCTTTAGATGCCGTCCATGTTAAAATATTTTGTAAAATTATCAGCTGCCCACATCCTTGAAGCCATCAGTACATGACTCTGACATTGTCTGCAGAGTAATTCTTTCTTCAAGTACTCTTTCCTCTTTCCTTTTCATCGCTCCTGAATTCCTGTGAGATGGGGAATGAGTAGGCTAGTCTTGTGTACCATCATGTATCTTACAGTGCTGTGCACGTAGTAGGTGTTCCTTGAACAGTTACCAAATATTAAAATGAGTGACCCAGTGGCTAGTTGATTGTTGAAACACTTATAGAAACGCTGATGTCCATGATGATTTAATCACTAGAATGTATAGGATTTTGAAGCCATCAGGTACTACTCGAAAATAATATGCTAGGAAAGCAAACCTTCGCTTTTAAAAATCTACAGTGCAGCTGCTAGGATGTTCCCTCTCAAAGCATCTGCCTGAGTAAACAACTGTTTTATTTGGAAAACACTTGTCTGTGTAGTAGGCGCCCGAGAGGGATGTTAAACATCAAATGGAAGGTTAAGTACAAAGGCATTACAGAAGTCTTTACGTGTAAGTCTCAGACACGCGTTCAGTACATGTTTGCTGCATGTCGACTCAGCAATGTAATTTCTCATGAGCTCTGATGTATTATGTTTGGAATTAATTTCAGAGGCCTTTTGTACTGAAGAAGAAAAGGGGTCGTAAACGCAGGAGGATCAACAGCAGTGTAACAACTGAGACCATTTCTGAGACGACAGAAGTACTGAATGAGCCCTTTGACAACTCAGACGAAGAGAGGCCAATGCCACAGCTGGAGCCTACCTGTGAGATTGAAGTGGAGGAGGATGGCAGGAAGCCAGTGCTGAGAAAAGCGTTCCAACCTCAGCCTGGGAAGAAAAGACAGACAGAGGAAGAGGAAGGAAAAGACAATCATTGCTTTAAGAATACTGACCCTTGTAGAAGTAAGTGGAGGAATTATAAAAACCTTACCCTTGTGAATTTCTGTCTGTTATTGCCAAAAACCAGGCACCTGAATTCTACCCAAAGGCATCTCTAAAGGTGATACCGACCCACCAGAAATAAATGCTCATCTGTCCTTTCTCATTCATAAAAGGTTCTATCCCTTCTTCCTGGAATTGGATTTTATGTTAAACAACTTCTAAGGCCAGAACATCCCTCTAGGTGGGTTCATCTTACTTTCCAGAAATTGGCTTATCCTCAAAAACTTTGAAGTCTGTCAATAAGAAACACATTGCACTTCCTTGATTCTAATATGTACTTTTTTTGACATTTAATACTTCTGAAATCAGGGTATATATTATTATTATTGATGTGAGCACTGAATGCTTTTCCCTGAAAAACAAATATTAGTAAATTGATGATGAATCATATAATCAATGGTGTCTTTGGAGATGTTCTTATCAAGAATCATCTAAACCTTTACCCACATCATCAGTATTAGCTTTGATAACACATGATAATGTGTAAATCAGGAAATTATCTTTCCTTTCAAATTACTGTTTAACAGTTGCTGTTGCAGAGACATCCCACCCCATCTTCTAAAAAAAAAGAAACACTATTGACTCCTCTTTGATGCCCTATTTAAAAGAAACCATCCCTTGCCTGTTGGGCTGGGAACTTGAGCTCCCCAGCTGAATGATGAGGATTTGTGGGACAGTCTCTCCACTCTCCAGTTGAAATGACTCTATTCAAAACCTTACTTTATTTTAGTCTCAAGAACAGGCCATCTCACTTTCCTGGAAACCACCGATAATCACTCTTGCCTTTGAAAAGCCACAATTTTTAAGAACATGAGCAGGCAGCTCCTTGAATTTCTGAATTAACAACAATGCTATTCCTACATACCTGTTTTGTGGAGGCAATGACATCTCACCTTGGGTATAGAGGAACCAAGCCTGTTCATTAGTCATTGAGTTTGAGCCTTATTCCACTTTCTAGCTGTGTTCTCAGGAGCCTATACATGAATCAACACTGCCTTCATTCTCTACTTTGTGCCACTTGCCTTAACAAATTCCAAGTGGCTGTATTATACCTGATTCCTTTCAGGATCTTCTTTCTTAAAAAATAGTTATTAGAAATTTCATCTTCTGACTTAGCAGAGTTTTCCTAAAAATGCTAGTAGATCTAGTAGCATGTGGAATGAGAATGTGGAGTCCAGAGTCACTGGCATGCCTGTTCCCTGTTTGTGCAAATAGAAATGAAACCATTGGAACATCATGAGATATCTGTTAGCTGGGTATTGTACTTGGCACTTCTGAAGGAGTTGGTCTACAGTACCTGTCTTTGCAGTTAGCCAGTCTGAATGTAGTACAGACGGTAAGTTTATGTGTAATCCTTTATTACATCAGTGAGTTCAGTGTTTACCCTGCTCTGCACTGACTGGATTAGAAACCACTCCATTCTGGCGAAGGGGATCTCCGTTCCTCGCTGATTATTAATTAGATCTTGCTTTGTTCTCCAAAACAGTGTTTCTAATAAGACCACTTCTCTTTATGAAGCTTTTTCTTTAAATTGAACCCTCTAGGAGATCAATGGGGCTTCCCATGTAGTGCTAGAGGTAAAGAACCTGCCTGCAAATGCAGGGTACATAAGAGACATGGGTTTGATCCCTGGGTTGGGAAGATCCCCTGGAGGAGGGCATGGCAGCCCACTCTAGTATTCTTGTCTGGAGAGTCCCATGGACAGAGGAGCCTGGTGGGCTACAGTCCAAGGGGTCACAAAGAGTCAGACATGACTGAAGCAACTGAGCATGCACACAGGAGATCGATATGATCATTAATTTTATAAAGATATTAAGACTTGGGTGTTTTATATTTGTATTTATTCATATATTTACTTGTTTGCTTGTTTATGTTTATATAAATATATATATTTTATAGAAATACATTTATATTCATACATATATACAACTAACAGTAAAAATAAGATTAGCTGAGCTAAAATGAACCTGACAGTTATGGTTTGTTTCTTATTTAATATTCAAACCACACATTTGCACATGGATCCAAAATGCAGTGTGGATAGAATCGGTGATAAAAAGAATACCTGTATTTTAAATGTTCAATAATTTCAAGGTAATTACATTATAGTGTGTGTCAGGCAGAAATGATCCTGGAGTAGATTAGAAATGTATTTATGTTTTGGTTATTTAGTTAGTTTATTCATTTGTTTCAGAGGTACATAGTTTATTTTTATGCCAGAGAGAATATTCAAATCAAAGAAAATAATGTCATCTGAGATTTCAAACAAGTAAGTGTCCACAAGCAGAAGTTCACTTTCTCAGGATAAATGTGCAAGCTAGGCTTCTATTCATTTCTCCAGTTTAGTGGTGATTGGGATATGAGCTAACTTTAACCCCTTTCTCCTGCATTTCCTAATTTGCAAATATTCAAAATTATTCTTTTCACATTGTGGAATTCCAGGCTTTTGTGTTAGAGAATATTTTGTTTGTTAAACTGAAATAAACTTATTATAGTTGCTTATATTATAATATAAGCACATTATTATTTATGTGCTTCCTATAAAAAAGCACAACTTTCTGTAAAGAGTGAGTTATGGGGGGGTAGGTATGTGGTGTGTGCAGCATGTATTATTTTCCAGACCTAGGTTATTTCCTCAGTTTTTTTTTAACCACAATATTATTCTGTATTAGGTTTGATTATATCTTTAGCATCAACGCTTAAAGTGCTAAATTAAAAAGCAGTATTTGATAAATTATTTAGAAGAATGAATTCAAATTGTTTACGGTGATGCTTTCTAAGATTTTATTTTCCTTCCTCCCCCTTTCTGTCTGTCTCCTCACTAAGACAATATGGATGATGGTGCAAATAACTTGAAAGAAGCCAGTAGAGACAATCCCGAACCTCTGAAGTGCAAACAATGGCCAAAAGGAACAAAGCGTGGCCTGTCTAAGTGGAGGCCAAACAAAGAGAGGAAGACTGGATTTAAACTGAACTTGTACACCCCACCAGAAACACCCATGGAGCCTGATGACCAGGTGACAGTGGAAGGCCAGAAGGAGACTCCAGCAGACAGAACCAGCCCCACTTCCACCAGAATTGAGGAGGGGGTCAAGGAAGCCGTGGAACCCCTGCTGCCTCAGGATGAAAATGGAAGGGAGGAGACGTGTGCACCTGTAAGTCCAATTAAATCACCGGGTGGAAAACCTGAAGACGATTCAATCAAACCTGAGGAGGAAGAGGAGGAGGAGGAGGAAGAAGACGAGGAAGAAGAAGGACATGTAGAGAAAGACCCCAGTGGTGCCCAGAGTCGGGAAAAGGAGGCGCCAGAAGTCTGCATGGACAAAGACGACGCTATGCATTTGGATGATCATGAAGAGGAGGAGGAAGAGGATGAAGAGCCGTCTCACAATGAGGGGCATGATGCTGACGATGAGGATGACAGTCACATGGAGTCTGCTGAAGCAGAGAAGGAAGAACACCCAAGGGAAGCCTTCAAAGAAGTACTGGAAAACCAGGAGGCTTTTTTAGACCTTAGTGTCCAGCCTAGTCATTCAAACCCAGAGGTCCTAATGGACTGTGGTGTTGACCTCCCAGCTTCGTCTAATAGTGAACCTAAGGAGCTTGCTGGAGCCACTGAAACTGCCCCTGAATCTGATGAGGAACCCCCAGGAGAGCAGGCACAAAAGCAGGACCAAAAGAACAGTGAAGAAGTAGATTCTGAGTTCAAAGAGGGAAACACAGCCACCTTGGAAATAGACTCTGAGACCGTCCAAGCGGTTCAGTCCTTGACCCAAGAGAACAGCGAACAGGACGACACCTTTCAGGATTGTGCTGAGACTCAAGAGGCCTGTAGAAGCCTACAGAACTACACCCATGCAGACCAAAGCCCACAGATCTCTGCCACTCTAGACGACTGCCAGCAGTCAGACCACAGCAGCCCAGTCTCATCTGTCCATTCCCACCCTGGCCAGTCAGTACGTTCTGTCAATAGCCCAAGCGTCCCTGCCCTGGAAAACAGCTATGCCCAAATCAGCCCAGATCAAAGTGCCATCTCAGTGCCGTCTCTGCAGAACATGGAAACCAGTCCAATGATGGATGTCCCGTCCGTTTCAGATCATTCGCAGCAGGTCGTAGACAGCGGGTTTAGTGACCTGGGCAGTATCGAGAGCACAACCGAAAACTACGAAAACCCAAGCAGCTATGATTCTACTATGGGCGGCAGCATTTGTGGAAACAGCTCTTCACAGAACAGCTGCTCCTACAGCAGCCTCACCTCCAGCAATCTGACACAGAGCAGCTGCGCTGTCACCCAGCAGATGTCCAACATCAGCGGGAGCTGCAGCATGCTGCAGCAGACCAGCATCAGCTCCCCCCCAACCTGCGGCGTCAAGTCTCCTCAAGGCTGTGTGGTGGAGAGGCCCCCGAGCAGCAGCCAGCAGCTGGCGCAATGCAGCATGGCTGCTAACTTCACGCCGCCCATGCAGCTGGCTGAGATCCCCGAGACTGGCAATGCCAACCTTGGCTTATATGAACGGATGGGTCAGAGTGATTTTGGGGCTGGGCATTACCCACAGCCGTCAGCCACCTTCAGCCTTGCCAAACTACAGCAGTTAACTAATACACTTATTGATCATTCATTGCCTTACAGCCATTCCGCTGCTGTAACTTCCTATGCAAACAGTGCCTCTTTGTCCACACCATTAAGTAACACAGGGCTTGTTCAGCTTTCTCAGTCTCCACACTCCGTCCCTGGGGGACCCCAAGCACAAGCTACCATGACCCCACCCCCCAACCTGACTCCTCCTCCAATGAATCTGCCACCACCTCTGTTGCAACGGAACATGGCTGCATCAAATATTGGCATCTCCCACAGCCAAAGACTGCAAACCCAGATTGCCAGCAAGGGCCACGTCTCCATGAGAACCAAATCGGCATCTCTGTCACCAGCCGCTGCCACCCATCAGTCGCAAATCTACGGGCGCTCCCAGACTGTAGCCATGCAGGGCCCCGCACGGACTTTGACGATGCAGAGGGGCATGAACATGAGCGTGAACCTGATGCCGTCCCCGGCCTACAACGTCAACTCCGTGAACATGAACATGAACACTCTCAATGCCATGAACGGGTACAGCATGTCCCAGCCGATGATGAATAGTGGCTACCACAGCAATCATGGCTACATGAATCAGACGCCCCAGTACCCTATGCAGATGCAGATGGGCATGATGGGGACCCAGCCATATGCCCAGCAGCCAATGCAGACCCCGCCCCACAGTAACATGATGTACACAGCGCCCGGACACCATGGCTACATGAACACAGGCATGTCCAAACAGTCTCTCAATGGGTCCTATATGAGACGGTAGGCAACATGGGCAGTCACAAAACCCCTGGGCATCTCTCTCGGATTGATCTGCACAAATACCTTCTAAGAGTACGATTTCAAAACCAGCAATTGGTGTGAATGCAAAAACATTTGTTGGCACCATTTATTATTAAAAAAAAAAAAAAAAGCTGTATGCAGCAGAAAGCCTTATAAAGTTTTTTTTCTTTTTATCTTTTTTTTTTCCTTTTTCTTTTTTGGTACCTTTGTTTCTGTTACTTTTATATGAAATTCTCTGCAAAGGAAGGCCTCTCTTTGGACTACATATGGAGGCAGCCACTCACTGTGACTGCTTCCATTAAACAATGTGGATATCAAGCCCCGCCCCACCC
This sequence comes from Odocoileus virginianus, assembly GCF_023699985.2. Classification (NCBI taxonomy): domain Eukaryota; kingdom Metazoa; phylum Chordata; class Mammalia; order Artiodactyla; family Cervidae; genus Odocoileus; species Odocoileus virginianus. Next base: position 64,476,134 of record NC_069680.1, read on the forward strand.
CAAATTATCTGTTTTAATACTGAACCTAGAGCTTTTTTTTTTCTTCCCTGTCCACTCCATGTAAATGCCTTTACCATTTTCAGTTATTGTATATTTTGTTTGAGGTGACACTTCAGCATGCCGCTAATGTCTTTGTTAGTGACAGTGCATTTTGTAGTACTGTACAAGTGTTGTGCTAACAGTAAGCCATTTCTTAAGTTTTTTGCCTTGATTAGGGTGCCCTAATTTGAGGGTTTAAAAAAAAAACTATATTTTTGTTAATTATAAAACTGTAAAGAGCTATAAAAGCTATTCCCATTTGGTTAGTCAAAAGGGTTTTATTGCTAAATGTTTGGTGTAAAGTTGAGACCCTTTTCCATTTTGGTGACAGATTTCTTTGGGGAAAAAAAGGCAGCTTTCTGTTTTATAAATGCAGACTTCTGTTTATTGAATGAAGCATATCTCAGTGTTTATCTGTCAGGTTTTGAAACATTTCATATATGTCCAAATACTTGGCAGGATTTAAAAAAATAGTGAATTTGGTGTAAAGTTGCTATTTTATGGAAATGCCTCTAACTTTACATTTTCATTCCATCTGTAGATTTTTCTATCTTTATAAAATATTGGAGTTATTTTTTAAGGAAAAATAGAGAAGTAGCTTGTGAATAGCTCAAACTAAGCTTACAAATCGCATGTAAAAAAAGCAAAAAAAAAAAGTTATTTGTGTCTGTTTATATTGCTTCCTTTTTTGTAGCCTTTGTACCTGTACAGGGTGACTGTAAGGGCCAAGCAGGAGAGGCGTAATCCTTGTATAAAATAGGAGCCAGCGACACTCTTGTATTTATCTGTCCTCTTTTTAGTCAGTCACTTCAAAAAAAAAAAAACAAAACAAAAAACAAACAAAAAAAGCTGTACATTTTAACATAAAATAAATTATGATGAGCCATTTTTAGCCTCTTGTGTCCTGTCATATTATGATTGATAGAGAATGACCAATTGAACTGTATATCATGTGTCACATCTCAGATCACATTCACATTTTGGGAAAATAAATTATTTAGTGTAAATCGGAGTTAAGAGATTTTCTGATTTGTTTTGACTTTGTGGGAGGGGTTGGCAATAAATAAGAGTAATATCTAATAAAACCATCACATATACCAAATACCTATTTAATAAATTAATTTATAATGGATTTTAATGCTTTTCATGAAAGTTTATTTTATGCTAGTGCATACCTTCTGTATGCCAATCATTGTCTTTAAAATAAAGTGAATTTGTTTTTTTCTTTTTGACTTTGATCTTCATTTGCAAAGGGATTCTGCCCAAATATTCAGCTGCCTCGTTTGTACAGTCTGTATAAAATCCCCTCAGGGCCTAATCCATTGGTAGCAAACTTCATTTTTATAAACAGTAATACCAAACAACAACAAAAAAAACAATAGCACCCAATTTGGACTTGAATGTTTGAAATATCATTTTCTTGAATAAGCATGCAAGTTTTGCTCTGTCATGAATGAGTGATTGGATGTTATTTTTAGAGTCTAAAGTTTAGGGGGAAAAAATTCGTTGTTCACAAACATTATGGCATTCAGAGAAAGCCCTGTCTGACTGTTAAAACATTTGCTTATTAAGTGACAAGCCTAGAAATGAATGCTTGACTCGGTACCCGTGTGGAAAGGAGGACAGTGCACACAGCCTGGGGTCACTGGTCCCAGTGGAGGGCTTTGCCTCGTGCACTCACTCACCCTTATTATTTTTCTCCCACAGTTATGAAGCAGTCTGGGCTTAGTGTCAAGATTTTATCTTTTGGTTCCTCCTCCCCAAAACTGTATAGCAAATGGGGGAACATCTGTAGTAGCTGGAGGGAGGGCTTCCAAGAAGACACTTCTGCAAAGACTGTTGTCACCAAGGGGAGAAGAGAACGTTTAAAGTGCTTTCCTGGTAGGAAAGGAAACTTCGCCTCCTTCAGAGCAGGAAGTGATGGTGTGCTGTTGTTGGAATCAGCTGCTGGCATCGGTTCTAGAGCTGCCAAGGATCTTAGCAACCCGGTGGATCCACACCTCAGGCAAGAGTCTGCCCATAGGAGGGGTACGGGGCTTGGGGGGATTTGCTAACCAGCTGGTGGGGAGCTATGCAGAACCTTCCACAGGCCCCACCTGGAAACCTTCTCATATTTAGTCTCTTCTCTTGTGTTAAATAAGGTTCTTTGGGGACTGAGATTGTCCTCTGTCCATGTATTGCCATGGCTTATAACCACACCCTATGGTTTGTGTGGCGCCTGGGCTTACCACACTCCGCCTGCCTCACAGTCCTCCAGGGAGCTTGAGGACAAGTCCTAGTCACTGCCTCAGACCTGCCGCACCAGAATTTAAGAACGTTACTGGGGACTCCTGGTGTCCTACAGGCTCAGGGCCCCAAGTCCTAACATTCATCACAGATGGAAAGGGTTGGTGGGAGAGAAGCTGCTGATCTGAGCCTGCTCTGCACTTGCCTACTCTCACTTAGAGAAATCAGCTCAGCCTTAAATGCAACACCAGGGAGCCCAGAAAACAGGAACTTGGATTCATCAGGAGAAACAGAGTCACTATTAGGTTGAGACCCATCAGCAGGCCACACCTTCTAAACACAGTAATGTGTTCTTTCATTTATAAGAATTTGTTAACAAGTGATTGTCAATTGCCAGCCTGGCGTTTTTACCGGCACAGGTGGTGCCTACCCAGGTGTGAAGGCATCAGCTTTCCCTGCCAACATTCCATTTTAGAAAAAATGTCTCACAATATCACAAGAAAAACATAAGTCACAAATATCCACCCTTTGCAGGAAATGGGGCAGTTTCTCCAATTTACGCATGAAGGGACTGAGCCTCAAACAAGCTAACTTAATTTCCAAACACACTGAACTGAAATCTGTGAGCAGAAACAAATTTGATTATCTCCAAATTACAGTCTTTTTTCTAGAACACTTTACTCTGAAAGAAGTCCATAACTTGTCAATTCTCTGATTTAAAGGCTTAGCTAACTAATACATAATGCTTTTAAAACTGTTAGGTGCTATACAAATATAGGTTACTTTGTTGTTACAAGCAATATTGGTTTACAGTACAAGTAGTTACATTATGAAGCAGGAGCTTCAGTTTGTTTGCAGCTGCACTCCTGGTTTTCCTTCTCCCTTCTCCATCTTCCCTGCTCTCCCTCCTCCAACACCCAAGCACTCAGGCACTAGGGCTTCCTCTTTTCTCTCATTATCTCACTCAGTACAATGACTTCAAACACCACCTCTGTGCAGATAGCACCCAGGATTATATTGCTAACAGTGGATCTTCCTCTGAGCTCTCTCTGTAGATTGCAGGTGAAATCATGGGTCATCTTTTGTAGGTCTTAGACATGATGTAACTGGTGATCTCTAGTCCCCCCTTCCCCCATTTCTGCCCTGGTCAACCCCATCTCAGTATTAAGGCACCACCAAGAAACGGAATACTTTGGCCACCTCATGCGAAGAGTTGACTCACTGGAAAAGACCCTGATGCTGGGAGGGGTTGGGGGCAGGAGGAGAAGGGGACGACAGAGGATGAGATGGCTGGATAGCATCACCAGCTCAATCGACATGACTTTGAGTAAACTCCGGGAGTTGGTGATGGACAGAGAGGCCTGGCGTGCTGTGATTCATGGGGTCGCACAGAGTCGGACACGACTGAAGCGCCTTAGCAGCAGCAAGAAACCAAATCACTGCTTTCCAGTCCTGTCCCTGACAGCAGGCTTTGTCTGTTCTCCAGGATAATTCTAAATAATCTTGAATGCTAGTCGCCTGGCACTATCTTAGTCCAGACCATCTTCCTCTTTGCCGTCAACAGTTCAACACCCTCTACTGGTTGCCTCACCCCCCTACAATTGATCCTCTATACTTCAGCCAGGGTTATTTTTTTCTTTCCAGAGTGATCTTCTTAAAACATAGATCAAACCATTCCCCTGCTTGAAACTTACTGTGGTTATTCTTTGCACTTGGAATAAAATCCAGTGTCTCTCCCTTTCTGTATCCATCTCCTATCTCACCACAAGCTCCAGCTTCACTGATGGGCAGTTACTGAAACACTACCACTGGGTAGAAACACACTTCTTTGCCACCTTGGCGCCACTTCACCTGTGCTGTTTCTCAGCCTAGAATGTTTTCTCCCCATTTGGAAGGTGCTCTCCTTCGAGTCTCATCTCACCCCATCCTCTCAGGTCTAAAGTGGGTTTTCCCTTGCCTCATCCCCACTGTTCTCTCCCTCAGTACCTGCTTCCCTCATCCCACGTCATGACAACAGACATTTCTGCATTGGCCTCCTAACCCAACTTTTAGCATGTGGTAGGTTCTCAAATACTTGTTGACCAAATGAATATATCATTTCTGAAGAATTTAAATGCTTTGGCAAAAACTTCTGTTCTTCCTTTCTTCTACCCCTGGCTCCTATCTTAAAGAGACCAGACTTTAACTTCAAAGTGATCTGCTTTCCTCGACAGGACTCATAGCCCCACAAAGGTGGGAACAATGTGGGAAGGTGGAGAGAAAACACAAGAACCCTCTGAGGGACACCAGCAGTCAATGGACCTATCCTTCCCACAGATGGATTCATAAATACTTCATTATGATGTATAAAAGTAACATCTCATTAAAACAGAAATATTTCTTTCTGGACCAGAAATGATCAGACCTCGGAGATAAGAGATGAATGTAGAAGAGCTATTGCGATCTTGCGATGGGAAAGCTTATGTAGGGGCCACTAGAATCCCTTTTGGTCCACATCTCTTTTCCAAGAACCTGTGTATCGGGCTCCCCTCACCCAACCTGAGTCATTATGAGGATCCATTATGGGCCAAGGTGACCCCAGAGCAGATCATGGGCAATCCCAGGGAGCCCTACGAGGGCTCACAAAAGCAGGGCAGCTCCCCTAAAGCAGCAGTGACCCTCGGCTGGCTTTACAAAGCTGTTGAGCTCCGAGTGGGTTCATTTTCCTGTTTTCCCTGTAGGCCATTATCATTTCAGGTTTTCTGGTCCTTGACTACTGGCATCAGCATCTTTCTCTGGGTTCTGTCTGGTTTCCACTTCCTAGTTCTAGAAGACATCTCCCCGGGCTTTGTTCCTGCTGCTGCTTTCTCCTCAAGAATGAGAATCACGCAACCGCGACCATGGTGACTGGATTAGCTGGGCATGGGGGTGGGGAGCAGGCTTACGAGGCTGCCTGGTTCTCGCATTCCAGAGCAAACACAGTTGTAAATACTTTATACCAGGCCTGAAAACAAGCTCGTCTTGCTTGGACTAGAATCCAAATGAAAGATTTCCAGTCCCCCAAAGTCTCTTTTCCAAATTATTGGCTTCCCTGGTGGTTCAGTCGGTAAAGAATCTGCCTGCAATGCAGGAGATCCAGGTTCGATCCCTGGGTCAGGAAGATCCCCTGGAGAAGAGAATGGCCACCCACTCCAGCATTCTTGCGTGGAGAATTCCATGGACAGAGGAGCCTGGCGGGCTACAGTCCACGGGGTCACAAAGAGTCCGACACGACTGACTGACTGAACTTTCTGAACCGCCCTGGCTCCCTGAGGAAGGCGGGGGAAGCCAAAGACGGGCTGTCTGTGCAGGGTCTCAGGACCCGCACGCCTCACCCCTCCCAGATAAATTGCTGTCTTCAGCTTGCAGAGAGCAGCATCTCTGGATAGTGAGCTGAGGCTGTGGAGTCTATCGAAAAGAAGACGCAGCCGCCGCCGCCGCCGTTAAGGAAATCCCTGTCGCCCGCACCTCCCCACCGAGGAGCAGACCGTTTAACACAGCTCACCCAGGCGCTTTTTCTGTGGTTAGAAAATAAAGTTATATTTTAAAATTATATTTTTACGAATGTGACGTTCAGACAAAACCAAATGTTTAATCACAGCACAATGTCAACAGATTTTTAAGTCCTTTTCTCTGCTTCCATCTTACAAAAACAAAACATCAACGGCGCCTGCGCGCTCACCTGTAACCAATTGTGCCGGGAAGTCGGTCCGCGCCATTTTGCAGGGAAGCCAAGCGCCGGGCTTGTCCCGGAGCCCGCGGTGAATGCCCCCCTGTTCACCAGCCCCCGGGAAGTTTAAGATTGTTTGGAAGGAGCCAAGCTTTGGTTTCATGTCTCTTCCCTGCGACAGAGGAAGCCACGGGGCACAGCTGCTTTCGGCCTTCCCTCTCCGCTCCCAAACGGCCAGCTCGCCGCGCGAGGGGCCTACGGCGCCTGCTCACACGCCTTCTCGGCGGCCTCACTGGGCCGGGCCTGTCGCCTCTGCTGCACCAGCTGCCGGTCCAGTTCCCGGAGCTGCTTCAGAAAGCCCCGGTTGGGTAGGACACAGCGGTTCTTGGCCACTTGCCGGATGGCGTCCACCAGGGTCATGTTCCTGTGGATCATCAGGTAGGCCAGGACCAGGGTCGCCGACCGGCTGCGGCCCATGGCGCAGTGAACCAGGATCTTATCTGAAATGCAGAGGGGAGAAGATAGACCCACATTTTAGAGGCAGGGTGGCCTGGAGGTTGGAGCATACGTGTGAGGCTCAGGTGGAACCTGTGCAAATCCTGATCACTGTCCCATATTGTAGGACCCTGGGCAACTTACTGAGTGTCTGGGAGCCCCAGCTTCCCCATTTGTACAATGGGAATACCATCAGTATCTTCAGTAGTGTCCTTGTAAAGGCAATTTGCTTAAAGCACTTGGTACACTGCTTGGTGCATATTAAAGGCCCATAGATGCTTCCTGCCTGCCAAAGTGCCTCCAAGTGAGAGCTCCATCAGCTATGCAGGAGAAAAAATTTTATGATTTTTTTTTTTTTTAAGTGCTCACTTGTAATTTCTTCATGTTTATAATATATTCACATTATTTATTTTCTTAGTGCTTATTTTGAATAGGGCAGCGAGTAGAGTTCAGATTTCAAAATGTATAATATGGTGCCCATTGAAAAGCCTCCTCAGTTCCCCAAAGTGACAAGTATTACCAGTTTCTTCTTATGGAGAAGTGTCTGTGCATATACATAGCAAAAACATTATTTTTTCTCTTCTTTCCTTGCCCAGAAGGTAGCAAGTTTTACACACTCTTCTGTACCTTACGTCTTCCATTTAACAATGTGTCTTGGAGATCTTTGTATATCAGCCTCTGAAGAGTTCTGTCTTTGTTATTTTTTCTTGTGGCTGCACAGAGTTTCTCTGTATGGATGAACCATAATCCACTTTAAGCAGATGCACTCCATCCCTTCCATGACTGCAGGTGGATTGTGGAGAAAAGTGGGCTTTCTGCACCATTTGCAGTCCTGATGCATTTAACCTCAGTAAGGAGAAAGTTACCCACAGTCCTAAGAGATAGAGGGCATGGTCTGCTTGCTGTGGTGTCTGTGAGCATCCACGTGACCCAGTCTGCCTATAGAACCCTAGCCTATTCTCCTGCAGGCCTGGATTCCAGAGTCAGTTCTGCTCCTAACTACCTGGGTTTGGGGTAAGCCACTCAGCCTGTGGAGCCTCAACTTCCTTAACTGTCAAAAGGGGCAGCAACCTCAGGTCAACTGTGAGCAAAATCAAGTGAGTAAAATTTACAAGATCAGATTTTTCAAAAATAATTTTGCTGTGTCATGTAGTATAACCACAGGATGACTATTCTTACAATCTAGATGATAAAATCGTCATCTAGACCAGTGGTTCTTGAAGCATGATTTAAGACCCTGGGGGTTCCCAGGATACTCTGAGGAGATCTATAGAGTTAATATTATTTTCAAAATAGTACTGTAGTGATATTTGCCTCATTCACTGTTTTGACATTTGCACTGATGGTACAAAGGCAGTGAGGAAGAATTGCTGGTGCCTTAGTGTGAATCACTGCAGACTTCCCTGGTGGCTCAGAGGTTAAAGCGTCTGCCTGCAATGCAGGAGACCTGGGTTTGATCCCTGGGTCGGGAAGATCTCCTGGAGAAGGATATGGCAACCCACTCCAGTATTCTTGCCTGGAGAATCCCATGGACGGAGGAGCCTTATGGGCTACAGCCCACGGGGTCACAAAGAGTCGGGCTCGACTGAGTGACTTAACTTTAGTGTGAATCACAGCAGAGGCACCGAACTGTACTAGTAATCATTGCATTCATCACCAGGCACTTGTGGGGGAAAAACCAGCCAACTTCCCTTAAGAATATCCTTGATGAAGCAGTACAAATTAATTTCATCAAATTTCAGCCCTTGGTACACTTCTTAATATTCTGTGTGATGAAATGGGGTATATATATAAAGCACTTAGGCTGCAAACCAAAGTACGGTTGTTATCTCAAGGAAAAGTTTATGAGAGATTGAGTTGCAAGCTGAATTTTGCTAATTCAGCTTATGGTGTTTCATGAAATACCGTTTTTACTTAAAAGAGTGAATGACAGAAAAACTATGGTAATTCAAACTTGGGTGTTTGGCAGACTTTTTATCAGAAGTGAACGAAGTGAGCTTGTCACATCAAAGAAAACAATTGACAGTATCTGTTGCCAGTGATAAAAACAAGCTTTCAAGCAAAAATTAGGATTTTTGGAAAACCTGTATCTAACCCTGTGAGATTGACAGTTTCACAATACTCTTAAGATTTTTCTGTTAAGATCAGCAGTGATATTAACAAATGTGTCTTTTGACAATGTACAATGAAAACTGTCAACATTTCAAAGATCTGCCTAACTCAGTGAATGAGATTTTCCATGGGACCAATATGAGATATTACGAAATCATGATGGGTAAAAAATCCATTGGTGTGTCTTGAACTTTCAAAGTTCAAGACACACCAATGGATTTTCATGTAACAGAGTATGACATTTATAGATATGGTTTCAAATCCCACATCACAGCTCACCTTTAAGAAACTGTCACTTGTCAAGTTTTGGTGTAATATCAAAGAAGAATATCCACAGTTTTCTGAAAAGGCTATTAAGGTATCCCTTCTTTCTCCAACTACGTATGAGAGTCTGGGTTTTCTTCATATACTTCCATCAAGACACTGTATCACAACAGATTGTGTGCAGAAGCAGATATAAGAACCCACTTGGATTCTCTTAAGTCTAACATCAAAAAGATTTTCAAAAAATGTAAAATAATGCCATGATTCCCCCTAACTTTATTTTGGAAAAATGTAATTTTTTTCATTAAAAACATTGTTATATGCAGTGGGTTTACTTTATTATTTTTAATGAATATTCTTAAATTTTTCAGTTTTTATTTCTAATAAAGATCGCTAGATCTAACCTACATAAATGACAGCTCTTTGAGGCCTTCAGTAATTTTTAGGAGTGTGGAAGAGATCTGAGACTGTAAAATCTGAAAACTGGAAATTAGAAGAATTTCCACTAGAAAAAGCTCCCTTTGGTCACCATCGATGGCAACAGCTGGGCCTGATGAGAAGCCACCTTGAGAAGCAGCTTTCCATCCTTCAGGCCTCGATTTGGCAGTGCTCTAGAGTAGCGCTCACAGAGTGCATCAACTCGCTCATTTCATCCTCAATACGACCTTCGAGGTTTCATTATCCTCATCCCTGCTTTACAGATGGGGAGACAGCCTCAGGGAGACAAAATGACTGCCAAGGTCACCCAGAAAGACGGCGCCACCACTGGAAATAGTTCAAAGCAATTTGTTATTGAGACCCTACTGTGTGGTGGCTCCTTGCTACTGTGCCCTGGCGACAGAGAAAGTAATGAGATTAGCATATCTGGCTGTCCCCAGCACTGCCACTGCTGCCATCCCAGTGCAGTGATGGCCCTCTCCTACGGTTCTAGGGTCTGTTTGCTGGGGCCAAGCTTAAGCTGTGTGGCCCCAAAGCTGTTCCTAAGTCTCAGGCCCCAGGCCTGGAAGGATGACCAAGGAGAAAGGTGATCACAGATGTCACTGGGTTTGTGGAGCTGTCAGGAGATACAAAGAGCTTGGCAAAGAACACTTCTGAGGGGACACGGCTCTGTGTCCCTCTCATCCTCATCCCTCACCTCATGGGATTAAGCCCAAAGAGTTGACAGTCAGTGGCGACAGCAGTGTAAGACACACACCCACACCCGATTCGGAAGGCGCCTCATAAAGAACTTAATTTTATCGTGATTCGTTTCCAAGAGCCTGCACAAGCTAACCAGGCATGCCTCCAATCCTGGTAGCTGAGCTGCAAGTGTGGCCGCCTTTTCCTTGTGCACCTTGGTTAGAAAGGCCAGAGCAGGGCTAGCTTCTTAGCGCTGGATGGGGTTTGGGGGCTGGCCCAGCTCAGGGGCGTGACTGCTCTGGAGTGGGATGGCTACCTCTGGCATTCTGATCCCCGCGGACTGTTCCAGAGGCTGCCTGGCCCCTTGCCAGCTCTGCTGATAACTAAAGCGTTTCTTCCTCTCCTGGCAAAAAGGGTAATTCTTTCTGTCATGACTAAAGACTTGAAACAGACGAAAGCTGTAGTTCATTAAGTCTTTAGGGAGCCTGAAGTCTGTTAAGTGGGAGGAGGGGAAGGGGAGAGAAGGGGAAAGGAGCTGGAGCAGCTCGGCTCCAGCAGAAGCCCCTTCCCGCCGATTTTACGACAGTGGCGCCAATGCCGGGTCGGCTGAATTTGGCTTTTACGACGGCAGTACTAGTGCCGTGAGCCTCCTGAGCTTGGTGGGTCTCCTCGGGCGGAGGAACTGTCCCCGGTGTCTCAGCGCACTGCCCCTTCAGTTCTGTATCTCTTGCTACAACACCCTTGTGGGCCCACCTTGGATGGTGAGAACCTGCCCTCGGGAGACAAGGAGGAAGGCTGCCTTTGGCCTTTTCACAGCATGGCCCGCACCGGCTCTCTGTGAGGTAGACGCCAGCCAGGGTTAGGACCCTGAGGGAAGGGGTCATTGTCAGGGTTGCACTTTCTAGATCAGCGATTTTCAAACTCTTCTGTGTTACATCCCGTTGGCCCCTGGCATAAAATTCACAGCTAACACGTACATGGGCTCAGCCCACCCCGTATCTTCCACGCACATCGTGTGCATTTTAGTCAGTCCTCACGACAACCTGATGAGGTAGAGAAAATCAGTGCCCCTGTTTGACAGGAGGCGGCTGAAGTGCACAGAAGTGCTGTGTCTCAGTCACACAGCTGGGAAGTGGCAGGACGCGATTCAAGCCCAGGCCACCGCCACTAGAGACCTTACGGGCTGGAAAGGGGCCTCTCAGGTATGTGTATATCAGACAAGAGTTTTACAAAATAATTCGCACTTCTGCCACATGCCAGGCATGCTGATGTTTTCTGTTCTTTCCTAATGTTTTGAAATTTTCAAGAAGTACTAGTCACAGCCTGTAAATTGATTTCTTAGTCCACTGATAGGCCACAATTTATGTTTGAGAAATGATTTCAGTTAAGCATTCCTCCTTTGACCTTTTACCCAAAAGGTGAATTCCCACAGTTTTATGAGGAAAAGTCAAATCCAGAATCTCTTGTTGTTCAGTCACCCAGTCATGTCCAACTCATTGTGACCCCATGGATTGCAGCATGCCAGGCCTCCCTGTCCCTTACCATCTCCCAGAGTTTGCCCAAGTTCAAATTCATTGCATTGTTGATGCCGTTCAGCCATCTCATCTCTACTGTTTACCTAGTGGCATGTTTTCACTGGTGACCAGAAGGTAGGCCTTGGTCACACAAATCAGTCATATAGGCCAAGCCTGTTAATCACCAACTTATCTCATCCCATTCCCTTGGTTTGAGGGGTATGCCCTTTGTCTCCCACTCACTACCTTGGAACCTGCAAAGGCAGAGTTCCTTCTCCCAAAATGGTCTGCACCCGTGGAAGTCCCCAGAAAAGGGATATGTGGTGTGTTAGAACTGCCAGGCAGCAGGCCTGTTCTTGCTGCAGTGGGTCAGGAGACTTAAAACACCCTGAAAATCTTGGTCTGGTTAAAGCCGGAAGCACCAGAGAATCAGCCTCCTGCTCAAATGCAGACTTCATTTATTTATTCATACCTTCCTTATCCATAATAGATTTTAAGATGGCTTCAAAAGCAGCCTATGGACTGTTTGTTTAAGAAAAAGAAAAGGAAAGGAGAGTGGTGACACTAAAATCTGATCTTTAGAACCTCATGGTATCTGCCCTGGGATTTCTCAGAAGATTTCATTGAATTAAAACCACAGTAACTTAGCTCTGAGGATGCCATGCCAAGAGCAGCGAAGGCAGTCCATATGGGGCTCCGGTGGCAGTACTTTGTCCATACGTCTTTTTCTGATGAAGCATGACAATTCAGTTGTTTTAGATCCTACAACCAGCTGGAATGTCTCGCCTTTCATGATATTTGGTGACCCCTTATACTTCAGAGTCACCAGATGCTCAAAATAGGGACGAAGGACTCTTCTGTGAGGCCTGAGTGACAGAAGGGATGCCCGTTGGCCTCTGATTAACTCTGTGACCCTCAGCATGTCATGTGGCTTCTCTGGGTCTCTGTTTCCCTAGCTTTCAGGGCAGGACACTGGATTCAATTATCTCCCAAGATTTTTCAGGAGTGACTGATGTTGCTTGGTGAGTTATTTCGGAACGGTCAGATCAAGGTAGGGTAGACATGGGGTGGGCCCCATGGGGCTGACTACAGCCCACAATTACAGCTCTGCAGCACCACAAGGGATGTTTTTCTGCTTTTCGAAAAGAGACTGACTGTGAGGGGCAGTGTGGGAAACTATGCGCTAAGCTGAAACTAGCCCAGGAAGAACAGGAAAGACAGAGAGGAAAAAGACATGTCTTTGCCTTTTGGCCAGACTGTCCATCAACACCTCTTATAGCAAGAGTATAATAAGAAACATACGAGTGCATCTGGCTCTAACATGCTACAGGAGCATCCCGTGGTTTCCAGGGTGTGACGAGACCCATCCAGGCAGCCTGCTACATGTGCCATACAGGCTGAGCACACACTGTCCCACTAATGGAGTCTCTGATGGTGCTAACTAGCATTTTATTTTGTTACTCGGACTATTCAGAGCACAGGTTACAAACTGACAGCCATTGGGTTTCTTTTGTTTGGTCTTTGCAGCATTTTAAGAGATTTTCAACTTGTTGCCAACACTTCAAATTTGAGCAATTTTATGTTAAAATGCAGGTTGGAGACTTTTCCTAGAAAGTCAGATCTACCACATCAGCACTGATTCTCACAAGATGATCGCCGGCTGGGACTGAGTAGCAGTTGTCCCCTGTGGAGGGAATACAGGGCTCTTGACTTAACCATAAGAACCCCCTCCACACACCCCTGGCCTCCCAACACAGCCAGCATCATTCATTTATGGCATCTGCCAGGGTCCTGAAGGGTTGGTGTTTGAGCCCTCAGCTTGAGGGAGTCTTTAGATATGCAGATACAAAGGGCACAGAGAAAGGGATCCGTCCCCCCACCTGGTAACAGGGGCCTGTCCAGTCCTGCTCCCCACCCCCAGCCAGCTGATCTAGGCCCACACTCCCTGCATGTCCTCTGACCTGTGGATATAGTTTTCTCTCTTGATGCTTTCTTGGCTAGCATGATGCTTTTGGCCACACCGTCTACCTGTCAATCCACAGTGATGCTCTGAGATCTGCCCGGGCATAAGCATATGACCCCACAGCCCATTCTTTCCTGATTCAGCAGTGAGTGGGTGCAGACTCTAAAATGGCATGTCAGGAACTGGGCAGGCTGTCCTATGCATGTATCATGCCACTGAAGTTCAAAGTTGGAATGTCTTTTTTCCTTTTTCTTTTTTTACCCCTTTGGGGATTGGAAACTTTATCATGATGATATGCACGTGCTGGTGTGGTTATGTGCTTCGTGGTGCGCGACCTTTCTTTATCAAACACATCTGAGAGCCTGCTGTGTGCCAGGTTCTAGGCTAAGTGCTTTTTGTGGGTTACTGCTGATCCTCATTATAGCCTTTCAAGGTAAATATTTTCATCACCAAATGGAGAAACCAAGGCTTAGAAATCACATTGTTAGTAAGTTGTGCAGCATGAATTTGAAAGCAGCCCTGTCCTCTCCAAAGCCAGGCCCCTTCCATTAAGGGGATGGTTGAAGATAATAGTAACAGCAAGTTGAGCGCATTAAACAGAATCGGAAGGATCGGGTGATTGAATCTTTTTGTTTTTTAATGTCAAATATGTTTTTAGTTAACTTCAAATACTCTAAGACGAATTTCACCTTATGGTGATGAGTCAGAGTTCAGTTGCTTTTTGATCCTGCTTGGAAACCCAGAATGTGCCTAACACAGAAAGATGGTCCATAAATAGACTCATAAAAAGGATGACTTTGAAATGAGGCATCCCCTAAAACAAGCAGTTCAGCTCCGTGTTTTGTTTTGTTTTTTCCCCTTCACTCTGACATTGCTTTCTGAACCAAAATAAAAACAAGGTCTGAGACTCTCCAGCAGACGTGGCCTAGGCCCAGCTGCAAGTTGCAGTTTCTGCAGCAGGCTAGTTGGTCAGTCAGTGAGCCTCTGAATCCCAACTGCTTGTGGCCAGAAAGACTTAGTAACTGTATATCCTGAATTATGTGATGACCCCATAATTCAGTGTGTGACACATGGGGCTGAAGTCAGAGCACAGATCAAGGACTTGAAGCCCCTCTGACCTCTATGGAATGCCTCTGAAATGCAACCTGCAGTCATCATGGAATATTATCTCACCCGGATGCATACCTACACTGTGCCCTTCTCTCGAAAATAGCCTTGCAGCCTTTACCTGGATTAGGGCAGCTAAAACTGCATTTGGAGCACAAGGACTAGCACCATGGTTTTTAAAGATGGTTATTAATTAACCTTGAAAAACTTGGACATTATGAGCACAAAACTCAGATTCTCAAAGTATAGTTTGGCACTTACAAAGAATAAGTTGTCAGTTTTCTTTTTATTTTTTTCTTGAAAGCCTCATCCTTTAGTTTTAAAAATTGAAATATAGTTGATTTACAATGTTGTGTTAATTTCTGCTGTATAGCAAAGTGAGTCAGTTATACATGTATATATAGTCTTTTAAAATATTCTTTTCCATTATGGTTTATCATAGGATATTGAATATAGTTCTTTGTGCTATACAGTAGGGCCTGGTTGTTTATCCATTCTATATATAAAAGCTTACTTCTGCTAATCCCGACTTCCCACTCCATTCCTCCACCAAGCCCCTCCCTTCCCCCTTGGCAACCGTCAGTCTGTTCTCTATGTCCAGGAGTCTGTTTTGTAGATAGGTTCATTTCTGTCATATTTTAGATTCCACATGTAAGTGATATATGGTATTTGTCTTTCTGAGGTTGTCAGCTTTCCACAGGAGAGTTCACTAGACTGAATATGACGGGGATGGGAGGATGGGAGAGGCGGGTATGAGCTAGGCTGGAGAGCAGGAGAATTTGAAGTCTCTAGATTTCTACTCAGATTAGCTCCCTAAGGTTTTTCGAGCATCGAGGCCCTTGGCTATTAGTCTGGTTTGGACCCAGGCACAGTTAGTATCTTGGCAGCACCCCAGCTTTGAGGGCTCCCAACCACCCCTGGCGTTCAAAGGATGGCTGCTGTGCCTTAGGGAAGAGAGACTCAGGCCTAAGACCTCTCCTCTGAGCCCTCCAGACTTCCCATTAGTGGCAACCGAGGCCAAACCCCAGCAACAACAGCACCGCTAAGTGAGGCTCAGAGACTCCAGGGGATCCGACATTTCCAGCTACTCTGGCAGGGCAGAAATTGAGAAGGGAGCTTACTTTAGGTATGCAGATAGCCCTTCCTACGGGGGCGGGGCCGTGGGTTGGGGGCGGGGCCTCGAGATGGCTGCGGGCTGCGGCAGGACCGCGGGAGGGCGAAGGTCTCTTACTGTGATCATCGCAGAGGGCAGCGTCAATGAAAGCGGCTGCTGGGTAGAAGAAGACGCTGAGGTCAAAGGTGGGCAGGTCATCAGCTTCGACGCCATGGTACTCGATGGCCATGTCGCGGTAGTAGTCGGGCCCGGTGTCCACGTTCCAGCGGCCGTGGGCAGCGTTCAGCACATGGGTGAAGCCTGCCTTCTGCAGCCCATAGCGGTCCAGCGCGGTTGCCCTGGTTGAGAGAGACAGGCTAGTAGGCAGAGCCCTGGCCAGCATCTGGGGAAAACTTGAGCTCAGTCCACGGGTTTTTGCCATCGATTCTAGCTTCTAAATAGGCCTAGCCACTGAGATGAATATAATCAATCTGATTTCAGTGTTGACCAACTGGTGATGTCCATGTGTAGAGTCTACTCTTGTGTTGTTGGAAGAGGGTGTTTGCTATGACCAGTGCGTTCTCTTGGCAAAACTCTATTAGCCTTTGCCCTGCTTCATTCTGTACTCCAAGGCCAAATTTGCCTGTTACTGCAGGTGTTTCCTTACTACCTACTTTTGCATTCCAGTCCCCTATAATGAAAAGGACATCTTTTTTGGGTGTTAGTTCTAAAAGGTCTTGATAGTTCTAAAAGGTCTTCATAGAACTGTTCAACTTCAGCTTCTTCAGTATTACTGGTTGGGGCATAGTCTTGGATTACCGTGATATTGAATGGTTTGCCTTGGAAACGAACAGATATCATTCTGTCATTTTTGAGGTTGCATCCAAGTACTGCATTTCGGACTCTTTTGTTGACCATGATGGCTACTCCATTTCTTCTAAGGGATTCCTGCCCAAAGTAGTAGATATAATGGTCATCTGAGTTAAATTCACCCATTCCAGTCCATCTTGGTTCGCTGATTCTAGAATGTCAACATTCACTCTTGCCATCTCCTATTTGACTGGTCAACACCGAAATCAGATTGATTGTATTCTTTGCAGCCAAAGATGGAGAAGCTCTATACAGTCAGCAAAAATAAGACCGGGAGCTGACTGAGGCTCAGATCATGAACTCCTTATTGCCAAATTCAGACTTAAATTGAAGAAAGTAGGGAAAACCACTAGACCATTCAGGTACGACCTAAATCAAATCCCTTATGATTATACAGTGGAAGTGAGAAATAGATTTAAAGGACTTGATCTGATAGACAGAGAGCCTGATGAACTATGGACGGAGGTTTGTGACATTGTACAGGAGACAGGGATTAAGACCATCCCCATGGAAAAGAAATGCAAAAGGCAAAATGGCTGTTTGAGGAAGCCTTCAAATAGCTATGAAAAGAAGAGAGGTGAAAAGCAAAGGAGAAAAGGAAATATATTCCCGTCTGAATGCAGAGTTCCAAAGAATAACAAGGAGAGAGAAAAAAGCCTTCCTCAGCGATCAATGCAAAGAAATAGAGGAAAACAACAGAATGGGAAAGACTAGAGGTCTCTTAAGAAAATTAGAGATACCAAGGGAACATTTCATGCAAAGATGGGCTCGATAAAGGACAGAAATGGTATGGACCTAACAGAAGCAGAAGATATTAAGAAGGGGTGGCAAGAATACACAGAAGAACTGTACAAAAAATCTTCACAACCCAGATAATCATGATGGTGTGATCACTCACTTAGAGCCAGACATCCTGGAATGTGAAGTCAAGTAGGCCTTAGAAAGCATCACTACTAACAAAGTTAGTGGAGGTGATGGAATTCCAGTTGAGCTATTTCAAATCCTAAAAGATATTGCTGTGAAAGTGCTGCACTCAAAATGCCAGCAAATTTGGAAAACTCAGCAGTGGCCACAGGACTGGAAAAGGTCAGTTTTCATTCCAACTCCAAAGAAAGGCAATGCCAAAGAATGCTCAAACTACCACACAGTTGCACTCATCTCACACACTAGTAAAGTAATGCTCAAAATTCTCCAAGCCAGGTTTCAGCAATACATGAACTTCCAGATGTTCAAGCTGGGTTTAGAAAAGGCAGAGGAGCCAGAGATCAAATTGCCAACATCCACTGGATCATCGAAAAAGCAAGAGAGTTCCAGAAAAACATCTATTTCTGCTTTATTGACTATGCCAAAGCCTTTGACTGTGTGGATCACAATAAACTATGGAAAATTCTTCAAGAGATGGGAATACCAGACCATCTGACCTGTCTCTTGAGAAACCTGTATACAGGTCAGGAGGAACAGTTAGAACAGTTAGAACTGGCATTGGAACAACAGACTGGTTCCAAATAGGAAAAGGAGTACATCAAGGCTGCATATTGTCGCCTGCTTATTTCACTTATATGCACAGTACATCATGAAAAATGCTGGACTGGAAGAAGCACAAGCTGGAATCAAGATTTCTGGGAGAAATATCAATAACCTCAGATATGCAGATGACACCACCCTTATTGCAGAAAGTGAAGAGGAACTAAAAAGCCTCTTGATGAAAGTGAAGGAGGAGAGTGAAAAAGTTGGCTTAACAACATTCATAAAACTAAAGATCATGAAATCTGGTCCCATCATTTCATGGGAAATAGATGGGGAAACAGTGTCAGACTTTATTTATTTATTTATTTATTTGGCTCCAAAATCACTGCAGATGGTGATTGCAGCCATGAAATTAAAAGACGCTTACTCCTGGGAAGGAGAGTTATGACCAACCTAGATAGCATATTTTAAAGCAGAGACATTACTTTGCCAACAGAGTCTGTCTAGTCAAGGCTATGGTTTTTCCAGTAGTCATGTATGGATGTGAGAGTTGGACGGTGAAGAAAGTGAAGAAAGCTGAACGCCGAAGAATTGATGCTTTTGAACTGTGGTGCTGGAGAAGACTCTTGAGAGTCCCTTGGACTGCAAGAAGATCCAACCAGTCCATCCTGAAGGAGATCAGTCCTGGATGTTCATTGGAAGGACTGATATTGAAGCTGAAACTCCAATACTTTGGCCACCTCATGCGAAGAGTTGACTCATTGGAATGGACCCTAATGCTGGGAAGGATTGGGGGCAGGAGGAGAAGGAGACAACAGAGGATGAGATGGCTGGATGGCATCACCGACTCAATGGACGTGGGTTTGGGTAAACTCCGGGAGTTGGTGATGGACAGGGAGGCCTGGCGTGCTGTGATTCATGGGGTTGCAAAGAGTTGGACGCAACTGAGTGACTGAACTGAACTGACTGAAATGAAGGACTTCCCTTGTGGAAGCCCTGCTCCTGCTGACCCCCTGGCCGGTTTGTCTTTTTTATATTTCTGGTTCAGCAGTTTAGAGAAGGCGGAGAGTGGGCAACCTCTTCATTTGTCCATTCACTCTTTCATTCACCAAATACAGAAGAACTTGGTGCTGGACACTCCAGTGGTGGCGGGAGTGGACTGTCAGATGCCAGATCTCCTCTAAAGCTGTCAGAATAACCTGTTCATTAGGCCAAGCTGAATAAATGAAAGGGAGAGGACCACCTTCACAGAGCCTCAGAAGACCCCTCCTCTGAACCCTTGGATATTTCTGGGGTTTGAAAGGTGAGGCTCAAATGAAGGGTTGAAATGGGTCATTCAATGTGAGGATATGGCAAAATTCTTGATCATGATGTTCAGGAGATTGGTGAACACTATACATACTCCTTCCTTTGATAAGTAAATCATTGCCTCCTTGGGCAAAGCACTGTTTGGAGAAAGAGAGTTGTTTGAGCTGTCTGTTGTTGTAACTGATTTTAGGAAGTTCCTGAAGCCAACATTGAGATTATTTTCTCATTTATAGCCTTATCTTTCTAGGCAAGGTTTTTCAGGAACAAAGAGTAAAGTCGTGTTAAAGTAGGTGGCCTTGGAACATGGACAGAGGAAGCAGGAGTTATCGTTTCTTGAAGGGCTAGGAAATATTTTATTGGAAGAGGGTTTTGAGCCTGCCTTACTGTAGGTATCAACACTTGGTGATGGAGGAGAAGAGGGAGGCAAGGGCATGCCAAGCCAAAGAAATAGCACAACCTAAGGGATGGACTGGAGATAATGAAAGCCATCCAGGAAAGGAATCTACTGTGTGCCAAGCACCGTCCTGGGTACTGATGCTGTAGCAATGAACAGTTAGTCAAGGTCCCTTGGGAAGCTTAGATTCTGGGGAAAGCAAATAAATGAATGATCCATTTCAGATAGCGGTAGGCTGTGCAGAATCACTGTAGTCCTGCTTTAGGTAAGGTGATCGGGGAGGTCCTTGCCGGGTGGTGGCATTTAAACTAAGACAATGGTGTGATAAGGGCCTAGGCAGGGGAAGAGGGGGAGGGAATGTGTTTATTCAGGCAGAGGCAACAGCAAGAACTAAGAACAGAAGGAAGATGTGTGGCTGTAATTGCAAGGGTGGTAGTGGTGCAAGAGGAAACCGAAAGCAGGGGCTGGGTCATGGTGGACCCTGTGGGTCATAGGGGAGAGTCTAGATTTTATTCTCAGTGTGGTAGAATGCCACGTGCCACAGAGGAGTTTAAGGAACGGGTGAGTGTTGT
Organism: Odocoileus virginianus; assembly: GCF_023699985.2. NCBI lineage: Eukaryota > Metazoa > Chordata > Mammalia > Artiodactyla > Cervidae > Odocoileus > Odocoileus virginianus. The sequence continues at coordinate 64,496,365 of NC_069680.1, forward strand.
TTCCTTTTTCAAAATCAGTCTGGCTGATGCATGGAGATGGATTGAAAGGAAGCAAAAAATAGAAGTGGGGAGCTCTTTTGGAGATGTCCCAGTCATGTGGCCAAGGGAGGAAGGTGGTTGGACTGAGTCGCAGCAGACTTGCTGATGGACTGGGAATAGGGGCAGGAGGGAAGGGACTGGTTTGGGCAGAGCATAGAATGTGAGAGGAGAGGGGAGAGAGGTCTGGAGAGGGAGTGTGGGATCTGACCATGGAGTGCTTGCTAGTCAGAATGTACATTTGGGGGTTGAGAAGTGCTTTTTGTGTTTGAGACGGGTGATCCCATCTGAGCTTTGAGATGACATCTCCCTCAACAGCGCAAAGTCCAGTTTTGCAACTCAGGGAAGAGGTGATAACGTCTGGAACCATAACAGTAAGAGGCCAAAAAGTGGCAGTGTCCTCCAGCTGAGGGCTCATCTCAAGGCCACTGGTAAGAGGATATGGACAGAAGTGAGCATATTGGATGCCAGCATGGATCAAGACCCTGCACCTCCATGCAGCAGAAACACATGCTAAGGGCCCTGCATCTATCACTGGTTTCCTGGAGCTTTTTGTTGGTCATGAGAGGAACCACAGTGAGCTTTTAGAAACATGCAAACAGCCCATGGGAACAGAGGCATAGGGAGGCGCGGAGTTCCACTGAGCCCCCCAGTTGGCTTTTGGGGCTGCCATGCTGACTACGAAACACATTATGCTTTCAATTTTTCCTCAGAAAGATCTGTTTTTCATTTTTCTCCTTGCCCCAAAGTATGTATACAACAAACATTATGCTTTTGGGACCTAGATCTGTGCTCAATTAAAGCCTCCACTAATGCAGTCCATCTTGCCGAGTAGCAATCAACCTCACTTTGAGGTTGAGCTCAGTGGAAAAATTAAAATTAACTGTCCTTGACAGGAAGTTCCTACCCACCATAAAGACTGGTCTCTCTGGGTTCTGCAGCTGGGTTTCAACATAATCAAATGGCAGTTTGAATAAATAGCAATTTGCACTTTGCTCCTTTGGGGGTCAAGGATCAAGGTAGATAGGCAACAAGACTTATTTCATGACACATCCACATTGGCCCCTCCCTCCCAGAGCGGGTTTTTGACTGTGTCTGAAAGAGAGAAGGGGGTTCATGGGGAAGATTAGATCTGGTGGGTATCCTGAGGCCTGTTGCAGGTTTTTGGGCTCTGTGGCTTCCTGGACCCAGAATTGGGGGTGGTGTCCTCACACATCCCTCTGAGAATTTCCCCCAGCTTGACTTACTCAGAGTCTAGGTGAGGACTCAACAGCAGCAAGGGGATTTGAAGATACATAAAGTGACTCTTAGTAGACAGCAGCTATTTTGGAGGCAGGTCCCCAGTTGGCCCAGACACCCAGCTCATCTGTCACTGGGATGATTGGAGGGTGTCACTGGTGGGATTGGAGGGTGCCACTTGGCACTGTTTTGTTTTATTTTCTTAACTTTCAGGGCCATCTACTCAGAGATGTGGGAAAGACTAAGAAATGTGCTTCTGTTGAAGGAGTAAAGCTCAAAAAAGAAAAAGAAAACAAACAAACAAAAAAAAAAAACAGGGTTAAGAAATTACTCCTAGAATCTAGGTGATGCAGCAGCCTTAGTTTCTGGTTGTTTAAGAAAAATCCTAGATGTTGGTAATCTGTTCATTTTTAAAGTGTCAGCTAATTACAAAACTAACACATGCTCTCTGTAGAACATGGAAAACAAATATGCTCCCCCCAACACAAAAACACATGTATTTCTACTCCTTAGAGGATAAGGACTATTTGCCTTTTGAAATAAGATCTTCCAGTTGTTTTTCCATGAATATATTTTTATATTCTATTAAATGGTTGGGGGTAATATGGTAATATTATGATAATGGTAATACCATATATACAGTTTAAAAACTTTGTATGGTGATATACTGTAAACATCTTATTATGTCAACATACAGCCTGCAGTAGCTGCATACTATTCCCTTTCATAGGTGAACCTCAGTTTTCCCTCCTCAAGTCCCTAGCTTTGGACATTTGTGTTCTCTCTCTCTGGTCTGTCTCTCTGTCTCTATCCTAGAGAGAGAGTAGTGGTTATTATACTAAGTAACTGTAAACAAACAACTTGCTGTATCTTTGAGCACATCTCTGTGTCCTTGGGGGACATTTTTTTGAAGTGGAATTGCTGGGTCAGCGGGCATGAGTGTTTTGAACACAATTGATACTTGTTACTAAATTATCTTCTACAAAGCATGTTCAAATTTACATTCTGATTTTTGCTCATTGCTAATTTCATAGACCAAAAAAGGTGTCTTGTTTCTATTTATTTATTTTAGCAGTGCGGTCGGACCTGTTCTCTCACATTTGTTGGACTTGTACAGTTTTACTTTAAAAAAAATTTTTTTTTTCAGCTATGCAGTGTGGGATCTTAGTTCCCCTATCAGGAATCAAGCCAGAACCCCCTACATTGGAAGTGCAGAGTTTTAAGCACTGGACCACCAGGGAAGTCCCCTGGACAGTTTCACTTTTGAAGAACATTGTTATATCCCTGTTTTTGACCCAGTTCTCTTTGGCACTTCTCCCTTCCTTGTGAACTTCTGGCCTCAAATGTGGATTCTGAATCTGGGTTGGAGGGCCAAGGAAGGGACTCCCTTCTCCTGAGGTCCAGTTTCCTCAGAGACCTTCCCTCCCTTCCTCCTTCCAGCCCCTCGAAGTTTCTCCACGAAACTTGCTTTAACCAGCACCCCTTCCACCTTGAGGAGTGACTAGAGCAGTCTCCTTGGACAGAGCTCCTGGTGTTCTGCCTTTTCTGACCCCTTGGGGCCCTATTAATTCCTGTCCTGCATACCTCAGCCCCTGCACAGAAGCCCATTTCCCACAAGTGTGTGTTCTCACAGAGGGGAGGAGGGACATGTATGTACACGTCTGCCCAAACCACCCACCAGCTGCTCCCATGTTGCCAGGATTCTGCCCTGGGAATTGATGTTTGAACGTCCACTACTGATGGCGTGGTTCTCCATACCCTCACATGTGAGGACCTGCTGCTTTCCCACACCTGTGGATCCCTGTTCACCATGGCCCACATCCTGTCATTTTTTGATGCCTGTGACACACACTGGCTTCCCTGGTGGCTCAGTTGGTAAAGAATCCACCTGCAATGTGGGAGGCGTGGGTTCAATCCCTGGCTTGGGAAGATCCCTTGGAGGAGCGCATGGCAGCCCACTCCAGTATTCTTGCCTGGAGAATCCCCATGGACAGAGGAGCCCGGTGGGCTAAAGTCCATGGGGTCGCAAAGAGTCGGACGCAATTGAGCGACTACGCACAGCACAGACACACACTGGTGAGTGTAACACTGCTTGTTGTGCTGGCACGTCATTTTGAGAGCATGACCCTGATGGTGACCTTCTTCTCTGGAGTCTTAGCCACACCTACTCCTTGCAGGTGAATTTTAAAACAGGCACAATTCTAGTTTTTGGTCTCCTTCAATTTATCTGATATGAAGGCAAAATTCACTAGCTGTCTGTTTTCTGGGTATTCTTATTACTTGCCAATGATGAAGCTTTTGGGCCACAAGGCCCTGCAGAAAACACAGGGCACTCAGGTGTAGTCTGTAAGCTTATACGGCTGCATGAACCAGAACACGCACCTCTGGGACCCTCAGGTTTCTTTATTTGTTAAAGAGGACCAGTTACATTGGCAGTACTTTCCCTGCAAAATTCTAACAAAGTTGAGTGATGTGATATTCAAGTTTCTTTGAAAGGTTAAAGGATAAATTCTGAACAAGGAGGAGGTAGCAAGCAACAGAAAGATGTACAACGGAATTTATCGGTGGTTATCTCTGGGTAATGGGGTTATAGGGAATTTTAATGTCCTTCTTTTTGTCTGTGTTGTGTAAATCTTCAGTAATGAACATGTCATTCATTCACTTAGTGTTTAAATATATGCCATTCTCCTTAGTTCTCAGGAGAGATTGACTATCGCAAAGACCTAAGGTGGCCTCCGTGTTTTTAACTCCTCAAGAGTCTCTCCATTATCTTCCTCACCCCACTAGGCTCTAGGCCTCCAGGGATTGAGGCTAAGTGGAAAAAGACAATGCGTAGAAGGCCTGGTTTCAAGACATACCATTGTGTTAATGATTAGACAAGGCATTCAGCTAACCATGAAAGGAAATGGTTGGCATTGCCAGGGACCTTTGCTAAAATACTGCCACCCAGCATGAGAAAGCTCAATGGGGGCAGGACCATTGGCACCTCTCCCCTAACACCTTGCCCATCACTGCTGCCCAGCTGTGCTTAGTCACCTTTGGTACTTGGAGGCCCAGAGTCCAGATTTTCTGGTTCTTTCAGGTGACATTCAGCATGTTAAATTGTCAGCCTTGGCTGTGTTTTACTCATCCTAGTCTAGCTATCAGTTCAGTTCAGTCGCTCAGTTGTGTCCGACTCTTTGCGACCCCATGAATCACAGCACGCCAGGCCTCCCTGTCCATCACCAACTCCCGGAGTTTACTCAAACTCATGCCCATCGAGTCGGTGATGCTATCCAACCATCTCATCCTCTGTCGTCCCCTTCTCCTCCTTCCCCCAATCCCTCCCAGCATCAGGGTCTTTTCCATTGAGTCAACTCTTCACATGAGGTGGCCAAAGTATTGGAGTTTCAGCTTCCATGGCCCACCCTAAAAAAAGACAGTCAAATTTTAGCTCTACTTGGTGCCTCAGGGCTGGATTAGTTCTTTCTTTTTGAGGGCAGAGGTTGCAGCTGTCCGGGTACACACCAGTGAGAGGTCCTGTCTCAAACTGAGGACTGTCTCAGCCATTGCTTTGCCTTCACCTCAGACCCCGATGCTGGGAGATTGAGGGCAAGAGGAGAAGGGGGTGACAGAGGTTGAGATGGTTGGATGGCATCATTGGCTCAATGGATGTGAGTCTGAGCAAAGGCCAGGAGATAGTGTAGGACAGGGAAGCCTGGTGTGCTGTATGTAGTTCATGGGGCCACAAAGAGTCAGATACAACTTAGCGACTTAACAACCCTCTCCAGCATCTTTGACCAACCAACCTTGGAGATGCCTCTGGCTTTGGAGGCTGGTGGTCTGCTTGGGAGCAAAAAGGAGGAGAAAGAGAGACCCCTTGGCAAGCGAGCTCAGGCTGAGTGGGGCAGGTGCAGGCATTTGAAGAGTCAGGCTTGATGGGGAGAGGCCGCTGTCTGTCGATGACCCTAAAAGGCAGACCTTGGAGGCCACTGTAATTTTAATAAAAATAGAATCCCCGCCATTCAAGCAGCAGAGCAACTTCTCAGAGCCCTGGCGTTGGCTCACAGGACCGCCTCTGTTGTGAAAGGGAGGCGAGATTTCTCAATGATGCCTTACTATGGGGAGCCTGTCCTGCCTGGTAATTTGCAGTCACTTTGACTGTAGCCAGGATACTTGCCCTCCTGCTGACTATCAAGGAGAAAAAAGAAAAAAAGATTTTGCTAAGCAAATGAAAGATGTGAATGAGATTAAAGTGAGAATATTTAAATTACAGAAATTTAGTGCTTTCAAGCATCCTGAAGCACTTGTGAAGCACCCATTTAGGGACTGCTGATTGATAAGAGGTGATGAATTATTCTTATCTCATCATTGATGCCAATCCCTGGTTCTCTGGAGGGCAACACTTGGTTAACCTAATTTGAATCTAATTTGAATGACTTAAAAGTAATAAAACAAGTATGTGCTTGAGCCTAATAAAGCCTAATTTATTTAATAAGACATTTCTTTTTTTTTTTTTTTTTTTTTTTTTTTAATAAGACATTTCTTAAAGAATTTCACTTCAGAGCTAGAAGGGACCTTTGAAATTATCCCTTTATTTTACAAATAAAGAAACTGAGTCCCAGAACAATAAGTTGTTTTGCCAAAGGCCACACAGAGTGGCCACCCACACTGGGGCCTGAACTCTGCCTCAGTCCCTGCTGGGTGGCTTTTGCTGTGCTCCACACTGTCCCTCCAGTTCCCACTTGAAGATTCAGACCCCATACCAAGGCGTGGGAGAGGGTGGCTGTGCCTTGAGCCCTTGAGGGAGGAAGATTTCCCCATGAGGACATTCAAAAGGTGGCTTCCTAGGGGGGCCTACTGCCCCCCACCACTGAACCAGCACACTTCACATCAACCACATCGCTCTCCCATCTGTGACCTTCTCACCAGGCTGTGGTGGTGTTGGGCAGGGCAGGGGCATCTCTGCCCTCTCCAGGCTGGTAAGCAGTGGGAACTTGGAGTCACCAGGCATCCCATTTGGTGATCCCCTTGGGATAAACTAGGCTTGAGAAAAGCTTTAGAAATTATGGAACCCACAGGCTTGTAGGGCTTTGATGTGGCACTGTCCCCTTGGGCCTTCAGCCACCCGGGTCCCTGGAAGGCCAGGACAGTGTCTGTGGAGGGAGCTGTCTGGAGAAGGCCAGTCAGGAGGGAACTTCCTTCCAACCTGGCCTTGGGTTTATGATAGCTTCTCGCGGGAGAAATGTGACTGGGGGTGTTTTCTATCCCAGGGCTGCCCTTAACACACAGGGACCTTTAGTGGCAAAATGTGGTGACTGTCCTTTACCTTCTTCTCACACCGTGAGTTGAGTTTCCAGAAGCTGCCTAATCTCTTAATAGTTCACACTCAGTGCTGCAAACTGTGCTCAGGATCCAGTGTATTAAACCATCGAACCCACATCTTATAGGTAAAGACATCGAAGCTCAGAAAGCTTGAGTGACATGCCCAAGGCCACATAGGAACCAGTATTTGACCCAAATACTGTGGCTCCTGAGCAATGCCCAGCCATTCTGTTCTTGAGGTGAGAGGAGGGCAAAAGAGTGAGGTGCTTCTTGGGAATCAGCCTGGTCCTTCCCCCATTTATGCCATTTTTTAGGATTAGATCTAAAGAAAGAATCCTAAATATTAAAAATATATTTATAACTAAAGATGTCTACTGCAGCATTATTTATATAAGCAAGAACGTGAAAATGACTAATATATCCAACAGTAGGAAAAATGGTTAAATAAATGATAATTATGTCCATCTGATATATATAATTATAGTTATTATAATTAAGTATATGAGAAGTATATAATAAGGGGAAAAGTTTTTGAATGATGCTGTGTGGGATAAAGACAAAGATGAAATGATTAATCCATATGATTGCAACTATTTTAAACCAAAAGTAGCATATAGAAAGTCTAAGAGGAAATTACTACAGTATTAACAGGAATGGCTTTGGAGTGCTGGACTTCAGTGATTGTTTTGGGAGATTCAAAAGTTTTCTTTAACACTAATCACTATCTTATTATTAAAGCTAATCTTTTTTAGTGCTTACTCTGTACTTGACACCACCCTAGTATTTGACGTTGTTGTTCTGTCACTCAGCTGTCTGACTCTGCGACCCCATGGACTGCAGCACACCAGGGCTGCCTCTCCTTCACTGTCTCCCAGAGTTTGCTCAGACTCATGTCCCTGTATTATCTCAATCCATACATCCTTATGAAGAAAGTTCACTTGTCAGCATATTACACCTAGGGAAATGAAGATGTCTGTACTCTATACAGTGAGTTTATATTACCTTTAAAGTAGGAAAACATTTACTATACTTATTATATTATTATATATAATATATATAATATTATTATATATTACTATACTTATTATAGTAAAAAAATATTTACTATACTCATTTAATAGTATGAGAAGATATTCAGATCCCCCCACACACCTTTTATTGCTACTTCAGTATTAAACATTGTTGTACATATATCCTTATGTATTAGTACTCTTATTTCTGTATGTTTCATTTCTTAAAGTGATATTTGGGGCCACAGTGTGTGCACACACTTTTTATTTTGAACTAATTCTAGACTCACATAAAAGTTGCAGAAATAGGGACTTCCCTGGTGGTCCAGTGGTTAGAATTCCACTCTTAACTGCTGAGGGCTCAGATTCAGTCCCTGATTGGGGAACTAAGATCCCACAAGCCATGCAGTGGAAAAAAGTTGCAAAAATAGTACAGAGATTATTTGGCAGTAAAAAAGAATAAAATACTAATACATGCTGCAACTTGGATGAACCTTGAAAACATTACGCTAAGTGTAAGAAGCCAGTTGTGAAAGGCCATTCATGTGAAGTTCCAGGTTAGGTAAATTCATAGAAAGGGAGAACAGATTGGTGGTTTCTCAGGCTGGGGGAATATGGGGAATGAAGCGTGATTACTTAATGGGTTTGGGGTTTCCTTTTGAGGTGAAGAAAATGCTTTGAAATTAGATAGTGGTTGCACAACTCTGTGAATATAATAAAACCACTGAACTGTATACCTTAAAAGGGTGAGTTTTATGGAATGTAAGTTATATCTTAATAATGCTATTATTTTTAAAAAAGTAAACAATAGAGTCCCTATTTAGGACAGCCCAGGTTCCCCTATTGTTCACAACTGAGAGATGATGTGATAAATTATGGCACACCTATACTAAGGAATATTGAAAGTACAGAATCATTTAATTCCCTTTTTCCTGCTAAAATTATTTAAAAGAAATAAAAATCCTTTAAGTGTTTGCATATGTTTCCTTATGTTTGCCATGATATACATAAAGTAAGCTTAATACTGTTTACTCAGGGCAGAATTAAGAGAGGACAAAGGGAGATTATGCAATTTGTTTTTAAAACTCTGTTTAGTTTAATTTAGTGTAAAAGGGCATATAATTCTTTGTAACTTTTTCCATTTAAAATTACTAAGAAAGAAAGAAGGATGCTGCCTCTGGATATCCCATGACTAGACAGTTATCTCCTAGTTTTTAAGCAGCAACTATTGAAAATCACACATGAATGGGTCCTGTACCACCTGACTCCTTGGAGAGGTGAGTTGTAAACTGGAATCCTGGGGGATGGAGGGAGAAGCAGGAGTGCTAATCAGGATGAAAGCTTATGAGTTAGGCAAAACTGCATTTGAATCCCAGCTCTCATCTGCTTACCAAGCTATGGACCTTGGGCCCATTATTTAGCTGCTCTGTGCCTTGGTTTCCTTATCTTTAAAATGGGAGTAATGAAATGACCTCTCATGGGGCTGTAGTGAAAATAAAGTGAGATCACTCTTGCAAGATGCTAAGCACAGTGCCTGGCACATAATAGTCAATAAATGATAGGTATTACTATTATTTTTTTCCTTCTGGCTCAGTGATAAAGAATCTGCCTACCAGTGCAGGAGACACAGGTTCAATCCCTGGGTTGGGAAGATCCCCTGGAGAAGGAAATGACAACCCACTCCAGCAGTATTCTTCCCTGGGAAATCCCATCAACAGAGGAGCCTGGCATGGGGTTGCGAAAAGTCAGACACGACTTTTAATGACCAACAAAAGCAACATTACTGTTATTACTATTATTATTTACAGTAGGCACTTCCCATTTTTTTGAAGAGTGGGGCATGGTGGCTATAAAAATCTAGAGCAAGGGACAGTGACCTCAACTTTGCTGGGTCTACCACACTTCCTGATACAGAGGGTGATGTGCTCCTATGCCACCCACCCGAGAACTGACTTTATTCTTGCTTGTCTTATCCCCAGCTAAAAACAGACTACATTTCCTAGCCTCTCTTGCAGCGAGGAGCAGGGGAAGTCTTTGGTGGGACTCCCCTTTGGGAAGATGTCCTTTTCCTCTGCCTTCCCGTGGTCTGGATCCTACAGTTGGTGACAGGAGCCCTACTAGCAATGTCAGGTCATGAGGCAACCTTGCAGAAGTGAAGCCACACCTGGGGGGGTGGGTGGGGCCCAGGCATGGGAACCTGAGCTGCTGATGACCCTGGGGTCGCCATGCCAGCCTCAGCTCTCCTTCCTCTGCACATCTTTTATGTGAGACAAACCAACCTCTATCTTGCTTAAGCCCCTTTTCTGAGTTTTCTGTAATAGGAAAATAAACCTAGCCCTAACTGATAAAGAGTTCTGTCAGAACCAACCTGGAAAGCAAGAGCTCATGGTGGGATGGTAGCGTGGGCTGTGACCTAGGAAGGGCTGGCTACCAAACATGAGGCTGAATCTGGGCACTTACTCGTCGCCAATGTAGAGCCTGGGCCAGACCTCACTGACGTGGGTGTACTGGGGACTGCCTTTCCAGAAGAGACGCTCCAGCTCGAAGGCTCCAGGAGTACAGTAATCCTCAGCCTCCCCCTCTTCCTCCACCTTCGGCAGCAGCTTCTTGGCAGATGGGTAGACGTTCTTGAGGCCTGTCTTCGGTTCTCCGGATGTCATTTTGGAGCCAAGGGATTTTCTTTCCTTTCTGCAGCTGGTCACAAGAGAGGATCAGAGTTGGGGTTAGCAGGGACAGAGTTGGGTATAAGCTGACCTGAAGATCTGGCAGGAATTCCCCCGGCTTGCTCTGATCCTCCTTCCTTTTCCCAGGTCACGGAGGTCAACAAGGAAGGTCATGATGGCAGTTAAACAACACTTTCCTGACATTCCAGTCCCCTGCAGAGCAGGCATGCTGGATGCCCTTTGACGCGGGCATATGCTGCAGACTCAGGACAGGCTTTGGGTCTAAGAAATCCCTGCAGGCAGCCTGTTCTTTGCCATCTTTCTTTTAGATTTTTACCCCTTTGTTGGTGCCTACTCTTTCCTTTATGTGACTGGAGTCTGCAGGCTGAGGCCATTTTGAGCATGAAAAAGAAGGCCTAGAAGATCCCTGGCCTTCCTGGCCCATGGTATTCAGTGTCTGCAGAGAGCTGTTGTCCAGTGGAAAGGACATATCTGGGAACCCAGAAACTGAGATCTGGGCAGCCAGGCATTCCCAGGGCTTCAGAAGTCTTGGGGTGGGAGGAAACTTGGCTGTGTGAGGGTCTGTCAACTTGTTAGAAAGTTGAACACAACGTTGGCCACTCACACTAGGAGGCTGGCCGTTGTGTTAATTTACTGGTCATTCAGAAGAGACATTCCAAGCTAGAAAGCTGTGTCTGCAGATCGGGACATGTATTTGTAGAGCTTGTCAGCCTCTGTGAATAGAATGTATGTGAACAGTTTCCATTGTCCCCAAGGAAATGAATCTCCGTGGAATAGGGCACCATGTGTTCTGTGAGCTGGGTGACCAATACACTCAGGCAGCCTGGGAAGGGAGGTTGTCCTCATAGCACTGGAAGCCTGGAGGGAAAGAGGCAAAGGGTGGAGTCACTGAGAAACTCTCAGACGAGAGATGGGGAGGAAATGCTATTCATATATTTAACAAATCCTATGTAGCACTTAATGTGTGCCAGGCACTATTCCAAGCACTTTACAATTATTAACTCATTTAATCTTAACAACCCTAAGAAATAGGTGCCATGATTATCTTCATTTTGGAGATGAGGAACACTAAATTGACGATGTTTGTAATATGTGATCTTAGTCTTCTGAGAAGAAAATAATTGCCATGGGCTTACCTGGTAGTCTAGCAGTTAGGAATCCACTTGCCAACACAGGGGACACAGGTTTGATCCCTGGTCTCGGAAGATCCCACATGCTGCAAAGCAGCTGAGCCCATACACCACAACTGCTGAGCCCGTACTGAGCCCACGAGCCACAGCTACTGAAGCCTGAGTATCCTAGAGCCCGTGCTCTGCAACGAGAGACGCTACCACAATGAGAATCCCATGCACTGCCATGAAGAGTAGCCCCCACTCACCACAACTTGCTAAAGTCCACATGTAGCAATGAGGACCCAGTGCTGCCAAAAATAAATTAAGGAATAAATATTTTTTTAAAAAATTTCTGTGAGGGCAGGGATCAGAGTGGAGGATACAGTGTGAGGAGGGACAGGCTCCAGGGACTTGAAAAATGTAAAAAAGCCCCGGGAACTTCAAAGACCAGTAGCATCCTATCAAAAGGACCCAGAGCACATCTCGAAGAGGCTCCCACTTATCAAAAATGGGACAGTTTGAACATGAATAATAAAAACAACTGCAGCTGATAGAAACACATGAAGCATTTAAGTCGTGATGATACTTAAAACAATCATTCACTGTTGGAAGATGCTAGGGAGCCAGCTCATTGTGAAGACAGGTCAATAAAACAGAATCTAGCATTTGTTGTTCCTTTCTGATACAAACTGTACTACTGGGTAGATGAGGGGAATTTTCTTCTATAGAAGAACTTTAATAGAGAAGGAAGAAAGCACCATTTTACATCACCTGAGGAGCTAATGGATGTAGCAACTGAGCACTGACAGCTGCAACATAAGAAGTGATGATCAGACGTTACGGGCCTTCTGATGGAGAAACACACCACCACTACCACAGAAGGCGTTTCGCCAAAGGAAGAGCTGGATCTTTGATCAGAGTCCTTGGAGTCTAGATCTAGCAACTGCTTTGCGGGAGATTCAGAGGACAGTTAAATTATACCTCAGGGTCTTATCTTTTAGAAATATGTAGTGAAGTGCTCATGGATGAAATGATATAATGTCTGGGATTTGCTTCAAAAATAATCCCACTGGAAAATGTAATAATATATTGTGTATGGGGTGGCAGGAATGGATAGAGGTGTGATGAGGCAGTATTTGCCAAGGATGAGGCCTGCAGGTAATCACTGTTACTCTTTGTATGCATGAAATTTTACATTAATTTTTTTTAGAAGAAAAGGGCTGAAACCACTGCTCTGGGAAGTTCGATTCAGCCAAGTTCACAGTGGATGAATGAAAGGATCACTGGTTAGCAGTGTCTTTGGTGATCATGGGAGGTCAGGCTCTGTGACCTTCTCCTGCAGGACCCTGAGTGGAGGGGCGGGGGCAGTGGGCTGCAGAGGGCTCTCTTTGGAGTCTGTGAAGTGTGGTCTGAAGGCTACCTCCCAAAGAATCATCTGGCTCTTGCAGATTCCTGAGTTGTACCCCGAACCCGGGTGGTGTCTAGCAGTCTGAATTTTAACAAACTCCCAAGTGAGTCTGATGCTAACCAAAGTTTGATAATAATTGTCCAAGTATGTGGTTCAAGAGTCAAGGAGCTGTTGAGTCAAGAGAAGGGTAGGAAAGGTGCTCAATATGCTTTTCCATGTTCTCACTGAAGTGCAGACCCAAGTCTTTAGCTCCGGATAAGGATGTGGGACTGGGACAAGAAACAGGTTAGATAGCCTTATGCTGAGGCTCCTTGAAGATGCTCCTTTGTGTTGTTTGTAGCCTCAGTGTTTGACATGTAAGAGGGGATCATTGACATTGAAAGTTGCTCAGTCGTGTCCAACTCTTTGCGACTCCATGGACTGTAGCCTACCAGACTCCTCCGTCCATGGAATTTTCCAGGCAAGAGTACGGGAGTGGGTTGCCATTTCCTTCTCCAGGAGATCTTCCTGACTCAGGGATCGAACCTGGGTCTCCTGCATTGTAGGCAGACGCTTTACCATCTGAGCCACCAGGGAAGTCCCAAGAGGGGATCAGAAAGTATTTATTGAATGAGGGAATGGCCTAGGGAGTGAACAGAATCAGTGAATGGATGACCGAGGGTGGTGAATAAGACTGGGGACTTGTGCTAGGGGCTTAGTGGAACTGATGAGGCAGGAAGGAGCCTTGGGCTAATTTGGAGGAGGATGGAAGGTGGGTGAGGAGAACACCGGATGGACAGTCCCCTGCAGCGGGGAGTTACTCAGACCCGAATTCTGCTCTGGGGCATTGCTGCTGGCATTTGCAGTCACCAAGTGAGGTGTTATTTTAAGGAATGGATGAAAACGTCTGTGGAGGAATCAGCACAGGTACCCAAGTCTCCTGAAAGTGTAAATACACTCTCCCTGCTGCAGGCCTGGGGTGCTTTAATTTTGAGAGGTCTGGAACTCAGCTTATCCATTGCACCAGCTCTTCCTGTTTCACAGTGAGTGAGAGCTGGGAACTGAAATTTGAAGGTTTGAGCCATTTTGAACCCTGACTGCTACCAAAGTAGGCTTCAGAAGAAGGGATTTTAGGAAGATGCTGGAGCAACTACATTCCGAACCCTCTGACTGCCTCCTTTCATCACTGAAGCTGACCTCACCCTTGCTGAGGCTGGTCCTCCTTCATTATACTGTGGAGGGAGCCATCCCCATCCCCGTGCTGAAAGCCTCGGCTGGATTTCCAGACAGAAGCGGAAGTGGTGTGGTCTACCCAGAGCGGCTTGGCACGCAGAGGGAGCTCTGGGATCTATTATCCTCCAGCATGCAGATTGGATGGGGAGAGAGAACAAAGCACAGAGCCGTCCAGAAACCACAGACCTGTAATCTTTCCAAATCCTGAAGGCGGCTTGTGTGCATCTCTCTGCATGGCTCCCAGATCTCTGAATCTCAGAGAGGCCAGGAGCGTCTGTTTCCCAGATCACAGCCAAAGTGGAAGGGGAAGACAAACCTGCTCTGTTTGGTTTCCATAGATTCGACCTAAAGATTAACTGCCAAGGTCTCGATGACACATACAATATCAATCACAGGCTAAATGTCATAATGAGAGCTGGGCAGGTTGTCAAGAGAGGCCTCCAGGTTCCTGTTACAGCTTCATATTGAAAGGTTTGGTCCCAGGAAATCAAATGTCAACTTGATGGCTACTTGGCCTTTATTTGCAGCATCAGCTTGCTCTTCTCAAAGGATGATAGACTCAGGCTCCTTCCTGGAGGGGCCAGGCAGATAACTCTGAGGAGTTAAGTACATTGGATGTTAAAGAATAAAACAAGCAAAAGCCCAACTATTGGCCTCAGGTAGGACACATCAGGGAGTGGTGCAGACTGTGGCCCAGTGGCGAGCACACACCCCCACTGAAGGGGCAGCAGCTTGCCATTCCATGTGGGAGTGCACGCCCGTATTGTTGGCTATTTTTATGAAAAGTCAGAGAGCCAGAGCTTTGTGGGAAATCAGCTGATTTAAAAACTTTAAGTCAGCAGGCAGCTGTACTAGAGACTAGCCTTATCCTGTCCCATTCCTCAGTTTGGATCACTGCAGTGGACAGCTCCGTTATACACAAAAGACTTCCTCCCTCAAGCCCCTTTATTTCCCTGATTGACGGTATTTTCTGGTCTTTGCACTGATCCTGTTTGCTGGAGCACCTCACAACTTGTTCTCAAACCCTGGTTTCAGGGTCTGCCTTGGAGGGAACCCAACTAAGATACCATTGATCTTAAAACATTCAAAGACACTGTGATAACAGAGAACGCAGAGACCGAGTAGTACTTGACCTATAAGGCCCAAGCGCCATTTCCCTCTGTGAAGCAGTAGCCTTGCTTTGAGAAACTCTTTCTAGGAATAATCAAAATTGGGATCCCTCATTAATCCTGACCCCATGCCAGACTTTTCAACGGTACAGCTTGTGTTTGATTAAAGGTTTCCCTTGCCAGTGAAGAAGGGCTAAAGCTGAATTTAGAAATATAATTTTAACACCATGATTTGACTTTATGTAAAAAAAAAAAAATTATGGAATTTGGGATTAACATATGCACATGACTCTATATAAAGTAGATAACCAGGGACCTACTATATAACACAGGAAACTATACTCTATGTCTTTTAATAATCTATAAGGGAAAAGAATCTGAAAAAAAAATGTATATATGTATATTCTTTTATATAATTGAATCACTGTACTGTACACCTAAAACTAACACAACATTGTAAATCAACTATACATCAATTAAAAAAACTATGTATTTTTATATATATACATGTATATTTATATATATATATATACATATATATATATTTCTTTTTTTTTTTTTAACTAGGGGAAAATCCACCAAATACTGTAAACAAGTGGCAGGACTCAGGAAGATATTTTTGTGCATCTTCTATTTTGGGATTCTTTATAAATAATCATATTTTATAATAAATAACCGCATCTGTATTTTTTCACTGTGCTGGCCAAATAGAACAGTCTGGGCTGGAAGCTGCTTGTGACTTCTGGTTTATGGTTTCCACTCCGTCTGACTTGCCTCCAGGGCCTGGCTGTTTCCTGGGATCCTCTCTATGTCTCTGTCCCGCCCTCCCCACCTTCACTGGCTGGTGGCCCTTCTCTGCTCTCACAGCCTCAGTGATCATTGAGAACTTGGATCTACACATCTCATCCCAAGCTTTGCTTTCTTCTGTGATAAAACGGAGCTGTAACAAGAGGGATGAAGATGCTTCAAAAACAAACACTTAACCTGGATTCTTTTGCTTTCTAAGGTGGAGGATGGAAGAAGCCCAGTGGAGAGATGCATCATTCATTTCAGCAGGAAACTTAAATATCTAAGTGGATCCCTTTGAGCCTGCAGAGATTAGTCAAGTAGCCATGCCCGGGAGTGTGAGCCACAGAACAGGCTTCCCAATGAACAAAAAAACACCCTTGAAGGATCCTTTTGATGGGGAAAAGGTAAGTCCTAAAGCATATTTCGGAAAGTGATGGAGTGAACAAAGAGCAAAATTATTCTATACAAGAAAGCAAGGGGAGTTCTGAGCCTGTAGAACATCCCCGGAGTGGGTGTGAGGGGACTGCTGTAGGGTGTGGGAGGCAGGGCTTGGGAGCCAGGTGAGGAGCATCCAGGGCGCACAGCCACAGGACTCCTCAAAACAGGGGTCCCCGCGCTTAACTTTGTGGTTGCAAAGAGTCGGACTCGGCTGAGTGGCTGAACAACAGCTGACTGTATTAGTCTTCCCCAGTGCCTCAGTGGTAAAGAGTCCTCCTCCAATGTCAGAGACATAGGTTTGATCCCTGGGTCAGGAAGACCCCCTCGAGAAGGAAATGGCATCTCACTCCAGTATTCTTGCCTGGGAGATCCCATGGACAGAGGAGCCTGGCAGGCTACAGTCCATGGGATCGCAAAAGAATTGGACATGACTTAGCAATTAAACAACAACTGGCTATGTCAGCCCTCTCATTGTCACCCTAAAACTTCAGTGAAATTGTTAGATGGTACAGACTGCTGTGTTTGCTGTGGTTTTGAGAAATCAAAGGGGAAGAGTCTTGTGTTGGTGGAGAGAAGAGACCAGATAATGTGTGAAGCAGCATGTACAGTGTGATTCTGTTCTTGTACAAAAATACATTTCACCAAAATATTAACACTAAGTATATGCTTATTTTAGAATGATGAAATTATATGAGCTTATTCTTTTTTCTAAGGAGCCATCTTTTCTAAAATCTCTTGTGATGAACACATCATACTTGAGAGTGTATGGCAGGGGGAAAAAAAGCCTGTGACAGTTCTATTTGAGAATTGTTCTGGGTGTTGTAGGTGTGCTTTCTAAACCTGTGGGCTGAAGACACAGAAAGGTGGCCTTCAGGACAAGGCCTAACCAGGTGTTCCTGACATGACATACAGCACTGAGCACCTTCCAGTCTCTGTGAGTTTCCCAGAGCCAAGGCTATATCCTTCTTGAGCCCTCTGGTGGCAAAGCCAGGCCTAGGTCATGTCACCACATCATTCTGGTCCCTCAGCGCTTCCCAGAAAACCAGAAGTGAGTCAAGTTTTGTGGGTTCTGAAGTGTATACAGTTTATTTAAGAAAAAGAAAACCCAATAGGTGCAGGGCCTTAGAAGAGGCCCGTGCAAGTGTGGGGTGTTGACTCTTTGGGGGTAAATCTACCTCTGAAGGAAGCTTGCTTCCCAAGCTTCCCTTGGACTGTGAGACAGACCTCAGGTGGAGAAGACAGCATCCATCCCCGTGCCTCAGGACTCTCTGACTCTGCTGAGCCTGGTCTTGGTTTAGGCTGATTCGGCCAGCATCAGGGCTGCTTTTTTACTTCACCTCAGAAGTTAGGCCTGGCCCTGCTCACCCCTACAATCCACCATATCCTTCTGTTAAGTGCCAGGCCTGGGCTGGGCCAGAGAGGTCTCTGCCTTCTACAAGTTTCTGGTCTAGTAGAGTAGTTTATAATTTAATCTTCTAAAAATGAATCCTCTTTCTTTGAAGGCATCCTGTATTTATGGACATAACATATTTACCTTAAATGCGTTGGACTCCCTGGGAAAGTTAGCCTGTGTTGCCTGTATACACATTTCTTCCATGACACCACCCAAGTTGGGCTTGGAATGTGCCTTGAAAGAAGGGGGAGAGTAAAAATGTTATTGTGGTTGGGAAAATTACTCTATTAGGAGAGTAATACCTACCGCCAGGGTACGTGGAAGGGCAGAATTTGGCAGCAGTATATGTATATGAATATACATGTTTTTAATTTACCACAAGTCATGCTTGTCTTTATGCATCTTAAATCTGCAAAAATGATCCCAACTAGGAAATAAAAGTTGTGGGATTTTTAAAAAATTAAAACCTGGATGTGAAAACCCTAGGAATTTTTTGTTGCCTATAATTTAATTCCTGATATATCAGACACAACCCAAGTTTAGCAGATTTTTCTTTTCCTTTTGGATTCTGGCAAATATGTTAATAGGAGGCAATTATGTGAATTAATGTAAAATCCTTTTATTAAAAAAAACAGAGAAGGCTTCATTTAAAGAGGTAATTTAATATTCCTTCTAAGATGGGGTTGATGTCATTAACTTGTTTGATTAACTCTTCAAATGGTTTCAAAGTGCTTCAGGGTGGTAATTTATGAACTCCTAATTGATTTTTTTCAGTCTTGGTTTGGCAGAGTTGGGCCTCCCGGAAACCGTGAGGAGGCTGGAGGGCCACATGCAGCTTCCTTCCCAGACAAGGGGGCCGGCCGGGGTTGACTTGACCTCCATGACCAGTCCCGTAGGGGAGAGGAGGCTCTGGCACAGGAGCCCGCAAGAGCCTCTGACCAGACCAGTGGTGGTGTAAACATTGCAGGGAGTTACACAGCTCATGAATTCAGGAATAGATGGCCTTTTAGCCCCCCCTCCTTCAAGGATCACTTCCCACTGTGTGCCACCTCAAAATGTGAGGCCTCCTTGTGAGGGGAGAAGATGTGGGGGTAGACTGTGGGGGTGCAGCCCTCACCATGGTCTCACCCCCCGCCACTTGCCCATCCTCACCACTATCACTCACTCTGTCCATCTCTCTATGCTGCTCAGAGGAGGCTCTAGGCCTTGGGAAGGCTGTAGGCCAAGCTCCCACCTCTTACAGCTGCCACCACTGTGTTAGGACCTAAGTTCTGAGCCCAGAATGTGTTAGGAATAGGGGTAGAGCTGTTTGGTGGGGGCCAAAGGTCTCTGTGGGGGTAGTCGTGGCAGACAGGATGGGGCATTAATACGTCTGAACATCCTCCTCTGGGTGATGGGGCTCCTTTGCTCGTGGGTGAAGTATAAGCAGAACTTTGGGGAGGAGGAGAAAGATCTGTCTCCAACTTGTTAATATCTGGTGCCCATGCCAGGCTGTGATGAGACTTGATCCCCTGTTTGCAGTGGAAGTGGTGGGTCCAGAACCATCAAGGGTCACCCGCCCTGGAGGCAGGCTGGAGAGGACACGCAGAGCTCTGCCTCCTGACACCAGGACCTGGAGTGGCTGTGTGCAGGCGACGAGGGAAGCGGGTGAGGTGTCCCCCACACCCCCACCTCATGGAGGGGCACCCGAGCACAGTGGCTATGTGGTCAGGCTCTGAGGCACACTGGCCTCGCTGTGGTCTGGGCTGCGTGGTGCTGGGAAAGCTGCTCCACGGCTGTGTGTCTCAGCATGCTCATCTGAAGTGCAGGTGACGAGGCACACCCCTCCCAGGCTGCGGCAGTTCCAAGGAGTAAGTACATGACCGTGTGACTACGCAGAAGACAAGCTCTCCGAGCCGTCCTCGCACATGGTCAGCCAGGACCCCTTGCCAACTCACAGGGTTGCGCGGTGTCTGGAGAAGGCCAGCCCTGGCTCTAGGGAAGGCAGGCTGCCCCCTCCCCACGTGGACCTAGCTGGGCATCACCAGGGTGGTAGGAAACACAGCTAAGCCCCCGGCCTCAGGGTCCCCTCTGCCCCTTGTCCCCTGTGAGGTTGTCAGCAGCCACTGGAAATCCACCCTCAAGTCAGGACTCAGGGTCCCCTCCTGTCGGTGCCACCCTAGGACCGACATGCTGCCGGCGAGGGCTTCCAGCTCGTCAGATGGTGGAGGGCCATCGCCCCAACCCCCCAGCGTGGATCTGTTTTTGTCCCTGAAGAGCCTCTGACCTCTCCCTGACTCCTCAGACCCTCTCCCACGTCCCACCTCCCCCTCCAGGCCCGAGGTTGTTCCCCTGTACAGGATTCAGCTCAGCAGCCCTCCGAGTGCTGTTGGCAAATGTCATTTGGTGGGAACAAAATGCTTCTGTTGTGAAGAGGACAAAGACGAGGCCATGATGGAAGGTTCAGGGCTCAAGAACACAGACCGGGTACAGAGCCCCTCAGATGCTGGGCCTTCAGTGGGGAGGGTCTCTCCACACATGCACGTTCACCCGTCTTACTTGAAGGGGTTCCCTTGGAATGTTCTCAGATTTCCTCAACACTCAAGAGTCCCCCACTCCCAACGCTTGGGTCCAGGCCCATGAGGGGCCGTTGGGGCCACAGGACAAGGGCACAGGGTCTGATGGGAGAGCCCTGGCCTGAGACACAGGATATCGTCCCACCTTCCTGCCTACAGGCACTGGTGTCTTGGTCCAGAGGCCAAGTCCCTCAGTGACCCAGTCTCCCCATCTCTACCAGAGCAATCATCCCCAACCCCACCCTCCCACTGGGACAGGAAAAAGCTTCAAAAATAGCCACTCTGTCCAAATGATGCTTAGGGTTACCGAGGACACAGGAAGTGTTCTCACATCCCCAGGGTTTTGGGGACTTAGTTGTAATTTGTGCTCCCCCACGCTTGATGTGAGTCACCACGGGTGCCTCCATTCCACCCCCACCTCCTGCTGAGGTTTTTTTTCCCCTCTGCTAGCTAAATGGATAAATGCAGAACCTTGCTGGAATATGATATGTGATGCAATGCATCCAGTGCCTCAGAAGGCCCGATGAGATTTAACCCACCCTATTATCCTTTAGAAATGGTCATTGAACTGGAAGCTTAGATTTAGAGGAAGGGAAGTGGAGAAAATTTCTTGGGAGTCTTTAGGGAAAGACGGAGCAAGAAGCCTGTCAAACTGAGAAGATGTCAGCTGGTCTCTGCCACTCCAGAGACCAGATGGGAAGGGGTCCTCTGATCCCCACACCTGAGACCCCAAAGAACACTTGACTGAACCCAAGAGAGATGCCAGTCTCCCCACCAGAGGGCCTTACCTGTGCGCACTGGGTCCTGGCCGGGTCAGGAGGCGCTGGTCTGTGGGGCGTGTGGCGGCCGCACACCCAGCCACTCTGACTGGCATCCAAGAGCCTATTTTTAGGGTCGGATCTGCTGACACTGACCTTGTGTGCTGCCCAGTCTGTGAGGAGACCTGTGGCATCTGCTTGCAAAATGATTTGCCAGTGTGACCTGAAACCCTTGACTCTGAGAGTCCTGTACCTGGAGCACACACGCTTGTCCCGAGCCCAGCCACGGAGGCGAGACATGCGGCCACCAACGCGGGGACAGGCAGGGGGATTTCCTGGCTTTGTTTTCTTGGGATGGATGAGGCCAGGTGCCTGCGGGGCCCTGCCTGGGGCTCTGTCCTGGAATAGCTGGAATGGGGGCGCTTTGCAAGCTGGCACAGTGCCTGTGCAAGGGTAGGGGGCCCCCAGACTGGAGGACTCTCCACTCCAGTATTTTCTGGGAGTTTGTGGAGCTGTCTCTGAGGAGTGAATGGAATGATTGCCACATCATGCAGGGTGATCAGTGAACCACATCCTCCTTCCAGAGAAACTGGAAGCTTGGGTTCATTTGCATTGTGTCCCTTCCTGTGAGACCTTCAGCAGGTGTCCAAGCCATGTCTGGGCTTCAGTGGGGACAATAATCATAATGCCACCCTATTATGTTGTTATGAGAGTTACATCAAATACAGTGTGGAAAGTATATAGCCAGTGCCTGATACATGCTAAACATTTAAAAAATACTGGATGGTATTAGGAGGCCAAAAACATTCCCAATTCAACAGTCATTCCCAGGTCTCTCTTAGCGATTCCTTCTCTCAGCCTCCCATCCCTTTGACCCCAGCCTCCTTTGCTCCAAGGTCCCCACCACCACCCCTACTGCTATGGTCCTCTTTTTCAGGGCTGCAGGGGTCGGGGGATGGTCCTGTCCAGGCTCCTCTATTTTTCTGGTAAAATCATTCTAAAGCTTCCTGTAGTTCCTTTTAATGAGTGACTTGATTTTCCATCCTTTCCCATCCTGTCAGCCTTTTTGGGCATCCTTCAGTGTGTGAAGGATTAGGGGGAGTGGGAAGGGGGTCCCCAGTCTCTCTACATCCTTCACTTAATAGGATCTTCTTATTTTGGGGCCATTATATTGCCCTCTACAACGTTGTATTCAGCAAACCAAAACAGAATTCGCTTGTTTAACGACTGCCAGTTTCATTTAGAGCGATTATTTCTTCTAGTATTTTCCATTGTGAAACTGCTAAGAAAGATTTTGCTTTTATTGATTTCTTGGTGCAGAGAATATGCACAAGGCAGAGTACTCAGGATTTAAGCATACAGAATGTATTAAGGAGGTCAAGCTGTCAGGGCCCACATGTCCCTGCTGTCCTGTGCTAGAGTTGGAGCACCAGAGTCAGAGGCCCTTCTGCAATTGCCCTAAGAACTGGAGAAGTCAGAGATGCTGGAACTAACTGAGGCTGAAGAAAGGTTTCCATCTAGCTGGGAGCCTGGGGTCAAGTCCCAGCCTCAGTCCCAAACCCAGCCCAAGTTAAGGGCTGAGGTGGCAAGAGGAGCTGCTGAAGATGTAGATTCAGAGGGGGCAAAAATCAAATAGCTAAAGACATCTGGGATGGATAGATAGACAGATAACCATTAACAGAGCAAGGTAGTATTTCACACTGTCTAGAAGGATGGCCAAGAAACTAAAGCCAAGGAAAGATTGATGTGTGTTGCTGGATTGTCACCTCCATTAGACTAGCCCCTAAATGCTGTGACAGAAGACTGGTGACCCTCTCCCCACACCCTACATGTTGCCAATCCTTCACACACTAAAGGATGCCCAAAGGAGAGTGACAAGGGTAGGGAAGGGTGGAAACCACATAATTAATTATGAGAAACTATAGGAAGCCCTGGGAAGAGTTTATTAGAAAAGAGTGGTGGTGGTAGGGGACACCTGGTCCGTCTTTTAGTTAGTTGAAGGGCTCACCTGTGAGAAACGGCAGCCTTCTCTGCACAACTCTCAGGGCAGAACTCGGGTTGTGGGTGAATGCCCCCAAGATCTGCCTGGTGTGGACGCAGCACACATACCGTTATGCCAGGATGGGAGCAAGCCAGGTAACCATTGGCTGGACTCAGAGATGTCTCTAACTGTTTAAGACTCCGAGGATAGTCCGCCAGGATTCTGTGCAACAGCAAGCCGCCCTAGTGCAGGCGGTGTTATCTGTAGAAACAGCTGTTATTTTCATTGTAGCTTCTTAGGAACTTAACGCACATGTGGCAGCACTTGACATGGGTTTCCTCCCAAAGTCACTGCCTTCTCTGACTCAAGTGATTTTATTAGCAAATTCCTTTCCCCCAGAATCTCCCTCTACTTTCTCGATTTTCACATGCAGGTAGACAGTGCTCTGGATCAGAATTCCACTTATGCGCAGTGGCAAGGTATGGTAGACAGAATACACACACACTCACACTCATGCACACACCCAGAAAGGTGTCCACATCCTAATGTCTGGAACCTGTGAATATGTTACAAGGCAGAGGGGAATAAAGGTTGCAGGTGGAATTAAGAGTGCCAACCGCGAGATCTTAAAATAGGGAGAGTACCCTGGATCACCCAGGTGGGCCTGATGTAATCAGAACGTCTCTTCAAAGTGGGAGAAAGAGTCTGGAGAAGAGAGTGAGTCCTTGTGAGAAGGACTCAGCTCCCTGTTAGCAGCTTTCGAGATGGAGGAAGGGGCCACAAACCAAAGAACAGCCTCTGGAAGCTGGACAAGGCAACGGATTCTCCCTTAGAACTTGCCGAAGGAATGTAGTTCTGCCCATGCCTTGATGTAGCCCAGTGAGACCCACATCAGCCTTCTGACTCCAGGGCAGTATGAAGACCAGTGTTGCTTTGAGTCACTAAGTTTGAGGTGGCAGCAGGAAAACTAGTGTTTGATATTTGACTAGTACCTGACTTTTCTGGGTTGAAAAGATCCAGAGGCTTCTAGTGCTCTATGGACACCAGAGTTTATGTGGACGCTGAATCCAGCCAGAGCCCAGGGAGAGGGTGGCCTCCCAGATGGAGCCCAGAGGGCCGAGGCCATATCTCAGCAGCGCACGTGTGTAATCTGATGGCTCGAGGCCCTCTGCTGTCCACAAAGGCCTTTCTTCTTTCATGTTAAGAAGAAAAGCAAACAGACTCAGGCCCATGTTCTGCAGCCTGCCCAGAGCCCTCCACGGCATCTCCAAGGACTGCTGTCGTCTGGAAGGAGTCCAGATAGGATGGCTCTCATTTCTCTGGGTCAGTGTTCCTGTAGCCTTCTTGCCTCTCCACCTCACTGGCACATGCCGCCCTCCTCTCCTCCAGCCTCATCCCAAGCTCAACACCATCCTCTTCTGTTCTTCCTCCAAAGCACCACTCACCCAACGCCACTGTGTGTGGCAGAGGGGCCCTCAGCACAGAGCAGGTGGTGATCCCAAACTCCATGTCTGAGCTCCTTAGTCTTAGGAAGTTGTTGGCTGGGCCCCACTCCCAGGGCATTTCTCTCTCTCGAGACATCCGTCCCTGTGCCTGCCGTGTTCACGAGGCTCCTCACTGTGTGCACAGTCGTTGCAGCTTTCCTTCTCTTCCCTTCTGGGCCTCTCCCTCTCTCCTCCAGAGCTCCCTCAGGAACGTCCCAGATTCCTGCTCTCCAGTGATTATGCTGAGCGGATCAGCTCCCTCTTGGTCGCAGCCTCCCAAGCAGAATAAGCTAGGGGTCTCCCTTTCTTATCAAAAAGCCCACCATGGCATTTTCCCGGATAAGTCACTGTCACACATCTGAGAGAGGAGTTTTTTTTGTTCCCCCGACAGTATCATCCACAGACCCTGGAAGAAGGAGCCCCTTGCTGAGCCGCTTTCTTAGAGATCCCCACCTCTGTCTCTGTCTCTGTGTGTCTCATGCACACACACACACACACATGTTGAGATGCTGCTGAGCACTCATTTGAATGGCTAAAAGCAAGCGAGAACCTGACAATGCCAAAGCTGGGTAAGAATGTCGGGGATTGTAGTAACTGCGCTGTGTGTTGGTCATAGTGGTGGTGACACAGCTAGACGAATTTGTCAGTAAAAAGACAGAGTGAACTTTGCTGTGTGTAAGTTTGAAAATTAAAAAGGATGTTGTGGGCACTTCATTCACCCGGGATCTGGCTCTTCTCACAGGCACCTAGTGGACCCATCACTCCATCCACGCTTGCAATTAGCGCCATTTAGGCCGCAGAGAATGTGCTTGCCCTCCCCTTACTCAGCGTCCTCAGGACAAAAAGTGACCAAGCCTGAATTCCATGAAGCTTGGTGGGTTGTGTCACTGCTAACTCGGGGTTCCAGAGAGAATTGGAACCGGGGAAGTGGGACGGCTTATCCTGCTAAATCAGTCGTGGGCTCAGCAAGCACATAGACCCGGTAGTTCTGAGCATCCATTGTGTCTGCGTTCTGCTCCAGGGCTCTGGAGGTGACCTGGCATTAGTGTGGTATTCCCAACAGGCACACAACAGCTGAGGGATATTTTGGTGTGTTAAACAACTCATAGACTTCTTTAAAGCATATATATTATATGCAGGTCTAGATGTAATGTGAAGCAAAATGCCACTTTACATTGACTACTAGAATTGCCCATCATTTTGTTTTTGTAACAGTCGTTTATAAGATTTAACAAGGCTTTCAGAGAATTGAGTTAAGATTTTGGGGATTATTTAGATTGTTTTGATTTAAAACTTTGATATCCAACAATTATAAATTCCATTTCACTTTTAATAGAAACTTTGAATGTTTTTAAAAAAGAACTCTTTTGAAAATACACGTGGAAATGTTTCTCATGTTTTATTTTCATTTAATTTGCGTTTTGATAAAAATTTCTTTGTTCACTTTGAATTGTCCTTTTTATTTTACTCTTCAGATCTGCACTGTCTAAAAGATATATAATACAAGCCATGTTTGCAGCTTAGAATTTTCTAGGGGGAATTCCCCATGGTCCAGTGATTAGTACTTGGTGCTTTTACTGCCATGGCCCTAGTCGCAACTCAGCCAAAAAAATTTTTTTTCTAGTAGCCATATTAAGGCGTAGAAAGAAACAGGTGAAATTAATTTTAATAATGTGTTTTATTTAACTATACCCCAAATATTACAGTGTCAATATGTAAGCAGTATGAAAATTATTGAGCTATTTGACATACTTTTTTCTATGTGAAATCTTTGAAATCTGAGTATCTTACACTTATAACACATCTCATCTCATTTCAAGTGCTCAACAGCCCAGGGGGCTGGGGGTTCCCATACTGGGCATCCCGGGTCACGGAGAGTGAGACAAGACCTTGTGCTAATGGGAATCACAATGGAGGTTTCCATCTGTCCAGGCCTGACCTACCTCCTTCCAGCCCAGTTTGTCCCCGGTGTGTGGGTGCCTTGAAGATTTCTGTGACTCTCCAGGGAGCTTGCTGGCAGCCAGCAGGGCCATGTCTGCTGTGGAAGTGTCACTCTTGACTTTGACGGCCTAGCGATGTGAGGACTTCGTGTTTGGAGAGAAGACCTAAGGGCCGAGGATGTTTCTCTGAAATCGATACCTCTGTTTATCTGCCTGGCTGTCAAAATACTGGGAGTGCCTGCTGCCAACCTCCTCCTTGGGGGGCTCTGGAGCCCTGAGGACCTGGGGCATGGGCTGTAGGTCGGGGTCCCCCCAAGCCTCCCCTTTCCCAGATGACTGTTGTTTGAGCCCTGCTTGAGTCTGTCAGTGATCTCAGCAAATAGGTAAATTGCGTCTCTATTAGCACCTCTGTCTGCATACCAGGGCTTGTTTATTTTACAGATAGATGGCTGTTTCCTCTTCACGGCCTGTTAGTGCATCAAAGTAACATTGATGAGGCTTGACAGTGTGATTATTCGTGTCTGGGAGGCAGGAGAATGGAGGAGGAAAGGGCGTGTGCTTGCAAAACAGAAGGACTTAGGTTCAAATCCTGCCTCTGCCACTTAACTCTGAGCCTGGTACAAGTCCCTTAACTTCCTTGAGCCTGTACATTGTATCTAATAACAGGATTTACCTATGAGGTTACCATGCAGATTAAATAAAATGATGCATATGAAGCCCTTGGCTTGGAGGAAGCCACCATCACACACTAGCCATTGCTGTTCTCATTCTCCCTCAACTCTGGTTACTTGTTTTTATCTCCCACTGGACAGATTAAGAAGTCCCTAGAGAGGATTAAATGAACAAACCATTAGGCTGGGAGCTGAAACCCCCGCTGTGTGCTTCATTTATTTATTGAAGTGATGCCCTACTCTGAGTCCAGGCCCTGTCCTTGGAGCAGGAAACCAGGGCCTGCCCTGGATGAGCTCATTGCCCAGCGGAGAAGCAGAAACCTCTGAGCACGCACCAGCAGCACGAGCGGCGAGGGCTGTGATGGGCTGCACAAGGGACCGGGGTTGCCCAGAGGAGCCGGGAAGCTCAGTACAAACGCTCAGAGAAGGCCAGCCTTGGCATTGGGGGAAGAAGGCTAGGTGGGAGCATCTGTGGTAATGTACTGGTCATCCATGAACCCAGTAGGCACTCAACGAACGCTCACTGTGCAGAGAGCGCTATTACTCCAGACTGTCATGGACGTTTTCAGTTCAGTGCCAACCCATGCAAGTTTAGTTATGACAGGTATCTTGTGCCAATTCCAGTTAGATTTGGGGGCATTTTCTGGGATGAGAAAATACACATACACACCCCCATGTATCAATATATAAAGATATACACACACTCATGTATATACAAATATAAATACCCCTACCCATATATATACACATACATATGCATGTAGACATATGTTAACATATGGGGGCTTCCCCGATGGCTCAGTGGGTAAAGAATCCGCCTGCAATGCAGGAGATGCAAGTTTGACCCCTGGGTTGGGAAGATACCCTGGAGAAGGAAATGGCAACCCACTCCAGTATTCATGCCTTGGAAGTTCCATGGGCGAAGGAGCCTAGTGGGCTTACAAAGTCCATGGAGTCACAAAAATTCGGACAGGCTTAGCGACTAAAACACCACAATCACCACATATATCTATTAGCCGAACTGAGTTCAGGTTTAGGGAGGGGTTGACTCTGACGCATTGTGTTCAGTGGAGCTTTAGGCTGGAAAGGGACAGAATTCACCAGGGATAGTTTAGAGAAAGAGATATTAATGAAGGGACTACATACAGAGTGTGAGTAGGGTTAAGGCAACAAGCCAAGGATGCTGAAGCAGCCAGGCACTAGAAAGCCATGGGCTACAGATGTGCCCGTGACCCAGCTTCCACCAGGCAGACGAGAACAAGACTCTCAGGGCTGGCAGAGCAGCGAGGTGGGAGGCACCGGGGTCCTTGCATGACCCCTTGGAGCTGAGACCCCTCAGCAGTCTGGACTGCCCACCTACCTTTGAACAGTGACACCAGAGAGAAATAAACAGTTACTTAAGTCACTGTGTTTTGGAATCTCTCACAGTAACCTAGCCTGGACCCTAATGCTTTGAATGGCTAGTGTGGTTACACCAGAGTGAAGAAGAATGAGAATGTTGGCATACGAGGGCCTGTAACCATGGGGCCTTGTGGTCATGGTAAGGAGTTTGGGTTTTATGCCAAGGAGGATGCTTACATGATTTGATGTGCATTTTAAGAAGAACATTTTGACTGGTATGTAGGGAATGGAATGTGGTGAACAAGTAGTGTACTAGGGAGTGGCCTGCTCTTGTTGTCCAGGGAAGAGATGCTGCTGCCTTAAGGGCTCAAGGATGGTAGTGACAGGGCTTTTGAGAAGTTAGATTCCAGGTATGTTTTGATGGCTGATTGTAAAGAATTGCCTGGTGAATTTGACTTTGAGGTATTCATTGTGAAATGAAATGATAAATGATATGACGTACTTAACTAACACACGCCTTAGCACATAGTGTTGCTGTTGTTTTAATAAAGGTTTTCTGACTCTGATGATGTAACTTTTCTCTGCACAAAGTTGCTGATGAATCTTGGGAAAGAAGCTCATGTTTTCTTAAGCAACTTCACTACTTTGGTATCTGGGCACACAGTCTCAGACTTGTCCTTGAGGCCAGTTCTCAGGGAGGGGCACCAGGTGTGCCCAGGACCTGAAGAGACCCTCACTGCTACAGTCAGTCTGGCTTGGAGTGGGTGGAAAATTCACACACTCTGCCCTTCCCAGAGCACCTCTCATGTGCTGGGCAGAATTCTGCAAGTGGAGAGAAAGGTAACAGCGAGATGTGCTGCGTCTCTATCCTCACGTTGCTGTTCTTCTTTTCTCTGGGATGTACAAAGGAACTGCGGCATCTTTATTTATCTTTAGCTCTTCTAACCTTCCCTGCAAGCCGCCTCCCCACCTGCTGGGAATAGCAGACACTTACATTTGCTAAATAATAACATCCCGGCTTCCCAGTTAAAAGCTCAAACTCAGAATCCTCTTCTGTTGTGCAAGCCAGACTGTGGATATGCTGTAATACGGATTGTGGATGTGGTGCATCAGGGTTTGCTGCAGGAGCCTTAAAGGTGGGGAGGCAGCCTTGGTGCTGCGGGGCCCCTTGAGCCTGGCTGCTGCTCATGTTGGGCAAAATGTCCGCCTTCCAGAAAAAATAAGTAAAGAGCAAGGCACTCTCTGCACCTTTCACTTGGTCCCCGGGACCATGCCTTAGAGAACGGAGGTCACCGCTCCCGCCCCTCCTTTAGTACTTGTCCTCTCCAGTCACTCACTTCCTTTTTCTTTCTCACCAGGAAATCCTCTGGGCCTCCTCTTACTGGATTTGGCCTCTTTTTCCCATTTGTCAGGGGCTATAAAAGTGAAGTGACTTCCAGGTAGGGTTGACTGATTTACAAATACATTTTTATTTTAAGCATCTCCTCTGTGGGCTTCACCAGTGTCCCAGTGGTAAAGAATCCACTGCCAATGCAGAAGACTTGGGTTCGATCCCTGGATTGGGAAAATCTGGAGAAGGAAATGGCAACCTACTCCAGTATTCTTGCCAGGGAAATCCCATGTACAGAGGAGCCTGGCGGGCTGCAGTCCACAGGGGTCATAGAAGAGTCAGACGTGACTTAAGAGACCAAACAATAAAAACAAGTGTCCTCTACAATATTTGGGACATATTTATAATAACAAGTTGTTTGTTGTTTATCTGAAATTCAGATTTAACTGGTGTCCTATATTTTATCTGGCAGCCCTACTCCTAAGCAACTTCTTTACTGGGGAAACAATGTAAAAACACAGCCATTGAATATTTTCAAAATTTTATGCCTGGTATAAGGCTTTACTCCCACTGGCCTCTTGGCTGAACAGACTGGCCTTTCAGAAGGAAGGAGGCTGCCCCCTACCTCCTCCATAGCATGGGCCGTTCCCAGTTCCTCAGAGGAGCCCACTGTGTGTGTGTTGTATGGAGAAGGCAGGGGAGACCATAAAGCAGCCAACTTTGGCTTCCTGCCCTCCCCCAGCCCCCTGCCCATCACACCAGGGCAGGCTTCCCTGGGAAGTGGGTAGCCCCATCCTGCTGGCAAAGCTGTTGCTTATCTAGAACTTTTACGAGCACATTTTTATTGAGTTGTAATTGGGAAAAAAAAAAACAACTCCAAGACATTCCAGATTTTTCTCATAAGCCTGCTTCAGGCATGTGTGTGTGTGTGAGTGTGGGAGGCATTTAGCTTTTCTCTCTTCTTCCCTAAGTTAAGGACCAGGATAAAGATGAACTGGGGGTCTGGAGAGCCTGTAAAACTCTTTTCATTAAGCAAAAATTCTAGTGTTTGGATAACGAGGGCTTTAGCTAAGAGGGCTGCATTTATCATTACAGTCTAATATCCTAGTGTAAGTTTACAACAATATCTAAAAAACTTATAAGAGAATGCAGAGCCTCTTATATGTGTAAAACTCCTTGTCAAAAGTATATAAATCATATACATCTATTTAAAAGAATGAGAAAGTAAATCCAGATGATGGCCTCTTAGAATCGGGCTGGTGGTGACCACCTCACTGGGCCTCATTGCTGTTCTGAGAATCTAATGGAAAAAAAAATGCATCTCTCTTGGGGCCTGTGTGAACAGGCCTCCCTTCCCCAACCAGGAAGGAAGGAGATCCAGATATTCCTTCCCAAGGTTCCTGGCTTTCTCAGCAGGAAGGAAAGAAACGCAAGCTTTTGTGGAGGACTTACTGCGTGCCAGGCACGGGGCTGCTCCCCAGTTTCCGTCATCACAAGAGCCCCGTGCAGTGTGGCATCTGTCCTGCTTTTGCTCTTGAGGAATGTGAGGTTCAGAGCAGCTGGCTGTCAGTCCCGGCTCACGTAGCTGGTTAAAGGGTGGAGTCTGAATGGAAACCCGTGTCCCAGGTTCCTGTTCTTCCTGCCGCCCCATTCCCACCCTGGGCCACTCAGCTCGGCAGTGGCAGCGTCTGTTGTAATCTCCTTGTCTGGAGATGTATTGCTGCTCTTTGGGAGGCACACAGCTGGACCGAGAGTAAGAGGGGGAAGGCCAGCTCCTTCGGTGCAGTGGCTGTTTCCTGTGACAGACCTGCCTCCACTGACCCATTGTCCTGCCAAACTTATTTTTTTCAGGCGATACCAGGGGTCTGATGGAAATTCAGGAAGGAAATAGTTGAGGTTCTTTTAGGGGCCCAAGGATAAACTCACTCTCCAGTGACCTCAGGGGTTCATTGTAAGAATACACCGGAAAACAAGGAATCTCCTGGAGAATGGGAGTGTCTCCCAGGATATGCCATAACTCCAGTGACCTGGTTTATGTGGGGTCTCATCCACTGTGAGCTGCTTTTCACTCCCAGGACAGAGCACCCATCAATGGCAGCCTCTTACAGTTAAGACCAGTTTGGCTGCAAGTAACAGAGCCTTGAAGAACAGGGGCTTAACCAAGATGAACATTTCTTTCTCTCTCCTGTAAAGGGGGTGTGGAGGCCGTGGAGGCCAGGACTAGGAGGGAGCCCAGCCAAGCCCATTCTCACCCTCAAGTGGAACACACATTGCCCTTCAGGGAGACTTATCAGAAGTTCCACACAGTGATTCACTCCATCTTATTGAATAGAACATAGGTCACTTGGCCAAAGTTACCTACTAGGGAGGTTGGGAAACGTTCTACTTTGGTTGGGTGCATCGCCACCCAGCTAACAATTGAGGTTCTTCACCAAAGTAAAAGGGGAGGATGGACATGGGGAGCAAATTGAAGGCCGTGCCCAGGTGCCCACCCTGGTGCAACAATCTACGGCTAGGACCGCAGGGCAGTAGAGTCGCATGGTGCAGAGTGTGTGGCACCAGGAATCCCTCGGAAAGAGGCACTGATGTGATGGGGATCTTTCGTGGGCTATACAGAGTGCTGTGTGGGATGGTCTGTGAGGGACCATTAGCGCCCCTTCACCCCACCCCCAAGTTTCCCCTTTCTAGTCCTGCCTGCAAGTTCAACGGTCAAGTGGAGACGTGCCTTCCTAGCACCCCTGTGATCCGGGAAATTAACCTGCCCTCAGTTCTTTATACGCACATGTCTATTTTCTCATGTCTGCTTAATGGGCAACCCTCTGCCGTAGTTGCTTCCAGAATCAGGAGGCTCTAGCAGCACTAAGCTGGAGCCCTGGGAGCCTTGAAAACTAGTCTGATGGAGTCCCAGTTATGGGTCCCAGGAACCCCAGTGTGGCCCTAGAGGGTATCGGAGACAGAGTCAGAATACCTGCACAGGGCTGTGAAAGGGGAAGTGTTTCGAGGGATAGGCTGATGGAAGGCTCTGAAGTAGTGGCTGGGATGCAGGAAATCTCAGAAGAGGGGAGATTCTAGCAACTCCCAAGGAGAGAGGGCCAGGCTAACCTGACATCAGATGGCTCAAGGAGCATGGATAGAGAGATTAGTGCAGAAACCTGGGGGCATAACCTGAGAAGAACTGAGTGATCTGGGGAAAGGGAGAACACTGGTAGCCCATTCCTCCTGCCTGCTAGGGACAGGGTAGCTAGCAGTGGGGTGGGGTATTTCCCTTTGAGTTTTCCTCAAACCAGGTTTCCCCAAGGCCTCAGTGGCTACAGAGTTCATACTGTAGCTGCCCTGGGGAGGAAGTGGAGGAGGCAAGTGTCAAGGGCAGGCTGTGAACCAGAGGCCAGCAGACCCACAGGGGCCTCCTGGGGGGCCAGGAAGTCAGCAGGAGTGTGTTTGCCTGGAAGTTAGGCGGCTGTAGCTTAGGACAGAGCTTGGGAGAGGAGGGGGATGTTCCATTCCTGGTAGCCTCCCCACCTTGCCCACCCCAAAGCCTTTACCACCAGCATTCCCCCTGGGCCTCTAACCATCCTCTGGTCTCTAGTGGGGCCCTTGGCAGAGAGAAACCAGGGCTTTACTGTCATCTGTCCTCCCCTGTACAGTGATGTTGCCTTCATGCACCCAGCACCTGGGTGGATTGATGTGACTGCTCTGTCCTTTTTTTATTCACCTGTTCCTCCAGAGGCTGATTTAGTGGTTAACACCTGGGACTTCTGCTCAGACTGGCTCTGCTGCTGTTAACCCATTGATGTATAAAAAACTACCCCAAGTGTTCGTGGCTTGAGAGCATTTTGTTTTATCTCATGATTTTGTGGGTCCTTAAGTCGGGCAGGTTCAAGTGGACTGTTCTTCTGTTCCACGTGGCACTGACACCTGTTCCAAATGGCATTCAGTTGGCAGGTGTGCTGACTTGAGGGTCCAAGAGGAGGTCACTGTAAGGTCTAGGGTCCCGGCTGGAAGGCTGGACCCAGCAGGGCCGGTCAACCAGTTCACCTATACATGGCTGCTCCAGCCTCATGGCCTTGGGGGAGTCAGATGTCTTGTGGGCTGGCTTGGGGCTCCCAAAGAGAGTGTTCCAAGAGCTCCAGGCAGAAGTTTGTGAGGCACCTTACAAGCCAGTCTTAGAAGTCCCAGAATATACCACTTCTGCCCCAAGTTCCATTGGCAAGCAAGTCACTAAAGACCAACGCAGAATGAAGTCTCACGAACTGTTTAAGAAAATAGGCTTGCTGACTGAGTTTGTAGTATGGTTCTACCACTGCTAGCTAAGTGACCTTGAGAAAGTTTACTTACACTCTCTTTGGACCTCAGTTTTCACATCTGTAATATGGGAATATTAAAAATAGTATCTACTGCTATGGCTTATGAGAATTAACTGATTATGTATATCTCATATCAGTGCCTACTCTCGGAACACCTACTCGTGATCACCAGTATCTGCAGTTTTCTTTTCTTCTTGGGCACCCTGCTAGACCACATTTCCCAGCCGCTTCTGCAGTTAGGTGTGACGTGACTGAGTTCTGGCCCTGGGAACGAGAGGGGAAGTGATCTGCATCCTCCCTTCTTGCTCCTGCTTCCACCCATCAACTTGTGTTCTAAGAGAGAAATGAAGTTTTGTTTGTCAGAGCCACAAGCCCACTTAATGCTCAGGTG
Source organism: Odocoileus virginianus (assembly GCF_023699985.2). Classification (NCBI taxonomy): domain Eukaryota; kingdom Metazoa; phylum Chordata; class Mammalia; order Artiodactyla; family Cervidae; genus Odocoileus; species Odocoileus virginianus. The sequence goes on from NC_069680.1 coordinate 64,530,854, forward strand.
TATAAGCTCTCAAAGCTAGCTGCTATCTGGCTTAACCTCTCTGCATTGATGTTCTTGTCTATAAAATGGGGTGATAATTGGACTTACCCCATAGGGTTGTGAGGATTAAATGAAGTGTACAGCAGATCAGAACAAAGGGGTTAGGGGCACAGACCCTCCCACAGAATTGAAAATTCATGTGTATAACTTATAGTTGGCTCTCCTAATACAAAGTTCCTCTGTTTCCATGGTTCCTCCAGATCTATATCACCGATTCATATTGGTGGATTCAACCAACCATGTATCATATAGTACTAAAGTATTTACTATTGGAAACAACCTGTCTATAAGTGGAGTTATGCAGTTTAAACCTGTGCTCCTCAAGAGTCAGTTGTATAGTTTGGTTGACTGGCCTAGCTTCCTTTTGATCATAGTTATTTCATCTAAACTCTATATAAACTGGTCATCATTACCTTTTTTCTTGATGCAAGATTTGCCATAATCCAGCCTCTTGAAGGTTTTCAAAGGATAACATAAATTTTCAATATTTTAGGCCTAAAACAAATAATGGGCTTCCCTGATAGCTCAGTTAGTAAAGAATCTGCCTGCCATGCAGGAGACCCCGGTTTGATTCCTGGGTCGGGAAGATTGCTAGAGAAGGGATAGGCTACATACTCCAGTGTTTTGGGGCTTTCCTTATAGCTCAGCTGGTTAAGAGTCTGCCTGCAATGTGGGAGACCTAGGTTCGATTCCTGGGTTGGGAAGATCCCCTGGAGAAGGGAAAGACTACCCACTCCAATATTGTGGCCTAGAGAATTCCATGGACTGAATGACTTTCACTTTTTCAAAGCAAATAAAAACAACATCATTTAAATTTAGAATATTTCCTAAAACCATTTGCTGATGGGTTTCAAAAGCTAAATATAGAGAATAGGTTGTCTCTCATTTTAAAACTTTAGTCAATTTATATTTTTTAACTAGGAGATAGTTGAAAATACCCAAAAAAGAAAAACCAGATATCTAAACTCCCACAACTCAGTATTGTCAAATCTTAACATTTTGTCGTATTTAAAGTGAAGTTAAGTGTTAGTCGCTCCATCGTGCCCAACCCTTTGCTACCCCGTGGACTGCAGCCCGCCAGGCTCCTCTGCCTATGGGATTTTCCAGGAAAGGATACTGGAGTGTGTTGCCATTTCTTTCTCCAGGGGATCTTCCCGACCCAGGGATCAAACCCAGGTCTCCTGCATTGCAGGCAGATTCTTTACCGACTGAGCTATAGGGGAAGCCACATTTAATTTCTGTTTGTTTTTTTTTCCCTAAAGAAATAAAACATTATGATGAAACAGAAAAAACAAAAGATATATAATGTATCTGATATACTCAGCATAGTACCTGGCATACACAAAGCAAACAGTACTTGTCAACAAATTGTAAAAACTTTTTATTTTGAAATAATTTTAGATGTACAGAAGTTATAAAGATAGCAGAAACATATCTTAGCTACCCTTCATGCAGCTTGCTCTAATGTTAACTTCTTATATAACCATGGTCCAAGTTCATGGTCTTAACAATACCTTACTTCTTTCATGAGCCTGCTCCATAGAACAGGAGGAGCAGATGCATCATCGCAGACTTCCTGGGCCAAGTGTGGCAGGCAGGAAGGCTTCCTGGTGGAGGTGCCAGTCTGGAGCTCAGCCTGTTTCCTTGGGTGCTCTGGGGTATGTTTGGCTTTCCCTGCCTTCTTCCCCCCATATCCCCAGAATCTGAGTCCAACCCTTAGAGCCCCAAGAAGGTAACCTGCTGAAACAAACGCCCCAGGTCCTGGGTAGGGCTCTGTTCCAGATTCAAGGTGCTCCACCCAGCTAGCAAGGGCCAGCTGCCCACAGTTATAAACCCGGATGTTGATTTAGAGGCTGGTTTCTGGAGCCACTATTTTGGATCCTGCTGACCATGCATGAGCAGGAAATAGCAACAGGGGCTGAGCTGTCAGGCAGAGCAAGGGGATACAAGGGAATTGGGGGTGGGCAGGCTGGGCTACGGGGTAAGGATTAGCTTTGTCTGCTTTGGAGAATTACAGGCCTCACTAACCCAAGGGAAAAGCCGAGTTCTCCATCCTGCCTGGCTGGGCACAGACTTCTGCTGGGACATGTGTTTACCTTTTGGAAGAGGCCCAGAGAGCACCTGAGGTAGCCAGCTGGGACTAGGAACAAGTGCTGCAGGGAGGAGAATGGAGAGCTGCTGGGCAGCACCTGTCCTTCATGGCCAGAACCTAAAGATCCTGGATCCAGTAGGCAACATCCAGCCTCATTTTAGCTTCTCAGAGCCTAAGTTTGTTCATCTGTAAAATGGGGATATTAAATCTCTATGACCCAGAGAGGTCTGTTTATGTTCATACAGTTTATAAATTGCAGGAGTGAGTGGGTCCTAAAACACATCCTGTGCTCAGCTCCCTGAGTTGAGCCCTGTGACTTGGAACTAGGTCTACTGGTTTGGTCAGAGGTGACCCTTTTTTTGATTTGCAACAAAGGAAAAGGACTTGCCCTCTGGAAATAGAGCAGATGGTAGAGAAGGATATAGACTCCTTAAGCTCCCAGGAGAGGGTAGGGCTGTCCCCAGAAAGCCTTGGCAGGGGAGCAAAGAGAGAGGTCAGAGGTGGCCCAAGGAGACAAGATGAACTGGGAAGAGGGTGTCAGGGTGACCAAATGGTGAGATGCTGTGGCAGGTGGAGCTGGGAGGAGAGGAGGTCCCCTGTGGAGGCAGGCCCAGTCCTGGGACCAGGTGGGGATCCACTCCCCCTGGTGGACCCTGTAGAGAGGGCACAGTAACACAGAACTCTCCCTGAAGGTAGGGTTACAGGAGAGAGGGTGGGAGTCTTGGGGTCCTTGAGCCCAGAGAAAGCCTGGAGAGAGACTACCAGCTGGAAAAGGATGACAGAGCACCAGGCACTTATAACTCAGATGACGGGTGATACACAAGGGGTGGATGGACATTTTGGTAGCTTGAAGAAGAACACTTCACTGAGGCTTGCAGGGTCCAGGGGGATCCCCAGAAGTGACATCTAAACTGAGACATCTCAGAGACCCCAGTGAAAATGTGTGAGGATGTGCATTCAGGCGCTGTAACCTGAAGCATGTATAAAGCACCAAGAGGTAAGAGAGTGGAACATTTCTGGAAAGTGCAGGTGGATTTAGCATTTCTTAATTACACAGCATGTATGGGAAGAGAAATGTCTGGAGACATGAGAAGTTCTCAGAAAATGAATCTTTATACTTTGTCAAGCTGTCTGTCTTTGGGGGGCTGTAAGTGTTAGAGTGACATGATCAGATTTTCATTTTAGTAAGATGTCTGGGGCCTGTGTAGAGATTGGGCTAGAGGCAGAGAGACCATCAGGGGCTGAGCAGGAAGCCAGGTGAGGTGGCTTGAATTTGGGTAGTCTGCAAAGATGAAGCTAAATGAGCAGATCCGCGCTCACTTTAGGAGGTGGAATTGGTAGGCCAACTTTAAGAAAGGCAGGAGTCCAGGGTGACACCCACCACGGGCTTGGGTGATGCCTGTCAGAACCCTTCACTAAAATGGGAACTAGGAAGAGGAATTGGTCCGGGTGGGAGGTGATGAAAAGTTCAGTTTGATAACTGAAGGGCAGTATTCAAATGAAGGTGGCCAGTAGTATACTGAGGTTTTTGAGCTCAGAAAAGAAAATTGGGCCGCCATAGGGGTCTGAGAGTCATCAGCCTAGAGATGTGAACTGAGGCTGTGGGAGCAAGAGGACCTCCCCCCTCCCCCAAGGAGTGAGAACACGGAGAGAAGACACAGAGGCCAGAGCTCTCAAGAGGCCTTGACATTCAACAAGCGTCCGCTGGAGTAGGCAAGGGCCACATAGGAACCAGCAGAGAGGTGAGAGGAAAGCCAGCCCATCTAATCCTCACAAATGCCTCACGTACAGGTGAGGAACTTGGGGGCTTTTTGCACTGTTTTATTTTATTAGGGCACAAGAAGTAAGAAACTCAAAGCCAATGTTGCCCTATCATATAACCATCCTTCACCAAGAATTTGGGCGTGTCTCCTACCCTCTTGTTTAATGCCTCTATTAGGTTTCTGTGATTTTGGTCAGTGCTTTTGAATGCAGAATGAAGATGAAAAGACTGACTGGATTCAGGAGATACCAGCATGTTTGTGCACAGCATGTTTTGACAGTCGGTTTTTGATACAGGGCAGGCATGTGAAGGATAGTGATGCCTCCAACTTTGGTCTTTATTCAGACAGTGGACTCAGACTCTGTCTCTAGACTGCCATCATAGATTGTCTAGCCTTCTGGAACCTCATGACCATCCTAGGAGTGAGCCACTGCCCCACAAACCACCAGAAGATGAACTCACCAGAAGATGAAGTCTTTATTATGAGGAACCTTTTATTATAGAGACAGACTGAACTCTCTTTTGCATAAAGAATCTTTGGATTGGGTCAGGGAAAATCCACCTGCTAAAGGTCACCACCAGCTCTCCCTGCCTCTGCCTCAGCTAAGCCCCCACTTGCTATTTACATCTCAAAGTCACCGGAAACAAGGCCCCCAGGTCCAGGCTGGTTAGGTGGGCCATGCCGGCCAGAGGGTCAGGATTCCTGGCTGCCCACCAGGTCAGAGCCGACCCGTCTCCCGCCCCAGTCGGTTGTCCAGGACCTGGAGCTGCCGGAGGAAGCCTGAGTTGGGGCAGATATTGCGGTGGGCCTGCACTGTCTGGATGGCCTCCACCAGCGTCATGTTCTCGCAGATCATGAGGAAGGCCAGGACAACTGTGGCAGAGCGGCTCACCCCCATGGCACAGTGTACCAGCACACGGCCTGTGGGGAGACCCAGCCTAGCATCAGGTACCCGTCCTCACACCGCCCACCCCAGAGGGAATCGGAGATGCTTCTGCCCACCTGTCCCAGCATCCTGGGATACTGACACTGTCCCCAGTGTCATGTGGCGCAGCTGAGGCCCGAGAGGAAAGGGACTCGCTCAAGGTCACATAAGCATGCTAGTGGCAGGGCTAAGGTTAGCAGCTGGGAGGCCCTTCTCCTGGTCCACGTGCTTCCTTTGCAACTTTGGCATGGTGAGGGTCAGCACTCCTGGAGTCCCCTGGGTTTGAAGGTTACGGGGGTGTCCACCTACCTCCCTGTCCTCAGTCCTGCCCTCTCCCTTGCCCCTGCCGCTCTACACCAAGGCCTCGTCTTAGAGGAACTCACTCGAGAGCCCTTGCTAGGTCTTGGACCTTCCACCCAACACCTGGCCTCTTACTGAGGGGTATGGTTACCCTGATGACCACACTGGACCTTAGTTATATCTATGATCGTTAGTTTCAAGGGTGAGGTTCCCCCCTGAAAGGACTGCTCACTAAATGGGGTGGGAGGGTGGCTAAAGGACCCCACCTTCCATGTACTGGAAAAGTGGATAAGCCCAGATCCCGCCTGCACCCCTCTGCATCCCCACTCCTTCCCCAGCAGCTGACCTTGGGGAACACTGAGAGCACTTCGGATGTATCGAGCAACAGGCAGGAAGTAGACACTGAGGTCAAAGAAGGGGGTGTCGTCAGCCTCGATGCCGTAGTACTCCAAGGGCATTCCGCGGTAGAACTTGGCACCTGTGTCCACCTGAAACTGGCCTGCGGCGACATTCACAACATGCGTGATGCCCAGCTGGGTCAGCTTGTTCTTGTCCCGGGCTGCGAACCTGGAGGGGCATGGGAGGAGGTGGGGTAGAGCTCACTGAGTCTGCCCCGGCTGCGCCGGAATTCACCCCTTGGCCTCCTCTGCTGAGCTCTCCCAAGGGTAGAGCCTGGAATCAGTGAACTGGTCTGGGTGAAGGGGCTCCATTTCACTCGGGCCAACTTTTCTGGAGGGCAATTCAGCCACATGCATTAGAAGCCTCAAAAACGTACACTTGCCCCAGCCTCCTAGGAACTTAAAGAATTCCAAACATGCTCACAGACAAATGTAAACTGTATCAGTGATATTTAAGATAGAGAAAAAGTGGGAGATGGGGAGAGTCACTAAATAGCCTATAAGAGGAGATTGACTGTTGATACAGCTGAATGAAATTCTGCACCACCACTAACATGTGGCGGATAGATGCAGGTGAACAAGAAAAGGTGTTGGTACTATGCTGAGAACCTATGAAAAGTACAGGATAACAAAACAGAATGTCATTTAAAAGTGCTTTTAAAGTATGTTGTGCATGCAGTTCCATTTAAAAACTTTCCTATATAAAGCAGATTACAAAATGAGATTATAAAGTGATTACCATTTTTGTTAAAAAAAAGAACTGTGAAAAAACATTTATGTATGTATGTGTGTATGCATTTTTTTTTTAAAGTCAACAAGGATTTTACCACTGGTTATCTGTGCGTGTAGGGGAGATACATATTTGGCCATATGTTAATAAGATATTGATCTGTATTTTCTAAATATTAAGGAAAACTTATAACAGCCACATATATTCATCCATATGTTCTAAATTCTAAGACAACTTTTAGGGAAAATGACTCACATTGCACACTCTCTCTATATATATATATCCTAGAGAAACGTGTGGTTCCCAGGGTACATGTACTAGAATGCTGTTAGAATTTCTGTTTATAATAGCCCCAAAGTGGAAACAATTCAAAGGGAATGGATAAACTGTGATGTTTACATGTAAATGAATAATATATAGCAATGAATTGTATGCTACATATATTGCAGGCATCTCCCAATTTTGAGCAAGTGATGCCAGGTACAAAATACACAACATGACTCTATTCCTATCACTTTAAAGGATAGGCAAAACTAACACAAGTGGTGAAACTAAAGAAAAGCAAGGAAATAACTATTTCAGTACTCAGTGGTTATCTATAGGGGAAAAGGTTATACTGAGAAGGGTTCAGTGGAGGCTTCCAGGGCACAAGTAATGTCTTATTTCTTGACCTGGGGGGTGAAACAGACTTTGTGCACTTTCTTGGATATGTTCTAGTTCCGCAAAGTAGTAACAGTGTAAAAGGAAATAAATATGTGAAAAGAGATGCTCGGAGGCAAAGAGGGTGCCAACTCTGCTCCTTACAGGCTCCGGGAGAGGGTCCCCTTCTGCTCCCCCAACCCCCCACTGTGGATCTTACGCATCTCCCAGGAAGAGGTTGGGCCAGACTTCGTTGATGTGGTTCAACACGGCAGCCCGACGGACCCACAGTAAGCGCTGCAGCGAGGCCAGCGTGGGTGGCTGGTAGGGGGACACCCGGACTGACCCATGGATCTTGGGCCTCCGGAGGTCCTGCTTCTGCAACGAGTCCATCCTGGAATAGAGTGGACACTGCAGTGGAAGTGGCAAGCTCCCCACGGGTGGGTCCAACTGACATGGAGGCCCAGCCATGGTGCAGTGCCCAGGTGCCACTGGGATGCTTCAGAAGGGCCTCAGTTATTTCAGATGAAGTTATTACTTGGCTCGACTGGGGCTGAGGCCTAGACCCTTTCCACAGGAAACCAGGGAGCCAACCCCTTGTCACCACTGTGGAGCCAGGAAGCCTTCTCCCCTACCCTCTCCAGAGGCCCGTGGTGTTGGAAACTTTGTCCAAGGGGCCCTCAAAGCTCCCTGTTTGTAGCAACTAGTCCAGTGCAGACCCCACCCCTTATGTCTCCGGTTACTTGGGAGTTTCTAAGGATGAGAACTCCAGATGGCTGTGGCCCACAGAAGGCACTTAGACCCCCACACCCAGGCAGCTCATCTCAAGCCCCATTTCTCTGCTGCTTCTAGGGCTGGTCCTCAGGCTCCCATCCCTTCCCACTTTCAGGTGCTTGAAGGTCAGAGCCCATCTCTGGAGTGAGGAGCCTGGACTATGAACTGATCCTTGTTGGCACTTCCCTGCTGAATGCGCTGATGCCTCTTAGGCGTTGGGGCCTCATTCATGGAAGGTCCCTATTTTACACAGGAGGCAGCTGAAGGTCAGAGAGAATAATCTGTTAAGTGATGCTCAAAGCTGAATGGTCACTGAGGAGCGAGGCTAGGGTTTCAGTCCCATTCTGAGCGCCTTCAGTTCCATCCCCAGCCTTCGCGTTACCCACTTTGAGGTCTCCAGAGTAGTTGCTAACCCCTCCTTCTCTACAGGGGAGCCTGCCGTAGCTGTTCCGTGTCTGCCTGTAGGCCCTGGGATTTCCCTCCTTACCCCTGTGACTCAGGCCAGTGCTGCAGGTCAGGCCTCACCGCGGTGGGGTGGCTCGTGTCAGGAGTCAGCTGGCTGAGGGAGTCCGAGACCCTGCAGGGCTGGGGTGTCAGTGGCAGCAGAACCTGGGTCTGGTGCTGGGCTGGGAAGGAGTGCCTCTCTCGGCTAACCGGCCCTGGCCCCTTCAACCAGTAACTAGGGAAGGTACAAACTGGGAAGAACTTCTTTGCTCTGTGGTAGGCAGTGCCAAGACCAGGAAGAGAAATGGGCACCCAGGAGGCCACTGGCTTGGCCAGGCTCACCCAGCGGGCAGTGGGAGGGCAGGGCGGAAGCGAAGACCCGGCTTTCCGTTTCATCCCCCACTGTGAGCTCTCAGGGCAGGCTGAGTGGCCTGCCACCTACCTATGGCATGGTCTGGGGCCAGGAGTGGGGGAGTGGATGCAGGGGCAGGACCCAGCACATAAGCAGAACGGGACCGGGGCAGGTTCCGCCTGGAACACAAATGCTGTGAAGCGGCTAGAATTCCAGGTCCTCCCCTTGGAACCGGTGGGGGTGGGGCCTGAGAGCAGACCCAGGCCACTGTGGACTGAGGTGCTGTCTTTCCACACCTCCGGGCCCCTCCCCGCTTGGTGTCTCTTTGGGATTAAGGGCTCTTGGCCCTGGAACTCCCCAGGGAGATGGGAGGCTACGTGAAGTGGTGGGAAAAGAACTTTAGAAAGAGCGCAGAGAGCTTAACCACAGCTCATTCTGAGGTCAAGAGCAAGGCTTAGCTCCTGTCTAGGCCATAATTTCTTTTCCTCATCTTAAAGATACTGGCCTTGCCTGCTTTAAGGAGTCTCTGGAAGGTCTGATCTGAGAGAGGAGTGGCTGGGTTTGCAGAAAGTACGGGGTAGAGTGAAGTGTATATTGTTGGAGTGGGGAGAGGTCAACAGCCACAGGGGTCTGGAGCTACCAGCTGGGGCTGCAGGAGTCCCAGGTGGGGTGAGATGGGGCTTTGGGAAGCCTTGCGGGCGCAGCTGCAGGCCTCTGAGCTTGGTGTGGGGTAAGGCCGCCACCCAGTGTCCAGTGGGTGTCTTGCAGCTCAGCCGTGCGGGACCGGCAAACTCCGGCTGAGACAGAACTTGTCCCTGCTCCTCCTGGAGGCTCCTGGGAGATGGAGGAGCCAGCAGAGGGGTCGAGGATGGGAGCTGCTAGGCCACAGCCCAGCCTCAGCCTCCTCAGGGCCTAGGCCCAGGTCTGGAGAAGGGGGCCTTTTCCTTGAACTTAGGGGTACGTGTTGTTAGGCCTCACCTTGGACTTCACACCAGATGCTCACGAATATACCCTCTACGTGTGTGCTCTATCCTGCGAGGGTCCAGCCCCCACCCAGCGACTCATCCTTAGAGCTCTGGGCACACCCACAGAAGGGAAGTCGGTGGCTGCAGCAGCCCCCGTTTTCTGCCATCCCCAGATCTAGACTGAGAGTCCTGCCTGACCCCTCCTCCTGCATCTTCTCGGCCACAGCAGGGTGAAAGGAGGGCCCGATGTCCAGACAGGATCGGGCGCGTTCAGGGTGACGTGGCTGTAGACATGGGCCCAACGTCCAGCAGGGATCGGCTCTGCCTGGCTCTTCACCCCACTCCCTTTGGTGCCGCTTCTGCCTCCTTCCTCTGCCTCCCCCTAAGCGGAGCAGCTGCCTCTGTGGGCAGTGCTCTTCCTGCTCTTGAGCTGCTGCTGTTTACAAGTTCAGACGCCTGTCTTCTGCCTTTGTGCCTCTCGTCCCCTCTACGTTGCTATTGCCGGTGCCTCTGTCCCCACCCCCCTCACAGGCCCCACAGCCTCCCAGCACACCACCCCACATGCCGCAGCCTCAGACCAAGGCTCAGGCCTGCACAGGACAGGGGAGCAGCCGTCTGCCGTCCACCCCCTCCTGGTCTTCCCTCCTGCTCACTCTCTCCTCCTCCTCCAGGCAGACCACATGGGGCCACAGGAGAGGTGAGGCCAGAGAGCTCAGGGCAGGACAAGTGAAGAGTCTGGCGAAGGAAGCCTTGGGGAGGGTGGCAGGCGGGCAGCCAGTGGTGAGCTGCCTGTGACCCTGTACTCTGCGTGCTGGCCTTGGAGGAGGGCAGACTTGGGCCAGGTTCTCAGGTCTGGAGCTGGGATCTGTGTGGTCTTCTCTGAGCCAGTTTTCTTAGTGGAGCTGCTGTGAGAATGCCATGAGACAAGGAAGTGTTTGAGGCACCTCCCCCAGTGCCTGCCTCCTGGTAGATGTCCAGTAAATGGTGCATCTTGCTCGTATTATCATCACTCTTACCCTCTGAAGCCTCAGTCATATCCCATGGGGCAGTGAGGCTTGGTCTCTTATCTCTTTGTGTTCCTTAATTTTTCTTTCTCTGTCCAGTAATGGTTATTATATTTACCACTAACTCAGGATATGCTTTGTATCAGACAGAGCTAAAGGCTTACATTTTTCTCACTGAATTCTCACAGCACCCTTATGAGGCCGATTACATTTACCATCGCCATTTTTACAGATGAGGAAACTAAGGCTCAAAAAGATTAAGCTCTATGCCCAAGGTCACACAGCCAATAAGCACAGGAGCCAGGATTCAAGCCCAGGTTGATCTGATTACGAGGCTTCATCTGTGCCTCTATCTCCGGCCCAGTTTCTCCGCTGATGCGGTGCAGCCGCCTCCCCCACCCCGGCACACACAGGCACAGGTGTCCTGGCCCTCTTTACCCAGCATGCTCTGCAGCCCCCAGAGTGGGGGCACTCACCCACCTGTGGGGGTATTTGGCCCAGGCTGTGGTCTTCTCTGACAGGCACTTTTTGCTCCCAGCTTCCAGACGCCTGTCTCTGCACACTTGATGCTGTTTCTATTTTTTGATTGGAGTTTAATTATAAAGCATGATGCGCTGCTCCCCTCCTCTGGCCTCCCCCTGCCACTCCCAACTCACCCACGGGTCCCCGGCACGGACAGTGCCAAGCCCAGCCAGGCACCTGGCCCCGCTGGGCGTAGAGGCAGTCCAGCAAGGGGGTCTGCCTGTGGCGTGTGGGGATGTGGATGTGGGTTGTGGGGCAGGAAGAATGGAGACGGAATAAGCCATTTGGGAAGGCCTGTTGGTCTTCATGGGGAGCACATGGAGTATGGGCAGAAAGTTAAAGCGAGAAGGTGTCTCCATGGGGGAGAGTGGGGAAGAGAACAACCAAATCACACCCCAGCTGGCAGCACTGCGGACATCAGAACCCAGGCCCAAGGGACCCTAGCTGGGGGCCAAAGATTATAGGACTGGCCCAGGATTAAGATCCAGAAGATCAGGCTGAAGGAAATATGGGTAGAAAGACAGAAGAGGTAAAAGTGAAGTTCAGAGCAGGTCTTTGGAACAGCCCCGGCCTACAGTCAGAAACCATGCATCTGGAAGCCACCCTGTTCTCTGTGAAGCTCCTCTCTCCCCCAGAAGACATTCCTGGAGCAGACCCCACCATTCCTTTAAAGTCCCTTCCAAAGCTGACGGCTCAGTTAAGAGACCTTGGATTTGGGTCTATTAAGAATACTCCCCACCCTTCAGAGACCCTCCTCATATACCCATGCTTCAGTACTCTTCTCCACTCACACCCCCAGATGACTGCCACACAGGTGATTAATTCCCTGCAGCCACGCCTCCTCTGGGTCTCTGAAGCCCGAGCTCCAGCGAGCTGGGCTCAGCCCTTACTGCAGCTCCCTGAGCCCTGATGGAGGCAGCTGTGGCCACAGGCCACACTTAGAACTAAGGGACACTTAGAACTGCCTCTCCCACTCCCATGTCCCCCCGCTCCTGGGGAACTTAAAACCCCGGGAGAGGAGTCCTCAGGGCCTGGCAGAGAGGGCAGCCCCTTCCCACCTGTGAGAACTGGAGGCCGTGGCCGAGAGGGAGTGCAGGCAGCAGGAGGAAGTGGATGGACTTGCAGGCTCTAGGGCGGGCCCCGCACTGGGCTCTTACCATCTTCTGGGTATCCACCTGGGCCACAACCTTCAGCAGCACCAGCAGGGCCAGGGCAAAGTGGCAGAGCCCCATAGCAGGCAGTAAGGCCCAGCTCTGGGGGAGAAATGAACTCCATGTTACAGGCAGGTAAACCGAGGCTCAGATTGGCCGGGACTCACCAGGGCAGAGACAAGAGCTGCCAGCTAAACCTGCTTCTGCCTTGAGCCTCTGTGTAAGATCAAGTGGGTTATGGGTGCCAAGAGAGATAAAGAGGCAAGTTTGGGGCCCAAGGCTCATGAAGAGAGATGATCTCTCCCCAAAGCCCCCTCACCTCTGAGTCCTCAGCCTTAGGACTGCTGTGTACAGTCACATAGGTTGCTCACTGCACAACTCTTGGGGCCCCAGCTTCACAGACTATTTTGTGGATGTAGCCCCAGGAATTGTGCAAGGCCATAGCCCAACTGACTCCCCCAAAGCAGCTGCCTGAAAAGAAAGATGCAGAGGTCTGAAGTCAGAGGATTTAAGGCCCCAGGCTGAGGAAGTGGGGTGATTGGGCATGATCAGAGATGTGCTGTTGTCCCAGTTCCCAAAACCTGCCTAGAGAAATGAGCAAGACGGAAAGATGCTCTTCCCATCCCCCTCTCGGCTCCCACACCTGCAGAACTCCCCACAACAGTTTCCCACCCAGCTTCGCCTTAGGCCTAATCCCAACCCCAGCTATAATGCTTATTTTCCTTCATGGCATTCACCCTCAAACTAACCGAGACCTCCTTCTTGCCCTAATTCCCAACCCCAAGATGCTCATCCTCCTAACAGCACATGGGAAAGGGTTCATATTGCTCACGTGCTCCCCCTTGGCCAGGCTGGTTATGCATTCAGAGACAAAAGCAGCTCTTATGGGTGATGGCCAGGGGGAGATTTGTTCATGCCCCAGGGAGGCTCTGGCAGGAGGAGAAAGCTGCTACTCTCCTAACTCCCAGAAGAGGCCAGGACAGTGTCCCAGCTGCCAGCTGCCAGCTGGCAGCCCTTCTGAGCCAGTGGGTGGCGGGGCACAGCCAAAGTCAGGATTGAGGAGAGATGAAGGAAGGAACAGTATGGGTAGCAGGAGCTGGAGGTGGGATAGGGGAAGTGGAGAGCATCTCTGGAGGCTTAACTTTCCCTCAGATGGCCCTCAGTGGGGATGTGAATATAAGGAAGATGAGTGTTGGAGCCAGACAGGGACAGCCCCAACATGGGCATGGTGGGAGAAGAAGGACAGGGGGCATTCTGCAGCTGCCTCACAATCTGGGGCCCCCACAGCCTCTCCACCCCCAGGAAGGGACACCCCTGCCTCCTCTTAGTTGAGCAGGAAGAAAACACAGAGCTAATGCCAAAGAAATTACAGCAGCACCTTGGCAACCATTTGTGGGCTGGGAGCCTGAGATGCACCATTGCTGCTGGGGGAGCCAAGCTTCTTCTACTGGGCAGCTGGGGACACGGGCCTCTAGCAGGAGGGAGGTGGCTTGGGCAGAGGAGATACTGGGGATCTGTCCCTTTTATGCAGCTTAAGGACTGAGGGATTTTGTTCCAGATGCACTGAACATGGAACAGGAGGAGGCAGAAGGTAAATGGACAGACTTCAGGAAGGCTTTATGTCCTATGGGGTCCCCAGAATCAGAGAGGGAGGGAGGTTACAGAGGGTCCTTCTGTAGATCTATGAGATCACATTGGTTGGGGTATGAAGGTAGAGTGGGGTGCTGAGTCCAAGGCAAAGAACTGAAGGACGTGGTGACAGGAGAACTTTGTATCAAGCAGGGCTTGTGTGAGGAGGTTGTGGCCAGTGGCGGGAGCACCTGTTCCCTTTCTCCACTGTGAGAATGGATGCGCAGGGCTGACATGATAATTAACTAAACTTGGAGCAATAGCTGCAGCCACACATTTCACCAAGGACTGGGATCCAGACCTGAGCCGAGGGTGTGCAGAGGTGTGGGAAGGGCCAGACAGCTCAGGTACAGGACTGACTGTGCTCCTCTCTTGGTAGGGTTCAGGTGAACCCCACAGGCTTTTGGCCAAGGAGGTAGGGTAGGTCAGCACCAGGACCAGTTTGGAAGGCCTCACCTCTTCCATTTTATGCTTCCCACCCCTTTCTTTCCCAGCCTTTCCATCTGCTCTGGCTCTTAAGAATCTGTAGGTGGGCTGGGAGTGGGGGGAGGGACTGACGATCAAGTTGCCTCAGCCAGGCCTAGGACTGGTGAGGGCAGCCCAGTAGCTTGGGGAATGGGCCAGGCCCCTTTCGACCCTCTCTTCCAGCCCCGCTCAGCCCTGACACCCAACCTCTGAACTGCACTCATTCATGTCCCCTGCCAGGCCTCACCCCCAACCCCTTACTCTAGCTGTACCCTTGCCCTCTGTCCAGCCCTCTCCTGACCTTTCACTTCTCACTGCACCCAGCTGTCGCCCCTCATGCCCTGCCCAGCCCTCACCTGGCCCCTCAGCTCCGGCCTGCACCCCGCAGCTGCTGGTCCAGCCGGCAGAGCTGGTGGAGGAAACCTCTGTTGGGGAAGACCCATCGGCGCTCCCTCACGGTGATCACCGCCTGGCGCAGGGAGAGCTGCTGGCGCAGCATGAGGTAGGCCAGGACCAGTGTGGCGGAGCGGCTCACCCCGACCACGCAGTGCACCAGGACCTTGGCTGAGGAAGACATCTGCTGAAAGACCCTTTCCCACCAGCCAGCCCACCCAGTGGCTGAGGTGGGGACCCAGGTTCCTTCCCTTGCTCTGCTTTGGATGTATTCTGTGACCCTCGGCAAATCACTCAACATGTATGGGCCTCCATTTCCCAATCTGTCAAGTGGGTATATCAGCACCTCTTATGCCTACCCTTGGGACGGGGTACACACACCCCAACACGGCTTCTGGGACCCTCTGTGCGCTGACCCTGCAGCCTCATCGCAGGCTGTCTCACCCCAGCTCTCAGCTCTGGAAACACTGGGTAACTTGCAGTCCCTTGAAGCTGTCATGGTCCCTGGCCTCCAGCCTTCCCACATGCTCTTTCAACTACCTGTAAAGTTTTTCCCTTCTCTCAGTCTGACTAACATCTACTACTCATTTGTCAGGATTCCACTGAGACACGGCTTCCTGACTACTCATGGTATCACTTGAATCACAAAGCAGCTCATCCTTTATGCATGGGGCCCAATGAATCCTGTTGTAGAGGGAATTCCCCCCAAATTCCTGATCCTCTGAATCCAGGACCCCGTCCTGTGCTCCCATGGCTCTTCACTTCTACCTGCTCATCTGAGTAGCACTCAGATGTAATACTTCACATTTTGAATGTCTTTCCACCAGGGGACCCTGCTTTGCTTAAAGCAAGTATCTAGTGTCCCCTATCTAGCTTCATGCCTGGCACAGAGAAGATAATAAATAGTTGATGAATGAATGGGTGAAGAAAAATGAAGGTCAGGATACTCTGTATTGAAAAGTGCTATGAGCCACAGTCTTGTCTTTCCCATGACACAGATGAGAAACTGAGGTTCAGAGAGGGACACTGGCTCATCCAGGGTCAGGTAGCAAGGGGCATAGCTCTCACCCAGGATGAACACGAAGCAGCTTCCCCAGGCTCCTTTGTTGCTCCCCAGGTATTAGAAGATTTTTCTTTTTTTCCATTTGAAAGTACTTTGGGGCAGAAACCAGACATCTAGATACCAGATGGCAATCTCCCAAGGCTGAGTTATGTAGAGAAAGAACTGTTTTGTTGTTTGGGAGACCTGGCTTCCAGCCCCAGGGCTGCTCGTAACTCGGAGCATGACCTTGTACTTCAGGCCTCCCTTTCCCTGTCTGTGGAGCAATGCTACTGGATAAAGTGCTGGGACACTGAGCAGAGAATTTTAAAAACATGATGACTTTTTAAAAGCTAGGGGGTGGGAGGGCACTGATGTGAAAGGGGAAACGGGACCCCCCCCTGCCCCGTGACTGAGCTGGGTAGGATAGGGGTTCAGATGCAAAGTCCTACCCCCAGGCGTGCTAAGGGCACGGTGGATGAAGTCAGCTGCCGAGGAGAAGTAGGCACTGATGTCGAACTCAGGAAGGTCGTGGGCTGGCACCCCCAGGTAGCTCACACTGCTGCCATAGAAGTCAGGACCGCCCTGACAGTAGAGACCCCCGTGGGCGGCATTCAGCACGTGGGTGATGCCCAGCTTCCACAGCTCAAAGCGGTTATTTGCTGTGGCCCTAGGGAGGGGAGGAGGGGAGCCATGAGGTCCGGGAAGGAGGCGTTGTCTGGTCCCCTGCTTCAGAGCGGTGAATCCATTAGGGTCCAGAAGGAGCCAGAGGAACTTGTGGGGTTCACGGCTCGCAGCCCCACCCAGGAGCTTTCTGGTAGGGGAGCTGGTAGTACAGGGATGTAGCTAGCCTCTCTTTGCTTCCTGAGGCAATCCGCCCCAGCCATGGCCAGGACAGGAAAGAAAGAATTGCTTCAGCCCTAGGACCCAGTTGCACCTCCCTTCTTGCCCCATGCCCTGCCCCACACATCCGGCTCTTCCTGGCCACTACCTCATACCTGCTTCTAATCTGCAAATATTTAAAGGTGACACCTTCCTTGATTCACCTCCAATCAGCCTTCCTTACCCAGTCTGTGTCCAGAGGAAGAAGGCTGGAACCGGAAAGGGGAGCTCTCTGTCCACCCCATCTCTCACCCGCAAATCACCACGATTCCCCGTCCTTTGCACCCTCCCCCTCCCCCCCACAAGACCCACCAGTTGTTCGGAATGTGCCAGAAGACTGGGAACCTCTGGGAGTTCCCTTCTTTCAGGCAGGCAAAGTCCCCACTCCCCCTGGTGGCTGCACCTGATCACTGCACTGTTGCTAGCACGAAGGGGTCCTGGAGAAAGTCCCTGGCTTGGGAAACTCAGAGGCGAACGAGTTGCCCTTTCTCTCACCCCAACCCCCCATCTCTGGTAAAGATCCCAAGAACTGTCTCTCCTTGTCCTCACCCCCACGTCCCTTCAGCCAACTACCCACTCACGCATCTCCTATGTAAAGGTTGGGCCAAACTTCATCCACGTGGCTGGAAGAAACCTTCCCTGCCCTCAGGAGCTCCTCCAGTTCCAGGACGCTGGGGCAAGGCGTGGCTTCGGCATCTCCCCTCAGCTGTGAGAGCGAGGCCTCCGCCATGGGCCAGCCCACCCACCCCTCTGTCTCTGTGGTCACTCCTCTCTGCCTCTCCAGTGTCATCCCTCCTTCTGAGAGACTGGCAGGGACAGGTGAGACAGCAGCAAGTGACTCAGCAAATTACAGGGGCCTCTAGAGAAAACAGGACGTTTTCCTCCCCAAGTCACCCCCTAGCCCGAAACTGCCTGACCACAGGGAATCAGATATATCTCTGCGAGTCACTTTACCTCTCAGCCTGTTTCTTCATCTCTCAAGTAAGGAGAATTTTAAGGATTAACTGAAACAAAAGATACTCTAACACACAGTAGATGTTGATAGATTTAGAGTCCTGTATGAGGCTATTTGGTTCTGAGGACTGAGTTAAGGTAGAGATCCAGGGTGCAGAGGAGGTGGTTGGCTCCAAGGATGCATGATGGGAAAAGTTCTTCAGGTTTGGGTGGGTCACATACTAAGCGGAAACTGTATGACTGTTGGATGAGCTTCTGGATTATGGGACTCGGGGGAAGTTCCCAAGTTACAGAGTCTGAGAAATGTGGAGAGGCCTGGAGGACCTCATCTAAAGGGTGCCCACAGGATTTGTGGGGGAAAGTTTGAACAATTGTTCTGTTATGAAGATGACCGATTTCTCAAAAGAGAAGGCTAAAATGGGCCATGTGTGCCAGAGAGGCAGAAGGGAGAGATGAATGTTTCCCTCTACCAGAGCCAAAGAAAGGATGTCATCAAAAATATTTTTGGGTGGGAGGGAGATTCCTCTGCCTATAAGGGATTTTGTCCTCACAGCAAAAACAGAGAAAGTCTGTATTTGTCCTTCTGCCAGAGCTCCTTGTAGGCTGAAGTGAGATGTCTTGCCCACTCTCAGATGCCTTCATGAAGGCTTTGTGGGGGGCACGAGCTGTAGTGGGGAGGCTCCCAGTTGCACCTGGCTTTGAGTCTGGTTTGAGGGTAAAGGCCATACCAGGGCATTCCATGGAAGCAGGTTGCACTCATGTCCACCCAGAATCTATCCCCACTCCCATCAGAGCCACTGAAGCCTGCCTTGCACTGCCCGAGGAAGCAAGGTGAAGAGGGGGCTGGAGCCCAGGTCCAAGGCCAGTTTTGGACTTGGTTTGTGCCACTGCTAGGCCTGAGGTGGGGGCTTCCCTCAGGGTAGGGTAGTACAGTAAAGCGAGAAGAGCATAGGTTCTGAAGTTAGACTTCAGTAGGAATACTGGCTTCGGCACATATTAACTGCCTAACCTGAGGCAAGGTTTCTTGGCCCTTCTCTGTCGTGATACCCTGCAGAGGTGGAACAAGGATTAAGTGATATATTTATATGGCATTTGGCATAGAGACAGTCAGAGAGTAAAGGGGCAATAAACAGTAATAATGATGACTGGAGGTTGGCTCTTGGAAAGGAGCTGGCTCCCTGCAAAGGAATTAAGGAAAAGCCTCCTCTTGTCCCCAGTTTACTAATCCCATAGGCCCCGCCCCGCTCCGCCCCTCCTGTACCAGCGCCTCGTCGCTCATCTCTTCAGCTTTGGACCATTTGGTCCATTTGCATGCTCTCTCTGGTTTCCCTGCACCCGTTTCAGGTCGCCGCCCTACCCTCACGCCCATCTTGAACCCCGAGTCCCTTCCGGTTTTGGCCCCACCCCTACCCTAGGGCTCCGCCTCCCGCCGACGGGCCCCCGCCTCGCGAAGCAGTTCCGGTTCGGATTCGAGCAGCTGCCGGCACGGATAAGACCGCGGCCGGAGCGGGGCCGCAGCGATGCCTGCGCGCAGCCGCCACCGCTCCAGCCTCCACTCCGGCTTGCTTACCCGGGCTCCGCCCCCACCCCTTAAGGCGTCTCTCTCCCGGGAGGCTCGGAGGGCACCGGACTCCGATAGCTGCTCGGACGCTGACTCGGAGGCGGGTCCGGGGAGCCCGATTCGGAACAAGGAGGTGAGCAGCAGCTGAGGTGGAGGAGAGGGGAGTTCGGGGTGGGCGCGTGCAGCAAGGGTGAGTGGGGGAGTCGGGGATGGAGGCGGGTGGGGGTGCCATGGACAGAATTCGGAGGGGCCCTGGGAGACGGTTGAGGGACCGTGGAGAGTCCCCTTTAGAACGGAATCTGAGGGAAATGGAGGTTGTTGAGCCAAGGGCCTGAGGCGGGTGACGATGGCCCCAGACTAAGGGGTAAGTAGAGGCCGAGGGACGAGCGAGAGGGTGTGGAGGCTGAGGGAGATGTGGCCTTGAAGAGGCAGGGGCATGGAGGTTTTGGAAAGCCGGGTGAAAGTGAGGGGAAAGGACCGAAGGGTCCCACGCGAATGTAGGACCGGAGGAAGGGGAGATGCTCTGCGATTTGGCAGTGGGAAGAGGGATCGGAGGAGCCGATGCAGAGTCGATGTTCCCACTTGGTGAGAGAGAAGGAACTGGGGTGGGACTGACGAGATTGCTGACCTAAGGGGTCGGTACTCATTAGGGGAAGGATAAGGTTTGAAGAGGAAGGGGCTCTCAGGTGGCCAGTCGTCTGGTCTTGAAGGCCAGAAGGAGAGAAATGGGGTCAAGACAGAAAAGGAACCCTTGGGGACTGATATAGGGCTTTGGCGTTTTCACAGGTGTCTTTCATAGCGTGGGAGATCTCTAGGGTAATATACTTGGATTATGGGGCTTTCTTGTTTGTGGACAGTGAGTCCTTATGAGAATCTGGGATGAGAAGGGTGTTCTTTAACACTGATTTGCCCAAAGGACTAGGAGAAGTAGTGGAAAGGAAGTGATGTTTGGAAAAGATAGTGAAAGGAGTGATTCTGAGTATAAAGATAAATCCTTTGAATTTTTTATAACAGTGATAGCATGTTTCTCTTTTTTGGTTTGTATTTTATTTAAATTTAAATTTTATCTTAAATACCTGACAAGTTTAGGCAATCTTTAAAAAAAAAAAGATTTAATACTTTATTAAAAAAAAACTAAAGTCGAAACGAGTTTGGATACTTAGATTTTGCAGATACTCAGTACTGACTGGTTTCACTCTTGATAGCTTGAGTTGACATATACTGGTCACGGGGTAAAAATATGGTCACTGCAAGTGTCTGGGTTAAAAGTGTCTCGTTTTATTTACCTAAAAAAGTAGATAAAACTGAAATCACCGGAGACCAGGAGACTACCAGACCTTCTTCTCTCCCATGACTCCAGAATTGGAGTTATCTCTTGAAAACTGGAAGGGTACCCTTGACAGATTTGCAGGACCAATACTTTGCAGATATTGTATAAATAATATTTTTAGTAGAGTTATCTAGAATAAGAATAGAGGATGCTTGTAGCTGTCAGTTAACAGAACTGGGATAGGTGGGTACACAGATGCCTTTTAGTGTATGGAAGACATAGTACCAAAACCATGATTGTGCCAGAAAAATAATGATTACCATATCTATATTTAGTTGAAATAGGTTTTCTTTTGTAATTGTTAAATAGCATGGTTTGGTGAAGTGTTTGACTAGCCACATCTCATTTTGTTTTACAACTTTTTATACAGTTATAGGTTTACAAAGTTGTTGGCATTTCAAAACAAAGTTTTAATAAAGTATTTCTAATCTAAATGGGTATCTTAACAGTTTAATCCTTTTTTTTTTATGGCTATTTTTTATTTATTTGTACTTAAACAACAAACCTGCCAAACTGGTACTACTATGATGTGGCAAAATACAAAACATTGTTCTCCAAAAATAGTGATGAACAAATTAGGGGTTGTAGTAGGATAGCTAAAAGGGGTGGAGGAAATCAGTAAAGCGCCCTTCATCTTAAGGACTGAGATTCTTAACAAGTAAAGCCTTGCCATCCCAGAAAATATGAATAATCCTCATCATACGTCTTTGTACTTTTGCTCCCTGTGCCTGAAGTTAGATTCTAGGTCCTAAAAGTATCGAAAATATTATATATTATATCCAAAATGCTATAATCGAGTTATCTATAGCCAGACACCTTTTGTCATGTTGTACAATGCTTCTGAAACCTCTTATTGGACTCATTACGCTTCCCTCAAATTGACACAGAAGATATAGTGAAAAGCAGCTTCCTAAGGGGAAGCGGTACAGAATTCTAAAACGAGAAAAATTCTAGAGAATATACAGTCTCTGCTCAGGTTAAGATTGCATATAATAGCCGTCACAAATAGCCGTTACAAATCTTCAGGCTGTATGTTGAGAGGGTAGTTTGGGAATAAATCCGTGATTTGCTGCTGGGAACTAAAATACTTGACAGTTTGCTGTATTACGTTATAATTTTCCCCAGCAGTTCCCAGGGTGGCCTCCAGATCACAGACAGGAGAATTCTGCTGGAGCTGGATTCCGGGCTGCAGGAATTCCTCCATGTAGTTGTTGAACTGATTGTTCCAAGGCTGGTTATTCCAGGCTTGGGGACACCAGGCCTGACTGTTCCAGGGGTGGTTGCTCCAAGACTGACTGTTCCAGCTCTGGTTGGTCCACGTGGGGTTATTCCAGGTCTGGTTACCCCACATGGGCAGGTTTCCAGGAGAGTTCACCCAAACACCGCTGGTGGTAGGAATAGAAGCCCAGGTATTCTGCTGTTGCTGGGCCCTGAGGCATGCCATTGCTATTCCTTGGCCAGTTGTTTTTCTGCCATTTCTTACATTTCATTCTCTGGTTCTGGAACCAGGTCTTCACCTGCTTGTAGCTGAGGTTCAAGATGTTGGAAAGTTCTTGCATTTGCTGGAGGCTGAGGTATTTCTGCCTCTGAAATCTGTCATTGAGCACACACAACTGGGTCTGTGAGAACACAGTCCTGATCTTCCGTTTCTTGACCGGGACGTTCTCTTCCTTCTCTGTGCTCTCCTCTGCAGACGGAGGCAGTGGTTTCACTCTGGGGCTTGTGGAAGAATCAGGACTGTCCTGAATAAGCAGATCCATGGAGGAAGGAAGAGGAGAGACAGTGTCCGTGTCGAGGGTGTCAGCAGATGACATTTGCAAGGATGCGTAACTTTCTTCAGGCATGGGTGCAGATTCCCTAGAGTTGGATGCTTCAGGGCCAAGCAGGCTTTGGGGACAAGCTGGATCCACACTCATGTTGTTGAGTTGAAGAAGATGGGAAAAAGCCTAAGAGCTAGATGCTAGATGCTAGGAAAAGTCCAGGCTGAAGAATCTAGGTAGAAGAACTTAGAGAAAGGTGAGGATCTCCAGGTGTGAAAGTATTTATTAAAAAAAAAAAAAAAAGACGGAATGAAAGGTGTCACCTGCGAGATAAGAGCCAACCAGTCCTTAACAGTTTAATCTTAATGAGATGAAAATTTACTTCTTGCAGCTAGTTACTAAATTAGTTTATGTGTATACACTATATGTCACATCTTCACATGCTCAGTGGACTGATAATTATTTCTTCAAAGGAGAGATGAATTCTTAGCCTTGTTTTTAGCTATTGTTAAAAAATTAGCTCCTTTTTCTTTAATACAATTGAGAAAGTATATATACTGTTGTTTATTTATGTTTGTTTACCCTCACTAAACTGAGATTCTCTAGAGATCTTGTCTTCATACATAGCTCTAAATAAAAGTCTTGGCATGTAAAAATTTGCTGCACTGAACTGAAGTATAACTCTATTAAGATTACATCTTAATGCTAATGCAGAATTAAAGGAACTTTTGGATGAAGTTGTACAGTTAATATATTAGTGTGCCTAATAGTTATTTTGTCTTTGATTAGCCTTGACAGTTTTCACAGCCACTTAGTTGTAAATAAAATCATTTTTATGGTACAGCAGTTTCTCTTAGGCAAGACAGTAAG
Organism: Odocoileus virginianus; assembly: GCF_023699985.2. Taxonomy (NCBI): domain Eukaryota; kingdom Metazoa; phylum Chordata; class Mammalia; order Artiodactyla; family Cervidae; genus Odocoileus; species Odocoileus virginianus. Next base: position 64,553,835 of record NC_069680.1, read on the forward strand.
TATTACTCCCAAATAAGCCATTATGACTGCAATGGCAGAACATGCAGATATATTTAGATAATCATTTTTTATTTCAGTAGCATCTTGGCCATTCTGCGAAGACTCTTCACACTGTGCAGTTCCTCGTAAGCATTTTTATTTTGTTAATCACTATACCCTCAGTGCTTTTTCAAAACTTTGCCATAGATAATTTAGAGACATTTTCATGACTTTTCTTAGAATTGAAATTTGAATACTGTTTTGGGGAAACTGTTGAATCACACATGTTCTAATGAATATTATTATTTTGTCTTGTAACAGCGACCATATTAACTAGTTACTCTTTCAAAATTCTTACCTCATAGGCCTGATACAATACTATGGTGTTACTAGTAGGATGTATTTAGCATGGCCATTGTTCATGACAGTGATTCTTATTTATGTGTTTGTGCTTCTCTTGGCTTTGAGAAATCAGGAGGTTAACTTAGGCACCCTTTGAGAACATTTCAGTGTTTATATGCTGCCTTTTTCATTGTCTGGTAATTTACCATCTGCATATGTGGATATAGATTTGTGACGTACCTGTACCCTCTCCTCCCATACACATAGCACCATCATCAGTGGATCTTAATCTCCCTGACTTCAGGCTTCTATATTTGATATGTTTTGCTACTTCACTAAATTCTGCACCCTATTAGTAATAAAATCACCTCACTGCAGAATGTAACCTAATATAAGTGTATCTTGGCTTTTGCTTAGGATAGTAGAAACTAGGAAAACTTGGTCATAGTAGTTTCAGCATAGAGTTTCACCATTAAAAAGTGCTTTATGATATGTACCTTAGAAGAATGTTGTGGAGGCAGAAACCTATTTTTATATTTGTCTTGAATATTATGTGTTTTGTATAGCTTTTGAATTGTGGCTGAGACAAGAGAGGTGGTAGTATGTCTATTATCTTGACCCTCTTTCTGTTCTCTTAAAGTTCTTGATAGGTAAGAAATTCTGGTAGGGAGTGAGAACCATGAATTTAGGTTCTCCCTGTAAGTTAAACTGTGTTTACTGAGTTTCTGGAGATGCCTGCAAGCTGGTTTTAGTGTGGAACTTGGAGACTAAATTAAATTGTCAGTTTCATCAATGCAAATTGGTATGAAAGTCAAAGATTCCCAGAATCATACATTAAATTTTGGAGCCAAATCCATTGTATTTGCACAATATTGTAATGGAGCGTGAAGTCTTGAGCCAGTTTTTCATTTTCCATTATGCTGATTTGATTTAGAGGTCTAGCATATTTAAAAATAAAGATCTTTACCAGTCTGTCAAACCATTGCTAGCCTGCCTGAATATTATTTTAGTGACTAGAATAAGAATTTGAATTTTATATACTTCTTTACTGGTGTGCTCTGGCATGCAGCCAGGTTAAGTATTCTTCATCAAATTTACCAGTAAATTTTAGCCGTTGTGTAAAAACTTTTACTATAATTGAGGATGTAACCTACACAGTGTTGTCTATAAGATTCTTAGTCATTGAATTGAGATAGTTCTGACTGTGATATAGAATTAGGTGCAACCTAATAGTGAAAGTCTTAATTTAAATGCATGTTGGAGTCAGAAAACTTTTGTGTTCTGACAACTTTTTTAATAACGGTAGGTAACAGTGTATGGTCTGGGGCTGAAGTGTAGTCAAGAGAGTGATAATGTAACTGAAGAGGCAGTTTAATGTATTTCAAATGTGCTGCCCTGGATTCTACTGCCCAGGAGTGGGATATAGCAGAAGGGTAAAAAAAAATCACTGCTAGTACAGAGCGAAGTAAATCAGAAAGAGAAAAACCATTATCATATGTCAATGTGTATATGTGGAATCTGGAAAGGTGGCACTGATGAACCTATATGCAGGGCAGCAGTGGAAGCATAAATATTAGAGAACAGACTTGTGGACACAATGGGGAAAGGAGGGAAATTGGGAGAGTAGCACTGAGACATAAATATTACCGTATGTAAAGTAGATAGCCGGTGGGACTCTGCTGTGTGACGCAGAGAGCTCAAATTGAGCTCTCTGTGACAGCGTCGGATTGAGAGGGGGAAGGAGGCTCACAAGCGCGAGGACGTATGTACCCCGTGGCTGATTCATGGTGATGCAGGGCAGAAACCAGCACAACATTGTAAAGCACTTATCCTCCATTTAAGAATAAATACATTTTAAAAATTTACTGCTAGTGTTTCAAAAATGGTAGTAAGTGGTTCTGGCTCTTTGAAACTGTTTTGTAATTATAGCAGATTCATAGATACTTGGAAATGGTGCTTACTAAGAAACAAACTATCTTTTGATAACTGTAAAGAGAAAATAATAGTTTTTTGTTTGCTCAATGAAAAGCTTTCAATTTAGGATTAAAAAATTTTCATGGGCTTTTTGAAAAGCTGCATAGTCCCAAATATTATAAACTGAGAGCTAAATGACCAAAGTAAATCTTGTCCTCTTACATTTTGGTTTGCTTTCATAAAAATTGCTGTCTATGGGGTCGCACAGGGTCGGACAGGACTGAAGCGACTTCACAGCAGCAGCAGCAGCAGCATAAAAGTTACATTTATGCTCTGGTTTATGGATCTGCACACTGGTATAATTTGTCTTTACTATGCATATTAAATAAACTTTATTAGATAAAGTTGGATTTAAGCTTATTTTAGTGTGAGTGCAACTGTAATGTATAATAGCTTTAAGGAGAATAGATTAACATTAACTTCATAAGATTAAAAAAAATCTCTTCCTCATTTTTTTGTCTTGATATATGGGTATTATTTCTTAGATTTTATACATCACTTGGAAATGGTAATTTTTTAAAAAATTTACTGGATCCCAAATCAGGAATAACTTCCTAAAACAGCACATATATTTATGAACCAAATTTCATCAGTCGTTCTAAATTCCTTTAGGGACATTTAAATGTGTGGTTTTTGAAGACAGTGTATGATATTTAAAGTGGACAGTTATTTCAGGCAGCTGTACTTCAGTATTTGTACACACACACAATCTAGTGAAACTACAAATAAAAATCCAACCTTCTTATTTATTTATATATTTATGTATTCCATTATGGTTTATTACAGGATATTGAATATAGTTTCCTATGCTATACAGTAGAACCTTTTTGTTCATCCATTCTATATGTAATTGTCTGCTGTTTCCAAACTCCCAGTCCACTGCTCCCTCCTCGACCTCGGCAACCACAAGTCTGTTCTCTATGTCTGTGACTCCAGTTTCTGTTTTGTAGATTAAGTTCATTTGTTTCACATTTTATGTTACATATATAAGTAGTATCATGTGACATTTATCTTTCTGACTTACTTTGGTATAATAATATCTAGGTCTGCCCATGTAACTTCAGATGGCATTGTTTCATTCTGTAAGAAAAATTCAGTATATTTAAAACACTACAATCACCATCTGAACAAAGACTTTGTTTCTGTAAAACACATGACCAGTAAAGGTTTTATTTTGTTGATAATGTCTTCATTATATCTAAAAAACTGCATAACGATAAATCAGAAGCCATTTAGGTCTCTTGTGTGTTTGTGTAATTAAGACCAGGGGAGTGGTGTGTGTCTTTCCACTTATTGGTGCCTGTCACTTTAGGAAATTTTCCCAGTGAATTCCCAAATTGTCATAGTATAGAACTTCTTTTGGTGTCAGCAATAATCAATTACATCAACCTATGACATACTTTTAAAATATGTTGGTGATTCGTATGTTCTTGTTGAAATATTTTTGTTTAGTTAAATCTGATATGAAATAAATGTATGAGAGAAACTCATGTTGACATATAGAATTCTGCATTGGTTAACTGGAATCACTATTGTATTGTTACTTTGTTTTTTAGTTCTTGTTACTTAATTGCATTATTGTTTCCCTTAAAGATAATTCTACCTTGAGTAAAACCTTTATAAAATTTTAACGGTTGTTTTCAAATACTCATTTCTTTTGTATTAACAAAAGATTTCAAGATTTTGTATTAACAAAAAGATTTAAAGAGTTAAGAGTGGGTTTGATCATTAGTTGATAGATGACTGATTTTTAATTTTATTAAATTTGATTAAATCCTAATGATGTAATTTCAGGTCTAGGGCAACACCAGCAAACAGCAGAGTTGATGGGGGCAATACCAGCTTGCATTTACTGAGAATTTCTCTTTGTCACATATTACTACAATTGCATTACTTGTATTAGTCCTTGTATTCTTTACAACAAGCCTGTGGAGTAAAGAACTAGTATTCTCATTTTACATATGAAAATAGTGACTCCCCAAAATGTTAAATAACTTCTGCAAGATCACATAGCTTATAGCTTGTGAATGGTAAGTCCGCAGTTTGAACCCAGGCAGTTTGATTCCAGAGCCAGTACATTTTTTTCTTTTCGGGGGGAAAAAAAAAGGATCCCACTTACCTGACCAGGGACTGATCCTGGGCCACAGTAGTGAAAGCCTGGAGTCCTAACCAGTAGACGACCAGGAAACTCCCAAGAGCCCCTCCTCTTAACTACTATGCTTTGTGGTTTTTATATGATTCTATGGTGGAATAGCTGTCTGAGATATTTAACTCTCTAGCTCTGGTTTCTTTAGCTGTAAATTAAGAAATTGTACTAGATCTTGCAGGTCACTTCCAATTCTAACATTGTAAGAATTGAATTCTTTCATCCTGACTCACAAAACATGATTTTAATATTTCTGATTATTCTTTTTGAAATCTCTTGATCTGTTGTAATACAAAGGTTCAGTCATCTTCCAAAGTCACACTGTTAATGGATAATGGAGCTGGGTTTGTAGTCAGATCTTCTCTTATTATCTTGGTCTTTTTGCTGTTTCTTTTATTTAGTGTGTGTGTGTATGATTGCGTTAATAATTGAGTTGAATTTATTTTCTAAAATTTTCAAGTCATATCTGTTTGTGTGATATGCTTCAAACAAATGAGAAATGATATTGTTTTTATTCTCTTAAAAGAACTTTTCCCCCCTGATTATCAAGTATTGCAACATGCTTATTGTATAAAATTTAGAAATTTTAGAAATATTTGATATAGAGAAAGAAAGAGTCCACTGAAGGAGTAACTATTGATAGCTTGGTATTTTATTTATTTTTAAATATATACATATACTACAAGTGCTGTGTGCGCCTTTTTAGAACACTTTCTCCTTTAAAATTTTTTAAAATTTTTAATTTTGAAATAATTATAGATTCATAGGAGGCTGTAAACAGTACAGAAGGATCCCGTGTACTTTCAGTGGTCACATCTTGCGTAATTATAGCACCATATTAAGACTAGGAAATTGACATTGACTCTGTGTGTGTGTATGTATGTCATTTTATCCTGAGCAGATTTCTGTAACCATTAATCTACTCAAGATATGGAAATATTTCATCACTGTGAAGATCTTCCTTGGGTTAGCTCCCTCAACAAACTCTCTCTAACCTCTGACAGGTAACATTTAACCTCTGTACTGTTTTGTACCAGTATAATTTTGTCATTTTGAGGACAAATGAAATCATACAGAATGTGAGGTTTTAAGATTTACTTTTCTCGCTCAACATGGTGCCCTTGAGACCTCTTCTAGTGTGTGTATCCAAGGTTTTATTGCCATGTTTTCCACAGTATGGATGCATCACAGTTTAACTATTCATATATTATAGTGTATTTTGTTTTTATATGTCTCAGCAATTACAAGTAATGAAGCTAGGGACACTTGTGTATAGGTTTTTGTGTGGACATAAGTTTTCATTTGTCTGGGATAAGTGCCCAGGATTTGCTAGGTCATATGATAAATTTATGTTCAGCTCTTTAAGAAATTGCCTAACTATTTCCCAGCATGGCTATATAATTTTACTTTGTCACCAGCAGGGCATGAGAGATCCAGTTTCTCTGCATTCCTGCCAGAATTTCCTTTCGTCAAAATTTATTTTAGCTATTCTAGTAGGTGTATATTGATATCTTAGTCTTAATTTTCATTTCCCCAGTAGCTAGTGATGCTGAACATCTTTTCATGTGCTTATCTGCCATTCATATATCCTCTTCTTCATGTCTTTTGCTCGTTTTTGTTTCTTTTCATCCTAACTTCAACCCTCATAATCATTTTACACTCTTCTGACAAGTATTCTTTCTAAAGCACACTCTGATTATATCATCCTCTTTTTCAACACTCTCTAGTGGGTCTCCATTATCTGTAGAATATTCTCAATTTGACCAGTTTCCATTATCTGGCCCTAGTATTTATTTTCAACTTACTATACTACTGTTCCCTGTGCCCTAAGAATGCTCACAGTTCTCAGTTGTTTTCTGTCTTTTTTTCTGTCTTAATAAGAGCTCCTGTAGTCTTCTCTGCTGATGTACTTTTCTCCATCTCTGCCCAGTTTTTAAAGTCTCAACTCAAACGTTACTTACAAGAACTCCTCTGTGACCTCACCAACAGGAAATAACCTCTTTCCAATTCTCTTTTTTATTTTTGGCAAGTTACATAAGTAACCAGTTTATTAGCATTCTTCAGAGGGTTAAATGAGATGATAGATATAAAGAACTAGCAGCTGTAATTCCTTTTTTCTTTTCAAGAAATGACTTTCTTCAATACCCACCGGTCAAATCTTTGAGGGTAGTATCTGCTTCAGATCTATCTAGGTAAACGCCACATTGCCTAGTATGCCTTCAGATAATATATGCACAGTGAATAAAGTTGATGAGCAAATGTAACAAGAGGGCATCTTAAGACTGTGTCCCCAGTGCTGTCCTCTGACATCTCAGTACAGCAGGCAGTAAATGTTTGTGAGTAAACAGTGCGAAATTTGTGATTCAGAAAGCCTTCATTGTTAGGCAGTCTCATTACTGTAGTCGTTTTTTTTAAGATTTTTTTTTTTAAATGTGGGCCATTTTTAAAGTCTCTATTGCATTTTTTACAAAATCGCTTCTGTTTCTGTTTTGGGTTTTTGGCCATGAGGCCTGTGGGATCTTAGCTCGCTGACCAGGTATAGAACCTGCATCCCCTGAGTTGTTGGAAGGCAGAGTATTAACCACTGGACTGCCAAGGAAGTGCCTCATTAATGTAATCTTTGACGTAACTGAAGACCTTTGATAAACTCTTCTGCTGATAACTAGAGAATATTCAATATTTATAAGCATCAAGCTGTACAGAAGTACATGCACCCTGAGCTCATGTGAGATGATGTGGTGTAATGAATAAGCAGACGGACTTTAAAATCAGATTGTCTAGGTTGGAGTCTTGTTTGTACTGGTTACTAATACAAGTTTCTCTGTTTCAGTTATCTGTAAAATGAGAAAGATAGTATCTATCTATATGGTTGTTGAGAGGGTTATTTGAGCATATTAGTAAAATATTTAGAACATGCTGGCACTTTGTAACTGCCTTAGATGTTAGCTGATCTATTTAACAGGTATGTTACTACTTCCTGAAAATGCACTGAACAGAGTTTAGAATTAAAGGGAGTGAGTTAGGGTATGTAGTTGACCCTTGAGCAACAAGGGTTTGAATTGTACAGGGACACTTATTTGTGGATTTTTTTCAGTAGTAAATAACTGCAGGACTACACGATCTGCAGTTGGTCAAGTCCCTGGATGCAGAACCATGGGTATGAAGGAACTGCCCATTTGGAGGGCTGGCTAGAGGTTATGTGCAGATTTTTGACAGAGCGGAAGGTGGGCATGTTAAGGATTAACACTACAGATGTCAAATATCTTGTACCTGAATATCTTGCCCACCATACCCCTGGACCACTGATTGGATGCCTCATTGTGCTCATCATGCTGTGCTGTGCTTAGTCACTCAGTTGTGTCCGACTCTTTGCAGCCCCATGGGCTGCATTACAGCCCACCAGGCTCCTCTGTCCAGGGGGATTCTCTAGGCAAGAATACTGGAGTGGGTTGCCATGTCTTCCTCCAGGGGTTCTTCCCAACCCAGGGATTGAACCCAGGTCTCCCACATTGCAGGCGGATTCTTTATTGGCTCAGCTACCAGGGAAGCTCGTGTGTATGTTTATATTTTATTCAGTTGTATCATGTAGGTTATAAGAGAGACAACAACTCAACATAAAATCAGCCATTGTATATTAGGTCAAATAAGATGTGTGCACAGTCACCTCGAAGATTAGTTATCCAAGCCAGAGTAGAAGAACAGACAGAATCAGACTGAGCGATGTAACGCAGTACTTTGAAACTCTTGGTACGTATCAGAATCACTTGGAGAACTTTTAAAAATGTATAGGTGTAAAGCTCATCTATCCTGAGAGATTTCCACTCATTTGTCCTGTAGTGGGGCATGGGGATTGTTGGTACAGACATGTTTTTAAAATTTAGAGTATTCTCATATATAGCCAGGGTTGAAAGCCATCATGTATATAGTTTACTTAGAGCATAGGCAGAGGAGGAGTCAGAGAGAATTGGCTTTTTATATCCTGCACTGTGTAGAGAGACAGACAACTGGAAGATAGAAACAGCCTTTTCTACATAGGTACTCTGTGTGGCACAGATGGTACTTTAGGTCTCATAAGAGTCTGGATTAAATTTTGCTTAATAGCGTCTATTTTTCCTTGTTCTGATTACTTACTCTACAAGTAACATTCTGCTTACTAAATCAGCCTTCTAGATATATCCAAATTATAAGGTTGTGTCTGAGACAAGGTGTTTGAGCATTCACTCTAGACACTTGTCTAGTGTTGGCATTCTGGTGATTTTGCTGTTAGTCTCCCTTGGTTTTGATGAACTTTAGAGGTACTGACAAGGTCAGATTTTGAGGCTTTAAGACTGAATACCAGATCCTGGTTCCTTGTGAATTTACCAAGTTAGTGACCAGGGGTTGTCTCTTGGGAATTAGACATTCTCGATTTTCTTGATTTAAAACTATTCTGAAGTCCTGAAGAATTTGTAATAAAATTTTGTAATTAAAATAGGCATAAGTAAAAGGAAAATTTTAAATCTTTTTAAGAGTGTATACTTTTAACAATGAAATAACCAATCTAAAGGCAGGATTTTGTTTTATTTTTTTAAATGATCTCGTTCAAAAAGGCTTTGGGATTTGAGTTCAGTTATTTTGGTTACTGCTACTTTTTTTGCACATTCATTTAATAATGCTTATTGAGGACCTATTATGCACTAATCACACATACCTTAGCAGTGTTCTTAGTAATTCATACTATCTTCTGTAAAAATAAAACAAAAATTACCTAACAAAAACCCACTAAACTGTCTTGCTGTCCTAGGTATTAGATATTTAGTTTGTTTGTTTACTAAATACATTCTTATTTTCCTTTTTCTCCCCCTTTCTTTAATTTTTACTGTGTATTTGTGTATTTTCTTATTCTTGATATTGTTGAACCTAACTAATAGAGGAAATGGCCAGATCTGAATATTTGCTTTATTTACATTTTTAATGGGACATTTTATTACTGTCCTTTTCTACTGACACAGTGTTCTTGGTTGACGAAGATCATTGAATAGCCTATTGTAATAGAACATGTCGTTCATCCCAAAGATAATGGTATATAAATTTAGTAAGAAGAACAGATAAAACCATATCCTTCTTAATTAATTTACCAGGAAATTAAAGGAAACAGCATAAAGTCATTTGCCTTACCTAGAATTTTACCAGATTGTGGACCTTATGAGTTAGTTTGAAGCCTTTAACTTTGGGTACTTTACTTGCTTTGAAAGATGACAACTTGAAAGACTGAAGGGCTAAATAAAATAGTTATATTCAGTCAGGGTTCAGTTACAAGAGACAAACTACTCTAGCCTGTGGACTGGGCTGCTAAGAATGACTTCTATTGTTTTGTTTTGTTTTTCATTTTGTCTGTGCCAGATCTTAATTGCGAAATGTAGGATCTTTCAGTTGTGGCATGCAAACTCTTTAGTTGTTACTTGTGGGATCTAGTTCCCTGACCTGGGATTGAACCTGGACTGCTACATTGGGAGTCTTAGCCACTGGACCACCAGGGAAGTCCAGGAATGACTTCTAGAACAAAATTTGAACAAGCCTGCTAGAGGAGTGCTACCTTTGCCACAGTTAGCGAAGGTAAATATTAGGGTATCAGAAGGCCAGTATGGAACTGTTAGTTTAAGAACACACCATTTGAACAACAACCATAACAGACCAATTCAAAAATGTGCTGGAGACTTGAATAGACATTTCTCTAAAGAATATATACAAATGCCCAGAAAGCAGATAAAAAGATGCTTAACATCACTAGTCATTAATGAGAATCAAATCAAAACTATAGTGAGATACCACTACATACCCATTAAGAGGATCATTATTAAAACCAAAAATCAAAAAAAAGCAAGGGTTAGTAAGGGATGTGGAAAATTAAAACACTTGTGTGGTGTTCTTGAGAATGTTAAAAATGATGCAACTGCTTTGAAAATGGTATGATGATTCCTAAAAAAACTAAACAATCAAATGACCCAGCAATTCCACGTCTCGATATATACTCAAAAGAAGTGAAAGCAAGACTTGAACAGATATTTGTATATACCCATATCCATAGCAGCATTATTCACAATAGCCAAGAGCTAAAAGCAACCCAAGTGTCCACTGATGGATGAATGAATAAACAAAACATTGTATATACATACAATGGAATATTATTTAGCCTTAAAAATAAGAAAGTTTCTGACATATGCTAAAACATGGTGAACCTTAAAGATATTATGCAAAGAAGAATAAGGCAGACATGAAAGGATAAACATGGTAGGATTCCACTGGTTGTTCTCAGTTCAGTGCAGTTCAGTCGCTTAGTCGTGTCCGACTCTTTGCAACCCCATGGACTGTAGCACGCCAGGCTTCCCTGTCCATCCACCAACTCCTGGAGCTTGCTCAAACTCATGTCCATCGAGTTGGTGATGCCATCCAACCATCTTATCCTCTGTTGTCCCCTTCTCCTCCCACCTTCAATCTTTCCCAGCCTCAGGGTCTTTTCCAGTAAGTCAGTTCTTTGCATCAGGTGGCCAAAGTATTGGAGCTTCAGCTTCAGCATCCATCCTTCCAAGAAATGTTCAGGACTAATTTCCTTTAGAATGGATTGGTTTGACCCCTTGCAGTCCAAGGGACTCTCAAGAGTCTTCTCTTAACACCACAGTTCAAAAGCATCAATTCTTCAGTGCTCAGCTTTCTTTATAGTCTTAATTCTCACATCCATACACGACTACTGGAAAAACCATTGCTTTGACTAGATGGACCTTTGTTGGTAAAGTAATGTCTCTGCTTTTTAATATGCTCTCCAGGCTTATTGTACCTTTTCTTTCAAGGAGCAAGAGTCTTTTAATTTCAAGGCTGCAGTCACCATCTGCAGTGATTTTGGAGCCCCCCAAAATAAAGTCTGTCACTGTTTCCATTGTTTCCCCATCTATTTGCCATGAAGTGATGGGACTGGATGCCATGATCTTAGTTTTCTGAGTGTTGAGCTTTAAGCCAACTTTTTCACTCTTCTCCTTCACTTTCATCAAGAGGCTCTTTAGTCCTTCGCTTTCTGCCATAAGGGTGGTGTCATCTGTATATCTGAGGTTATTGATATTTCTTCCAGCAGTCTTGATTCCAGCTTGTGCTTCATACAGCCCGGCATTTCACATGATGTACTCTGCATGGAAGTTGCATAAGCAGGGTGACAATACACAGCCTTGATGTACTCCTTCCCCAATTTGGAACCAGTCCATTGTTCCATGTCCGGTTCTAACTGTTGCTTCTTGACCTGCATACAGGTTTCTCAGGAGGCAGATAAGGTGGTCTGGTATTCCCATCTCTTTAGGAACTTTCTTAAAATTTAAGAATTTTAAGTTTGTTTTGATCCATACAGTCAAAGGCTTTGACGTAGTCAATAAAACAGAAGTAGACTGGATACTGGTTGTGTCTAGAATAATAGAGACAGAAAGTAGAATGGTATTTGACAGGAGCATGCAGGAGGAAACAATGGGGAGTGTTCATTTGGCATGATGGAAAAGTTTTAAAAATAAATGGTGGTTAATGATTGAACAACAATGTAAATGTACTTAATTCCACTGAAGAAGTGAAGTGCTGTGCACTTAAAAATGATTGAAACAATAAAATTTCAGGTGTGTGTAGTTTAACACACACACACAGAAGAAACATATCATCATATATGTGATGAAGGCATTAGAAAGCCAGCACTGCTACTCTACAGCCACAGCTGCTTCCTGACAAAAAGTGAGTGATTGGAAACTGGAGAATTACATACACACACACATACACAACCAACATTTCCATAATCTTTCTTGTGGATACCAAACTTTAGAAAAATTTGGCCCCTACTTCACTTTCTGCTTTTGATGCCTTGCAGGGGGCCCTGTGGAGTTCCTGGGCACAAAGCACTTCTGTGTCCTGCATTTCTTTGATTATAGGAAACAGCTTTCATTCATCCTCCATCACCTTCCCTGAGTCCCAGTGGGCAGATTCAAGCAGTTATTAATTAGGAAAGGGATGGGAGACCAGGAGAAACAAACAGTCCAGAGCAGCCTTGGGGCAAGGTCCTGTTTCCCTATCAAAGGATACACACAACATCATCTTTGAGCTATTTTGCAGATACTGAAACCCCCTCCAGGTGGGAGAAGTTAATGATTAACAATGATATGCTGTCCACAAGCATGTAGACCCCAGACCAGTTGGACCTGAAGGTTGGTGTTGCTGACTCCTACTTACCTCACCATCAACCTATCAGAAGAATGTCTAGGAGCTGATCACACCCTCTTGGACAATTACTGTAAAACTTTTCACTGTCTTCCCCAAGTTGGGACACATGGTTTTGAGGGCATTAGCCTGCTGTTTCCCATTTTGCCTGGCAAAGCAATAAAGCTGTTCTTTTCTACTTCAGCCAAAACTTTCTCTGAGATTTGATTCAACACTGCTGTACAGAAAAGCTCAGCTTTCAACATCACTTTTCCACATCTCATGTCAGAGGATATAGTTGGCTAAACTTAATTCACATTTAGAACCTTAGTGGCAAGGGATCCTGCAGAATAATTTTTAGTTTTTTAACCTCTGTAGTACAAAAAACAACTGGAAGGAGATTGGAAAGGATGCTGAGTGCCAATTCATCGTATTTGTCACAGACACTGAGTCAGTGGTGATTCACAGATGGCAATACTCCTTGTCTCAAGTCATCATTTCCAGTAGTGGCCAGATTGTCCTGTAGCTGGTCAGTCAGAGATAGGATAGGGCAAAATAAATAGCTTTAGTGAGGCAGAACAGGGAAAGAGTTTGTTAATAGACATTGTCTCTTTTTGCAGTTCTAGACTGATTGTGCTTGGTTTGTTACACCTAATACGCAGTATTGACAGTTTCAATATAGTATTAATAACTGAGTTATTTATATTATTGTGAGGATAATAATTTAGTGCTTATCACTCCAGTGGAATGCATGTCACTCATCAGTTAATGAATAGCTATGCTTCTGTTAAGAAATACAGATTTGGGGAGGACTTCCCTGGTGGCCCAATGGTTAAGACTTTGCCTTCCAATGCGCTGGGTGCAGGTTTGATCCTTGGTTGGGAAGCTAAGATCCCACATGCCTCAGGGCCAAAAAGCAAACAGGTAAGCAATATTGTAACAAATTTAATTAAGACTTAAAAAAAAGAAATACCAGATTTAAAGTTCTTGTGTTTATGAGAACTGTTTTCATTGTGTTAAGTATGGAGATAAGATCGTAGGAAATAATGAACTCTTACTGTCAAGCAGTTGAAATCTCTAATCAATGTGAACTAAGTATGGAAAGAAATATAAATATGCTAGTAAATGAACAAGTTGATATGCTGAAAATTGAATTTTTGAATAGGTTTCAAAAATGTGTCAGAGTCCATCCAAAAGATAAGGTATCTTTATAGAACAGTCAGATACTTTATGTATAGAGGAGTTGGAACGAAGTTTGAGTAATGTCTGTTGATGGTACGATTCTGCATAAGTGAACTGTGTTCTCAGTGCTTTGTATTGACCTTTGATAGCTAATTTCTTAATTGCTCATAATTTCAAAGTAAACTTCTTTTAAATTGTGTCTCAAGTTGAGATCTTTCCTCTATGTACCAGTTAACATTTTGGACAGGTACCATGCTTTGCATGCAGTGCTTTTTGATGTGGATCAGACTTTAATGACTACCTAGGAGTTAGTGTCCAAATAACATGTCAGAATTTTTTGATTGTGTTTGTTATTTTACTTGTAGAAATCTAACCAAAGACACTGCAATACTATTTGTAATAGTAAAAAAATTGTGAACAGTTGTCAACATTGGGAAATCAGCAGATTATTGTATAGCCATCCAATGGAATGTCCTTTTCAAAGGATAGTTTGATGACATTAGACAGGACTCGTGCAACAATGTTAAGTAAAAATGTATTACATGTGACATGATTTCTATGTAGAAATTTTCTCTATAGAAAATACTATGTGTGAAAGATAAATTTAAAAATTACAAGCAGTAGTTCTTGGGGCAGGGGTAATTTTGAAATTATAATTGCAGTGTTCTTCAACAGATGCATTGTTCTTCTATATATTTTTCTGTCTTTATTATAGAAGTATATACTTCAGCAGATCAAAACAATGCAGAAATCTGTAGACTAAAAACCATAAAATTATGTCCTTAAGTCACTTAACTAGGCAAATGAAGTCCAGTTTATCAACTTGTTCTCTTATGGATTTTGTTTTTGTTGTCATAGCTAAGAAATATTTTCTTAACCTAAGTTCAGAAAGATTTGCTCCTCTATTTTCTTTTAGAAGTTTTCTAGTTTTAGATTTTACCTTAGGTCTATAATCCATTGAAGTTAATTTTTATATGTGGTGAGAGGTATGGATTAATGTTTTGGCATATGGATATTCATTTGATCTAATAGCATTTGATGAAAAGACTGTTCTTTCTCCACTGAATTGCCTGTGTTTAACTGTAGAAAATTATATATCCATATATATGTAGGTCTGTTTCTCAATTCTCTCTTCTATTCCATTGATGTATTTTTATGCCAGTACTCAGTGCAGGTCAGTGGCTCACTTGTGTCTGACTCTGTGACCCCATAGACTGCGGCTCGCCAGGCTTCCCTGTCTACCACCAACTCCTGGAGTTTACTCATGTCCATTGAGTTGGTGATGCCATCCAACCATCTCATCCTGTCATCCCCTTCTCCTCCTGCCTTCAATCTTTCCCAGCATCAGGGACTTTTCCAATGAGTCAGTCTTGTAATTAGTTATCTAATCTTATTTTTTTTCAAGCTTGTTTTGGTTATTCTGTGTCCTTTGCATTTCCATATCAGTTTTTGAGATAAGTTTATCAGTATCTACAAAGAAACCTGTTGGGATTTTGATTGGGATTGCATGGAATTTATAGACCAAATTTGGTAAGAATTGATGCATGTCAATGAAAATCAGTTGATCTAAGATAGAACTGGAAAATTGTATTTGAGCCACACTGGAGACTATAACCCAAGAACAGCGTGTCAGAAAGCTTTCAGAGCCGTTCTACCAGTTAGAAGTGGAGGCATAGTTATGTAAGTTTTGTGGGCTGTTTTTTTTTGGGAGACAGAAGGCTGTACATTAAATGACATATTATTGACAGTTTAATACTCCAGATCTAAAAGTCTTGTGGCCCCTTAACAAGATCAAGAAGGAATGTTATCTTTTAAGGAGTTGTCTTATTGGTGCTAGAAGAATGTAGCCTTTATGGCTAAGCAGCTGTTTCTGCCAATGGGGGAGGTTTGGTTGATACATAATGCAGATATGCAGTTCTTGGTGGTAAAGGGAGAAGAGGCCAAAGGGCAGAGGAAAAAAATTTTTTAATTTTATGTTTAAATTTTTCTTGTCTTGCCATAAAATGTGAATGTTTTCATATATAAAATATGAATCCTTTAAAAATATTATTGAATTTGATTTGCTAAGATATGTTTCAGATTTTTCCTTCTATGTTCTTAAGGCCTGTCAGGCTATAGTTTTACTTTTTTGTAATGTCATGTCTGGTTTTGGTATCAGGATCGTACTGGCCTCATGGAATGAATTCAGAAATATTCCCTGCTTTTCTGGAAGAATTTTATTTTAGTGGTCTATTTCTCCCAACTTCTGTGCTATTGTTGACATATATTTTACTTATGTATTTACCCATGTATTTACCATTTCTGATACTCTTCCATGCTTTGTGTAGATTCTTATTTTCCTATGATGGCATTTTTGTCTTGTGTGAAGGACTTCCTTTTCATATTTCTGGTGGTTCAGGTCTGCTGGAGATGAAATTGTTTAGCTTTTGTGTGTCTGAAAAAGTATTTATTTTACCTTTGTTTTTTAACAACATTTCACTGGTCATAGAATTACAGGTCGATTTTTTTCCCCCCTTTTGGTGTTTTAAAGACATTATTTCACTGTCTTCTAACTTCCATTGTTTCCTGTGAGGAATCTGCTATCATTATCTTTGTTCCTGTGTATGTCATGTATATATCTTCTCTTTACTTCTAAGATTTTCTCATTATCACTGATTTTGAGTAATTTGATTATGTTATGGTGTGGTATAGTTTTTTGTGTGGTTCTAATGTTTGGAGTTTATTGAGCTTTTTGGATGTGAGTTTATAGTTTTCACCAAATTTTGAAAAATGTTGGCCATTGGTAGGTACTTCAGAATGTTTTTTCCTGTCCTCTCCTGTCTCCTCCTTTCAGGACTACATAAATGCATCCATTAGATGGTTTGAAGTTGTCCCACATCTCACTGATGTTCTTTTCATTTTGTTTCTTTTTCTTTTTTTTAATCATGGTAAAATATACATAGCAAACTTATATTTTAATTATTTTGAAATCCATAATTCAGTGGCATTAAGTACATTTACATTGTTGTGCACCCATTACCACCATCCATCTCCAGAACTTTTTCATCATCCCAAATGAAAACTCTGTGCCCATTAAACAGTAATCCCTTTGTCTCCTGTTGCTCAGTCCCCGGAAACTACTATCTGCTTTCTGTCTCTATGAATTTGTTCTGGTACGTCATCTAAAGTGAATCACACAACATTTGTCCTTTTGTGTCTGACTTATTTCATTTAGCACAAGGTCTTCAAGATTCCTTTTAAAGATTGAATAATGTTCTCTTCATTTTTAAAAGCTCTCTTTTTCCTGTGTTTCATTTTGAATAATTAATATTGTTATGTCTTCAAGTTTACTATGCCTCAGCAGCATCTAATTAGCTCTTAATCCCATCCAACATGTTTTTTATTACGTATCTTTGCAATTTCATTTCTAGAAGTTTGAGTTGGATCTTATGTGTCCATATTTCTTATTTCACTTTTTGAACATATGTAGTGCAGTTATCATATCTGTGTTAACATCCTTATCTGATAATTTTATTAACTGTCTATTCTGGGTCAATTTCAATAGATTTTCTACATGTTGTAGGTGAGTTTTCCTACTTCTGTGCATGCCTGGTCATCTTTGATTGGTTCCCAGACATAGTGATTTTACCCGTTGGGTGCTGAATACTTTTGTATTCCTATTAACATTCTCCCACTTTGTTGAGGGATGTAATTAAATTACTTGAAAACACTCTGATCTTTTTGATTCTGCTTTTAAGATGTGTTTGGCTGAACCAGAGACATGTTTAGGTTTAGGGCAGGATTTCTCCGTATCAGCACTAATTTTTTGTTGTGAGGGACTGTCCTATGTATTGCAGAGCGTTTTAACAGTATCCCTAGTCTCTAGTCTTTAAATGAGCCCCTAGCTGTGACAACCAAAAATATCTCCAGAAATTGCCAAATGTTTTGGGTTGCCAATTGCCCCCAGTTGAGAGCTCCTGTTTTAGGGTTAATTTTACCTTTCTACTATGGAAAGATCTTGCTGTGTACTCTGCCCAGTGCCCCATGAATCATGAGATTTTTTTTTTTTCCAGCCTGGTTGTTTGCAGTAGGCGCTTTTAGTGATCTTGTGTGAGTACTAGGCATTATCGCCTCTAATCTTTCTGGGTGGTTCTTTTTTCAGTCTTGTTTGGTTTCCTCACATACAACTGTTGATCAGCATTCAGCTGCCTGTTCAAGGGAGATCCTTTGCAAATCTCTGGAGTTCCATCTTCATCTACGTACAGTGTTATAACAAAAATACTGTAGGCTGAGTTCCTTAACACATCTATTTCTCATGGATCTGGAGGCCAAGGAATCCAAGATCAAAGTGCCAGCAGATTTGGTGTCTATGAGGTCTACTTCATAGTTGGTCTTCTTTTATCGGTGTCTTTACATGGCAGAAGGGCTGAGAGAACTCTCTGGGGTATATAAGGGCATTAATTCTGTTCATGAATATTCTGCCTTAATGACCTAATCACCTCCTAATACTATCCCACTAGGGGTCAGAATTTCAATATAGGAATATAAGCATTCAGTCTATAATATGTTTTGTCTTTCTCCTCTCTTTTATTCTATCCTGTGTACACTAGCCACCTTGATTTCCCTAGACTCTTACTTCCATCACAACTCACGTAGTTGGCTGGGCCTCACCCAGTTTATATCCTGCATCACTCGTACATGGCAGGGGGTAGTAGGGCTCACCTTGTTTCCTCCTCTCAACCATCTCCTTGTTGTCTCGTGCCAACTGTCTTGAAACTGGTTTTCTCTCCATATATTTTGTCTATATTTTGGCTGTTTCAGGCGGAAAAGTAAATCTGATTTCTCTTATTGCATCTTGGTCAGAAACAGAAGTCCCTTTAACTGATAGTCGATTCATATTAATTATTGATTAAAGCTGAAAGTATACAGAAATGTTTACTAATTTCTTCATTCTGTAGATTTGTATGAAATCTATAGCTGTCATATTCTTCATTAAAAGTTTCCTGTTCCCTGTAGGTCCTTTGGTACAACAAAAATATTATGTTGTCCTGAAGCCTTTTATCATCTTTAGTGCAGGTTTTCATAGTGTTAGCTAAATATGGGGCTCTGACTGTATGTAGCAGCATAGAATTAAAGGGCGTGCCCTGACCTGATGAAGTACAGCAGTGCAATGTGTCACGCTTTTAGGGCATTGCCACAGCAGGTTCAAAGACTTCTAGGAAGCTTTCTTGTACGATTACTCGTATTTTCTAGCAGCTGAAACACCAGCATCAAAGCCTGTTTGTTAGTTAGATTGAGGATATAAAGAACAGATTGTTAGCCAGATTGGAGGTGATAAAAGGCAGGAAAAAAAAAATACGAGAGTGATCATTTTGAGCAGTATATGAAATGAAACTCTACTGAAGAATAAGGCTAAAAGGATGGGAGTGACTTGGAACCCACTGGTGGTAAGCTGTTAGAAAAATGAGAAAGTGAAATAGAAATAAAATGACAGAAGGTATCTGGCCTTATTTTGTATGAGATGAGCCTCTTGTACTTTTTACATTGTAATTGTTTCAGAGTTCATAGCGTGCACTTGTTGGATATTCAGGGTTGAAATAATTTATTCAGAGAATACCTCAGGGAAAAGATATGTATGTGGTATGTAGGATGAAGCCATCTGGCTGTCTATATGGATTAAAACATAGCAAAATCATTTAAAATGGAGCTATATATACATGTAATAAGTGATATAAAATTATATACATCAATGTGTGTAAATTCCATGAGTTGAAGTGAA
This sequence comes from Odocoileus virginianus, assembly GCF_023699985.2. Lineage (NCBI taxonomy): Eukaryota > Metazoa > Chordata > Mammalia > Artiodactyla > Cervidae > Odocoileus > Odocoileus virginianus. The sequence goes on from NC_069680.1 coordinate 64,573,415, forward strand.
TAAATCATAATTCCCTGTCCTTTGGGGTGGTGATGCTATATTGTAGGTAAAAGGATTAAGACTGGAAAGCTATTTTGGCTTTTGGAAACACTGATTTAAGGTTTCCAAAAACTAGCTTTGCTTTGTAGTAATCAAAATATAAACATTTAATGAGCATGTTTCTTGTTGGCTGAATATTTTTGATGGTGTAAAAAGTATTTATGTAGTTGAGTATCTGCCTTTTTCAGGTAATTTTAAGTATTCATGGCAAGAGTTTGTGTTGGATAGAAGAATGCAGAAATAGCAGCTTTTTACTTTTCCTCCTCATAAGGAAGCATAGAAGGTTTTCATAGCCAAAAATGCTTCTGATAAGGGAATGATAAGCACTAAAACCAGGAGTTACTGAAGGGTATTGATGTTTTGTTTTAGTTTTTAAAACTTTTAAAATCAAGTTTTACTACTACAGGTAAAGTGTAGCTCATACGTATATGGACTGATGAATTTTCAGTTTATAACTACTATTCAGATTAAGAAATGGAACATATGTATTGGAACTGTTTGATTTTTTTTTTTTTTTCCCTAGCTGGGTAGTGGGCATGTAAGTATTTGTTGTGTCATTCTTTCTTCTTCTTCTTTTTTAATGCTTTAAAGTTTACCTACTGTGTTTTTAAAAAATCATCTCAGAAGAAAATACGGTCTTTAGTGATCTGGAAAATGTCAGAAAACCCACTGACTTTAGTTGTTGAGAAAGTACTTTAGGGAGCTAGGTTTTTTCCATGTAAGCCCTTGTCTCCCATGTTTGTGATAAAAGTTTAGAAGCCTGATATACGCTCAAGTTACTGAACACTTTATTTTATTTTTTAAAATACATTTATTTGGTTGTGCCAGGTCTTAGTTGCAGCATGTGGGGTTTAGTTCCCTGATCAGGGATTGAACCCAGGCCCCCAGCATCGGGAGCACAGAGCCGCAGCCACTGGATCAGCAGGGAAGTCCTACTGAGCACTTTAAGTGGAAAGAGAACATGAGCAGAGCTGTGCGGGATCAGAGTAGTGAACATTATTAGTACTTTCTGAAATGGTACATTCTTCCTGTAATTGCAGTATGGGGAATTCCTTGGAGGTCCAGTGGTTAGGACACAGCACTTTCCCTCTGAGGACTCAGATTTAGCCCCTGGTCGGGAACTAAGATCCCAGAAGCCGTGTGGCGTGGCCACACACACAGAAAGAAATACTATAATTGCAGTATAAAATGTGGCCCCTCGAATTTGTGGGCATTGAAGTGTTTTATCACTAAATCACAATGATATTTTAAGAAGGAAATTCCTTATAAATTCTGTAATGGAATATTCAAGGTATAGAAAGAAATGAGCTACTAAGATATTTATAGATATTTATATCTAGTAAAGATTTTATATCTATTGTAGAAATTATTTGTGTAGTCGATAGAAATATGTTTAATCTTAAGGGGGTTCCTGAAATTAGTTTTTTCTCTACCTTTGTGGGGTTTTTTGTTTTGATTTTTTTCTTTTTGGAGTCAGTTGCTGTTCAGTTGCCAAGTTGTGTCCAGCTCTTTGTGACCCCGTGGACTGTAGCGCGCCAGGCCTCCCTGTCCCTCACCATCTCTCAGAGTTTGCCCAAGTTCTTGCCGATTGAGTCAGTGATGCCGTCCAGTCTGCATCCTCGGCTGCCCCCTTCTGCTTCTGCTTTCAGTCTTTCCCAGCATCAGGGTCTTTTCCATTGAGTCTGCTGTTCAGGGCTGTTAGTAATTGCCTCCTGCTCTTCCTTCTGAGCTGGGGGGCTTAACTTTTGGTGTCGTATCTTTTTGCCTTTTTATACAGCTTATGGGGTTCTCACGGCAAGAATGCTGGAGTGGTTTGCCACTGCCTCCTCTAGTGGACCATGTTTTGTCAGAATTCTCCACTATGACCATCTGTCTTGGGTGGCCCTGCATGGCATGACTCATAGCTTCATTGAGTTATTCAAGCCACTTCACCACAACAAGGCAGTGATCCATGATTTGGAGGCAGGAGAGATATTCCTCAAACGTGAAGATTTCTAAAATTTGGTTTATTTTCATGTATGACAAATCTTTCTGTATATCTCATTTTATGAAAGTATTGAGTTATATTCTCAATTGTTCTCACCAGTAGGCTTTTTCTAATTAAGTTATGGCCTGATATGGTATGGCAAAGCCATTTGTAAAATATTACAAAGAAAACATTTTATAAAAATATTTGGTCATTAGCTTTTCCTTTGCTACTGAATTTATGTGTATAAACTTATTAGAATGTTAATCTATTGAAAACTACTCACTAATGAATAATTTTGTTTCTTTTTTCTTATCCAGTAGCCAATATGGCAGTGTAGATGAATAGCTGTTTCTGGTGTATTTATGTGTATTTGGTCTTCAAAGAAGTTGTTAGGGCACGTTGAGTTTTTGTTTATTTTCCTATTTTCCCTTGACAGACAGTTGAAGAAGAAATGGCTGGTCCTAATCAACTCTGCATTCGCCGCTGGACTACCAAGCATGTAGCTGTTTGGCTGAAGGATGAAGGCTTTTTTGAGTATGTGGATGTTTTATGCAACAAGCACCGACTTGATGGAATCACATTGCTTACACTGACTGAATATGATCTCCGATCTCCTCCTCTGGAAATCAAAGTCTTAGGGGACATTAAAAGGTTAATGCTCTCAGTCCGAAAATTGCAGAAAATACATATTGATGTTTTAGAAGAGATGGGATACAACAGTGACAGCCCCATGAGCCCCATGACTCCATTAATCAGCGCTCTTCAGAGTGCAGAGTGGCTCTGTAATGGGGAGCCTTCACATGACTGTGATGGACCCATCACTGATTTGAATTCTGATCAGTACCAGTATGTGAATGGTAAAAACAAACACTCTATTCGAAGATTGGACCCAGAGTATTGGAAGACCATACTGAGTTGTATATATGTTTTCATAGTATTTGGATTTACATCTTTCATAATGGTTATTGTCCATGAGCGAGTGCCTGACATGCAGACCTATCCACCACTCCCAGATATATTCTTGGACAGGTAAGTTTTCTTTCTAGTTACCAAATTTGTAGAAGATAGCTATAATAGGAGTGATAGAGTAGAAAGAACCACTCCTTATTTTATTTTTCTATGCTATATTTCTATTTTTCTATGTTATAGCTGTAATATTTTCTATATTTATGTTATAGCTTCTTGGGCACTTGGTATTTTAAAAGGATTTCCTGGAGTGTTATTTGTAATAAGTGGAATTAGGTTATTATTATTATTTTTTAAAAGATGAACAGGGTTTTGCTTTCCAAAAATGTGGGGAAGTCTCCTGTATCATCAAATAAATTAGAATTATCACAGATGCTACAAACTGATTGTTGATAGTATTCTGTTGGTTTATAAATAATGCATAAAAAGAATACAGTATATTAAATGAAAAATAAGAGTAGAACAAAACTTAAAACTATTAGTTTTTATATTTGTGATTTTAAAATGTGTTTTTAGTTTGTATTGCTATCTTATTTGTTTTTATAAAATATTGTACCCTTCTGAAAGTGCCTTATAGTATATGGGTTTTTTTTTTTTGAATGAAGTGAATTACAGTGTCCATATTAAGTGGCAGAATAACACATATATCACATTTTATTCTCAAGCCCTGACAAAAAGCATAGTGAAGAAGTTATGTTTGTTTGTTGGTCTTAAATTATAAAGACAAGGAAAGGGCAGATAAGAGAGGAGAAAAGAGCCGTACATTTTTGAAAGTTTGAAAGCAGATGGGTGAGGAGCAACAAGCGGAGCTAAAGTAACCTAATTCTAAAGCAGCCATCAGGAAAACTGAGAACCCAATCTATGTTGCAAATTTCTCAAAGCTCTGGATACTGTAGGTGAAAGGGTGATGCTAAAAAAAAGAGAGAATTGAATGAAAGCTGTTTAAGAAACTGTGTTAGATCCCTATATCTCCTTTCCTGTTTTATCATACACAGTTTTTCCAGCAGAAGGCCGTAAGGAAATAAAGACGACAGCATGTGGATAAGAGTACTCTAGGCAGAAGAAACAGCAGGGTGCAAAAGCCCTGAATTGTTAGTAGGCTTAGCATGTTTAAGGAACACCAATTGAGAGATGGGGAGACAGTTGGAGATGAGATCTAAGAGCAGACAGGAATCCAGACTGTATATGTACCTGTTGACAATTGTAAGGACTTGAGCATTCATTCTAAGTGAAAAAGGAAGCCATTGAAAAACATTTAGGATAAGAGTATAGTGATCTAATGTCCATTTTAAAAGGGCACTAGAATGGTTGTTGTATTGAGAATAACATGAGAATGGGGATGGGAAAGCAGAGGTTAGTTAAGTTATTGGAATTCATTGGACAAAGATGAGGTGGATTGGATTAGGATGGTAGTGGTACACACATACATATATGTGTTGTGTGTTTGCAACAAGATTTGCTTATGGATTTGCATGTAAGGTATAGGAAAAAGAATTCAAGGATTATTCCAAGATTTTTGACTTGAGCATCTGGAAGGATGAAGTTGCCCTTTATAGAGGTGGGAAGACTGTGGAAAGACTTCCAACTTCTTGGAGAGAAAAGTGAGGGTTTGGTTTTAGACATGTCATGTTTGAGGTATGTTTACACCAAATCAGATGTCAAATAAGAGATGGGAAGATGTGTTAGAGTTCAGAGAGTCTGAGCTGAAATTTGGGAGTTACGAGCATAAGTACAGCTGTGATAATTGGTTAATGTCTCCTAGGTAGTGAGTTTAGAAGGGAAAGGAAGAAGTTGAAGATTGATCCTAAGAATAAGTATAATATCTAGAGGTCAGAAAAGTAAGTCAAAACCAGTAAAGAAGAAGACTGAGAAAGTCAGGGCAGAGAGAGCAAGAGAGTATTTTGGAAACCAAGTTTGTTTGTTTGTTTGTTTTTTAAGTATTTCTAGAAGACAGGAATAATTTATAATTAGCTGTTTTAGATGCTACAGAGGGGTCAAGTAAGATGAGGTTAAATGACTGTTGACCTTGACAAGGGCAAAAGCCTGATTGTAGTGGATTCAAAAGAGACTGTGAGACTGGAATATACCCAAAGGTATATCTCCACACATATGAAGCAGCATATGTACAAAGTTATTCATTGTGACATTATGTGTAAAAATTATAAATATTGGAAATACTATAAATGTTTATTCACAGAAAACTGGTTGAATACGCTGTGGTATACTTACACAATTGAGTACTATCTAATCATAGAAAAGAATGAGGAAGATTTCTGTGAACTGATAATGAAATGGTTTGTAAGAAAAACTCAGTAGCAATGAAGCCATGAGCATCCAGGTCATGGTTTCTGAATCCCAGTCTCTACCAAAGGAATAGGCCAGGACTCCTTAGAGAAATGGCTGATTTTAAGTTTGGAGCATGGTAAGCATAAAATGAGCCTGAAATAGATTTTATGCCAGAAAGCACGGAAGTGGAAACCTATCAAAATAACATATGATCTAGTTTTAAGGGGCTCCCACTAATCAAATTAGGACAGTCAGAACATCAAGAAGCATAATGATGGTGAAGTGAAGTCGCTCAGTCGTGTCCAACTCTTTGTGACCCCATGGACTGTAGCCTACCAGGATCCTCAGTCCATGGGATTTTCCAGGCAAGAATACTGGAGTGGGTTGCCATTTCCTTCTCCAGGGGATCTTCCCGACCCAGGGATCGAACCTGGGTCTCCTGCATTGTAGGCAGATGCTTTACCGTCTGAGCTACCAGGGAAGCCCCATAATGATGGTAATGAATTATAATATACTGAGTAAGAATCTATGAACCCATAGTGATAAACAAAACCAGAAGGAGTTCCTCAAGGGAATTATAAGGTAAGTTGAAGAGCCAAAACCAAGCACAGCACATGAACTTTAATTAGATCCTTGATCAAGAAAAAAAAAAATTCTGCTGTAAGGACATTTTAGGGATAATTAGGAAAATTTGAATATAGATTGCATATTAAATGATACAATATAACACTTAAGTGTTACAGTTTCCTGGGTATAATAGTGTATTGGGTTATAAAGAAGGTACCCTTGATCTTAGGACATACATGTTGAAGTGTTTAGAGGAGAAGTGTCATAATGTTTGCAACTTTTCAGGAAAGACTTAGTCTCGGAGAGAGAGAAAGTGTGTGTATGTGCGTGTGTAGGTATGTACAGAAAGAAAGAAAGCAAATGTGGGGAAATGTTATGGTAAACAGTCAATAAATTTAAATAAAAAATATAGTGTTTATTCTTTAAATTTTTTTTTGATTTTGTTATCAGAATTTTTCAGTTAAAAAAAGGGGAAGGGCAAAGAAATGATGTGAAAGAGAGGAGGAAAATGGGAGGAGAGAAATGGAAACAATCAAGTCTTACAGGCCCCTAAAAGTTTTTCTGTAAGGGCAGCAGAGAAATGGAGCTGTAGCTTGGAGAGGACTCACCAGGGTTTTGTTTTGGATGGACTGTACTATGTAGCGTGGCTGTTGTATTGATGATGGGCATGATCCAATTTAAGGGAAATGATATGAGAGGGTATAATTGATGGAGTAATGTCCTTAAGTAGATAAAAAGGGGTTGGATCTTGTAGGTGGGTGAGGCGGGTCTTAGTCACATGGTCTATTCATTCATAACAGGGGAGGATAGAAAATATGGAAACAGATATAAGATTGCCAATTGTGTTGGTAGAGCATGAGGAAGTACTCTGCTGATTGTCTTTATCTTCTCTGAAAACAGATTTAGAAGAGAGAGCAGGTCAGAGGTTTGAGGAGAGAGGATGAGTGTGAAATGGCCGTCTGAATGGATAGACTTGTGTGATGGAGTAGCACTAAAGGCCTGCTTGAAGTTAATAGCTGTGTTGTGTGTGTCTTTACCCACTCACCTGCACAGATACAGGTATAGAGTAGGTAGATAACTGGATTTAAGCAGGTTCAAAACTTTGCTAGGCAGTATAATAAAGGAAGAAGAAGAAAGAGTGAGTATAATGACTGACTACAAACTTAGGTGGATAAGGAGGGACGGGAGGATATGAAGTAGGTGAAGGACAGAGGAAGTGTTATTAAGATCTGTGGGTTTTGAGTCTCAGAATTATTAAAGTTAGAGAACTAGGAGGAGTAAGATGGAAAAACAAGAAATGTTGGTTAGTGTAGGATTCTTGCTTCAGCTGTGAAGAATAATCTTGGTGATGACAAGATCCAGTTTATAACAGTGCGCATAGGTCACTGAGGTAGAGTAGGAGAAGTTGGAGGAGAAGTAAAAAGAGGAGAAGAACAGATATCACAACAGAAGGAGCTTTGGAGAGAGTGGCATTGAACCAGAAACTAAAATCTCAAATCAGAGAATGGGTGCTGAGCTTCTGTAGATGACTATAACAAGGCATAATGAGAAAAAGAGGGGAAATGATCATGAGGATTTTATTTTAAAGTGTACATTCGTGTGGGTTTTAGTATATTTATAAAGTTGTGTGGCCATCACCACTACTTCCAGAACATTTCCAACACCCTAAATAAATTCATATTATCAGTCACACCCCATTTCTCTCCTCCCTCTAGGCTCTGGCAAGCAGAATCTACTTTCTGTGGATTTGTCTGTTCTGGACATTTCATATAATGGCCGTATACAACATGTGGCCTTGTTTTGTGTCTGGCTTCTTTTATTTACCATACGGTTTCTAAGGTTCATGCATATGAGTAGCATGCATCCGTACATCACTCCTTTTTATTACAGACTATTGTTTCATTGTATAGATACACTGCATTTAGCTTATCCATTCAGTAATTGATGAATGTTTGAGTTGTGTTCCCTTTTTGGCTACAATTGATCATTCTGCTATGAACATCCACATACAAAGTTGTGTACAGACTTATGTTTTCAGTTTGCAGTGGGGATTTGAAACCAAATTTTGCCTAACATGCTACAGTGCCACCAGCTACAAAGCCTCATGCTCTTAAATATCTAAACTTCATTCACAGGAGAATGGTAGCAGCAGCTGTCAGCATTGCTTCTATATCCACTTGGATCTCTTTTCCATTTTCTTGCACATTTATACTCCCAGCATCCAGCAGTTGTGTGTCTTTGTTAGAGGACTGCTCTTGGGCTGCTGGGATACACTTTGCCTGCTTAAAAAGAGAATCAGACGTGCTTGGAACTTTACATCCCTTAAGCAGCAGCTCTTAACCGATGATGTGAGGTGGGGTATATGTATTTCATTTCTCTTTACCCAAGTTAGGACAACTTTTAGGTTGGACCTGCACTGTCTCCCAGGTTCCCCACAGAACTGAGCCAAAGTTACCTTGCCTGAGTTTACCACAGAGGTCTGCTTGCTGGTTCACCCTTGCCTTGCCTCCTTGCCTTCCTGATCTCATTTCCTGGCTACTCTATGATTTTCCCTTGGGAACATTCCTAATTACTTTCACAGTGATCTTTGTTGTGTCAAGCTTACTTGACACAATTCCAAGAGCTTCAGCACATCATAAACAAAAAATTAGGAAACAGAGATAGTTTTAGAGGCAGGCCCACTTGCATGTGAGGAGAGATAGCTAATATAACAACAAGGGAGGAAACAGAAGCACTGTAAAAAGCACACATAAATAATGGAAAAACCACATCAATCTGGGGCTTAACTGGCTTTCATTTCTCAGTAGTCCCTGAGGTCATTACCTTGTCCAGTGATTAATAATCTATGTTCACAGTAATGACCCTGAATTATGAAAGAAAATTAAATTCTATCCAGAAAAAAAAGGAATAACATGTATATTGCATTTTAGAAAGCATTGCATCAAAATAAATGTGAGATATTGAAAACACATTTGACAATTTCCTTACAATGCTTCATTAAAAAACGAACAGGAGAAAATGGAGATGGAGGTTCCCAGTAATCCAATGAAGGCAGAAGCAGTGATAACAATGAAAATTTATAAAGTAGAAAGCTAAGTGCCTATTGTGAGATTGAGGACTAGCAGTGCCTAAGAGATGAGTTTATTCGTACTGCGGTGCTCCAGAAAAACTTTCAAAACAAGAGACATCAAGCATCCCTCAAGACAGGGTATAGATAGGAGCTAAATATGGGAGAACTGGTTAAAAATCTATTTAAGACCTGTTCTACTGCAACTGAAGATAGGTAGGTTGCTCTCGAACATAGTTGATGTAAGGGTCTCTGGACTCAGGGACACCATTCCCAGCTGAGAACAAAGGTGCATGTTTTCATTGTATTTTCAAGGTGATTAACTATAAATCTATGGACTGATCACAAGACTTCAAGCTCCCTTCCTAGCTTCCCATCCCCAGTCATAGCATCCCTAATCCTCCAAGCAAGGGAACAAATTCCCCTTCTTAGAAAGCCTGCAGAAGAGAAAAGGACTGTAGATACTGGAGGGTGCACTGACTTCAGTATTAATGGGTTGTGGCACATGGGCTCAATGGTTGTGGGTCCCCCGCTCCAGAGCACAGGCTCAGTCGTTGTGGCACATGAACTTAGTAGCTCCACAGCATATGGGGTCGTCCCCGATCGGGGACTGAACCCCTGTCTCCTGCACTGACAGCAGATTCTCTACCATTGAGCCACCAGGGAAGCTCTTGATAGTTTCTTACGAAGTTAAACACACTCTTAACATAGGACTCAGTGATGTCATTCCTAAGTATTTGCCCAAGAAAAATGAAAACATATGTCCATGCAAAGACCTGTTCATAATCACCCAAACCTGGAAACAGCCCATAATACCCATAGCTTGTGAATGGGTAAGGAAATTGTGGACAAAGAATTGTACACACAATTACATAGATGAATCTGAGATATATTAAGTGAAAATAGCCCGATACAAAAGGTGTTTGGACAAACATTGTGTGATTGCCTTTATATGCCATTCTAGAAAAGGCAGACCTGTAGGCATCAGAAGTCAGATCAGTGATTGCCCCACAGCTGAAAGTAAAGGAGGAGATTGACTGCAGTGAAGGGACACAAGAGAAGTTTTTGGAGTGATGAAAATGTTCTGTGTCTTTATTGTAGTAGTGATTGCATGACTGAATGTCAAAACTCATGGAACTCTATAGCTAAAAATGGTGAATTTTTGTAAATTAAACCTCAGTAAATTTGACATTAAAAACAAGTTCATCCTCTAGTCCCTCATCTGAGAAAATAATTCAGGGATACACTACATCAAAACTAAGAAGTAAATTGAGAAAGAGAAGGACATGGGATTCAGGAAATAGTGGATCCAATATAGAAAAGAAGAATTCCCAAGATGAGGGTTAAGTTTTACTCTAAGAAATGCCATGCAAAAAAAGTAGAAAATGCCGGCTTTCTAAAGAAGGAGCTCTTAGATAGATTTCTCTATCTCAATCCTCAATTTCTTGATATTGATAGAATAATCTGGAGGTGAATTGGTGATAGGCACCCAAGAAACAGAACAAAAAGTTACTAGCTCCAGAGAATTTTAAGAAGTTGTACGAGAGATTGTCTTCCATTGTCTTAACTATGAACTACACTTAAAATTTTACATTAAATAAAAGTCAAAAATTATTTGAAACAAAATTATGAAATAATATTGAGAGCATGGGAGAGAAAGAGAATGTGTGTGTGTGTATTTGTATGTGCTTTTGTGTGTGTTACTAGAAGATACAATTTCAAATAAAACACAAGAATGAAAGTGATTGCCTTTGGGGAGCAAGAATTACATTTAGGCTGAGGGTGAGGCAAAAAACTTCCTTTTACCATAAAAACTGTGTGCTTTGTTGCTCAGTTGTGTCTGACTCTTTGGGACTCCATGTCCTATAGCCCACAGGCTCCTCTGTCCATGGGGATTCTCCAGGCAAGAATACTGGAGTGGGTTGCCATGCCCTCCTCCAGGGGATCTTCCCTACCCAGGGATCGAGCCCAGGTCTCCTACGTTTCAGATGGATTCTTTACTATCTGAGCCCCCAAGGAAGCCCATACATAAATATACCTTTTAAAAAATTGTTTTAAAAGTTTAAAATTTTTAGAAGTCATTTAAAGGAATCTTTTATCTGAAAATTTGTATTATGTGAAATAACCCTTTTCCCCATAATGCCAGATAAATAAGGCAACATCAGATTAAAAATACACAAGAGGAATCTTTTTTCCTGAGGTTATAGGTAAAAGATGACTCCCTGAATGAAGATGATCATCTCTTTTCAGTTACTCTGAATAACGTTTGAGTGGCCTGTTAAACCTTTCAGATTTCATGTTTTCTTTTTAAGAATACCTTTAGTTCCTTAGCTATAAAATTAACGTGCCATAGTATAGAAAATTTTAGTGTAAATTAACAGAATAAAAATAAAACTATCAATAATCTTACCATTCAGTGATGACCTATTTGGACTAATTGATTTCTGTCTTCTTCCTCCACCCCTTCCTCCACACTTCTCATTCCTCCTCCTTTATTTTGCTTCCTTGTTGTTCTTTTTCTTTCTCTTCTTCTCCCCACCCCCTTCTTTCTTTTTAATTGAGAAAAGTGACACGTCTTTTACTGGTGGGTAATCACAGGCACTGTGGATTTAGTAAGGAAAGAGAGATCAGTGGAAAAGACAGAAGAAACAGAAATATAAAACAAAGGAGGGCAGAGAGAAACAAAAAAAAAAGGAGTAAAACAAAACAGAAACTCTATTTACTTTGAAAACAAAATACACTAAACAAATAAACAAAAAAGAGTAGTTGAGTTCAAGTCCTGACAGTGTGGATTCTGAAATGCACATCATTTAAGAAGTGAACCTTTCCCCCCCTTCTCGTTTGGGAGCAGTCCTGTATGTGGGTCTGTCGTGCTATGGGGAAGGAGAAAAGAGTTGTTACTTCTCTGCAGAGAACCATAACTGGAAATCACAGACAACAGAGAGCTTCAGATGAGGAATCACAGACAACAGAGAGGTTCAAATAGTTTCATAAAACTATTTTATGAAATAGTTTTTTTTCTCAGGTTCTCCAGATACCATCTTCTAAAAGAGGTAACAGTTAAAGAAAATACTTTTAAGGTCATTATTAGAAGAGTATCTTATTGAAAAGGGTGGCACCATTCGCATACATGTACTTCTTGTCAGTCCAAAAATGTAACTTTCTTCCTTTCCAGCGTTCCTAGAATTCCATGGGCCTTTGCCATGACAGAAGTATGTGGCATGATTCTGTGCTATATTTGGCTCCTGGTTCTTCTTCTTCACAAGCACAGGTACCTCTCTTATTTCATTACAAGACTGAACATGTTTTGACTATCTTACATAAAGGTCATCAAACCTTGTTTCTTCCTTTGCTGTTTCCTTCTTAATTTCCTTCTCTGGTTATTGTAATATTACAGTTATTGGTAAATTTTGAGTTTGATCAGCAAAAGCGTCAACTTGAGGCAGTACCTATATATTTAGTAATATTCCAAATATATTTTGCAGGGAAAGATGGTGATATATAGCCATGGCTAACTACTAACAGTCTAAGTCTAGCCTTACCTTTCTCTGTAAGAAAATTGGAAATATCACTATCTATAGAAGGATTGGGACGCCTCCAGGGAACAGTCTTCTGTCAGATGTTTGGGTGGAAGAAACTATTCTCTGCTTGAAGGAGGCCCATTAAAAAAGAGGTCATTTTACACATCATGCACATCTAGCAAGTGTAGCTTAGTATAGATCATATAGGAAATTGCTGAATAGGAAATGTGCTGCTTTTGTACTTTCACAAGAAACATATAAAGGGAAGAATTTTTTCATTAAAAAAGAAAGGAGAGAAGCAGAAGAGAAGGCTCCTTTCCTATATAATTAAAGAAGGGAAATTATTTAAAAAATTAGACATAGTGTAAAATCTAAAAAGCAATGTAGATTAATTTATTTACAACAGAAAAACAGACTCACAGACATAGAAAACAAACTTATGGTTACCAAAGGGGAAGTATGTGTGAGAAAGGAGGGGTGGGAATAAATTAAGAGTATGAGATTAACAGATACACAGCACTGTAATATAAAATATATAAGCAACAAGGATTAAGGCATAGTAAAGAAAAAATTAAAGATCTGACAAAGTTTGTGGATCTGCTGTCTGTTGTCTTTGGGGGAGAAGAACTACAAGAAGAATAGGGACATTTGCTTGATATTTTTTATTCTTTCTCCTCACCAGGAGGTGCTTAAGGTAAACCACAGTGATGGGCTTTTGGTCCTAAGCAGCAGGTGCTTTGAAGGTGAAAAGAAAGGTTGATGATTGCTATTCTTGTCACACTTTTAGGCCATATTGCACTTCATTCTCTTTTACTCTGCAGGAATATTTATAACTGGATTGCTTAAAACCAGAGGTGGTTTAAAAACACATGTATCACTGCTGCTTTCTGATTTAACTTTGCCTCACAAGACCCTGTAGATTTGAATTGATCCACTCTTTCAAAACAAGAGTTGAGTTTATATCGGAAACCTTGGTAGGTTTGGCAAAGTGCAACAACTAAATGCAAGTTTTGATGTTTATTTAAGTCAAACAAAATGTTTCTCAAAGGGTGGTCTTTGTGCCACGTTCATTAGAATTACCTGGGCTCTCATTAAAATCCAGGTTCCTTGTTGTCTTCCTCAGAAACCTCACAAAATGATAAAACTTGGAAGAAAGAATGCAGAAACCTTTGCTCTGGACTTTGCACCATATGATAAAATTCTCCATAAATCCTGTGTTAAGAAATTTTTATTGCATCACTGAGCTTGCAGGAAGACAGGAAAATCCCAAAGAGCCCCAAACACATCTCCAAAAGAGTGAAGAAGAAAACAACAACAAAAAATAACCTATGATGTAAAATCAGAGGAATGAATATGCATCTCTGAAAAAAGCAGGGTTACACTAGTTGTAATGCCAAAGCTGAGATAAGGAGACTAAGCCTTAGGTATGTAACAAAGTTAAGTGACTGATAGGAAAACTCCCAGATTAAGCTGTGGATCTTGGAATGAGCTAGAGTGTTCTTAAGTCAGTAGTGCTACCTGAGTCTCAACAAATTTAATTCTTCTCTGGATGATAGTGTATTCAATTTAGGCTCCTGTGGTTTCCCAAAACGTTGGAGAGCAGGGCCTGTTAAGAAAAGTAAGAAATGGTGGACTCCTCCTGCTTTGAGTTGAGACCCTGTCCATTCAGTGTTAGTTCTCTTTCTTATCTTCTTTTCTCCTTTTTTCTAGTACCACAGCTTCAGCAGTGAACCAGAAATGAAGCAGCAGATCCTGCAGACTGAAACCTAGTTTGAAATAATTTCAGTTTCTAAAATTGCATTAAAGTGACCCCAGATTGTTAAATCCCTTAACTACTTGCCAAAAGAGATATCAAATCTCTCTTTGGGAAGACCGTGTAGACCTATCAATAAATTTAATTCTAAAATTTTTTATATACAATATCTGGCACTCAAATAAATAATTAAAAAAAGCACACAAGTATGTAAGAGAATATGATCAAAATTTAAGAGAAACAGTAAATAATGGAATAGACCCACAGCAGATCCAGAAAATAGAGGTACCAGATACAGATTTTAAAGTAATTCTGCTGACTAGTATAAGTAGCTCACTCATGTCCAACTCTTTGTGACCCCATGGACTGTAGCCTGCCAACTTCCTCTGTCCATGGAATTTCCCAGCAAGAATACTGAAGTAGGTTGCCATTCACTTCTCCAGGGATCAAACAGTCTCCTGCATTGCAGGCAGATTCTGTACCATCTGAGTCACCGGGGAAGTCACCAGGAAAGCCCCTGCTGACTATGTTCAAGATAATTTTAACAGAAGAAAATGGAAACTCTAGAAGCAAACACACTTTTTAAAATCCATGAAATTGAGAATTCAGTGATGAGTATGACATCAGGTTGAATGCAGCAGAAGAGGGGATTAATGAATCAGAAGATAATTTGAAGAAAATATATTTTTAAAGATAGAAAATAGATTAAATTTGGGGGGAATACTGAGGGGATAGCCTGAGAAAGGTTTAACTTATGGATAATTAGAGTTGCTTGAGGAGAGGAGAAAGGCAGTAAAGCACAAGTGTATTTGAAGTGAAAAAAATAAATGCAGCTTCTGGGCTCCATCCCAGGTGCACACACTGCAGTTTGAAACTTACCTAACCTCGTGTTCAGGACTTTTTTTGAGGGTGGGTGGGAAGAACATTTTAAAAATGTATAAGCAAAGTCTCTGTACTTAAGAATCTTCTGATCTGTTTTCGCTTAAGATATTAAAAAAAAATTAACAGTACGAATGATTTCATGCAGTTTAAAGTTTTTGTTAGAGATGTACTTAATGTAAAACAGTATTAAACAGTATTTTATAGCTTAAATTTAAGAGAAATTAGAGAATGTTTGTTATATAATTAGTTATTAACCAATTTACAGTGTCATTAATGAGCAAAAACATTCCCTAGAATCACATATTTAACTTTACTTCTCATTAAGTAAATGTTATGACAATATATGAGTAATAAAGCTAACACTAAGCTAAGTGTCAGGCGACGGACTATCTTACTTCTCTCTTGTGTAACTTTTGCTTTCTCTTAGTCATGTTTTCTTACAGTAAAATGATGCTCTTAGGTCTGAGCTGTCCAGCATGGCAGTGCTAGCCACGTGTGGCTGTTCAAATTTAATTTAGTGAAAATGAAATAAAATTAAGTTCCTCGCTTGTACATTCCGGATGCTCAAGAGCCACATATAGATGGTTTATTGAACAGTGCAGATATAGTCCATTTCCATCATTGTGAAAGGTCCTGTTGGACACTTGGGTTACATGGTCTCTAAGATTTCTGTCTTCGAAGAATCTAATGGTTTTCCTGCTTGTTCTCCCTCGAAGTAGACATTAGTTGCCTGGGGATATTTTGGTTTGTTTTCTTCTGATCTTTCTTCCTTTTTGGTCACTCTGTTCACAGGTCCATACTTCTGCGAAGGCTCTGTAGTCTGATGGGCACTGTCTTCTTGCTTCGCTGCTTTACCATGTTTGTGACCTCCCTGTCCGTGCCAGGACAGCACCTTCAGTGTACTGGAAAGGTAGCCTGCTGTCTTCTTAACCGTTCTTCCCTCTTACTCTCAGTGTGAGGATGGCTTAGATGTATGTATGAACCAAGGCTTAGATTTTGCTTTTAATATTGATAAAATGTGCTTTTTAGCATTTTGTATATCGGTAACAAACATGTCGGAACCACGTGGTAACAGTCTTAAGCCGGAGTCTGCCTCCCTGTTACTTCTGTCCATTGACCCTAACTAGTTCAGTGCTGTAGAGCTACAGAAAAAAGGTAGCTTTCAGTGATCATTTTTCCTTTCCCACCATCCTCAGCATCTTCAGTTACTCACACTACATGACTCTGGACCTTTCCCTGTCTTCATCACTCCTCTTTAAAAAGTGCTGCGGGGACTTCCCTTGGTGGTGCAATGTTTAAGACTCTGCTTCCACTGCAGGGGGCACAGATTTGATCCCTGGTCAGGGAACTAGATCCCACATGCCACAGCTAAGACCTGGCCCAGCCGAATAAAATAAATAAAGTATTAAAAAAAAAGAAGCATTGCAGTTCAACCATACTCCATTTAAAATGTAGTACCCACTACTCTAAACTTCACTCTTTTGGAAATGTATTTAAATAATGGCTGATTTTTTTGTTTTTGTTTTATACTTTATAGGTTGTTTTGGTATACTGTGGACATACCTTCTCTTCTGGCTATATTGAGAGAGGATAGCTTATACAGATGGGAACCAAAAAACTAGTGAATTATTAAAAAAAAATTTTTTTTAAATCCTGAAGATCATTTGTGCTTTGTATACAAAATTGGCTGTTGAGACTCATTAAATTTGGACAAAAGGATTTGTTAGCCTTCTTTTCTAAGCCTCCATGCTTTACTTATGTGTTCCCAAATATTTGAATAATATACTAACACATTTCTTGTTATTTTAGTGTTATTTGTAAAGTGTAAAACAAATTGTCAGTTCATCTACTGCAGTATAAATAGTTGAAATGCCGAGGAGGGAAGATTAAGCAGCTAAAGGAGATCATGAACTAAAAATACAGCTCTGAGCTGAAGGGTATATAAACTTTCTCGAGGTATAAGGAGACTGACCAGTAAGAAAGGAGGAAGGGGTAATGACATTTAGGATTTAGTGTAAAGGAAATCTTTTATTTTTTTAAGGTAAAAGATGCTTTTGTTTCTTCTTCTTTTTTTTTTTCTAAAAAGGGAAAGTACTTTTAGCTACCAAGTTACATAAACTTATTGTAAAATTTCAAATTTTATAAAAATATGTAAATTAAAAATTCCCTCTTCTTTCACCCCACTCCATAAGTAATACTGTTAGAAGTTGTTTATATAGCCACACAGACTATTTTTAACCATGCTTACACATTCACACAAGTTTGTATAGATAGATGCTTTTTTTTTTAGATAGATGCTTTTTAAACAAAAGGTAGGATTATATTGCAGACATTGTACTTCAGCTTATGTTTTACTTAACAATGTGTTGTTTACTTTTTTCTGAAAAAATGCATGTATTATACCTCATCTTTTTAATAGCTGCAGAGTATTCCATTGTATGATTTACCACTGTCCAGGTGGCATGCATTTAGGTTATTTTCAAATCTTACTCTTTATAAATAATGCTATCATAAACATGCTTTTTCATTTATTTAATGGTCTTAAGATAAATTCCTGGAAGTGGAGTTATGAAATTAAAGGACATAACAATTGTGATACATACTGCCGACATTTTCACTAGGAAAGACTAGTTTTTCACTACTCTCACCACACTGCTTGTCGGTTTTCCCATCACTGTGCCAGTACTACGTTTTATCAATTTTTGGAGTCAACTATCATTATGGTTAATGAAAAATGATATCTGAGACTTTTATGGTCTTAAATTTTAAATTTAAATCTGTAATTTCTTGACTGAAATAAAAATGCACAGTGTGAGCACTTTGAGTTTGAGACCAGTCTTTTAGGAACTATGCTAAAGAAGTAAAGGAAGCGGTTAGCATATATGTGATCTTGGAGAAGGTGATCGAGCCACACATCTTGGTAGAAGGTTCCTGCTAGGCATGAGGAACAGATGTCTCAGTCAATGATTTTAGTGCTTTTCTAAGTATGGGTGCAAGAAATTGGGTTCATAAAATTTTCTCCTGGGGTGGGGGTGGGGGTGCTCGGGGATCTGTCCTGAAGGCCTCTTCTGTCTGTTTTTGCAGAGCACAGAGTACCTCATTCCTGATCTCTGTCCTGATGTCCTTTCAGTGTATGTTGAAGGTCAGGGACTTCAGCAGCTAATGACTTAGTTCTTGTACAATTGGATGGCAAGTGACATTCTTTAGTTAGGAAATCTGAAGTTCTGTGCACAGTGTGAAGGAGAGATTTAAAAGAAAAAATAAGTAAGCTTGTTACAGTGAAAGGAGAATTCCCTGTAGCTGAGGAATTTAATTGCGGGTCAGCCACTAAAGAAAAGGATATATATGCATAGGGCTGCAACATGTGTTACAAAAATAAATTAGATACCATCCCTCTACAATATGGACAGCCCTTTTTCTGTCTCTAATGACAGTTTTTCATTATCAGTTAGCTTAAGGTGGGTATACCTATTCAGATCTGCCCTAAATACTATTAATTGCTTTGAATTATAATATAACCTATTTATTGACCTGTATTTGCAGCAGTCATTAAAATTAGAAAGTTAAGATAATATTATCTATCAGTCAGATCCCTTACAGTGAACTCCATAGGGCTTTTACATTGTAAGAAAGTAATTGCTTGAGATCTCATTCCCAAAAGTAGTGGGTTTGGAGACAGAACCAAGAACATGCCTGGTTTTTTTTTTTAATTTAGTGATGGAAAGGAAAGAAACAGTTAAAGCAAATTTCTCATCAAAATGTCTAAATTCATTCTATTGTGTTTCAGTTTTTATTTTTCTGGAAAGATATTTGGGGCATTTTGCAATTGGAAAGGATAGGGAGACAAGGGCAATGATTGCTCTTCTTTTTTGTACTATAATATTTTTCTTTAATTTTTTGGAGTATAGTTGATTTACAATGTTGTGTAATGATTTCTTTTTTTTTTTGACTGGCATCACTTGTTTCCTGTCTTTGGCTGAGATATTTTCCTAGCAATCTGTTCTTCACTGCTTGATTTTTTTACTCTCACTTGTGTAACATCTCTAACCCTGTTCTCATTAGAGGTCATGGAAATAAGCAAACCATGTATATTTTAGTATCTCCTTTCCTTCTCTCTGATAATAAATTTCTCTCCCTCTCCTGCCATCAACTGAGACAGAAGGGGGAAACTAGGTAGTGTATAATCAGGTGAGATTTCTAATGAAATGGCGATTCTAAGGAGATTGTTCCTCTTGTTCATTGGCCATAGGTTCTTTAAGATATAGGCTCTAGAACTGGACTCCCTCTGTTCACATCTTTATTACTTATTAGCTGTGTGACCTCTCTGAAGCCAGTTTCCTAATCTATACAGTTAAATCAGTTCATACAATTTTTGTGGAAATTAAATGCAATAACATAAAAGCATATAGTAGCATGCTGCACATAGGAAATGCAGATAAAATTACAGTAATTTTTTATATTGTTATTATGTGTTAAATACCTTTTTAAAAAAGTGACCATTCCTCAGACTCTTCCTCAAAATGGATTGCTTTTTTAAGTTTTATGTGTGGGGGTTGGGATTAGATTTTGCTACTAATAACAGTAACTTTAAGGTGGCTGGAGTTTAATAAACAAGCAATGATTTATTCTCTCTCATGAGAGAAGTCTGAAAGTAGGTACTTCAGGTCAGGTGTGTGGTAACTTTTTGGAGTTATCAAAAATCCATGATTCCTCTGCCTTTCTGCCCTCCTAGCCTAACACTTGGCTTACATCCTCAAGGCCACTTTGTAGCCGTGGTGACTGCCAGAGCTTTAACTGTCATGTCTGAGTTGTAGGCTGGAAGAAGGAAAGGTAGAGAAGACTTCTTCCAAGCTGTTGCCTCTTTCATTGATAAGTAGCCTTCCCAGAAATCTATACTTTCCTTTCCATCTTACTGTACAGACTTAGTCACTTAGCCACACCTAGCTGCAAGGAAGGATGAGAAATGCAGTGTTATAGTTGAATTCATCACCTCTTCTAATTGATTTTAGAACTGTTACTACTGAAGAAGGGAGAGTGGATATTGAATGGTAGCCATTATCTCTGACATAGCTTGTTATTGTCAAGAACAGGCAAGCAAATACTACTGTGTTATAGGGTATAAAACTTGGCAATGCTTTTGTGCTGTAGTAAGCTTTTAATTTCCATTGGATCATAGAAAAAGCAACAGAATTCCAAAGAAACATCTACTTCTGCTTTATTGACTACTCCAAAGCCTTTGACTGTGTGGATCATAACAAACTGGAAAATTCTTAAAGAGATGGGAATACCAAACCACCTTACCTGCCTCCTGAGAAACCTGTATGCAGATCAAGAAGCAACAATTAGAACCGGACATGGAACACAGACTGGTTCCAAATCGGGCAAGGAGTACCTCAAGGTTGTGTATTATCACCCTGCTTATTTAACTTCTTTGCAGAGTACATCTTGTGAAATGCCAGACTGGATGAAGCACAGCTGGAATCAAGATTGCCGGGAGAAATATGAATAACCTCAGATATGCAGATGACACCACCCTAATGGCAGAAAGTGAAGAGGAACTAAAGAGCCTCTTGATGAAGGTGAAAAAGGAGAGTGAAAAAGCTGGCTTAAAACTCAACATTCAAAAAACTAAAATTATGGCATCCCATCCCATCACTTCATGGCAGATAGATGGGGAGACAATGAAACAGTGGCAGACTTTTATTTTCTTGGCCTCTAAAATTACTGCAGATTGTGACTGCAGCCAAGAAATTAAAAGACACTTGCTTCTTGAAAGAAAAGCTATGACCAACCTAGACAGCATATTATAAAGCAGATACATTTACCTTGCCAACCAAAGTCAAAGCTATGGTTTTTCCAGTAGTCATGTATGGATGTGAGAGTTGGACCATAAAGAAAGCTGAGCTCTGAAGAATTGATGCTTTTGAACTGTGATGCTGGAGAACACTTGAGAGACCCTTTGACTGCAAGGAGATCAAACCAGTGAATCCGCAAGGAAATCAATCCTGAATATTCATTGGAAGGACTCATCAAAGCTGAAGCTCCAATACTTTGGCCACCTGATGCAAAGAGCTGACTCATTGGAAAAGACCCTGATTCTGGAAAAGATTGAAGGCAAAAGGAGGAGGGGGAAGCAGAAGATGAGATGGTTGGATAGCATCATTAACTCAATGGACATGAACTTGAGCAAACTCTGGGAGATAGTGTAGGACGGGGAAACCTGGTGTGCTGCGGTTCATGGGGTCACAGAGTCAGACACGACTGAGCGACTAAACAACAACAGCCTTTTCATTGTAAAGGAAGTCCTAGTAGAGAAGTTTGAATTGCACTGATTTCACTATATGTGTGCTCAGTTGCTTGGTCATATCTGACCCTGTGACCCCATGGACTATAGCCTTCCAGGCTCCTCTGTCGATGGGATTCTACTGGCAAGAATACTGGAGGAATGGGTTGCATTTCCTGCATTGACAGGCAGGTTCTTCACCACTGCGCCACCTGGGAGGCTATTGATTTCATTAAATTACCAGAGTATTTCTGAGTAAGCCAAGCTTGTGTCTGCAGTTAATTACAGTGGGAGTCTGGTTGATTTTGCTTAGATCTGTCATTCAGTCTTTGAATTTCAGTGGGAGTGGTAAGAGTCTCTACTGCCATAAGCATTTGAAGCACTAATTCTTAGCTCTCTTTATAGGTATATGGCAGTGTATGGGAGAAGTTACACCGGGCCTTTGCCATTTGGAGTGGCTTTGGGATGACCCTCACTGGCGTCCATACTTGTGGAGATTACATGTTCAGTGGCCACACGGTCGTCTTGACCATGCTGAATTTCTTTGTCACTGAGTGTAAGTACCTCTTAAGTGCTTCTCGGCGCAGCGAGTGACTAGTGCAGGAGGCTGGGGAAGGGCGTCAGATTCTGTGAAGAGTGGGAAAAACAGGCAGGTCTAGGAAACATGTCACTGAGAAACATTGGGAGAACTGTTGGAAGAAATGATTTTAAAATGCTCTTTCTGTCCTTTTCTCAGATACACCAAGAAGCTGGAATTTCTTGCACACCTTATCCTGGGTTCTCAACCTCTTTGGAATCTTCTTCATTTTGGCTGCCCATGAACATTATTCCATTGATGTGTTTATTGCCTTTTATATCACAACGAGACTCTTTTTGTACTACCATACTCTAGCCAATACCAGAGCATATCAGCAGAGTAGGAGAGCAAGAATTTGGTTTCCCATGTTTTCTTTTTTTGAGTGCAATGTTAATGGTACAGTCCCAAATGAATATTGTTGGCCATTTTCAAAACCAGCAATAATGAAAAGACTAATTGGATGAAGACTATCTTTGTAATGGGCTCATGACTAAAGATGCAGTCATTGTTGAAAGTAACTTTGTTTTCTCCCTCCAGGTTGTTCCTGAATGTCTTGCTTTTTTCCCTATATGTTGACAAAGTTCTCTGTCCTAAGCAAGGCTGTGACCATAGAAAGCAAATAAGAACAATCAAGAGTCCTTACCTGTCTGTCGAACAGAAGTTTAAGTAGATGTTTTCTGCCCCTTCTCTTTAGGCAGACTTAATATTATGATTGAAGTCAGGCTCTTAGCTTTACCTTTTGAGTATTTGCCTGTTGAACTTAAGCTAATCAACTTAAGCAGTTTGCTGGTTGAAAGATGTAAAAAGAAAAAAAAAAATTCCAGTAGGACTGTAGGCAAGAAGTACTGAGAAGAATACTAATAATTTTTTAGGCTCCTTATTTTCTTCAAAGGAAAAACCCCTACTCAATGAGCAATACTTGTTCTTTGAACTAATCTCCGTGTCTTTCTGAAAAAATGCAACTCTGGAAAGTGATCCATTTTACTGACAAATTAATTTTTGCCTTCTGAACTGACTGTAAGAAGAGTATACTGAATATACCAGGATCCTTGAAACGAGATTGAAAGAGGCCATATATAAGATGACAAAGTACAAGTATCACACTAGCATTTTTTCACCAAAATTAACAAAAGATTCGGTTCTATTTTGTTCTAAGGGTTTAGTATGATCATCAGTAAGTATTCATGAGGGAAACAATGTCTGAATCCATAAAAATAAAATTGGCTTAATTTTAGTGATGAAAGTACCTGGAATAACTTTGTGCTGTGACTGTTAACCGGATAAATGACAGCCCAATTTTATGCTTTTTAATGATGTTATTTAATGAGCAAAATGAGAGTTTTTATCAGATGTTAGATAAAGTTCTTATGTCCTTAAATGGGGATGTTTGCATGCAAATTTTTCTCTTTCTGAAATTTATAACAGGTTGCAGGCATAATATAACTATTTGGTTTTTGAAATTTCTCATCTTGACCATCAGAACTAAGCAGCCTCAGACATATGTGGATATAAAAAGGTTTTGTTGTTCTTTATTTTTAAATACAATTGTGTACATACATTCTTTCTCTTTAGCTTTAATTTGGCAGTCAGGAGTAATATAACTTAGTTGCTGTTTACAACACTAGAAATTTAGTACCTTAAGTAATTTGACCTCTGTGATAAGCTTTGTCACTTTAACTTTTAATGATTTTGTACAGTAGTTCTGATAGTAGGATGGTTCTAGAATTAGAAGTTGAACCCCAACTCATGAGCTTAGCCACTTGGAATATTAATTGTGTAGTTTTGCATTCAATTTTAAAACAAGGAGTTAGAAAAGGTGCTGGCATATTAACATGCTGTTGATACAGTGAAATATTTTATTTTTGCACTTTGAGTCATATTCCCACCCCCTATAAGTTACAGAGGAGCCTGAGTGGATTGGGCAGGAAACAAATACAATGCAAGCAAGTTTCAGCTAGTGCTGAATGACCCCAGTTTGTGTCTTCCCTGAATATTGTTTTTTTTATTTTTCACTTGAGAAAATGTCATGAGATAATTTAGTTTTATTATGCTTTTAAATCTCATACTTTAGAATCTGATAGTACCTTGAATTGTTGATTCTGTTACATTCTGGGGATGAAAATGCCAACATTTCATCCAAGGAAAGTGCATAATCATGACGGTTGAAGGATGTTTCCTCTGCAGTTCGAGTAGTTTGACCCTTGAATTCAAAAGATACATAACATCCACTTTTTCCAAATGACAAAAGAAGCCTGAATTAAGCTAGGAAGGGACTGATGTTGGCTTTTGGGAAAATGTTTGGAAAAAATCCGTGGCACCATTAATTCAAGAATGTTGAATAACTACTTAATGGTAAATTTCCTAATAGCAGTCTTCTTTCCTCCATATGGATTTTATACTAGAACAAAACAGGAAAAAAAAAATTACAACTGACTTTGCAGAGCTATTGATACTGAGAGTGCCTAACAGCAGACTGCAATGAGGAGTATCAATAACTTCCCAACCTCCCTTTTACCATATCCGTTTTGAGGGAAAGGTAAGCTAGATCTATAATTTATTGTTATAACTATTACAAGGCAGTGTTTACATAATCATCTCCAGGTCTCTTCCTTGAAAAGCTTTGAGACAACATTTTTTCCATTTCTTTTTTTAATACAAAACATATTTTTGTTACTTATTGTTTTGTCCAGAAATTTCCAGATTTTGTCTTTGTATCTTTTTTCTTGTAACAATTTTGTTAAAACCATAGTGAAAGTAGAATTTACATTTTGACTGTGACTGTGGCTAGGTAGAGAAGCTGCATGCCTTAGATCTACAGATTTTTTACCTTGTATGCAGTTTCAAACATGTGAGAGGTTTACCTCATTAAACACTGAGACTTCAGTATAGAGGGAACCAAGGCAATTTTTTGTTCAGGGATGCAAACTGGAGGTTATACTGAAAGTCTTCCATGCAATTTCTGTCTTCTTAGGGGCAGCATTACCTTTTTTTCTTTTTCTTAAATTCCTTGCAGGACAGTGTTACTGAAGGCTAATTGAAGTTTGTAGAGAATATCAGGTTTAGAAGAAGGCAAGTTTGCTATTATCACCACATAACTTGGGAGAAGCTCTCTCTGGCTGTGCTGCAGAATTTTCAACATGCCTGTCTTCTCTATAGTCCTTTGTAGCCAGAATCGCTTGGGTTAAAATACACCTTCCGTGTGCTAGGTCTGTTTATTAGTGTCACTTTAAATCGGAACATAGTGAACTCAGCCACAGAGCCAATCAGTTAAAAGAGTGTGGACTGTTCACAGGAAGAGCTCCACGCTAGAGACCTGCTGATAATGTAGCTCTGGCACTGCAAGTGGCATTCTTCCCTGCCCTGTACCTGCTTGAAATTCTTACTTAAAATAATAAGGACAGAGGTGCCAAATCCTTTTATAGCTAATATGAGGCCCTGTGTTTTAAGGACACTTGTTTGGAAAGTGTTATGTATATATTCAAAATGATATTCATAACACTAACCTGCTTTGTCTGTATTCAGTAGAAAAGCAATTTCATTGTCAGTTTCATAGTAAACTTTTTTAAAGGAGTCTTGTTCCATAATGTTCTAGAACATTAACCATATTCTTGTTTTAAACTCTTTAATAAATTTAATTCTTTGATTGTCTTGTAGACTTAAATTATCTCTTACTAAAAGTAATTATAGTAATACTCATTTGCCAGTTCTTTGCAGGCATTTGAGAGAGGATAACTCTTTTTTAGAATAGTCCCATGGCTTTCTTAAACAGTATTGGTTTCATTTAGAGAGTTTCAGAGCCAACAAAGCATGTCAACTTTAATACCACCTTTACTTGGCTATTACAGTTTGCATTTGTGAAATGTTTAATCTGAATGACCCCATACTGCTGTAGAGGAAATTGTTAGTAATTCAAAAGTCAGACTGTTGCTACAAGTGACCAATGAGAAAGGAAAGAGGTTGGGGGTTTTTTTCCTTCTCTTTTAGTAGCTTTGAATGACTGAAATTACTATGGAAATAGGTTTTGGTGCCCCTCTGGCCTATTCCCCACCCCCAGCAAAGACCACCAATTTCAAGTAACTAAAATGTGGCCTATTATTTTGCATTAAGTTGAATTAAAACATTTGTGCAATCTGTAAACCATAATTCAGCTTCCCCAAAAGTTAATTTTTTAGACTGTGTTCTACCTTATATTAGCCAAGGACTTTTTCTCTGTGTACTCCATGTTTATGCATAAAGAAGTTTTGTACCTAATATGGAAGAAGAGGGAATACTATGTTAATTTTGCTGTTATTTCAGATCTGTTTCAATCTGAACTACTGGGTTGTCTGAACTCATGAAGCATTGTTACCAGTTAGTAATACCATCTTTAAAATGCTCAATTTTAATAATTTTTTATTCAGAGAATCTATGACTTGTTAGGACAACTGAAGTATTTCTGATATGAAACAAAAGAAGTGGAGGCTGATAATGGGGGGAGCAAAATTACCTTGGGCTAAAATGGGCATGTTTTGTTCTATGAATTCTACCTAAATGTCACCCAGTGTGCAGAGAAACTAGTATTACTTGAAGATGTGAAAGTTCCTGTGGTAGCCATACCTTGAAGCACAGTATTGTATATAAGTAAATATCTCAATTCTAAATTAAATCCAGATTTAACTAATATATATTATTTTATATCTTTGTTGTATTAAAATGTTTAAAAACACTAAAAATAAAACATTTGAAAATTGGATTATAGTCTCTTCTTTAAATGTCTTTGCATTATTAATGCAGCTGCTTTATTTTTTATAGAGTGAATTTTTTATTTTTGCAAATGATTGGGTCCTGCAACTTTAAATATTAATGTATTGTCTAGTCCCTGGCATGTACTGCTTCTTAGTTGTCTATTAGATAAGCCATTTGCCCTTTCTCCTTTCTTTTCCGTAAACTAGGGAAAGAAAAGTAATATTCCTGATGGTTTAAGAATAATTGTAGATTAAGTTGAGAAGGAGGAATGGGAAGCAAACAGCTACTTACTTATTCCTGGGCACATTAAAATTTGTGTCTGTTGGGTTTGCATTTATTTTAATTGTAGATTTTATAGGAAGGTACCATCATCCTGTTGGATCAGCTTTGGAGGTAATGATAAATAGGAAAAGAAGAGAAAATAGTTGTTAGGGGTAGCCCAGCAACTCAGGAGCCATGGAAACACCAAACAAATGAGCTGCCCCCTGCTGTTGGCTGGTGTAATGGGAATGTAGGATATGATATACTTTGTATCCAAAATGGTCTGTCTTGTGCCAATGCACCTAACCTATTGAAATGCTGAACTGCCCCGCATTAAGTGGCGTGGGAGCCAACTCTGGGAATACTAAGTATTGTCACAGGACCCTGCTGCTGCTAAGTCACGTCAGTCATGTCTGACTCTCTGCGACCCCACAGATGGCAGCCCACCAGGCTCCTCTGTCCCTGGGATTCTCCAGGCAAGAACACTGGAGTGGGTTGCCATTTCCTTCTCCAACAGGACCATGTGAGTTTATTAATTCATAACTGAATTTGTCTTCATGATCACTACTAATTGTAGCCTCTCTAGTGCTGGCACCAGCTGGTATCTTGGGGACTCTGGAAAAGAATTGTCCAAAACAGACTGAGAGGCAGCTTGGTAGAATGGAAGATGTGCTGGATTTAGACTCTGAGGACCTAGGTATGGGTTGAAGCTCCGCTGCAGATTAAATTGGGCCTTTTCTACCAGCTTCACTTAACCTTATGTGTAAAATGAAAGGGGGACGTGCCTACTCATCGGCTGTGTTAAGAGCCAGGTTATGAAAGTATTATAGCCTTAATGACTCAGTACCTGGTATATCATACTAAACTGTTACTTGAATTTAGGTCAGTAACACAGGGCTGTACTCTAGGGAGTTAATCTTAGGTTAAGATGACCTAAAAATGGAACTAACAACTTTGATTGGCAGAATAGAGCATTAGTTTTAAAACTGCCTGGGTGAACATAAGGGGTACTGGAAGGGAGTTGAAGCTTGTACCATTTTCATCCAGAGTTGGTGTTTTACATATTTGGCTTTCCTAGTTGGCTTTCTCTTGAAAAAAGGGTTGAGAATAATGGAAGTGAATGTTTGGAAACCACTGAG